>NC_140942.1:52445779-53057029 GCF_014529385.1 Adiantum capillus-veneris | reverse complement strand
CTATACACTTATGCTATGTATAAGGTATACAAGTCAGTGGGCGCCCAGACTCTGAGCGGCCGGGCAAGGCACAGACGCCTATACCCCAACAACCTCCCACTTAAAGGCGACTGTGCCTTTAAGCAAGAGAACCTAGTCTAAAGACTACAAAAGGCGAGAGAAAACCGCTCTCAACCGATGCCCACTCGCTGGCTGTGATCGTGTGCATCCGGCTGTCCTGCTTCCGTGTAAGTCCATACACCACCAGACGTACCGCACACGTACTGCAAGTATGTACGCAATACCTGCATATCTCCCTCATGCACTATGCCATCATCAGTCAACAAACGACTGACAACCCCAACTGCAAATGCTCCCACTGCAGCTGCGATATCTGGTCTCAAGATCAGCATCTCATACATGAGACCACCGAATGCCGATGCAATGCTAGCGGGCCCTGCTAGCTCTACGGAGCATGCATCAACATATATATCCCTGGCAATAGGCATCTCTGACTGACGAGGCGTGTCAGCCACATGCATCTCCTGACTGTCCGCAAAAGACGCATCAACCTGTCGTGCAACCTCAGAGCAAACCAGCTGCTCTAGGTGTCTGCTGGAAGACATATCCTGCACAACTATATCCCCATGCTCACTGTCGAGCATAGAAAGGAATGATTGCATAATCGTTGACATCTCAGCCTCCTCTGCAATCATCCACTGCAAACATGACCACTCAATCTGCTGTGACTCACTAGAGCTCTCAAGCTCTAACTCCGTATGCATAGACTCTTGCACAACGTCCTCCTGTCGTGACTCACTAGAGCAAGACCGCTCTACCTGTCTATCCTGCATAGAAGTATCTCGCACAACTGACTCTCTGCTTTGCTCAGTCACTAGCAAAGCATGCATGTCTGACTCTGTCACCTCTCTGTGTGACTGCTCAAGTCGTGCCCCAACAGTGTGCACAACGAGCTCACTACTCTGCACTCCATGCAAAGTACCCTGCAACCCACAAGCAAAAGAGACTCGCCTGCTCTCTCGCTGTCTACCTGGCTGCATGATCACAGAGACAACACCGTCTCTCGCGTGATCCACATGCAATGGGTAACCTGTACCACTCCTGGCACCTCTCGCAATCACTAGCAAACCCAAATGCATCACAAAATCTCGCTCTCATAGCGAAATCTGGCATCCACTATCCCGTAACTGTCTGACTGAGATCAAATCCCGTCTCAGATCTGGCACATAACGCACATGACGCAGGGTAAATCTCATATCACTGGGCAAGGACAAACATACGTCTCCTGCACCCTCAATGTCATACACAACACCATCAGCCATGTGCACACAACCAAGTCTCCCACTAGAAAACGTGCTAAACCACTCACGATGCGACGTGACATGGAAAGTAGCATCTGAATCTAGTAACCAATATGAAGACAATGTGCAATCCGATATGCAATCCGTAGACATAAGATCGTCTAAAGACAAGCTAGATGTAAATTTGACATCGCCGTCACAAGCATACTCAGTAACCACCGTATTGATCTCACTAGCATCTGTCGTGCCCAAATATGCATCACGCATCTGTCGCCTCCATTGTCTCAAACGCCGAAACATTGACGCCTAATGTGCCCTCTATGTCCACAATGCCAACATGTCAAGTCTTTATGCCGTCGAGACTTGCGTGTGGGACCAATCTCTCCCATGGACATAGAAGTGGGACTAGACTCCCCTGTAGACATGGTTGTCGCGTACATAGCATGTAAACTCTGCCATAAAGTATGAGTTGTAGTCTCCCTCGAGACCTGCCAGTCAACAGACTCAACCAGATGCAAACGAATCGTAGACATTGCTAACTCATCAAGATCCTGCCAATCATCATCACGCATAGACTTGGGCTTCGCCGATAAACCACACAAGGGTTTATCGTGCCCCAAATCCGCCAATGCAACAAGCATATGTTCCTTCCAAGCAACAAAATCTACACCATCAAACTGTGTCAGACCATAATGCTGGAAGTCAAATGAAAAATCAGCCATAATGCTCTCAAAAGAGCAACCAACAATGAGTACCAAATGTCAACCAAATCAGCCCTAAACTGGCTCGAATCGCATCAACAAAAGTCTGCAAATATGGCTATAAAATCTGATGCAAAGTTGCACCAATAACCGTGCAAAACCTTGCACAAAATCACAAGTCAATATGACTCAATCGCGCATAAATATCTGACAAAATTTTGGCAGAGTCTCCTTTGTAACTGGAGCAAAATCTCAACAGTAAACCTCAAAGAGACAATAATATATGCCACAATGGCCAATCCGGGAATAAACTCGACCGAAATCACCTCACAAAGTCATACATATGAGCATAACTGCTCTTGCCGGAGTACCACTCAAATAATCTCAGCCATAAACAAATACACAAATCCATATATGGCATACATAAACCGCCAAGACCATGGCAACATAGCTCACTCTCGCATGAGTGGCTCTCTGGACAAATGCATATCCAAAAACCTGTGTACATCTATGAATTTGTTGGTTGCTGCAGAAAATACTCCGTGTGTGTGAGATATACCAAAAACAGTGTTTTTGGGACCCGAAAGTGCACAAATAAACCTGTTGCTATACCTGCTGTAATTTAAAGTATAATTTCAGAAAATAGACATCACCATCGCGTCCGGAGCATGCCAAAACCCTGACCTAGACTCCTGGATCATGTAGATATGACTCTGTATGACGGAGCTACGCAAAAAACTGCGTTTTAGAGCCCGAAAATGGCAAAAACGGGCTGCACACAGTCTTGAACCTGCTCTTGCTCCACTCTGCGTGATGCAATGTCCTCTCAATGCAAGCTCCAACGCAAGAGCTCTGCCATAACAGCATCCAAGCACTCGAATGTCAAGCTCTCCTCCGCCGAGCACTTCTCTAACGAGCTCCACTGAGCTCAAAAGCTCCTCTCACCAAGGAAGCCGCAACCGCCTCCTCGACCAAGCTTGACCACACCAAGCTCCTAAGCTCCAAAGACAATGCTCCTCAAGCTAAAATCGCTCTCCGTGAAACTCCGCGATCGAACTCCATCGTCGAGAGCGAGCGAGCTATCGCCTCGAAGCTCTCAAAGCCGTCGTGCTCTCCGCGGTCACCATAGCTCTGATACCAATTGAAGGGGATCGGGGAGCACCATAGATGGAGAGTGAGAGAGAGAGAAGGGGACACACAACACAGATATGGGTGGGGAGACTCAAAAGAGTGAGCAGCCCCCTATACACTTATGCTATGTATAAGGTATACAAGTCAGTGGGCGCCCAGACTCTGGGCGGCCGGGCAAGGCACAGACGCCTATACCCCAACATATGGTTCCAACTTGTAGGCAATTGTGTTACGCGACGAAGGGTCCTCCAAATAAAATTCCCTTTATAAGGCCTATGGGGATTCTTCATTGAGCAGTCCCATAAGAGAGAGTTCTTCTCTCTCTCTCTCTCTCTCTCTCTCTCTCTCTCTCTCTCTATATATATATATATATATATATATATATATATATCTATATATATATATATATATATATATATATATATATATATATATATATATATATATATATATATATATATATATATATATAATGAGGTGCTACAAAGTTGATGTAGTTACAACCAAAGCATGCCAAAAAAACATTTTCCCTAGCCAAAGCAATTAGGGCACACTTAAAACTCTTCGAGTTTTTAGGTCATAATTTGAAGTGTGTCATTATTTACTCTAAATCTTGTAGAATTCAGTCGATCTTCTTCAAGATAGACTCAAAATCTGGCTAGATTCTGCGCACACTAGCAACAATTGTCTCTGTCCAATAGAAGCCACAAAATCCAATGTCCGCAACTCCCTACCTTCCTACCTCCCCTCCCCTCCCCCCCCCCCCCCCCCCCCCCCCCCCCCTCCCCCCCTCTAAGATGCACGGGAAGCTGGCACGTGGAACGTTGCCAGCGGGGTGCATTGTTCCAGGATGCAGGTCATGTTATATAGCTCAACACTGAGAAACGCGGGCAACATCCATTTCTTGTAGCCTCCTCTTACAGATGATGCATGGAGGGATCTATTGGCATTGAAACTTTTAGTCTCTTTAATAAACTTACCTTTTTTGAGGGCTCGAGAGGCTCTCTCTCTCTCTCTCTCTCTCTCTCTCTCTCTCTCTCTCTCTCTCTACAGTGGCGAGAGCAATGCTTGATTTTTTCCCCCACAAACTTGGTTGATCTACAGATGATAAATTTTAGAGGTAAATTGACTAAATTTGAAGGCTTCCACAAAAACTTTCTGTAAATTCGGTAGGCTTTCTCACCTTTCATTTGAAAAGTTTGAGGTAAATTTGCAAACTTATAGATTACACTAAACCTACTTTTTTCAAACACATGGTGAGGGCCTCTCTCTCTCTCTCTCTCTCTCTCTCTCTCTCTCTCTCTTAGGGACATAGCCTAGATACACATAAACACATACTGGGTGAGACTATGGACGACTGGGACTCTTCGGAAAAATGTTGAGCAAATGCATGCACGAGGAAGGGCTTCCAAGTTGCACTCATGTTGGAGAGTTAGCGCCGAATTCGGTGACCAGTGTTCGGAAAAAGTGTGTCTCAACTTAACCTTGAGCCGCTTGAAAACTCAAAACAACCGATTGAAGCAAGGAGAGGCAGGGAAAAATTTGCTTGAAAATTTTTGAGAAATAGAGTCAAAAGAATATTTGGTTCTTTTTGAAAAATTCCTCTTTGAATCTACTCTAAAGGGAATTTTTTATGTTTGTAAAATTGATTTTTCTCGAACATTGTTGGCGGCATATGTTAGTGCTCATTGCTCGAGAATTTCTTAAGTTTCACATGAAGTAATGTTGAAGTCGAGGATATTATGTGCAACCTTCAAAAAGCAAAAAAGCAAAGTTGAAGCACCCTTTGATTGGCTTTCACAAGGGAAAGTGGAGTCTGCTTTCAAAAAAGAAAAGTACAGCCAACCTATTCTTTTAACTTAAAGGTTGAAAGTTCAAAGTTGAAAGATTTATAGGTTCCAAACTTCACAAAATGAGACATCGTGGAGGGCTTCTTTCTCTTTTAAATTGTTTAAATTGTTAAGCTGTATTGTAAATAGTATAGATATGGAAGTATAGATGTTGAGAATCATTGTCAACGTTTGAAACGACAACCGATTCATTTAAACAAATAAGAAACTTTGAAATCATGTGAAAGGGTTATGGTGGCTTTTAAAAAAACAAGAAAGTGACAAAGTCATTTGGTTGAGTTTTATTGGAATCATTGTTCGAGAAAGGATTACCTTATCTTATCCTTGAGTTGGTTGAAAATTGAAACTAACCGGTTGTAAACCATGGTATGGACAAGAAAAACAGTGAAATATATGAAAAAATAGCTTTTAAATTTTGTAAATTTTAAATTTATGTTAGTATTTTTGGTTCATTTCTTTGTGAGAAAACTCAACCAATGGTTGCTTAATAAAAGAGACTTCCTCAAATATTGACTAAAATTAATTTATAGAATACAAAAAAAGCCAAGCCATGTGAAAGTGTGAAATTAAATATGAAATTAAAAAAATCATCAATATATGTGTGTATTTATAGAATTATGCAAGGTGAAGCTTCACTTTAAGATTCTAAAACAATAGAATGCAAGAAAAATAAAGGCATGTGAGGATGTGAAGTGAAAGGTGAAATAAAAAATCCATCTACTATTCTAAAGTTAAAATAAGATTTAAGATACCTCTTAATCATTAGTGAAACAAACATTGAAAGTATCCTAACCCAACTCTCTCTCTCTCTCTCTCTCAAGTTTTCTTTTAAAAAGCCAAAAATTGAAGTTATATTGAACTTCATGAATGCATAGTTTGACCAAACACATTGGTGCATGAATTGAAATCTTCATCTTGAATTTGCTAGTCAAGAGGGTGAAAACTTGGGGACAACCCTTGCTGGCACATGCACCTGAATGGTAATGGCTCGAAGAAACTCTCATGGGCCCAAACACTCTATATGTATATATACACATGAATGGCATAAAGGAACACCTACTTTCGCTTCAAGTAGGAAATAACATAACACTCTCATGGGCCCAAACACTCTATATGTAAATATACACATGAATGGCATAAAGGAACACCTACTTTCGCTTCAAGTTAACAATGTCGGAGTTGGGCTTGTTACCATTCCACTAAACTTTGGAACTTACTTTGGAGCATGTTTTAAATGCAACAACTTTAGTCACTTTGCCAAGGATTGCCCATTGAATTCTAATGATACTACAGCTCCGACAGTACAGAGCCCCAATAAAATGGAATCCCTGATGGGAGGACTAGAGAAGCAGGGAGACAATAATGAAGGGACAAATACAGGGAAGGATGAAGGAGGGATGGTGTGTGAGAAAATGGATACGAAGATACAGAAAAAGATGGTGGAAGAATCGATCCCCATTCAACGAGCTTCTGAAGGTACAGGCAATATTAATAGGATCATTACTCCCGTTGCTACCCCCAAATTTATGACAGTAACAACGGCGACGGCTGTCCAAGTCCCTGGTCTGAAAAGAGCCAAAAGAGTGAAGGCGGTGGCAAGAGACTCCAAAGTGCTACAAGTCGTCAGAACACTGGAAGTGAAAGGATCTAATCCAACCTCTACCCCTCCGAAAGGAGGGGGGTTCATTATCCCTCTGACAATCCATTTGCAACACTGCAAGAAAAGAAATCCTCTGACTTGGAACCCCCGGATTCTCCTGAGACCAAGGAGAAGGGGGGGGGGGGGGGGGGGGGGGGGGGGGAATGATTTAGATGCAGAAGAATTCGTTCCTCTATCCCAATGAACCCCGTATTAATGATGGAGTCACTCACTATCCAATCTTGGAATGTAAAGGGGTTGAAAACCCGGAAGAAGAGTACCCTTTTCTGGGAGGAAATAAAAAAGGAGAAGACGGTCAACTTTTGGGCCATTCAGGAACACCATCTAGACGCCCATAGCAAGAGAAAGCAGATGCTAGGAAAGAAACTGGTTTTCTATGGAGAAGAAAATAATGCCTTCAGTGGAGTCCTCAGCATTGTGGACAGAGAATTAGAGCCGAAGTTGGTTCTTAACCACCCATCCGGTAGGATCCTGGGGATTAGAATCAGATGGGAAGGGCGTCCCCTCACCATTGTGAATGTGTACGGCCCTTGCAATGCAAAAGATAGAGCCAAAATTTGGATGCATCTCAGAGATACCCCTATTGAAGGGGAGTGGTTGTTGGTTGGTGACTTTAACATGGTAGAAAAGAGCAGGGATAGAACAGGATTCTCCAGTGTGCTGGCTGGCTCAGAAAGATCTAAATGGCAAAGTTTGTGCGAAAAGTGGGCAATGATCGACTTATGGGATGTTGGCCCATGGAACAGCACGCTTGGGTTCACCTACACAAGCCTTCAGTACGCCCGCACTGCCTCCAGACTGGACAGATGCTATTGCTCACACCAAGCTGACTGGATACTGACTCTGATGGAAATGAAGGTAGTCCCAACAACAATCCTCTCGGACCACATTCCTCTGCACATTCAATTTAAGAAGAATAAAGAGGAGGAGCAGGCCCCAAGAGGTAACAAAAAATTGTTGGTCACAGGGGCACACCTTTTCAAAGACCCTCTATTCAAGAATATTGCCAAGAAAACACTGGGTAAGCTAAAAAAAGATGTCGACCTCAACAAGCACAATGCGTGAGACCTCTTTGCTCGGAGCATCCAGAAAGCAATAAAAACCTCGGGCCCCCAAATCAAGAAAGCTAGGGAGGATCACTTGTTGCATCTTGCAACAGAGGTACAATTGCTTACCGTTATAAAAGCCAATGGGCATGCTACTGAGGGCGAACACAAATGATGGCTTGAAGCCAAATCGAACCTCGCTAATGAGCAGGTAGAAGATATCAAAAAGGCTAGACTTCTCTCTAGGGAGATTTATTTGCAACCAGAAGCCTACAATCAAGCTCATTTTTTTAGGGCTCTAAAAATCAAGAAGAGTCGGGGCCATGTCCGCTCGCTCGATGATGAGAAAGGGACACCAGTTCATAACCAGGATGAAATGGCTGGTAAGATGTTGAGCTATCTCAGTCAAATCATTGGACAGCCAGAGACCCAGTCCCAAGAAGTGGAGGAAGCCAGAGGGACCTTACTACAGAGTGTTAAAAAGGAAATTCCCCACTCAGAAGTTAATAACTTGGAACGGGCATTTTCCAAAGACGAATGTTCACTAGCATTGCAAGCCCTTGGCAAGGAAAAGTTCCCTGGTTGGGAAGGGATGACGGTGGAATTCTATGCATAATTTTGGGATGATCTCAAGGCCCCAATCACAAGTTTGGCCAATAAAGCCATGGTGGAAGGGTCGTTGGAGACGAGTGTGAAGAGAGGGCTTATCAAGCCCATACCAAAACAGATCTGCTGCTCTAAACTTCAACATCGGCGCCCTATAACGATGATGTCGGTGGCCTACAAAATTATAGCTAAAGCAGTGGCCCTCAGACTAGCCCCCTTACTAACCAAGATCATCTCCCCCCATCAACATGGTTTCATTAAAGGAAGGTCCATATACG
Source organism: Adiantum capillus-veneris (assembly GCF_014529385.1). NCBI lineage: Eukaryota > Viridiplantae > Streptophyta > Polypodiopsida > Polypodiales > Pteridaceae > Adiantum > Adiantum capillus-veneris. Next base: position 53,048,456 of record NC_140942.1, on the reverse strand, counting down.
ATAACATCTTGGCAGCAATGGTGGGCATAGAATACGCAACTGTCACAAAGCAGGAGTGCATTCTGTTGCAGATGGACCTGGACAAGGCCTATGACAGAATAACATGGACATATATAGAAGCCACCATGGAAGCTCTAGGCTTTGGGCCGTGCCTCTGTCGGATGGTTCGTGTAATGGGGGCTGGAAGCCAGTCAGAGCTCCTATTTAATGGTAGAATTGTGGGCTCTTTTGAGGTTAAAAGGTCTATTAAACAGGGATGCCCTCTTGCCCCCCTACTTTTCACCATAGGATCACATCCTTTAATCACAACGCTCGAAGCTAGTGCGGACGGGGAGGTGCAAGGCCTTGTTTTACCGGGAAATAGACAACTCCTTGCAAAACTTTTTGCAGATGATTCTCTCCTCTTCTTGAAGGCGTCCCCCAGGTCATCAGAAAAGCTCTAGAGATTGTACAAATGTTCTCGGTAGCTTCGGGGTCCCAGTGTAATATAGAGAAGTCAAGGATGATTTCCCTATCAGAAAATGACGCATTTGATCCTTCTGTCTGGTCAGGGGAGATTGTCACAAAAGGAAAGATCTTTAGACATCTTGGAGCCCCCTTGGGGGTGCATGCAACTCACAAGCAAAGATCGAGTGGGTGCTTGAAAAAATCAAAACAAAAATGAGAAGGTGGGAGTATGCTCTTCTCCCATTCCCAAGTCGGATAAAAGTGATGAATGCCTTCATGATTCCTTATATTGCCTTCACTAGCCCGCTTCTCAAGATGGCTAAGTGTCACTGGAAAGAGTTCTTAAAACCAGTAAAAACATTTTGTGGAAAAATAACACGAAATCTTCCAGGCCATGGCAATGGGCCAGTTGGGAATCGGTTGCTCGGCTGGGGAATCAAGGAGGCCTCAGGATTCTTAACCCTGTGACCCATGCAAAAGCTTGTTGCGCCAAATTTTTTGTTTCCTTGGCTAAACAGGATCAAGTTTGGGCAGTGATGATCAGAGATATGATAGAAGCAGCTAAACTTGGCTCGAAGGGAGGAAAGTGGACAGGGGTGGAGGTTCATGACAAGCTGCTTGCCCCGGCGTGGTCTACATTAAGACTGGGGGGCAGCTCAGGAGAATTGGTAAGAAAATGCAATAGAGTAGCAGGAGTCTTAAAGTGGGGGGAAGAAGCCAGATACTTGAAGAACTCCATCCTACATTGGTCCCCCTAGCTCTCCAAATTTGTAGATCCACCACAAACTCCCTATTGGATTGAGACAGCAAGGAAGCTGAATAATAAGGGTCTGATCCGACTTGAGCACTTCTGGGACAGTGTCAACAAGAGTTGGAAAACCATTGACCTTATGATTGCCTAGTACCAACTCAATAGCTTGGAGATCTTGCTTGTCCACAAAGTGATGAAAGAACTTGACAATCTAGTGATGCCAATCTGTGACTCGGAGTTGGACTGGAAAGCCTGGAAATGGCCCGGCAGCAGTCTCTTGGGGAAACTGTCGGGCCAAGGGCCAAACCAAGGGGTCACGGACTCGGCCAAGGGCCGGCTGCCAGTGGGAAGGGGTCCGAAAGGGGCTAGGAGCCTATTAAAGGGAGGTTGGGCGGATGGACCAGGCATGGTAGTCCCTTGGGGTTTACACTGGTATCAGACCTAAACATAGAACTGAGGCACGTTTTTGCTTTTGGGGCTGCATGTTGCATGCATAACCAACAGAGGGAGGAAGAGAGGAGGCCGAAGCCCGCGTGTGCAGCAACCCTTTGTCGGGGCCGAGGCTATCTGACGACCTGCACCAAATTGGGTGTGGTTGGGCTCAGTAGGAGCGCAAGGTGAAGGGCGGAAAACTTTGTCACTGGCCCGGCCTCAGCAGACCTCGCCATCGCGAGGTAGAGCATCAAGAAGCAGGGCGCATGCGGCCATCGTCTGCAGTAGAGACCTCCACGTTTTTTTTTTTGCAAAACCCCTTAAGGATAGGCCGTTCACACCCGGAAAACCCTAGCGGGTTTTGAAAAAGGGCCATACCTTGATAATTTTGTTGCTCCAAGGGATTTGTCTCCGCATCGGTGGGCATACAGAGCACACAAAGGCTGTGGTGCTACATATTTTACAGCCCGCATCTACTGCAACTCGACCTTACAAGTTTCCAAGAGCCGGCAATTGCTCGTATTTTTCTCCGTCGTGGCTTCTTACATACGATGCAAGCCCAATCGGCGGCAACTGCAACTTGATTTGTGTTTTCAAGTTTCTTCTTGGCTGCAAATTTTGTCACCGCCTCTCCAGTTTATTTGGTGTATTGGGCATACGACGCAAACCATATTATGAGCAAATCGAATTTGTTCCCTGTTTTTGAGTGAATCATCCACTGCAGTTTTCCTCATTGTTGTCAAGCTGATAGTGGTTGTGGATTGAACTTCGCTTTCGAAGTCGGCGTTCTTTCTTCTCAAAGGCAAAATAATACGGTTCCTTACCGCATACGGCTACGAGCTCGTTGGAATTCAGGTATTCTTCTTTCTTTTCTCGCACAGTACGTCCACAGCATGGATTTGGACATAGATATGCATCATGCCTTTGATTTCGAGTAGTCCGCAACCGTTACGTCTGCCGATGCCACGCGGACGGTTCCTCTCACGGAGAGTAATCGTGCCCCAACGGCAATAGATGATACGTATGAGTTGCTGGACATGCAAGATTTCCGTGCATTGCAAACACGCATGACTGCGCTTGAAACGAATTTTGCACAATTAAATCAGAATGTCACAGCATTATCCGTAAGTTGCATATGCGGCAACAGGCCATGGGCCCTGCTAGTCAGCCAATTCAGGAGCACGGCTCCACCCCAGGCCAAGGGCCGGCTGTTGGGCAAGGCCCTCCTCCGGGTCCACTGCACTCTCTGACCCAAAAAGAGGTGGATGATTTGTTGAAAAATACAAAGCCACCAATTTTTTGGGGAGAAGAGCGTGAGCGAAACAAGGACACCGTGAATATTTTTCTCAGTAAGTGGGATGGTATTCATGACCTTAGACGTACCCAGGATGCAGCCAAGGCGCTGCGGACAAGTCTGACTTTGGACGGCAAGGCCTACAAATGGTGGATGTCTCTCAAGGAGAAAGGCATGCTACCTCAGACTTGGGCAGCTTTTGAGACTGTCTTCAGGCAGGAATTTCTACCTACCAATGAGAAGGATAGAAATTGGACCGCCTGGGACGAATGTTCTATGCGCCAGCATAAAACATTATTGGAATATATTTTCCATTATCGGGATGTGATCCTCGAGCTGGAAGGGATGGATACCTTTCAGCAGGTGCGTGGGTTCATCCGTGGGTTAACTCCCGAGCTTAAGAAGCACGTTAAAACCAAGGATCCACAAACACTTGAGGACGCAATAGTGCAAGCTCACATCCATGCTGATCCTGATGATCGGGCATTGCATAGTTCGCATGTGCATGGAACTACACCTGTTTTAACACGTCCACAGTGCATCATAAAAGAAAAAATGTCTCTACTGCATCAGAGACCTCCAAAAAGCCCAAGGGGTCTCGAGGTCCTCTCTCAACGGAAGAGTTTGAGAAAGCCAAAAAAGAAAAGTTGTGCTTTAAATGTTTGGGAACTGGACATAGCAAAAAGGATTGTCCCAAGGGGAAATCTGCTGCTCAAGACAAGGGGAAGGAAAAAGCAGTACACATGGTGCAGCTTTTACCTCTTGAGTCCTCTTCCCAGTTTGCTAATGTGGAAGTAACACACACCAAGGCGGTGCATGAGTGCTGTATCACGGCCTCCATGTGGCAGCAGACTTTCGGACCACATGAGTTGGTGCGTATGCATGGCTCTATCCAAGGGCATCGGGTGCGGATCTTGGTAGACGATGGTGCATCGCACAATTTCATCAATTATAAATTGGTGAAACGACTCAAATTTCCCCAAACCCCGAGTTCCCATCGCTACAAGGTAGCAATGATTAACGGCCATGATGCTGAGATATGGGAAACTCAGGTTAAAGATGTACCTCTGGAAATTCAAGGATACCGTACCTCTTTGGATTTCCAAGTCATGAATATGGAGAGGGCGGATGTGGTTCTTAGTCGTGAGTGGTTGCATAGTTTAGGATCATCACTTAGACGTAGCTATGAGCATAGTAGTCTAATGTTCGAATCCAATGGTGTGCACGTACTGCTGTTGGGGGAGAAGGATGTACCTTCCTCACCACTTATTTGTACAGCGGATCTTATGAAGCTCGCTTCTGATGATGCAATAGAAGAACTCTTTTTGTGTTACTCACTGTGCCATTTTATTTCCAATGTGGATGACGTTTTTAATGTTGATAATGTTTTGACTAAAACTTCCTCAACACCGCATTCTTCTCTCGCTCCTCTTCCAGCTATGTCTACTAATTCAAAACAAGCAAAGGTTGCTAATGAATTAAAGGAACTTTTAAGGGAATTCAAGGATGTTTTTCCAGATGATTTACCACCAGGGCTACCACCGACACGTTCTGTGCAACATGGCATAGACGTGGTTGCAGGCAGTAAGCCAGTGAATAAACCGCCTTACAGAATGAGTCATTTTGAGGCCGCTGAGGTGGAACGTCAGCTTGCTGACTATCTTAGTAGAGGGTTTATTCAACCCAGTTCTTCACCATGGGCCTCGCCCATTCTCTTGGTGAAGAAAAAGGACGGTAGTATGCGCATGTGCGTAGATTATCATGGATTAAATGCGGTTATTGTTAAGAACAAGTACCCATTGCCACGAGTGGATGAGCTGTTTGATAAACTCACCCACGCTCGTATATTTTCAAAGATTGATTTACGATCTGGGTATCATCAAGTACGTATTAGGCTTGCGGATATACCCAAAACAACGTTCCGAACAAGGTTTGGACATTATGAGTTTTTGGTAATGCCCTTTGGGTTAACCAATGCTCCAGCTATGTTCATGACACTCATGGATAGTGTCTTGAGACCATACTTGGAAAAGTTTGTTATCGTTTTCCTCGATGACATTCTTGTATATAGTGCATCTGAGGAAGAGCACTTAGTACATTTGAAACAAGTGTTTCATTTGTTACGCCAAAATCAACTATATGCCAAGGAATCCAAATGTGATTTCCTCAAGGAGGAAATTCACTACTTGGGGCATGTTATTTCAGCTGCAGGGTTACACATGGATCAATCCAAGGTGGATTCCATTCGGAGGTGGCCCTCTCCCAAAAATTTGGAAGAGCTCCAGATTTTTTTAGGCTTTGCAGGTTTTTATCATCGATTCATTAAAAACTATGCCCATATTGATGTTCCCATGACAGATCAACTGAAAGCCAAGGGCAAGTCCTTTCAGTGGGGATTAGAACAACAGCAAAGTTTTGACAAACTTAAGGACACATTAGCCACAGCTCCTATTTTGGCTATTGTGGATCCCTTAAAGCCATTCGTTTTGGAAACTGATGCTAGTAATCGTGCGATTGGAGCAATCCTTCTGCAGGAGGGAAGGCCAATTGCATTTGAAAGCAAGAAGCTAGATTCAGCACAGCAGAATTACTCTGCTTACGAACGAGAGCTCTATGCAATAGTGTCTGCTTTAAAGACATGGCGACATTATTTGTATGGTGCACAGTTCGAGATTGTGTTTGACCATGAAAGTATGAAGTGGTTTACACAACAAAGTGATTTGAAGGGTCGCAAGGCCAGGTGGGCTGAGATTCTTCAGGAGTATGACGCCAAGCTACGATATCGTAAAGGGCGATATCGTAAGTGCGAGTATGATACTGCATACTCCAAGGTGTAGAGATATGTTAGAAAGAGGGATCCTTCTCACTCCAATGTTGGTAGTGGTTCTGTTTCCTCCACACCCAGTTCTCCTCTTTCGAGTGATGAACTGCAGCGATGGAAGAATTTTTCCATAGATGATGGGTACCTACTCCACAAGGGGAGAGTGTGTGTACCGACGGACGCGGACGTTCGGCGCCAAATTCTTTATGAATGTCACGATAGTCCAAGTGCAGGGCACCCGGGAATTAAGAAAACTTATGCACTCGTAAGACGACAGTTTTACTGGCCAGGTTTGCATAGGTATGTTCAAGACTATGTCTTGCATTGCCAAAAATGTCAAGTTAATAAAGCAGAGCACCTGAAATCAGAAGGACTCTTACATCCTTTAGAGATTCCCAATGGTAAATGGGAAAGTATCTCCATGGATTTTATTGTGGGTTTACCAACCACTAGTCGAGGACATGACTCGGTATGGGTGGTCGTAGACCGGTTGACTAAACTTTGTTGGTTTATTCCAACCAAGTCAACCATTAAGACTCCAGAATTAGCTAAGTTATTTGTGGACAATCTTTACCGGTTGTATGGATTGCCAAGTAACATTGTGAGTGATCGTGATCCCAAGTTTAATAGTCATTTTTGGAGGGCTGTTTTTAAACGATTGGCTACACAACTTAATTTAAGTACGGCTGATCACCCTGAAACAGATGGTCAGACGGAACGAGTCAACCAAGTGCTAGAGGATATGCTACGAGCATACGTTAGCAAGAAGCAATCAGATTGGGACGATTATCTTCCTATTCTTGAGTTTGCATATAATAGTGCTAAGCATGTTACAACTGGTTTTAGTCCATTCATGCTTATGTATGGTTTTCAACCTAGATCACCAGTGACGGTGGGGTTGGCCACTGAGAAGCTCCAACAGGTCAAGGAGTTTCTCCAAGATCATATGGAAATGCTGAGACTTGCTCGTCAAAATGTTCGACAAGCACAGGATCGGTACAAGAAGTATGCTGATGAGAAAGGTCGGCAAGTTACCTTCACCGAAGGTGAAGAGGTATTTTTGCGTGTGCCAGAGCATTCAGAAAGTCTGAAGACTGGACCCACACCCAAATTATCTCCACGTTATTCTGGGCCATTCAAGATACTCAAGCGAGTTGGTGATAGGGCCTACAAACTTGAGTTACCTGCGCACTCGCGTGTCCATCCGGTATTTCATGTAAGTCGTTTACGTAAACGCTTGCATGGGGATGACAATGTTATCGGCCAGCAGATATTGGTTGATTTCACTGAACCTCCCACTCAGCCGCATGAACCTGAACGCATTTTAGATTTTCATGAACTCCGTACTCGTCATCATGTACGTAGTCAAGCTTTAGTCAAGTGGAAAGATCGCCTTGAAGAGGGTGCCACTTGGGAAAGCATTAGTGTTCTTAAGAAGAAATTCCCCACTTTTGTTTTCGAGGACGAAAACGCTTCTCCAAGGGGGGAGTAATGTCAAGCCAAGGGCCAAACCAAGGGGTCATGGACTCGGCCAAGGGCCGGCTGCCAGTGAGAAGGGGTCCGAAAGGGGCTAGGAGCCTATTAAAGGGAGGTTGGGCGGATGGACCAGGCATGGAAGTCCCTTGGGGTTTACAGAAACCCATACCAAAATCATGTATTAGACAATGATGCAAAAGAAGAATTGGTCTAGCCGCCTTAATAAGCTGTGGAAAAAGCAATGGCCGGAGGAAAGGTGGGAGCATGTAATGGAGAACATATGGAAGCCAAAGGTTCCCCAGTACATGAAGGTTTTCTTATGGAAGGTTATTTGGGGTGCTCTACCGACAGGTGTGAAGATTCAGGAGAGAGGGATTGGGTCAGATTGATGCTTGGGGTGCAGGTTGACTAGTGAAGATCTGGCCCACCTTTTCATGGACTGCCCATCTATAAAAGGCCTCGCAGGGAAAGTATGCAAATGGGTCCAGATAACATGGAAAATTAGGTTTTCCAAGACTGACCTATGCTTTGGAGGTAAAAACTCAGGTAGTCCTGCACTCCTCGTCAGCACCCAGATTGTCAGATACTTCTTCTTTCATAATGTATGGCAAACAAGGAACCGTCGTGTTTTTGAAGGAGGATTTGAGGTGGCAAGCTTCGCAGAAATTATACAGGAAAGCAAAGTGCGAATATGGGCACTCGGACACAAGCATCACTCGGAGGATTGGTCTAGGACTACTTGTGCCTTGTTGTCAGCAGACGGAATACTTGGGACGGCGGCAAACCTTGGCCATCGATAGGAGTGCCCTAATAGCCGGTGTAATTATGAGTCCTGGATGTTGTCATGGCTTAACATGAGCATGACAAAACCTTGTAATTTTTTCGGCTGCTCAATATAATTCACTCACAATTGTGAGTTTTGCTATTAAAAAAAATAATAATAATAACATAAAGTGAAAAGAGATCAGAGTGGGCTTTACCTAGAGATCCCCCATATACCCTCTATATTAGAGGGCATTCTAAATAGGGCGGCCCCTCTTATGGTGGTGAATTTACCCTGTAAACCACTCACAACATTTATAGAGCCAATGATATTTTCAAATTTTAAAGTTGGAGCCAAAATTATTTTTATATCTAGGGGTTTGTTGAAAGACCTCCTACCTTGAGGGTCCCACAATTTGAGAACAATTTCAAAATATTTTGAGAAAAGGAATGGGGAGCTTTTCCCTGAGAGCCCTGCAAAAGTGCCATTTCTGCAGGGCCACATGCACGAAGAGGTCCTCCATCCTCCTTGTCCACACCAAGGGACGATACTTGGTAAATTGAATGAAATTTTGCAGAAAGTTAGCTTTGGACCTCCTAGTTGCTTCAAGTTTTGGTGTACATGAATATTTTGGATCCCTAGTTCAACCTTGTTATGTAACTTTCTCTAAGAAGGAAGAGGCAATATTCTTATTTTTTTTGGGGGGGAGAGGGGGGGGGGGGGGGGGAGATTTCTAAGGACTAAGTGGCACGGGCATCGGAGGGTGGGATCTATGGCGGGGGCATTGTGGGCCGTAGATCCCAGTGGCGACGCCAAAAGTAAATTAGGGTACCCTAGATTACTTTTTATAATAAGAAGTAATCTAGATTATAAAAAGTAATCTAAGGTACCTTAATTTACTTTCTGTGCCCGTCCCTAATTTACATGTTTTAAGTAAATTAGGGCCCTCACGTTTCACAACGCACGCATGGTATCGTGGTTAGGGTAGGCGCCTCTCATGCGTAAGGTCCCGGATTCAAACCTCACGTCCCAAAATGGGAGTACCCTAGATTACTTCCGAAATGCGGGTACCTTAGATTACTTTTTACCCTAGATTACAGAAGTGATCTAGGGTACCCGCATTTGGGATCTACGGCCCAAAATGCCCCCGCCGTAGATCCCACCCTCCCATGCCCGTGCAACTTAGTCCTTAGGGGGCGGGGGGGATTGTATGGAGTTGTTTATGCATAACCAATATGTGATCTGTATTGCTTAAGGAAGCAATGGTGCCCAATTTGGGTAGCACTCTCCCATCCAAGGTGAAAACGTGTATAAACATTTTCAACGCATCTACATCAAGGTATGGAGAGTCACATCTTGGATGCTTCATTATCAACTAACTAGTCTTGCTTGGTAATGGTTGGCCTTGAAATATAATATTTGTGTGAATTGGTGTAAACTAGTTTGTGACCCACGCTTTGCCTTGGTGGCTAAGAGCAAACCTACCTTTTTGATATCCGCGTAGAGTATCCACTCTTTTAATTTCACATTGAGTATCACCATTTTGAGTCGAAGTCTTATCTCCTCAAGCTTTGAGATCTTTTTGGATTGCTCTTTTGACATTTAAAAAAAAAGTAAGAACATCAGACGGATGTAGATGGCAACATCAAACGGATGCAGATGAAGCAGGTTGCATGCAAGCAGGTCACGATGGCTCAGCATGAAGGTTACAAACCAATGCTGTATCTTACAATGTTGGGGGTGTTCTTGCGATTCCATAACTAGCTCTTGGAGTTGCCCCGCGGTACAAGGCTGCTCATTGACGCGATCCATCAGCATAGGAGGGGGGTCCCTTGAGTTTAGCATTACCGTGAGTGAAACTTTTCTGTCGGTGATTGTAGGATCATTCAAGGGCTTGGCTACGTGGTGGCGTAGTGGTAATCACGGATCGTGATCTTCCTCCTGCTGGTAAACACTGAAAAGGTTGAAGATGGCTCACGGATCGCGATCCTTCAGTGGATCGTATCCCATGCTATTTGGAAAGGAAGCTGGAACGTCCTGCTCATTACGTGAGGTCTGAGCTCCAGTGGGTGTGCTACAAGGCCTAGCTAGCATTGCGTTCTTCTTGCTTGAGGTCAAGGTTCGCTTTCCTTTGGATGTGCATCGATCGACCGCCAGGCAAAGAAGAACTTGGTTAAGAAAGGAACGAAGCACCAAGCACCAAAGCTTTTTTTAAAAAACAAACAAACAAACAATCAAAAACAAGAAGTGTCCTCTTGGCATCAAGTTGTCCTGCGCTACTTGGTAATGGAATTCGACACTTTGGCCGTAGATGAAGATATTGTCAAATTCTCACATATGTTAGCGGCGGAAAAAATACCCAAAAGGGAGTTAGTCGTGCCGATGGAAGAAGGGGATGGCTCGGTCTTGAGACCGTTGTATGATGCAAAAATGTCGAGCCCCAATTCGCCAAGGGCTCCAACCACGGAAAAGGACAAAACTGTTTTGACTGAAAAAGTTTCCTCTGGAGAAACAAGAGAAAAAATGGGATCAACTCAAGGGTTTAAATTCAAGGTAAAAACCCTCAAAGCCGGGGTTCCTTAGGGTCCCATCTGTATGAACGTAAGTAAGGCGACAAGTGTATCTGCAGCTCGCAGGCCAGGCATTTCATTTGCTAGCATACTCAAGGGGCCCAACTCTAAGGACTATGGAAAAGGTCCATCAGAAGGGTTGTCGAGTGAAGCACATATTGAAAAACTGCAGAATGCAAGAGCTAGACTCGAGCAAGAGCTCAAGGAATTCAACAAAATGATTGAGTACGGCCCTAACAACAACAAAAGAACTTGCTCCCAAGCAGATTGCAGCGGGCTGGTTGAAGACGGGTTGGCAGATCGAGCCTTTTCTGCTTTAAAAAAGTCTTTGCCACAGCACGTGAAGGTTGTCGAGGCTATTACTGTGGCGATTCCACCAACACTTATCAAAAAATATTTAGCCAGGCAAGCTAAGTTAACGCTTGTATTTGGGTTCAATGGAAAGAATCCCGAACAGGTTTGAGATGATTCAATGGCTTCAGGGTCCGCAAGTTCTTGAACATGGAGGAGCAATTGAAAATACTTTCTACCTAGCTAAAGGTTTTTGCTCAGTGAGATTCAAAGAGGCCTCCAATGTGGAAAAGATCCTTGACAAAGGGCCCCTTGCATTTAATAGGACTATGGTTTGTGTGGTGCCTTGGGAACCAGTGTTCAACTCAGCTGAATCTCTGCAAGGGTTTAATCCGGTTTGGGTTGAGTTTGTGGGACTGCCTAGCTGGCTATGGGATAATCTCAGGATGCTTGCCAGTCAGTTGGGAACCTTTATACCTAGCAAGAGAGGGTTTGGCAAAACCTCAAATAGGATTTGTATAGGTTGGAATGTTTCTAAAACGCCACCTAAGAGCATGGTAATCAATGTTGGAGCTGGGCTTGTTACTATTCCGTTAAACTTTGGGACATACTTTGGAGCATGTTCAACTTTGGACACTTCACCAAGGATTTCCCCATGAAGGCTAATGGTACTGCAGCTCCAGCAACACAGGTCCCCAATGAAAAGGAAACCCTGTTGGAAGGTTGGAGAAGCAAGGAGGCAATAATGAAAGCGCAAATGCAGGGAAGGATAAAAGAAGATATGGTATGTGACAAAATGGATATAAAGATGCAGGAAAAGACTGTGGAGAAATCGATTCCCATACAATGAATCCCCGAAGGCTCATGCAATGATAATGTAACCATTACTCTTGTTGCTACCCTAAAGTTTATGACGGTGACAACAGCGACAGCTGTTCAAGTCCCTGGTCTGAAAAGAGCCAAAAAATTGAAGGCAGTGGACAAGAGACTCCAAAGTGCTCAAAGTCGTGAGAACACTTGAGGTGAAAGGATCTACTCCATCCTCCACCCCTTTGAAAGGAGGGAGGTACACTATCCCACTTCACAATCCATTTGCAGCACTGCAAGAAAAGAAATCCCCTCACTTGGAACCCGTGGATTCTCCTGAGATCAATGAGAGGGGGCGTGGGCGTGATTTGGATGTTGAAGAATTTGTTCCTCTATCCCAATGAGCCCCTCATTAATGATGAAGTCACTCACTATCCAATCTTGGAACGTAAAGGGGTTGAAGACCCGTAAGAAGAGTACCCTATTCTTGGAGGAGATAAAAAATGAAAAGGCAGTCAATTGTTGGGCCATCCAGGAACACCACTTGGATGCTCATAGCAAGAAAGGCAGGCTCTAGGAAAGAAACTTGTATTCTATGGAGAAGTAACGGTTTTAGTGGCGTCCTCAGTATTGTGGACAGGGAATTGGAACCGAAGCTGGTTTTGAACCACCCCTCCGAAAGAATTATGGGGATTATACTCAGATGGGAAGCGCATCCCTTCACCATTGTGAATGTGTACGGCCCTTGTAGTGCAAAAGATAGAGCTAAATTATGGATGTATCTTAGAGATACTCCTATTGAAGGAGAGTGGTTGTTGGTTGGCTACTTCAATTTGGTAGAAAAAGCAAGGACAGAACAGGATCCTCTAGTATGTTGGCTGGCTTGAAAAGGACTATATGGCAAAGTTTGTTCGAAAAGTGGGCGATGATCGACTTATGGAAAGTTGGCCCATAGAACAGCACGCCTGGTTTCACCTACACAAGTCTCCAGTATGCCCGCACTACCTCCAAGCTGGACAGATGTTATTGCTCACACCAAGTTGACTGGATACAGGAATCTAACCAAGAAAGAACTGGGTAAGCTCAGTAAAGATGTTGATCTCAATAAACACGGTGCGTGGGACCTATTTGCTCAAAGTATTCAAAAAGCAATCAAAACCTCTAGCCCCCATATCAAAAAAGCTAAGGAGGTGCACCTTATGCATCTTACGGCTGAGGTACAACAGCTTACCTCCATAACAGCCAATGGGCTTGCTACTGAGGATGAGCACAAGAAATGGCTCGAAGCCAAATCTAGCCTGGATAATGAGCAACTGGAAGATATCAGAAAGACAAGGATTCTTTCCAGGGAGACTTCCCTACAACCAGAAGCCTCTAATCAAGCTCAATTTTTTAGGGCTTTAAAAATCAAGAGGAGTCAGGCCCACGTCCACTCGCTCTATGATGAGAAAGGGATAGCAGTTCATAACAAAGATGAGATGGTTGGTCTGATGTTGAACTATCTTAGCCAAATCATTTGACGGCCAGAGATCCAGTCCCGAGAAGTGGATGAAGCCAAAAGGACCTCACTTCAGAGTGTCAAGAAGAAGATTCCCAAGTGAGAAGCTAATAGCCTGGAAGGGGCATTTTCCGAAGACGAATGTTCACTAGCATTGCAAGCCCTTGGCAAGGAGAAGTCCCCTGGTTGGGATGGGATGACGGCAGAATTCTTTAGAGAATTTTGGGATGATCTGAAGGCCCCAGTCATAAGTTTGGCCAACAAATCCATTGCCGAAGGGTCGTTGGAGATAAGTGTAAAGAGAGGTCTTATCAAACGCATCCCCAAACAGTTTTGTTGTTCTCAACTGAAACATTGGCACCCTATAACAATGATGTTGGTAGCCTACAAAACTATTGCCAAGGCAGTAGCTCTCAGACTAGCCCCCTTACTTAACAAGATTATCTCTCCCCATCAACATGGGTTCATCAAAGGAAGGTCCATTTACGATAACATCTTGGCAGCAATGGTGCGCATCGAATACGCAACTTACACAAAGCAAGAGTGCATTGTGCTGCAGCTGGACGTGGATAAGGCTTATGACATAATAACATGGACATATATAGAAGTCATGGAAGATCTGGGCTTTGGGCCTCGCCTATGTCGTCTTATACATGCATTAGGGACTAGTAGCCAGTCAGAGCCCATTTTCTCTCTTATTTCCTCATAGGGAACTTTTTTTATCGAGATAGTTTTGTCCTCTTTCGTGGTTGAAGCTTTTGGCAAATTGGGGCTCGACATTGTCACATCATCCAATGGTCTCGAGACTGTGCCGTCGTCTTCATCCATCGGCACGGCTAACTCCATTTCAGGTATTTTACCCGCCGCTAACATCTTTGAAAATTCGACAATATCGGGTTCCATTACCAAGTGACTTGGTTAACCTGAAGACCCTAGGGGCAACCAGGCTTTAAAACGCAAGGGAGATAATAATCGCTTTGGCTCCAAGCTGGACACTGCAAAGACTTTGAGAAGCAAAACGATACTCGCTAAAGTAAAACACCAAATAGCATAGGCCTGTGATAATGATTGCCATTATTAACATAGAGCTAATAATGGTGAAGCTTCAGCACGGCAGGACTGTGCCAACGTGTGTGAGCCCCAACACACACACAGCTCAGGCTCAGGACCAGCAGGTAACTATTCGCGTAGGAGATGCTGATACATAAGGCGCGCACAAAATGCCACATGCCACGTGCAACAAAGAGCGAACCTGACGATGGCCAAGCAGAGCGCAATGAAGCCAAAGGGAGACTTAACTCCAAACCCCAATGAGGAGGATACAACAAATAACAAGTGCGATTATTAACTAAAGGCAATTATTAACCAAAGGCTCAAAATGCAATTAGTAAAGAGAATAATCGCGATGTTGGCAAATTTCACAAGGGCGATTATTGTCTTGCCACAGCAGACGGAGGGGGGTAGCTGTTGGAACTCGACATATGCAAGCGGGTCAGTCCATAAGCAAGGATAACCCTAACCTCGGACCTGGCGCAGCGTGTCCCGCTCACACTCAAAGGTTTCCTTGCTTCGCTCTTAGAAAACCTCTCACACTCAATTGCGCCAGCTATATCATCGATCACAGTTTCTCAGAGCTACACCATCGCTCACTGGTTTCCCTCACCAAAGGAACAAAATCTTAAGACCTAATGTAAGCTAAATACTAGAAATGAATACTACTACAAACCTAACAAGGAAGAGGCTAAAAATAACCAAAGAAGTACAAAGATCCAAACTTGATAATAATGTGACCTCAACTTCGCTGCTTGCCCAAACAAGAAGAATAAGATTATCACTTTTATCATGCATACCTTGGACAACAGCTATGAGATAAGATTATCACCTTGATCATGCATAGCTTGGAGAACAGCTATAGCATCCCCTACTCACGTCGTCGATGCCCAAGAGTAGGTGCAGGTTTTTATAGAGTTCATTCATGCTTTGAACGTACTCTACAAAACCAACAAGCTGAGTTTCTATCACCCTCCAGAGGTGAGTTCATTCATGCTTTGAACGTACTCTACAAAACCAACAAGCTGAGTTTCTATCACCCTCCAGAGGTGATGGGCATACTCGAGAAAAGGTTTCCAAAACCGTTGACAATAAGTTGCCAAAGTATCTTCTCTTCTCATCCTCAAATGATTCCAAGTTGTAATGACGTCTTGTTCATACTCATCAGTCAATCATGTCAAGGCGATCTGTTTTTTGAACTTTCTTCACGTTTTCAAAGCTTTCTTATGCAAGAGCAAGGTCAACCACCATGTATGAGCATTACCTTTAAGAAAAGATGTTGCCTTTCATGCCTTGGAGGCTTCCAAGAAACAACCCCCAAAGAAAGCAATGTCAAACTTCTGTACGTAGGGAAGAGCTCAATGGGTATCTTTAAAAACCTAAAAGGTGCCAAACCGTATGGCTTGACTTCCATCCTTGAACTCTTTAAGTCTTCTTTTCCAAATATTCATCCTCATAAGGTGGTTCTGCTTTTACCATAGATGGAACGAAAGGTGTGGGAATCGCTATCTAAACTATTTGAAGCAGACGAGGTATCCTCCTTTTATTTTCTAGATTGCTTCTTATGCTTTCTAGACTTCTTCTCGGAGTTTCTTTTCTTGGTTTTTCTCTGCTTCTTCCACCTCTTTCCATCCTCGTTGGAATGAAAGAAAGAGGAACTGTCTAAACTCTCTAAAGACAACGACGAAGAAGAGCTCGGATCATCCTTCAAGTGAACACACTTCTTGGATCTACTAGCCTCCTCGAAAGTCGATTTTCGCCCAGGTAGACAAGGTACTCCTCTAATTTGCTTTTCTTCCAAGAGCACTTTTTACTTTTCATCAACTAATTGACTTTATATTCAAGAGTGTCATTAAACTCTTTTGCAAGTACGGTTTCGTCTTTTCTATACCCGGCTTTGCTTTAATCTTCATAGCATACTTAAGAGGTGAGTGGATTGCATCTCATCATCAAGAGTGAACCTCATCAAGCAGGTGATTCTTCACATACTTTGGCACGTATTTCGGGTCCTTGGAGTACTTGATAATTCGTTGGGCACATGTGTCAACGTACAATTGACGTCGGTACTCCATCTTATCGATGTCTCCTACCAAAATTTTCCCTAGTCTTCTCTCGATTCTTCACAAGGGGGTTTGCTCCCATTGGAATCTCTGTTGGTTCTCTTCGTCCCCTCGCTCTGGGGTTGAAGTGCTCTTCATCTTTTCGAAGATAGGTAGTCCGTGGAACATTGTCCTTTCTATGAGATTCACTACTAGAAATGTGTGCTACAAAAGAAGGATCAAATCTTTCATAGAAGAAGAACCGTTTGAGCTTTGATACCACTGTAATAGATTTGAACACCCAAGCGAGAATCCAATAGCGACACAAGAATAGAAACTACAACAACTGACCTTGAATAGAGAGAGAGAACAGAAGAGTTGACACGAAGTGACAAAGTTTGCTTCCAGATGCACTAGCCCTAAAGTCTAGCGTCCCTTTTGATATTTCTTTCTTAATGCTCGTCACACAAGTACAACCATCGAGGGATTGGTACTCTGCTTCCACACAACTGGAATGCTAGAGTGAGACCCGAAGGCACTTATTTGAAGGCCCTTGGCCTAAAAGCATACACATGAAAAGCTTGATTTTCCTAAAAGCATCATAATTCAAAGCAAGCGCCTATCTGTAGCTTTCACATTTTTTGGGCCTATCTGTGCAGGTACCACATCAGCAACTCTTTTGCAATTCGCATACGAAAATGCCACATCAAAATCTTGTGCAGTTTTTAGGGTTTTAGGCCCCTCGGTCGGTGAGTCCAAAGTTGGTGGTTTTGATGGTCTAACCCCCCACGGCCTTGCCACATCACTAACTTGTGGCATATTGCCACTTGGTGCCCCAACAAGGACACCTCTAGAGTAGCTATGAGATACGATATAGCTTATATGCTTTAAAATTTCTTCAACTGTACAAACCTAAGTGCTCATCACCAAATTAACATTACTTTAATTAATTAAAATTTGTTACAAAGAGGATGGTTTCTCTGATTCTCCTTTGATGGGTGTGTGCTGAGTTGTGCCCCTTTTCACCACAATGAAAACACTTACCCTATCCAACATACTGGAGCCTTTGCTCCAACATTGTTTGTTAGTCTCGCTCTCTCTTGCTTTTGAGAATGGTCACTTGCTTTGACCTTGTAGAGTAGCTCCACCCCCACAAGTGGTATTCCCAGGGGCAGTATCTATAGATGTTATCCAAGATGGTGTGATCGTCCAAAGATGCAAATGTTGATGGTTACTTGGGACCAAGAAAGCTTCCACCATGAATGCCTCAGTCGAGAGATTGGTTGCGGGGATAGCCTTTAGCCTCTTCATTTGTCCTTTATGTCAGTTCCACTGGACTAGGAATGTTGTCGGTCTCTTCTCATGCTCTACAAACTTTCTCCTTTAGGGCGTGGTCACTCGAGGCTTAGTTACCCGTAAGCCTAGCGAACTTCTGACAGGAGCGTAGAACGGAGACCGGGAGCAGCAGGTAGAGGGAGGGAGAGTCGGGGAGCAGCAGGTAGAGAGAGGGAGAGTCGGACGCATACAAGAGAGAGAGAGACTCAGAACGAGGCTGTGGCGACCGGGCAATGTTTTGCAACTATGCCTTTTTAGGCATAGTTAGGCTACTAAGCGGGTGAAAGTTGCAACGTGGCAAAGGTTGTCGCCGAAACTAAGCCTCGTGTGACCATTGCCTTAGCCAACGGGTTCAAGGGGTATGAGCTATGATACGCTCATCTTTGGCACTTCCCTTTCATATTCTTCTGCAACTAGTTCCGCTTTTCGTCCACTTTCTTCGGGTTCTGTGTGCGACTTGATTAGTGCAACCCCCACTATAGTCATCGGCAATGGGTCCTCGATTTGTTAATTTTGGCTTGGCACCACACCCATTGTGGTTCTCTAGATTTGCCAGAATTATGTTCACCTTCCATATTCTTCTCCTTCTATTCAAAGGCCTTAGTTGTGCACAAACCCTTGGTTGTGGGTTAGCCACCCTTCCGCCCTCCTAGTAGGGATTCTAGGCACAACTAGGGTTTGCACCAAGCATTTTGTCCATTTTCTCATTTATTTCCAATTACTAATTGTCACAAGGTGGTTGGTGGGCGCACTTTACATGTGTTGCCAAGGTCCATTCTTTGGGTATCCATTGTATTGTATTGCCATATGGAGTTATTGAGTTGGTGGCTTTACCATCTGTTTCTTGTGTTTTCTCGCGTGCCATTGTGTTTGTCTCTCTCTTGAGTTGTGCACCTTGACAATTGTGTCCTCTGGATGGGGGTTACTTATTGATTTGAGCTCCAAAGCATTTGTGACATAGCTCTTCCATTCATTGCATTTTGGGCACTAGTGTGTATTTGAATCCCCTCTTTCACATAGAAGTCATCTCTGAGCCCATTCTTTCAGCAAGATGGTATGGCATAAAAATGGACAAGGTAAAAAAAGTACTTTTGTTTGTGGTCCTTCCAGCTTTTGGTTGTCCATCGTCCATTTTGGAAACTTAATAGAACAATACAAGAGGCCCGCCACAAGAAATAATTCCCACATTGTGACTTACCTCAACATCATGAGCTTCTGTGAGGGAGGCACCACATACCTAGCTATGTATGATTGGGGGCAGGGGACCGCCGGCCCGGTGGGGGGGCCAATGGTCCCTTGCCCCCAATCGTACCTAGCTAGGTATGCGGTGCCTCTCGACCAAAAGCTCATGATGTTATTCATTGTATGAAAAACACTGGAAAAGACTCCGTTTTCGTACATGAGAGAATTTCTAAATCTTCTTGTGCCCATTGCTGAAGATCCTTTGGTATATTTAGCACATGGAAGAAAAGGCCATGCAGATGGTGTTCAAGCAGTGTTAGGAGTAGAAGAAGCTCTCTAGAGTCTAAACCTCTACCAAAGGCTCCAACAGCAAAGAGAACTAAGAGAAATAGACACAGAGGGGGAAGTCGTGAGAGATTTTGAGGAAGTCCTGAAGAGTTTTCCCAGGTTTAATGTCTGGTGTGGACCCACTTTTGCTGGATTGGCAGGAAGAAATATCCCTCGCAGGATGGAGGCAGATATGGTGCTCTTAGAGCACACGTGTTAGGATTTAAGCATGGACATTTTGAAGGCATGCGCCCGAGGTGTGAGACGCATCGGTTGCAACATGCAGGGGTATCACATTGATGCCAGGTATGACAGGTACACAGGAATATCAGACACAGGCGTTGTATGGCAGGATGCCTAATATGTATACAAGAGGGATGGCTCCACTTTTGCATCTCTTTTGGGTGGATCAGAAACACCCGACCAAGACCAACTCCTTATGATGAGACGACACCATTGGAAGGCCAAAAGGGTTGCAAGGGAGAAGGACAAAGTGTCCAGTTCGACACCTTCCATGGTACCAAGGACGAGTTAAAGCATTCAGCAATTATGAATCATGATGCAGCTTTCTCAGGGGAGAACTTTTTTAAGACCTCAAAAATGTAACAAGCAGCTTTTTGAATGAAGGGTAATGCACTTCAATGGTGATACTCTTTTAAGAGTTTCAACAATTCTTCGCTTCTCTTCAGCTTACGAGCAAGGTTCAGTTAAGATTCGTATGGTGTGTTTTTTTGAAAACCATAAGAAATATTTAATATCATACGGTGTGTTGTATCATGTGGTCATACAGTACCGTCGTCGAGTACGCCATATTGGGTGCTTGTAAGGCAGATTCTTTTGCCTCTTTCGATTCGTGACTTCGGAATAGCAGCTGCAAAAGTATTGTTGCGCACTATGACTCAAGTTGATTCGCGGTGGCATTAAGCATGAGGTTGTTAGCATTCAAGAAGTGATGGAGCATACAGGGGATGGATATGCACCACTTAACATAGAGCGTTTACAAGAAGATTTAGAAATTTACGGAGTCTTTTTCAGTATTTTTCATACAATGCATAACATCATGAGCTTCTGCTCCAAAGGCACCGCATACCTAGCTAGGTACCATTGGGGACGGGGGACCACCGGGCCGGCTATCCCCTGCCCCCAATCGTACCTAGCTAGATATGCGGTGCCTCCCTCACAGAAGCTCATGATGTCAATTGAGGTAAGTCACAATCTGGGAATTGTTGTGAGAATTTGTCCAAAACTTCTTGTGGTTGAGGGCCTAAAGGGAAGAAAACTGTGAGAACTGGAGGTTCAATAGAATCTTCTCCAAAGCAAGGATCCTTCCAGGGGTCTGCGCCTCGTACAGGTTGCATAAGTACTCCCAAATCTCATGCACTGACTGAAAACATGTAAGAATTGATATTACAGAATCCGCACAATATGCAGAGGAAGCAAAACACCTTGCGATTAGTCTCATTCCAAGAGTCACCCATGGCTTGTGCACCAATCGATGATGAGGTACCAGATCCAGTAACACAGCAAGAGGGGGCTGTTATCACGGCTGAAAACTGATGATTACAGGAATCTCGTTGATGGCGAAGCACCAGATGTTGACCGGTAGAATATAAAAGGACAACAAGGAAGAGGGAGAGCCAGCTGAAAATCTGCAAGCAAGAAGAAGAGAATCCAAATGTGATGGCCAGGCCACAACGGGTATGCAGAAGGCAACACCAATCCCGAGAAGGTAGAGCCGGTAAGGGAGAGGCGCTGTCTGTAAAATATTGGCCTTTGGGAGATGAAAGGCAGGTACAGTAGAATAGCGCGCAAGGTGACTCCCAAGGTCTTTAAAAAATGTCGTTGACCCTTACAACAGAATTCAAAAAACACTGCAGAACTCCACATGTGCGAAGGAAAAGGGGTAGCACTGGGCTGCGAGGGGGGAGAGCAGAGGCATAATCATCAAAGAAAGAGACACAGGCAACCACCAAAACACAAGCGGGAAAGGCAAAACCGTAGGTAGCTTGATCTAAGTTTTTGTGATGAAACACTCCAAAGGCTGATCCAGGCAAGGCAATTGTGGATCTACGCTTAATAAAACTTGTCCTCTGATACCATGTCAAAGTGTACAGCAGAAGATAGAGAGCGATGGAACACAAGAAATCTAACCAGCAGGTCACTGACAAGGCAGTGAAAAACACAAACACACCAGAACCGAAATAGCATGTACTTGAACTAAAAGAGTACTGAAAAACAGGATATAAGACAGCGGGACGGAGTTCCCTACTCAGATAGGACGACCCTTGCAATACTTCTTAATTATTGATCTTTTAACAGATACAACTGCTGGGTAGTTGCTCAGCAATTTGCAACCATGCACTGATCTACAGAGCACTCCCTCCTTCCACGTCAGCATAGCCATACGAAATGCTACATCAGCAAATCCTGCAATTTGGATGCAAATTGCACCACAAATCCTTGCTGGATTTTCGCCACACGTTGTCCTGCCGAGTGAAAGACAAGGATATGCTTGCATTTTCATGGTTTTGCCAAACTGGGCCAAATTCTGCCATGATATGAGGAGATGATTGGAATGTATGCATTATGTGGGATTTGTAGACCAAAAAAGTGCTTCAAAGTGAACCAATTGGGCTAACAGGTGAAGATTGACTGGTTTTCTGCTTAAAAAGGTAGAGCTTGAAGTGGATCTAGGTGGTCCAAGTGGTCCAAGCCAATTTGGAGTTGTGGGTGTGTAGTGCTTGATTTATAGAGCCTGCTGGTCTTTTCAGATCGGCAACCTGAGTCTCGGATGTCAAATTATTAGCAGTCCAAGTTTTGCCGAGGGCCAGATTTGTGCCGATGCCGGGTTGGTCGCATCGATAGACGTGCCGTTTGATGATTTTGGAGCTTCGCCAAGGATTGTATGCATTCTATGCAGTGTACGGGGCTAGCAAAAAGTGACGGTGTCTCAAACGGAGTCTAGACGGGCAAGTTACAGCGGTTGGCAGTTGAATGTGGTGATCGACAGAGCGGTTGGAGGTTGAAGGTGGTGATCGACTGAGAGCAATATGGTGTTTTTTGCCGTTTCTGGCGCCTCGGTTGGTGGGTCCAAACAGGTGAAAAGATGGTCTCTGCACGAGACAAGGCCGGGGGCCAAGGCTACATACGGTACTTTGCGGCTCAGAGACTGAGGAAGTGAGCAAGGAATGGCAGGTCTATGAAGTTGGACCAAAAAAAATGAGTTTGGTAGTTTTTTTGGGGTGATTTCAGGAGCCCTTGAGGGCGTTTACTATGAGACTGCCACGTGGGCGAAGAAAATCCTACACGTGAGCGCAAACAGGGACTCGCAAGCTTCATATACTGGAGCATGGCATTACCATTGGCATCACGAGGCAAGTGTGGAGCTCTTGTGAGAGTGGCGATGGCGGTCAGCCCTCTTGGGCGCTGCGCAAGCGGAAGTAGGTGATGAAGTGGCATGCCTGTGGGGTGTGTTCCCGCGCCCGTAAGGGGCAAGCTTTTTTGAGAGTAAGGGGGAGCTTCCATTAGCGACATCGCTAGTGCTAGGGGGACTGTCCTACGCCAGTTGTTTGTGTGTGTGTGTGCGTGCGTGTGTGTGTGTGTGTGTGTGTGTGTGTGTGTGTGTGTGTGTGTGTGTGTGTGTGTGTGTGAGAGAGAGAGAGAGAGAGAGAGAGAGAGAGCCCAAAGGGGGCTTCCAAAGAAGCCAAACTAGACAGGCGGACAAAACAAAGGGAATGGGCATATGAGAGATGGAGAGAGAAGCTCAAAGGATGGCCAAAACAGGGAAATTCCAGCCGGATAGAGAACAAAGGGAGGTGTCCACCATGCAAATATGCCTAGTGGGTAGGCTAAGGGTAAGCAATACAAGGAAAATACCAAAAGGAGCTCAAGTTGAACGCACGAGCTGAGAAGCTCCCTCTTTTTTCTTTTGAGCTTAGCTACTGTCACAATTGTGACTATGTTACAGTATTACATCTTGTCCCAGTTGCAAATACGAGAAGTGACATGCCAAGGAGGACCCCTACGCTTAGATGGTCACGACCCTTCGCTCAAGAGACGTGCCTCTTCGCCAAAAGCCACACTTCTCCGATTGGTCACACCCCTTTGCTCTACGGTTGCGACTCTTCATCCAATGGTTGCAGCTCTTCGTTGAAAAGATGTGTCTTTACATATACCTTCATAAGTTCAGAATAGTCTGAACTCACGAATTATAAGAAGGAATAAAGCACTCATAAAACTATAAAAGCAAGGGACACACGAAAAGAAAAGAAAAACAAAAACAAACAAACTAACTAACTAAATCACTTTGTTTGCTACGAAACAAAACTAGATAAAACAAAACATTATTAACTTAAAAATGTTTTTAGAAAAGGCATGTGTAAAATAATTTGATGCAACTTACTTGGCTTAAAACAAGTACTCAACTTTAAGCAAAAAAAAGGATAAGACATCTTAAAAACTTAATCCTAGAAATCAAACTTCACACGACTTATAACGGAACACATTCTTAAGTCCTCAGGTAAGCTAAATATAAAATCGAAAAATGAATACTACTACAAACCTACAAAGAGCAAAGAACCAAACTTGACAATATGTGATTTCAACTTTACTGCTTGTCCAAACAGGAAGAATAAGATTATCACCTTTATCATGCATAGCTTGGACAATAGCTATGACATCCCTACTCACGTCGTCAGTGCCCAAGAGTAGGTGCAAGTTTATATAGAGGCCATTCATGCTTTGAACGTACTCTACAAAACCAACGAGCTGAGTTTCTATCACCCTCCGGAGGTGTCTTTACGTCTAAAGTCGCGTCTCTTCACCATGAGACGTGTCTTTTCATTTGTGTCTCTTCGTCTCCTATATAAGAAGCCTATTGTACTCAGTTTTGATTCATTCAATCATTCAAACAACAAGTGTTCTTGTCTCTTAAGCCTCAGTTTGATCTTAAGTAAAAAGTTTGTCTTAATTATAGGATTAGCGCCACTAATCCTCACAATGGTATCGGAGCGAAAAAAAATCCGAGACCCGAAGGTTGTGAGCCTCTCACCCTCGTCGTACGCGCTAACCATAGTTACAGGGGACGGAGGGTATGGGGCCTAGGGGCGCATAACGGCCGTAACGGGGCCAAGGACGGAGGGGAACGGCAGGGAACGGCCGGATTTTCATCCGATCGGTGGGAACGCAAGCTACCGGACCGGGGACAGACAGGGACGACTGGGAACGGCGGGTTGACAAGTTGAAAAAATTTCGCGTTTAACGACTACATCTTTGCACCTTAGCTAACTGATTGTTTTTAACGGACAGAGGCAATCAACGTCTATTTTTTTGAAGGGGCTTTGACCCTTGGAGGCTATAAAAGCACCCTTGGGTCTTTGGGTCTCTCAAGTTCAATGAAGGCTCAAGTGACAAGCCTCTCCTGTCTTCCGTCTACTATCTAGACTCTATACCGTACGGTCTAACTTGCGCATGCTTGCCAAGAGCGTTACACACAAGGCAAATCCCTTCACTGAGTGGAAGATGGCACAAGAGAATCCATCTATGGCCAAGACACTTTTGGGGGAGCTAGAGGACGACTTCGAGCCTCAATGCGAGCCTCGCGAGGCCTCATATGTCCTTGACGACCTCGACTACGACGACGATATGCAAATTCAACAGGCGAGCACTTCCGGAGTTTGATGATCATTGATCACTCTCGAGTCTAGAGTCTACTCCTCTAGAGTCTACCTAGCCACAAGCTTGAGTAATAGAGAAAAGCATTGTGAACATCGGATGATTGCATAAATGTGTTTAGAAGTTTGCTTTTATTGTCCCCAAATGAATCGAAAGGAGCCATAATAATGGAATATCCTCAAAGAATCTCAATAGTGGTCATAGCTATGCGTGTGTTTTTCTTGCATGAACAGGAATGGGATCGAGAGCGGGATTGGCTTTTTTATGGAACGCATTCCTCCATTTGAAGAGCTCAGAATGGCGTTCCCTGGTGACTACGGCTGCATGGTCACTCACAACACAAGCATATACATCACCATGAACATTATATACCCTCTGGTCTTCTCACAGACCCATGCAAATGTTGAAAGTCTAGCTACTTACGGGACCTGATGGAATGGCCAGACTTGCATCCCATCACAGTCTCACAAATACTGGGATGTGAAACATTGATCCTCATGGGGTTCAGCTCAAACAATGGCTGGACAGTTTACAAGCAGCAAGTCATAAGTTTCTGTTTTCCAAAATGGACGATGCCAGATACAAGTGCTGATGGACCAAAGATTCATTAACCTGTAATTTATTACCTCGTCATTTTTTTAACTAAACCAGCTTGATTAAAATAGAACTTGGAGATGACCTCCGTGTTAAGGCAACTGAAATAGATACAAAAGGAAAAGTTTAAGTAGCGAGGTTTGTGGCTCTCCTAAAAACAAGATAATGATACAACCAGATACAAAACACCACCCCAATTCATAAACATAAAATCTGTCTCTCTTCTTTTATTTTAAGCATCAACTTGATTGAAATAAAGCCCAGAGATGACTGTCATTTGAGGCCAATAATAGGACATTTATAAGCTTGTTGCCATGGATTGGGGCTCAAATCGAAAACTTTTCGAAGGACAACATGATGCCCCTGATAAAAAGTGCTAAGATACCACAACCCAAATTCATGAACCTATGTGTGGTATTTTCTCTTTTCTGATGCTACACCAACTTAACTGAAAGAAAATCCAAATGTGTTACACCAACTTAATTGAAATAAAACCCAAAGATGACTTTCATATGAGAGCCAATTCCGGCACAATATAATAAAAATGCACCAAAAAGAAGAGCTATGTCTACGATGTCTTGGGCCTCAGATCAATACAGACTAATTCCAAATCAAAAGACAAGATGATGCTGAACAGAACCAGATACACATGCTGAGGGGATCGTGAACAAATCATAAAGGTATCCTCTGTTACCTTCTCATTTTGGCGCTACATTAACTTGATCAAAATAGAGCTCAGTGATCACTTGCATAAGAAAACCCTCGCCACACTACCGATACCGACCGTGCAGAGAATGGCAACGCTACATTACATTTTATGGGGCACAAACCCACTATTCTATTAAAAAAAACCAGATTGAAAAGGAGCCAGAGCAAACAGACACCAAATTTTGCCAGTGTCTGATATGCATAGCAGCATGAATCATGTACAAAGTAAATAACCACTATGAATCGATGAGATTGAGTGATAGTTCCATTTTAAATGGGACGATTCTTGCTGGAAACTGTGAATGAGAGAGGGAGACACCCAAGAGAACTTACTTGTGAATTAAAGGCTGGATCTCACTATCTCATATGCAAGAAAGCAAGCAGCATTGGCTGGAACACTCCGTGCCATAGCAGGCCCAAAACCCTTGTACAGACCTTTAATGCCCTCCGCACAATATACTTTCTTGAAAGCATCAATGGTGCCTGAGTACTTGGGGTTGCTTCGATCATCTATCTGAATCTTGCTCTTGATCACGTCTGCAGGGTACACAGAGAGCCAAAAGCTTGCTCCTGCAATACCTCCAGCAGATAGTAGTGCTGATCGACTGAGAGACGATGTATCCTGCCCTCCTGCCATGTACTGTTTTGTGGCTTCATACACCCCAAACATAAACGCATTGCCTGGAACCTCACGCAACAGTGTGGGGGTAAGACCTGTGAAAAGCCCCAACAAACCTCCCTCATTACGCAGAACATGGCGCCCAACATCCATAGGACCATTATACATCACGACCTTGCTGGCCATGGAGCCTGCACCCACAGAGCCACCTGTTATACCAGCTGCTGCAAGGCTAGGACCTACCTCTGCCACAGTGGCAACAGAGCTTTGAGCTTGCAAGCGGCACTTAATGAGCTCTGTGGGGCAAGCAAGGAAGGAGACAGCCAAACCAGCACCGGCACCGCAGACAAATTGTTGAGAGATGGTTAGGTGTGCTCCAGGAGAGCTGCGGAGGAGGGCTTCCATCTGGCCACGAGCAGTGAAGAGGACGGCATTGAAGGCAGCTACGGTAGCCAAGGGAGCACCCATACCTTTGTAAAGGCCAGCAGGGCCTTCAGAGGCGAGAGTTTGCTTCACGGCGTCGATGGCGCCTGTGTATTTGGGGGGGACGCCTGGGGACGGAGCGGGCTGGCTTTGGAGCTTGACTTTGATGGTGTCAAAGGGGTGGCCAACGAGGAGCTGGGCGACGCCCCCCATAGTTCCTGCTGCGAGATCTTTTGCAGCGTCGGCCATGGGGCCTTCTTCCCTCACTGCAGCTGCTGCGAGCTCTCTGCGATCCCCCAGCGATGGAGCGGCAAGCTCGCTCGCTCTCTCTTCGCTATTTCTGCCCGGTAGTGGTGCCCACGCGTATCCGGTTCCCAAGTCTTTGGGCTTTGAAAGGCCTTTTGGCCATTCGTTCCATTTGCCGTTCCACTTCCTTCAAGTTTTGTGTCTCTCCATTACTTGCCTTTCAATTTAAGAAATTTCAGCAGTAATATTCATTTTCCTCCACCACCCAAATTATTCTTTTTCACAATCCACCAAAAAGCCATCTATGATCTCACTGTGATTGGCTGTGCATCTCTCTCTCTCTCTCTCTCTCTCTCTCTCTCTCTCTCTCTCACAATAGTATGTAACCTTGCCTTCGGCAATGAAATATGGAAACATGCAGACACGAATGCATAGAGATAACCTCCAAACTTCCATGACATTCTTGCGTGCTTAAAAAGTACACTACATTTGACATACATGTGGATAAAAGCATCACAAGTATTGACATTTTTTCCCAATCTCACTATGCATATGCTCACTAACAAACCACATCTTACATAATACCACATGAAGTTAATGCAGGCATAGGTGATCACACCTAGAGAAAGGCCCTTACTTTGCCTCTGACAAAAATAACCTTGATGTCCATGTTGGGCATAGCCTTAAAAAAGGCAAATGAGGGGATGACTCTCTAATTGGAAGCTTATTTGCACCTTGTTGGTGCTTCTAGCGAGTTCATTGCACGTTGCATACATGTTGAACGACATGTCCCCCTCAAGTAACCCATTATCATGAGAATCATCATCTATCATGCAATGTTGGTATAGATCCTCTTTCTAAACTTAGTGTTTTCGTGAGGTGACAACAAAAAGGTACTTGAAAATAGACCATTGCTTCTTGCCATCTTATCAGTGAAAACTTTTCCACATTTCACATACATGTGTACAAAGGCTTTGTAAATATTGACGTTTTTTTCCTTGACTGCCCCTTGCCCCTAATCTCACTAAAAAATATAAGGTATTCCTAATGGCTTCTAAAAAAATATTCATACCTACATAGTGCAAGGACACTTTAAAGAGAAGAAAACGCTAAAGAGAAAATAAAGGAGAAGAGAAACACAAATGTACCAATGTTTTTTATATGGACACAAAAAGTCTTTTGACTTTTAACCTGCCTGGGTCTTTTCATTTTCTAAACTCACCCTTCACTTACGCACTTAAGATGGTTTGAAAGGCTTTTTATTTTTTCGGGATTGGGGAGACCTAATCTCACTATGCATATGTATATTCTTAACATCTCCATAGGGCATAATACCACATGCTTTTAAGGTGCAAGCATAGGTGATAGCATCAGGAAGGTGCCCTTACTTTGCATGCAATGAAAACAAAGTAGAGCTTCTTTGCCACCATAAAGCACAATGTGGGAGACAACATTGCTAATGGTAGCCATCTCAGCACCTTGTTGTGCTTCATGCATGCATCATACTTAATACATACCGATCAATGACATCTCAACACATGAACAACTATTGTGAGAATCAGCGTGTATCATACTACCCTCAAATAAATCCTTCTTCTTAATATTAAATTTTATTAGGGTTATACACAAAATAGCGATTAAAATTGCCTAGTGCTTTGTGCCCTTCCTACTAGGTATATCCCGCGATCAAGTGTCATTTAAGAGATCGTATTCCGACAGGAAGGTCATAAAAAACTTCCTAGGTTTTCATATATACAACATATTCAAAATAATGGTGATGAAAGCATCACAAATATTTTTCTTGAAAGCCCCTTGTTTGTAATCTCACTGTGCATATTAACAACATCCACTTCTCTCAAAATGCCACATGCTTCAAGGTGCAAGCATAGTAATCACATCTTGAGAGAGGCCCTTACTTTGTATCTGACATAAACAACCTAGAGCATCTTTGTCCTATCCAAGTTGGTGAATATAGCCTCAGAAGAAGTAATTCAAGAGATGACATCTCTAATTGAAAGGTCATTAGCACCTTGTTTTCTCCTTGCAAGTGTACCACACTTTGGTGTACATATTGCCCAACATGTCCTCTTGGCATGGCCTACAAACACTGCATTCGAAGAGACCACATTGTGGATAGGAAACTCAATAAAGACTTTTTATGCTTTCAAAAGTACACCACATGGACATAAATGTGGAGCAAAGCCTCATTGCAAAAGCATTTCCCTTGTCTAATATGACTTTGAATTGGTATGTCTATATATCAGGTTCTTGCATAATTCTACCTTCGAAGTGTAGATTATAGGTAACCACATATAGAGACAACACTCACTCTATATTCGCCAAAAACAACCCACTGCTTCTTGGTGTACCTTTGGTCCTAAAAATGTTGGCTATATCCTATAACAATCCACTCAAAAGACGACATTTCTCAGAGATGTACATGTTCATCAAAGCAATGCCAATTTGGACCATTTTTATCCTAGAGCCCTTGACCAACCATGTCATAAATTTTCCACATCAAGATCCATGTATTCAAGAGGTAATGGCATTTACAGAGAGGCACTCGCTGTCCATTCAAGGAAAGCAACCTAGAGTTTCTTTCCTCTATCCATGTCAGACATTGGAATAAGTGTGGTCCCAGAGATCAAATCCAGGGCCAAAAGCTTCTCATTGACATGTTGTGCTTGCAAAAGTGCACAGTGATTGTGATTTCTAAATAGTAACTTTGAGAAGCAAGACTGTAAAAGCAATTCAAGTTTGGAAGACGTGAAGGGACTCTCTTAGCTAGTGCCATGTGTCAACCTCCTTCTATGTCTCTTAGGTATGAGAGAGAGAGAGAGAGAGAGAGAGAGAGAAGATATCTTGCATGGATACATCTACTCTTTATGCTTCTTGATATGTCAATTGCCCACAAAGATCTACTCTCATTGCTCCATTGCAGTGTCATCAATACATGATCAAGGTTGCAACTCTCACTTTATTGCCCTTTCTGCCCCTCGTGATTATTTGACAACACTTTTGGGAGGTGGGATCAATGGTCCATATTTATTGGGGGTAGTGGGATTGGACTTGCACCATTTGATTTGAATTAAACAACAAGTGAATGTCAAGTGAACCCCATGAAAGCAAACACCAAGTGAACCCGTTGCGAATGCCATGTGAACATGACGTGAACAATGAACACAAAGTGAATGTCCTAATTTCCAAGTGAGCTTCGCGTGATCACATTGAATCCAAAGTGAACCCCATGTTAGCAGCATGTGAACCCCTTGTGGAAATGTTTACCATAATAACGTATATTCTTACCTACCTTTCAAGTTGCATGGGATAGCTAGCGGTAGGGCAGTAGTGTTGTGTGGAGAAGGTGGTGGGTTCAAGGTCTGAGGAAAAAATGGATGCATAGTTTTCTTTTTTCCAAAAACAATTAGACGCTCCACATTGCTCAAAGATTGTAGAGCGTCGATCCCATCTCCCAAAAGTGGTGTCAATTAGTGCCGACGCTTTCCATCTACCGTTGCCTTCATCCCTTGCGTTGCTTTTATGGAATTATCAAGGAGCAAGGCCTAGGCACACCTCCATATCTTCCTGCCATGGCCAAACACCCCATCACCTCCTCATTCACGATATACATAGACTTGAAAGACTGAACAAAATGTTGAGCGTGTGCATTAAGGAGGCTGATGGTCTGAGTGTTGTAACCACAGGAACTTTGAGTGGCAACAACTTGGCATGCGTAACTTTTTACACGGCCAATATAGTCCACATTAAAATGGATACGTTTAAAATTTTCAAACCATTAATGCAAACATTAAGCATGTGCATGCACATTGGATCAAACAAAAGAGACATTGATAGCACCAGTATAGGATGTGAGAAACTTGATGCTATAGGTGTCGTTATGCACCAGTTGTGCCACCTCGTCTTCCAGCTCAGAGAGAGGAAAGGAAGGAGAAAAGGAGGCACAAAGTGCTATTGACGGTAGCACAGAGGTCCTGCAAAATACCAAAAATAACATATTGCAAGTCATAAAATCGACAACTCTACATATCTGGCAAATAGCATATAACGGAAGTTGTACAAAAACACACACACACACACACACACACACACACACACACACACAGTAGGAGAGCACGTGCCGATGCACCTCCTAGAGTGGAGTGCTACACTGGCAGAGTGAGAGAAGAGACAAGAATAACACAAACACTGGGTGCAATCTCCCCCCATGCGAGAGTGAGCATTTTCCTCTTGTGGGCCTCTTGCACGTATTTTTTTATAGATTTCTTGAATGCTCAAAGTGAATACATACTGGCGAGCCGAACATTAATGGCCATAGCTCATAAAGAGCACTTAAATAATGAAATCTCCATAAATGTGCTATCCTTTCGCATAACCCTTATCTTTTTCCACCTGCCACCTACAATAAATAAGTCATTTTTCATTTTCATTACATACCTCTCCGTTAGAAAGAAAATGTCCTTAGTTGCGAAGATAAGAATTGTTGGAATTAGGGTTGCAGAGAAACACACACAGCTTGGAGAAGATGAAGAAAGCTCAAGGCACACAATAGAGAGTGTGTTACTTGGTGTGCAATGGAAAGATAGATAGCCCTAGAGTGATGGGTGTATATAGAATGCACGGGGGGGAAAACCTCCTAAAGAAGGGAAAAAATGTCCCGACGGTCCTAGTGTGTTCACACACATCACTGCCACATGTATATGGTAACAAATCCCCCCTGGAGTGATGCGGTGAACGAGAGCTGGCACATGAGTAATGGGAAGTGCCATGCCCTGAGGACATGATCAGTCCATAAAGGGGAGTAAGCCCAAAGCTTTGCGAAAAGCTTCGAGCTTCTCACAAACAATGCCTTTGTGAAAAGATGTGCAAGGTTGTCCTGTGTTGGCACATAAGCCAAGCTGATCTCTCCTGCTGAGAGCCTCTCCTTGACATAGTGGTAATGCACCTCAATGTGCTTTGTGCGAGCATGAAAAATTGGGTTCCTCGCAACTGCCAATGCGCTCTGACTGTCAGTGTAGATAGTGTTGGCAGTGTCTTGTCCAACACCCACATCAGCCATAAGGCATCTTAGCCATACACACTCAATCGTAGCTGTGAAGACTGCCCTGTACTCAGCCTCACAACTCGAAGTGGCCACAGTAGGTTGCTTCCTGCTCAACCATGATATACATGAACTGCCAAGCATGAAACAAAAACCACTTGTGGACAATCGCGTGTCAAAATAACCAGTTGTGGTAGTGATGTGTATGAACACACTAGGACCACCGAGGCATTTTTTCCCTCTTTAGGAGGTTTTTTCCCCCGAGCATTGTATATACGACCATCACTCTAGGGCTATCTATCTTTCCATAGCACACTAAGTAACATACTCTCTATTGTGTGCCTTGAGCTTCCTACGTCTTCTCCAAGCGGTGTGCGTTTCTCTGCAACCCTAATTCCAACAATTGGTATCAGAGCAGGTTACATACTCCCGGGCTTAGTCGCCAGCTGCTCCAGCACATGCCTGCTCACTTTCTCCGATTACTGTGAGGTTTGGTGAGCGTTCGCAGGTTGACAAATATTTCGGGAATGCTCAAAGAGCTCAGTCTGCTCAGATTTCTGATTCGGGCTAATTTCGGCCTCCGTTTCCACTATAGGCAGGTCTGCACATGCAATTTCGTCATTTTGTGCAGCATTTCTGTCACAGTGCCAATTTCTGCATAACAGGTGCCTTACAGTCTTCTACGGTTTGTGACATATAGCACGTGTTGTTCCCGCTCCGTTTCTCCTATTTTCGGACAGTTTTTACATCAGGCGCAACATTTACCATGCTTGACAACAACACAGATGTCTTTAAGATGTTTGCTGCTGAGGACAGGTTGGATGGGGACAATTACCCTATGTGGGCTTATATGATGCAACACATTCTTGTGTCAAAGGGCGTCTGGAATATTTGTGCAGGGCATTGATGTACGTCCTAGTTCTGAGGATGTAGGCGATGTTGAGGATGTTCCAGGTCTTGTTGCAAGGATTGCTGCTATTAAGGTTGTTTTGCCTGCGATAGAACAAGCTCGTTGGGATGTAAAGGATGCACAGGCTCATGCATTGATTGCGTTGTCTGTGAAGCGCACCATTGTTCCTCACATCCGTTTAACAAAATCTGCAAAAGGCTTGGGATATTTTGGCTGGTCTTTATGCAAGTCGCAATGAGGCTAAAATTGCTTTGAAAGGAGACTATGTTGCTGATGTTGAAATGGTGCACACTTTGCGTGACAATAAATTGGATGCACCGTTGTCTAGTCTTACTCGTTCAGGCTCTCGCCATGCATCTTATGCATCAGATTGTTATGCTTTGGTTGTGTCTAGCTTACATGATGTTGAGGAGCCTCTGTCTTTTGATGAAGCACAGAATCCAAAAAATTGGATGGCTGCCATGCAATCAGAATATGATGCACGTATAGAAAATGACACATGGACTTTATGTGATTTGCCTCCTGGCAAAAAGGCTATTGGTATGAAGTGGGTTTACAAGTTGAAACGCAAGCCAGATGGTGAGATCGATCGCCATAAGGCTTGACTTGTTGCAAAGGGTTATGCACAACAAAAAGGCATAGATTATGAAGAGACTTTTGCTCCCACTTGTCATATGACTACTGTGCGTTTTCTATGTGCATTGGTAGCTCATTTTGGTTGGGATGTACATCAATTAGACATTGTTACTGCTTTCCAGAATGGTGACATATTTGAGGAAGTTTATGTAACGCAACCTCGCGGTTTTGTCAAGAAAGGACAAGAGGACAAAGTGTGCAGATGTAAGAAGGCTTTGTATGAGTTGAAGCAATCTCCTCGTGCTTGGTATGAGAAAGCTGACACTCATTTGGTCAAACGATGCTTTTGTAATAGTCCAACAGAAAGCACATTGTATGTAAAGCATGAGGGTGATGTACTTCTCATTATGGTTCTTTATGTCGATGATTTGCTGATCACACTGGACCATATGAGAGACATATTTCTGAATTTAAGGCTGATTTGAATGCTAGTTTCAAGATGAAAGATTTGGGGCTGTTGCATCATTATTTGGGTATACATTTTAAGCAATGTGATGGTGGAATTGCCTTGTGTCAGAAAAGTTACATAGAGACATTGTTATGTAAGTTTGGACATGAGGATTGCCTATTGCCACTCCCATGGAAACAGGTTTGAAGTTGAGTCTACATGATGCTATCGATCCAGCTGATGTCACTCTTTATCAAA
This sequence comes from Adiantum capillus-veneris, assembly GCF_014529385.1. Lineage (NCBI taxonomy): Eukaryota > Viridiplantae > Streptophyta > Polypodiopsida > Polypodiales > Pteridaceae > Adiantum > Adiantum capillus-veneris. The sequence goes on along the minus strand of NC_140942.1, from coordinate 53,013,859 downwards.
CTGCTATTGGCTGCCTCATTTATGTATGCAACACAAGGCCGGATATTCAGTTTGCAGTCTCACAGGTCAGCAGATTTATGCATAGCCCAGGGTCTAAGCATTGGCACGCTGTCAAGAGGATTTTCCACTACCTTAGTGGCACTTTACATCTTGGCTTGTTTTATCCCAAGGGGGGATCATTGCCGCCAGACTTACATGCTTTTTCGGACTCAAATTGGGCTGGTTGATTTGATGCGCGAGTGTCCACAAGTGGTTTTTGTTTCATGCTTGGCAGTTCATGTATATCATGGTTGAGCAAGAAGCAACCTACTGTGGCCACTTTGAGTTGTGAGGCTGAGTACAGGGCAGTCTTCACAGCTACGGTTGAGTGTGTATGGCTCAGATGCCTTATGGCTGATTTGGGTGTTGGACAGGACATTGCCAACACTATCTACACTGACAGTCAGAGCGCATTGGCAGTTGCAAGGAACCCAGTTTTTCATGCTCGCACAAAGCACATTGAGGTGCATTACCCCTATGTCAGGGAGAGGCTCTCAGCAGGAGAGATCAGCTTGGCGTATGTGCCAACACAGGACAACCTTGCAGATCTTTTCACAAAGGAAGGCATTGTCTCGTGAAAAGCTTGAAGCTTTCGCAAAGCTTTGGGCTTACTCCCCTTTGTGGACTGATCATGTCCTCAGGGCATGGCACTTCCCTTTACTCATGTGTCAGCTCTCGTTCACCGCATCACTCCAGGGGGGATTTGTTACCATATATATGTGGTAGTGATGTGTGTGAACACACTAGGACCACCGGGGCATTTTTTCCCTCTTTAGGAGGTTTTTTCCCCCGAGCATTGTATATACGCCCATCACTCTAGGGCTATCTATCTTTCCATAGCACACTAAGTAACATAGTCTCTATTGTGTGCCTTGAGTTTCCTTCGTCTTCTCCAAGCTGTGTGCGTTTCTCTGCAACCCTAATTCCAACATGTTGTTCCTCTATGTGACACAGGCACAAGTTTTGCCTACTGTAGTTGGCAAAAAGGGTGACGTATAAGCGTGCAATAGAATGAGATACATGTAGTAATTCTACAATATATGCATTAATGAGAAATATTTATGCAATTGCTTGCTAGTGCAAGGGGAACGATACAAGGGAAAGAATGATGTTTAGAAGCAACCATGATGTAGGCATTGGCCATATAGTAATGCAAGTCAAAAGGTGTAGTATTGCGGTGTTGGTGGAAAGGATGGGCAATGCGTCAAGGTAGTAAGGCCGAGAGTAGAGAAAGAGGGAGAGAGTTTTCACTAGGCTAATGAGAGAGAAGAGAGAAGGAGGGAGAGGACGAGATAGCGAGTTTGCCTAAGTATAGCTTAATGAAGGGTATCTTAAATTATAATGATAGTTGCCATCATTCAAAATGAGCCTTGGTTGGGGGTGTCATTTAGAGGCATATAATCTTCAAAGGTCTGATCACCCACTTCCAAAGGTTCTTTGATGATTAGCTGCTGATTCTTTCTCTCCATTGGTTGACCTCTCTCTTGCAAGAGATAAGGATTTGGCTCCACCATATGAGGTTTTAGCTTGATGTCTGTATGCGCACTCTCTTTGGATTTTTGCATCATGACATAAATGTATCATCAAGAGAAAAAGCCTTTGGCAGCTTGGAAACTTGAACTTGATTGTTTTCGTGTCCTTGATGGAGAGATGATAGCTATTCCCCTCGTATCGGTGCAAGAATTCAATCTCCTTTGCAATCTTAATGTCTGACATGTCCTTTGTGCATGTAGTATATGAAGGGCACTCATCATTTGCAGGGAGGCAGAGTCTATTGAAATGGGAAATGCACCCTTGTAGCTGCTTATTATCTAAGAAAGCACTTATGCTACTCATGTTTGACTCTGCCTTGAGTACAAGTCTTGTGGATCACACAAGGGGTTGTTTTCCTCAACAAGGTCTTGCAACTAAGCATCAATATGGTGGTCTGCAGAGAAGAGAGCTTCGTACAAGTTGATATGGTGGTTTGCATAGAAGAGTGTTGCTCCACATCAGAAACCCGACCATGCAAGCAGATCTAAGAGAGAGGAGATGGACTTAGATGAAGACTTTTCAAATTGTTAGCAATAGTCGATTTTATTTTATTTTTGGTGCATGTTGCATGGGGAAGAGGAGGTTGAGTGAGTGGCCGTTTGGCTCAGAGAAAGAGAGAGGGAAGGATGTATGGATGGTGGTGGGCAGTTGGAGGTGGGTGTGCCCGAGTTACACACAATGGAGAGAGGAAAGAGACCAAGTGAGACAGGGATTGCATGTGTGTGTGTGTGTGTGTGTGTGTGGGCGTGGTAGACAGTAATTGGTTGTACTAGTGTTTGGTGTTTGCTTTCAAGATTAAGTATGGATGAGGTTAGCCACACATGCAAAACGTGAGGACTTAAACTAAAGGTGCATGTAAGCACACAATAGTTTAACACTGGTATGTGTGTAGGGTGTACCTATTGTGTCTCGTAAATAGTTGAGCACCGCACCTTTCAGATGGAGAAGTGGGTGATGGGTGGTTGAGTATATGGTTGCTCTGGCGGCTTCAAATTTGCATGCCGACTAATGAAGTGGAGAGGAGGAGTGAGAGAGATGGTATGTGGTGGCCATTGAGGAAGAGAGATAGACAGTTGCAGAATTGATGGTTGGCTCACAAGAGGGAGCCTTAGGCAAAAGGGTGGGAAAATAATTTTAAAAAAAATAAAAAACTTGTGTGGTCGTAATAATGCATTGGCTGTGACATGTAAGAAAAGAAACTGCACTGCAAAGATTACTCAAAGCAGGAACGCACAATGGGCGTGTGTGTGTGTGCGTGTGGGTGCGGGGGGGGGGGGGGGGGGGGGGGGAGGGGGAGATTTTTTCAGCCAGTGGAGAACAACGAGAGCCATTGCATGCAAAACTGCATCAAAGACAATTGCGGTGGTAGATGCAACCCTTGCTTTATGGGTGTTAGCTACTACCATTGTTTGTGTTGTGAGCTGCCACAGGCATGCCATTGTGAGCTGCCAAATGCAAAGCAAGCAAAGGATGGCCAAAATGTGATGCCAAATTGCTACAGTATATGTCTAGTAGACCTAAACTGAGAAAAGAAGATAATAATTGTAATATTAGGCGGAGTTCTCACAAAGTTTTAATTTCTTGTCATCTTCTCCAAGGGATTCTTGAGATTACGTCTTGTGCACTCATGAGCACTGATATCTAAGCTTGTTTCCTAATTTTTATGACGTCCGTTCTTTTGTGCAATAGATCTTGGACCTAATGATATTTTGGACACATAAGTCCATGTGATCCTCAGAGCCGGTCGAGAGCAGGAGCTAACCTCTACCAATTATGGATCAAATAATATCAAATGACCCACAAGATCGACACTTTAAATGAAGGGATAGAAAACAAAGTCGTCTACAATGGACGAACGCACTGCTTTTGATTGACAAAAAAATTCTTTATACTAACAAATCAAAGGAGAAAATTTTTCTTACTTATCAATAGTTTTGGGGATATTAATTATGCTTCCTCATACTGAGAATTGATCATAATGTACACATTGATGTACTATTTGAATGTGTTTCTTGGTGCAACAAGCACTCTTCGAGTTGATTAAGAATGTGCTCCAATGGGATTGCTTCATTCATTTGAATAAATGAAGGAGAAATGAACGTTGAAATTTTCTTGTTTTTGCAATAATATAGGCAAGTGTTGCATAATTGAGTTTTTTTAAGTGATAATTTGTCTTCAAGAAGTCAAGGTTTTGAGTTCAATCATTCGTATCTTGTATGTGTGATCTGCATTAAGCTGACTAGTACATATTCTTACAACATAAGCAAGGATTTATAGGTGTATCTTGAAGAGCTTCATAAAATTTTGTCATTAACGTGTTTGACCTCGTCATCAATATCACTAAGAGTTTTGCTTCTCTTTGGTTCTTTTTAAATACTATTTTCTTGTCAAGGGACCTCATAAGCCCTCTCTATGACTGCTAGATGAGGGCATTCTCTTGAACCGAATGGCACAGAAATAGAGCTTGAAGGAAGATGTTTGGCAATTATTTAGTTGGTATACAAGGTGGTTCCTTTAAAAGTCTGCTCATTTTCCAAAAACTTTCACCAAACACGTTATTATGGACATCAAATGGCTTGGAGGAATCCAACAACATTAGCACTTAATGGGTTACATGCTTTTGCTTGAGTAGTATGAAGGGCTCATTATGAAAATCTCATAGTTCTCAACAATCCGCTAATATTTGTACTTTTGTTTTAGGTTGGTTACACATCAATGGGTAGGAACCCTTGTTATAAGGTGGGCAGGTGTGTTTCACACCTACTTACCCAATCTCAAATACATAATAATTGAACATTTCTCGAATCAGAAAAGGGCGTGCAGCCTATTCGTTGCCAAGAGTTGTCGCGACGTGGGTTCCATCCCTGCCCCAACCTTGGGCAAGTGAGTTTGACTATCCATTTCATGAGTGCTCCTCTTTTTTGCAACCACTGGTTGCTTACTACATGGACTCAACACTAGCTTGCTCGGTATGTAACCAGCCTTAGTTATTGGTCTTGTTATGGCTCACTTTTCCAGCTCATGCCAAAAGGCATAAGCTACAAATGCTCCAAAGATTCCTTGGCAAAGGTCTCACAGTGTGAAGCATAAAAATTTGCCAAAATGTGTCAGTGTGTTTGTGGTGTGTGTGCAAGAGAGCAATTTATTTTGATAGCTAGAGAGTTTTGCATCCAATCTTTGGCACTTATAAGATGTCATACTACTATATGTTTTTTAATAGATTGTTCAATAGGGACAATGGTGGTCAAAGCTTTGTTTTTTCATTGTGACTCTCAAACATCAAATGCTAGGATTCAACTCCCTTTTTCATATTCTATGATTAGTTTTTATGAATTTTGATGCTTTTTATCCAGATTTGCATTCATCTTAGAGCAACAACCAAATTTCTTGCAATTAAAGTGATGCCAATGTTTGGAGGGATGGCTTTAAGAAAGCAATAACCGAATTCATCGACAGAGGCCACAGTTTTCTATTGTTTCCATCAAGAAACCTACCGTATTAAAGGGAATTATACATTGCTACTTGTAAAAATACAAAATATGGAAACCACCTGTATGAAAACTCAACCATTTTCCTTATGTGGTAGCGTTTAATTCATACAATGGAGGGAGGGAAAAGCCACATAAGGCAGATAGAGTCATTACAAAGCACCCTAAGCCGACAGCCTTTTGTCTAGACATGGATGAAAGCTATCACATGCTGTCATCATCACCCTATAGACAATTGAACTAGTCACACAAGTTTCAAATTGTCTTTGCATACAACAAGAAACTACAAAAAGATATAACAAGGTTTCTCACAGGTAGAAACATCTATTAAAAAATCTAGTTGGGCCTTTTTTATTCAAAGGTTTCTTTAAGAGATGCACCTAAAGGGAACAGAATAAGCATCTACTGCTAAAAGCAAGAATTGTATTTTACAGGACAAAGAAGGATTAAAATTTGGTAGTCCATGCCACAAATTTCATCCTTGCAAGACCTGTCAAGCTATCTTTTCTAGAAACTTCCTTCTCAAAATATGATGCCCCGCAATAAGTTGCTTTCATTATGAGGTCTCAATTTCCTGCTTGGAGGCTTATTGGTGGACCAAAGTACATCCACTTCATTTTCATGTCATAAAATCTAATATCTAATATCTAACCAACCCAAATGATTTTCTCATATTAAATTGATCACTTAATGTGGGAGAATAAACGGGAACAAGTGTTAAGATATAGACATGTGCTTATAGATCTATCTCAACACGGGGCCAATGGTAAAGGGGCCCAAATGAGAGATGGTCTAACAAAGAGCAAGGCTAACAAATGGAGCATAAGACCTTAGGGTTATCTTCATTGAAGACCTCCAATAATGTGTGTAAAATGCCTTTGAGCTTAGGTAAGCTAGGGCTGAGCTTGAGGCGCGAGAACCCGACCCAGCTCGAGGTGCTTGTCATGCTTGATGCCTAAGGTGCTTGATGATTGAGGTGCTTGAAATGCTTGAAGTGCTTAATTATTGAGATGCTTGAGGTGCTTGACAAGCTTGAGATGCTAGGGTTGCACTTGAGGTGAGCACCCAGCCCAAGCTTAAAGTGCTTATGAGCCAAGCTTGTGGTGGGAACTGGGCCCATGCATGAGAGGCTTGAGGTGTCAAAAAGTCAAAGATTCAATCCCTACAAGGAGGGGGCGAGCCCTACATGAGGGGGGATGAGAGAGAACACCCACACACTCACACAAGGCATGCATGGTACAAATATAGCAAAAGGGACACTTGTCAAGTTCCTCCTCATGTTGCCCTCATGGTGTGCCTGAAGCCTATTGGTTGGCCACCCAAGGGGTCCAATAATAATTTAGGAGATTTAATTAAATGATTTAGCATTTATCTAGCCCTATCTCACAAAGGGGAAAGGGGGGCACTTGTCTCAAGGCTACCCTTGCTGCTTGTAATGCCTCCTGCTTGTGATTGGCTAGGCCTGGAGGGGTCCAATGAGCTTCAAGCATGAGCTACAAGGGGGGGTCGACCCAACCAAGCTAGGGGGTTGCTTAGGGGGTATACTCACCCACACACACTCACAAACACTCTCATTGTGTGCTATGTAAAGTGCAAGATCTCCCTCTCCTTCTCCAAGCAAGTAGAGGTTGAGAGCCTACACCAACACTCTTGGATATGGAGTGCAAATCCAACCAAGAGCCATGCTTTAATGCTTAAGCTTGCCATATACTTCTTCTTCATTACTATGCTATTATGTATGATAGCAACAAGAGTTATGATAAGTGAGGAACTAATTCTTTCTCCTACGAAATGTTTCTTCTTCCTCTTCCCTACCCTCATTCCCTGCTAGCTCTCTCCACCTTCGAAGGTGTTTGAGGTCTTGGGACTGAGGCTTGGGATAGTTAAATCTTTCTTCAATTTTAAGTTATGTTTGTGATGCATGAAGCTTTCCATCTTCGTTGCATCACCTAGGTCACAAAGAACACAAAGATTGTATTGTAACAAGTCTCTCTTAATGGGAGAAATCATAATACAAATGCCTATTGGAGGGGGGACCGACTCCACATAAATCCGGTCCTCAACTGTTGTCATGTTCTCTAAATTCTCTCTCTTGCAAAAGTATTGTTCATGCCAAGTTATTTAATTGCTATGATTATGTTGCTATCTTCTATTATGTTCACCCGCTATGCTCACAAAGTCATTTCTCAAAAGTACTCTCATTAATTTCCGCTACTCTCAAATTAAATAGGCCAATTCCATTACATTGGTATCAGAGCATTTGGTTTCTCTTTTCTTGCTTAAGAAGAGAGGTCCTTAAGTAGCCTATAAATGGTTGATGTTGTTAATTATATTAGGGTAAGTGGAACTGGGATCTATTATCGGTTTTGTTGAGCCCACTATGTGGGGGATGGTGCACACCTCGGGAGCTTTGGACTTAATAATGGAGTCTTTTTAGACTTGCCTATGGCTTTACCATTATTGAGCCATAAGAAGTCCGAAAGGAGCTAGCCCTCGACAACTCTGCTATGTTAGACCTACTCCTCTACTCTCTATAATTAGCCGTGGGTGTAGATACTTAAGATCAGATTTTCAAAGGCTAAGAGGAGTGGCAACTAAGGTTTTGAATTGCCAAAGCATACACTAAGTACATACATAAATTTTGTTAACATGGCTGACAATAATCAAGAGAGTAGAATGAACATTGATAGCTTTGATTTTGCACATGAAGGTGCTAATGATGATGCTCCCATGTTTGTGAATTATCTCGTTACTAGGTTGCAGCAAGCTATGGGTAACCCTGCTTTGCAAGCCGAAGTTACTCAACAACTTCGTGCTTATGGAATTTCCCTTCCTCTCCAAGAGGAGAGGGAGCTTAGGAGGCCTCTTGAAGAGACCCCCAAAAGAAGACTCTCTCCCGTTTGAGAGGAGGAATCCAAAGAGCAAGAAAGCAATGAAAGTTTAAGTTCCTCTGAAGATGTGGCTCCACGAAGACGACGGTCTAGACGATCGCCCATTCCTCCCAAGAGGAAAAGATCAACACATAGTCCTTCTCCTCATCACTCTGAAAGGCAAGAGAGGAAACAAAGGAAGAAAAGGGCTAGGAAGAGGTCACCCTCTTCTCCTTCTTCTTCACCTTCCTCCTCTTCCGACGAAAGTTATGGCTATTCTCCTAGAGAATACAAGAGGGGAGGACATCGCAAATCATTTCCTGCATGGCGAAGGTCACAAAAGCTAAAGAAGTTCAAGGAGGGAGGAAAGAGTATCTCTTTTCTCACCTATGATGGCACCTTCGGTGCTACCGACAAAGTGTTGGCCTTCATCCAACAATTTGATGCGGCCTTTGGAGATGAGGGCTTCACAGAGTCCTCCAAGCTACGCCATGTAGCTATGCACTTCCAAAAATCAGCTCGTCAATGGTGGGCTAGCCTTCGTTGAAATGGTGAAGCCCCAAAGACATGGAAAACTCTACGAGTTTCCATCATGAAGCAGTTCCTTGCAAGCGATGCAAAGGACAAAGTGCTTACCGAATGGCGCAGCTTGAAGCTCCTCTCCCATGAGTCTATCCACAAATATGTAGACAAGTTTTGGGATTTACATCTCAAGGCTACTGTCTTTCAAAAGATAGACTTTGCAAAGCAAAGGCAGCAATTCTGTGCGGGATTACCTGAAGAGATGGCCGAATATATCAACTCTCAATGGCCTGGTACTATTAGCGAACTAATCCATCACACCATGGTTGCTTCACGCATCAATTTCCATCAAGGGGCTAGACGTAATGTCAAGCCCATGGGAAACAAAGACAAAAATGATGCAAAGGGGAAAACCAATGTTCAAAATACTTCCGAAGCCAATTCCAACAACAACAACAATCGGTCCAAGGAGAAGGGAGTTTACAAAGGTAAAAACAAACTCTCTTCTGAAGAGCTTAAAGCTTTTCGCAAGGACCATAAGCGTTTCAAGTGTGGGGAGCAAGGACATGGCTATCGTTCTTGCCCCAAGAAGAATACTCGCAATAAGACTCCTAGGGCTTCCACCATCGAAGCTCCAAAAGAGGATGCTCATTGCAAAGGATCATCACTTTCCTATGCTTGGGGAAAGGTAAGAGAGCATGATGCCTTCATCTTGTTTGACCCTGGCTCTACTCTTAATTTCATATCAATGGAGTTGGCCACCAAGTTGGGCATTCAAGCTTTTGAGATGGGAGATATTGTAGTGGCTGATGCAGCTTTCAAGGGACAACAAGCCTCCATTACTCCCTTGATTGGGAAGTTGAGGCTTCATGTCCAAAGCTATGTCGACAAGGAAGACTTCTTCATCTCTCCTCTCCAACATGAGGATGTTATCCTAGCGGCATTATGGTTTGATCGCATGGCTGCCAACATGAAGTTCCCTGAAAGGAGAATCTACTTCACCTACAAGGGAAAGAACATGTATATAGATGCTAGTGAGCGTGGTCGCACTATTCCACTTGTAAATACTCTTGCTTTCGATAAGTCAATGAAGAGCTCAGTTTCTGCGTACATGATTTTTGTCAAAGAGTCTCTAAAAGATACTAATGTTTCATCAAATGTAAATGGTAGGAATCAAGAAGAGTGAGACTTGTCTAATTTTCTAAAAGGATTCCAAGATGTGTTCATCGATGATATCCCTATGGACTTACCTCCAAAACGAGGGGATGATGACCATCGTATTGAGCTCCTTCCTGGAAGCTCACCACATAACAAGCCTCCTTATCGAGTCTCACAAGCTCAACAAGAGGAGACCATGAGGCAAGTACAAGAGCTGGTAGGCAAAGGGATGGTGAGGCCTAGTTCCTCTCCCTTTTGTTCTCCAGTCCTTTTAGTGCAAAAGAAAGATGGTACATACCGTATGTGATTGGACTATCGAGCACTAAACCATATCACTATCAAAAACAGATTTCCCGTACCTCGGGTAGACGATCTATTTGATAAGCTACAAGGCTCTACCTACTTCAGTAGGATTGACCTTAAGAGTGGCTATCATCAAATAAGGATAGTGGATGAAGATATATTAAAGACCGTGTTTTGCACAACGTTTGGTCTTTATGAATATCTAGTCATGCCTTTTGGCTTGACTAATGCACCAGCTACGTTCAATCGTTTGATGGAGAAATTTTTTATACCATACTGCAAATTCACTGGAGTGTTCTTTGATGATATCATCATCTATTTCAAGTCTTTGGAGGAACATAAGCAACATCTCCAAGTGATTTTTCAAGCATTGAGGGAGAACAAGCTTTTTCTCAACCAAAAGAAAAGTGAATTCTTTCTTCAAGAGATTCAATACCTAGGTCATATTATCTCTAAAGATGGTATCCAAATGGATCCATCAAAGTTAGAGGTAATAAAAGCATGGCCTAACCCAATAAATCTACATGAGCTAAGAAGCTTTGTTTGTATGTGCGCATACTATAGACGCTTCATAGCAAAATTCTCTCAAGTAGTAGGACCACTACACGACTTAACTAAGAAGAACGTTAAGTTTGTATGGACTACTAAGGAGCAAGATGCTTTTGAAAAGCTCAAAGAGAAGCTTACTTCCCAACCAGTCTCATGCTTCCGGATCTCTCAAAGCCATTTGAAGTCCAATGTGATGCTTGTGGTGATTGCCTTGGAGCAGTTTTGCTTCAAGAAGGGCATGCCATAGCATATGAGAGCCGAAGGCTCAATATTGATGAACGAGTCTTGGGCATTTATGAGAAAGAGCTTTTAGCTGTTCTACATGCCCTAGACACATGGAAGCACTACCTATTGGGGACTCCATTTATCCTACGAACCGACCACCAAAGTCTCAAGTATTTCATGACACAAACCAAGCTTTCCGACAAACAAATGAGGTGGGCAAATTTTCTTTCGCAATTTAATTTCCATATTGCTCACATAGCTGGTAAGCACAATCAAGTGGCTGATGCACTTTCACGACGACCCAAAGTTAATGCGGTGTCTATAGCTACTCACAATGATCTATCCTCTATGATAGATGAGTATGCTACTAACCCTAACTTTAGAGACATAATGTCAGCCCTTGCTTTGGGGAAGAAAGAGGAACCATTCACCTTGCAGGATGGTTATCTTCTCCACGGCAATAGGCTATGTGTTACCCATTCCCTTCGTGAGAAACTTATGTATGAATCACATGCTCCTCCATATGCGGGGCATAGAGGTATTCAACCTACTCTCCGAGGAGTAGAGACGTACTTCTATTGGCCTACCATGAAAGTGGACATACAAGAGTATGTTTCAAAATGTGTAGTATACCAAAAGACCAAGTATGATAGAGGGAAGCAACCTAGATTACTCCAGCCATTGCCTATTCCAAATTCACCATGGGAGAGTATATCCATGGATTTCATCTTTGGATTACCCAAGTCTATCTATGGGAATAGAGGAATATGGACAATAGTTGACAGGTTTAGCAAGCAAGCACATTTTATTCTTGTCAAAAAGACTATTAAGGCACATCAAATGGCAACTCTCTTCATATCTCAGATTTTCAAGCACCATGGATTACCCACATCCATCGTGTCAGATAGAGATCCTAGAATGACCAGTAATTTCTGGAAAGGTCTCTTTGAAAATCTAGGAACAAGATTGAATTTCTCTTCGGCCTATCACCACAAACGGATGGCCAAAGTGAGATAGTCAATCTTACGATACTCGATCTACTCAAGACTTATGTTACCGAAGTAGATGAACGCTCACAATGGGAAAAGTACTTACCTCTTGTAGAGTATGCCTACAATAATACTGTACATACTTCTACAGGAAAAGCACCTTTTGAGATCATTGAGGGAAGACCTAAAAGTCCCTTGCTACTCAAAGTACATGGGAAGATCTTCGCCGCCGATGAGTATAGCCGTGACCTACAAGAATCTTTTCAAACGATTAGGGAGGCTATATCCATCTCTCAACAACGGCAAAAAGCTGTTGCTGATAAGCACAGAAGAGCCTTAATGTTCAAAGAAAATGATTGGGTCTTACTCAAGTTTCCTAAGGCTCGATTAAGGCAAACGACGGGCAAAAATCCTACGGGCCATCAAAAGTATTATGCTAAACTAGAAAAAAGATACTATGGTCCTTTCCAAATCTTGAAGCCCATCAATGAGACGGCTTATCAACTCAAGTTGCCCAACCATTGGCTCATACACAATGCCTTTCATGTAAGCCTACTTAAGCCCTACAAAGGAGAGCCACCAACTGAACCAATTATTGAAGACCCTCCCAAAGTTGAAGACCAAGAAGAGGTGCTATAACCCGAAGCTGTCCTTCGGCATGAAGACAAGGTACTACGACATGGTAAGATTATCCGACGGTATCTTATTAAGTTCAAAAATTATCCTTTTGAAGATGCTAGATGGATGCAAGGAATACACCTTAAGGATAGTATGAACCTTGTCAATGCTTACAATGCTACATTAGAGTAAGCAAATGTACAAATTTCTTTTAAATGACTCATGTTTTTGTCTTATAAGACTAGTCCTCTTTTTAATTGTGCACAAATTTAACTAGTATGCATGCTTAGAATCATGTTTGTGATGACGACGTCTCTCAAACACCAAGTAGAATTTGTCACTCTACTTTGGGAGAATGAAATGGACTAAAGAGCAGACATGCTTGCGGCAGCTATGTCTCCCAAGCACCAAATGGATTAGTCATCCATCTTGGAAAGATGTCGTAGGGTAAAAAGGGATCCTCTACCCGCGAAGTAAAATTGACTAATGACTAAGGCTTTATCTCTTCTACCTCATAGTCGAGGACGACTATGATTTAAGGAGAGAGGTAATGTCATAAAATCTAATATCTAATATCTAACCAACCCAAATGATTTTCTCATATTAAATTGATCATTTAATGTGGGAGAATAAATGGGAACAAGTGTTAAGATATAGACATGTGCTTATAGATCTATCTCAACACGGGGCCAATGGTAAAGGGGCCCAAATGAGAGATGGTCTATCAAAGAGCAAAGCTAACAAATGGAGCATAAGACCTTAGGTTTAGCTTCATTGAAGACCTCCAATAATGTGTGTAAAAGGCCTTTGAGCTTAGGTAAGCTAGGGCTGAGCTTGAGGCGTGGGAACCCGACCCAGCTCGAGGTGCTTGTTCTGCTTGTCATGCTTGATTACTAAAGTGCTTGAGGTGCTTGATGATTGAGGTGCTTGAGATGCTTGAGGTGCTTAATTATTGAGATACTTGAGGTGCTTGACATGCTTGAGATGCTAGGGTTGCACTTGAGGTGAGAACCCAGCCCAAGCTTAAAGTGCTTATGAGCCAAGCTTATGGTGGGAACTGGGCCCATGCATGAGGGGCTTGAGGTGTCAAAAAGTCAAAGATTCAATCCCTACAAGGAGGGGGCGAGCCCTACATGAGGGGGGATGAGAGAGAACACCCACACACTCACACAAGGCATGCATGGTACAAATAAAGCAAAAGGGACACTTGTCAAGTTCCTCCTCATGTTGCCCTCATAGTGTGCCTGAAGCCTATTGGTTGGCCACCCAAGGGGTCCAATAATAATTTAGGAGATTTAATTAAATGATTTAGCATTTATCTAGACCTATCTCTCAAAGGGGAAAGGGGGACACTTGTCTCAAGGCTACCCTTGCTGCTTGTAATGCCTCCTGCTTGTGATTGGCTAGGCCTGGAGGGGTCCAATGAGTTTCAAGCATGAGCTACAAGGGGGGGTCGACCCAAGCAATCTAGGGGGTTGCTTAGGGGATATACTCGCCCACACACACACACTCACAAACACTCTCATTGTGTGCTATGTGATGCATGGTTTTTAGGACCCCTTCTGAAGATGCAATAAAGGCACAGTCAGTTGTTGGGGAGATGAGGATACTCTAGTCCAAGGGATCTCGAAAGAGAAGAAAAATCTACTTCACAAGCACCAAAGAGTAAAAAGTGCCATGGACAGAAGATACGTGGGAACGAGCTCTTATGCATGCCTACAACCTATATCTTACAGAATAGCCCATTCTAGGTGTGAATTTCTAGTGAAATTTACACGAGGATGTTCGTGTGGACTCACAGCACAGCATACTCCGTTTTCACTTTTTTACCGACAGTAAATATTTTTTACCACAGTAAATATTTTTTACCCACAGTAAATATTTTTCACCTACATGGTAAATACAAATCACTTTTTACCTACAGTAGCTTTTTTTACCCATGGTAAATATTTTTTACTGCACCATAAGTATTTGATAGGTAACAGTTCACTGTTACTAGAAGCAGTGATTGGGCATCAACAATGCAGTTACAGGAGGAGAAAATGGGAAAATCTTATGGTAAAGGTGAGTCAACAGGGACAAAGACTTTTGAGTTGAAAAGAGACATGCTGATTTTTTCAAAGAACACATGTCAAAAGAAGCCATGGTTGAGGATTTTTTGAGAATTTGATATTCTGGAGGACCCGGCAGGTCCCCCTCTGACATGTGCAGAACCTCCTGTTTCAACAGCCACCTTACCTGCTCTTAAATGCTGGTCAAGGCCTTATCCCCATGTGTCACAATCAGAAAAATCAGCATTTATCCTCCCCTCTCACATCACTCTAGAGAATATCTTGATGGTGACATATCAGGTGACCTCAATCTGTTGACCACCCTAAGCAAAAAGTAACCCCAATCAGCGGATTTAAGCATGTTTATCCCTAATCCTAAACCCTCTCAGAAACCTATATAAGGAGGCCTTCTCTCACTCAAAACCAACACTTCACCCACTTCACCAAGCAACGAAGCTATGACGACATTGCTCACAACGAGGAGCTATGGATGGAGCTCTACTCTCTCTCTCTCCCTCTAGTATGCTACATTACTAGCCCTAAAACCTAAATAAGGAGTCTTCTCTCATGCTCCATGGCCACCATCCTCGCCATCATTCTCTAAGGTATTGATGTGTTGCTAGTAGGATCATACCTACTTGCTGGGTTGATTGTTTTTGACAAGGGATTATGCCATCCTTGGCTTGCTTCTCTATATCCTTGTTATGTATTATCAGATGCCGTTGTATTGTTAAGCTGATGTCTTGTGTATATATATGCTACATAGGGTCCCTAAGCTTCGTTTCTATGTGTTTTGCCATATGTTTTGATGCCATCATAATGCCAGAAGTCTCACTTGCCTATGTGCACTATGTGTGAGGCCCCTAAACCTCTTAATTTAGGGTGGTGCCCCCTTTGTTTTGTTCTTTGCTTGTTTGCATGAGGCGTGGTTTGTGGAGTGTGCACGAGTACAGAGGCCACCCGATTGCACTGCTCTTTTTCCCGCTATCATTTTGGTGCCCCCACTGAGGAGGGCTACACAGACCTTCAGTCCACAAGCAATGAAGATGTGCAATCTACAACATGGACGAATGGCGTGAGGAGTTTGCAAATTGGAGAACAGAAGAGGAGGAGGCTTTAGAGGCCTTAAAAGCTTTCATCGAGGTCTTGTTACCAGGTTGCAGTGTTATTGAAATTCAAGAAGTAAGTTCTTCTACATGCCTTATTCGTGATCGTCGCCAACGAAGGAGAGTGAGAAGAAGAGCTTGATATACCTCTCCTCTCAACCTATGAGTGCTCCAGAAACCTCCAACGCATACGAGCTTGAAATATTCTACATCAACATACACGAAGGTACTGTGACACACATTAAGGGAAGAGAAAGCATCACCAGACCTCTCTTTCCTGAGGAGCCGACTAAGAGGAGGAAGATCACCTCTACACCTAAGTGGCACAAGGCCGCAGCGCGTGCTCAAGCGTAAGGTAACATTTGGCTTAATCTCATTAATAAGGGATTACATGACCACTATAGGCAAGAAAAAGGCTAGTGAGCAACCAAGTTCAACCTCCAACTTGCAACCACGACTCTCACCCCTAAATCCTCTTGAAGCAAAGAGGCGAAGGCTTGCCTACAAGATTGCCGCCCGTCTGCGAGTGCTCCCAGTGCACTTTGAGAATCCAGACACCACCAATCCCAAGCCAACCTCCTGTCCGCGTGAAGATCACTTTGGATATTGTCCAAAGTGCTTTGGAGACCGGGTGAAAAGCCTCCCTGCCCTACCTTTGCTGCTAATTTTCAAGAAGTTATCTCAATCTAAGGAAACTATCTTAGTTGATGATGTGCTGCACATTAATGGTGTCACTTTCATTCGTCATGCTGATTATGGTAATAGCATCCAATTGTTGCTTGCTAAAAGGCTCAGCATTGTACAAAGTGTTGCCATCACGCCTTATGTCTTCACAGATGCATCAGGAAGAGTCGAAGTGATCCGAGGTGCTGACCTTCTGTGGCTGATCAGGCTCATTGGTCCCAAGGTGGTGCAACTAAGCTAGGCTCTTGTGTGTAAGTATGGATGCCAATAACGAGAATGAGGATCCCCGCATGTTTCCTTTCCATTTTGTGCGTCATATCCGTGTGAATATTTGTATTGATAGAAAAATCTTTTATCAGCAAAGAATAGCCCTGTTGTTTGGAGCCTAGAGACTTGGGGAAATCTTGCGCTCTCCTCATCCTGTCATTCTACCCTTACTAGACTATTACCATTCCTTTGATGTGTCGATCTTCATCCTATTTTGAGCTAAGTTGTGCTAAAGCTCCAAATTGTCATTACCATACTCTATTTTAAAATAAATTGGAGCTGTTTGTGTAATTGTTTACTCTCTCACTTATGGCCTTCCCTAATTTTTATGGTAAGCCTGGGGAGGTTGCTCCAGACTTTTTGGATAATTTGGAAATGGCCTTTCTGGTATCGGGAAGGGATGACGAAGCTACTAAGTTAAGGGCCTTTCCGTTGGTCCTGAGGGAAGGTGCAAAATTATGGTATCAAACTTTGGCACCTGAAGAAAGAAGAGACTGGGAGTCCTTAAAGATGGCCTTCATCGAAGAATTTCGCCGCCATGAGCCTCCAGAGGAGATATGGAGACAGCTCTTAGAGCTACGCCAAACATCACCCAATGACTATAGAAGCTATGAAGGAAAGTTTTCCAACCTGTGGGAGAAATGGTGTGCATCACTAGGTGAAGGAGAAAGGGTGCCAGAATGCCTAAAGAAGGACTGTTTCCTGGCAGGGCTTTACCCCATCCTTCGAGAAAAGGTAAAAGGTAAATTCCCAGATACCTTTGATAAAGCTATGACTTATGCAAGGGAGAAGGATAGGAAGTTAAAATTCCAAGCTCAACTACAAGGGGGAATGGAGCCTCCACCGCTAGCTCAACCTACGGCAAGGGTAGTAGCAGGGACAGGAGCAACAGACCAAGAGTCCTCTCAACAAGAATTACTTCAACAAATCACCAATCAACTAGAGAGCCTGTCCATCAATCTGGTTCAAGGTGTAAGGGCTCCCCAGCCAGGAAATGAACGAAATAGAAAAGAAGGACAAAGGCAAGCACGTGAGTACATTTGCTACAACTGTGGAGAGGTAGGTCACGGCATGTATTATTGCCCCCATCCACGACGCTATCAAGGAAATGGTAATCAAAGACGGCCTCCTCGCCAGCAAGTCACTCCTCCTCGAGCTAGGCCACTAAATGGACAAAATGCACACGTGGCTCCACCAATCCAAATATTGAGACCCCCTCCTCCACCACCACAAGCACCAGCAGAGATCCCTCCACTACCATCGGGAGGGGAGGATAGGGCTGTCTCTGTCATAAGTCTTGACAATGGTAAGGATAAAGGGAAAGAAAAAATGGAGGAAGCTGTTGCCATGCCAATAAAGAGAGTTAGGAGACAAAGAACTGATGAAATGGAAGCTTCAGAGCCGGATAAAGGGAATGAGGATTCCTCCCAAGTGATAGGAGACAAGAAAAGGAAGAGTAGGTCAAGGAGGCACATAGGAGTAGAAGACTTTCCACTTGGGGTAGGATCCATACCTTACGACCTGGTAGCAGATGTGAGTAAGCAAGGACCAAAGATTTCATGGCAGCAACTCCTCCACCTTTCCCCAAAGATGCGTAGAACCTGGTCTAAGATGGTCAGCACTAGGAGGGCTAAGGCAAAGTCAGTTGGGTCTATTAGTGCAAGAGGCATGAAGGATATCGTGCCAGTCATTGATGCAGAGATTAAGAGTCAGCGAGTCTCCAATGTGTACGTAGATGGTGGAGCCGAGATTTGTGTTATGACAGAGAAATTAATGCACAAGTTGGGTTTGGAAGTAAACGAGCAAACTTCCTTACAAGCTAAGATGGCAAATAATGTAAGGGTGGCTTGTGTGGGAAAGGTTAATGGAGTGAAGGTTTCAGCTTTTGGTGTGGCAATCTCAATTGATGCTTATGTGATCCCAACTAAGGGGGAGGGCTATCTGCTAATCCTTGGAAGACCTTGGCTTATGGCTATGAAAGCTAGGCAAGATTGGGAGACAGGTTCCCTTGAGTTGCGACCAAATCATAAGGTAGGTGGCAAGCAACAAAAAATTGTGTATGACATGAAGCAGGGTAGACAACAAGACCTAGAGATGGAGACTTCTATGGATGAATGGAGCACAAGCAGCTGCTCTTCATCTGAGGATGAGTCATCTGAGGAGGATGCTAGCTTTTTGGAAGTCATGGGTATAATACTGCGAAACCCAGAAGGAGAAGGTGGTCAAGACTCTCTAAACAAGGAAGAAGCCACAGGCTTAGAGGAGATGCTAGCTAAGGACCTACTAGAAGAAGAGAGAGAACCCTATTTGCAGGTACTAAAGAAGCATGCTGGCCTCTTTATAACTGATTACGAGCACATTAAAGGAGTGACGGTAACCCAACACCATATCCAATTAAAGGAAGGTGCCAAACCAGTGGTGCAAAGGCTAAGGAGATTAGGGCTGGTGCAACAAGATGCACTCTTAAAAGAAGTAAAAAGATTACTCAAGGCAGGATTTATCTACCAGTGGAAGATTCTGAGTGGGTGTCTCCAGTTGTGGTAGCACCAAAGAAAAATGGGAAGTGGAGGGTATGTGTGGATTACAAGCCTCTAAACGCAACCACAAAAAGGGACCATTTTCCTTTGCCTTTTCAAGATGAAATACTAAATGAAGTGGCGGGTCATGAAAGGTACACAGTGTGTGATGGGTACTCAGGCTACTTCCAAATCAGAATTGCAGATGAAGACCAAAGAAAGACTACCTTCATAACACCTTGGGGGTGTTTTGCTTATAGAGTTATGCCTTTTGGTTTAACTAATGCCCCAGCTACTTTCCAGAGGTTTATGAACTTGGTGTTTCAATCTTACTTTGGTAAGTCCATACGAGTTTTCATTGATGATTTTTGCATTTACAGCTCTAGGGAAGTACATCTGTCCAAGGTTGATGAAGGTTTCACCCGTCTGGCCCAATTGGGTGGGCAATTGAATAAAGACAAGTGCCACATAGGTGAGAGCAAGGTCACTCTACTAGGCCATGTTGTGTCTCAAGATGGTAGTGAGGCTCACCCTGAAAAGGTAAAGACATTGTTAGCTTTACCTACTCCTTCAAACGTGAAGCAACTAGTCTCCTTCATTCAAATGGTTCGCTACATGGGACGATTCATACATCTTCTTTCTCAGGAAATCTATCCTTTGCAGCAGCTCACTAAACACACTACATTGACATGGAGTGAGGAGGGTGAAAGGTGCTTTCAAGAAGTTAAAACCATTTTGAGCTCATTGCCTGTCGTCCTATAACCCACATGGGGTGAATTATTCTATGTAAATCCTAGTGTAGGTCCAGAAGCTCTAGGAGCTGTCTTGATGCAAAAAGACCCAAAGACATCTCTCATGAGACCAGTCTACTTCTCTAGTAGAGTGATGACAGCTGCTGAAAAGGGTTTCAGCGCAACTGAGCAATTGGTGCTAGCTCTTAAGTTTGCAGTGGAGAAGTTTCGGGCTTACTTACTTCCGAGACAATTTGTGGTGATCACAACTAAGGAGGTTTTTCCATATGCCCTACAACACATGGAATTGTCTCAAAGAATAGCAAAGTGGGTGGTGCAGCTTCAAGAGTTTGACTACACACTACAAGTAGAGGATTCCACCCGTGCTTGTTTGGCAGATGTCCTCACACAAAGGTGTTATGAGAAGGCCAAGAAAGAGGCACCTAGTAAGGTACCGCCTATCCCGGAGCCTGAAGTTCTACTGGGAGCACACAGTCTGTATTTTGATGGGGCTTACAAGAGGACCAAAGACAAGGCATCAACAGGCATAGTAATATTAGGTCCAGAGAAGGAGAAGATCTTTGCAAAAGGGTTTCATCTAAAAGAGGTTCATTCTAACAATGAGGCAGAGTACCATGCCCTTGTTTTAGGGTTGCAATATTGTCTTTCTCAGGGCATCACAAAGCTAAATGTTTTTGGTGACTCCATGTTGATTGTTAAGCAAATGGTTGGTGTATGGGCCTGTAAAAATGACAAATTGTCTGTTAAGATGAGGGAAGCAAAGGCCTTGTCGAAGGGTTTTAAAGAAGTTCGAGTGCACTTTGTACCTAGAGATCAAAATCGAGAAGCAGATGCCTTAGCAGGTGAAGAACTACAAACTCTCATAGTAGGTGCTATCCTTGTGAAAAGTCCTTTATACCAGGGAAACGAGGAGCTGTATGATTTACTTTACTTTCTTGAGCATTGTGAAGCACCCTCTGGTATGAGTAAAAGTGAACATAGGTGGTTGGCAAAACAGGCTACCAGCTATAGCTTAGTGAATGAGGACTTGTATTGTAGAGGGAAAGATGCTGTCTTAAGGAGAGTTCCTGCATCCCAAGAGATAAAGGATATTTTGTTTAGTTGTCATGAAGGTGTGTGTGGTGGCCACTTTGCACAAAAGATTACTAGCAGAAAGATTTTACAAGCAGGGTTCATGTGGCCAAGCCTCCATCGAGATGTACAACATTGGTGCCGCACATGGGAGGTTTGCCAAAAAGCTGGACCAAGGCGTCTTACCCATGAAAATCAGCATCCAATCAAAACCTATGGGCCATTTGAAAAATGGGGGATAGATGCAATAGGGCCACTACCTTGCACTCAATCAGGGAAGGAATACATCATTATGGGGGTGGAGTACATGACCAGATGGGCAGAAGCTCGTCCCACAAAGCGCATCACAGCCAAGGACGTGAGTGATTTCATTTTTGAATGCCTTTGTTGCCGTTTTGGCACACCTTTGGAGATTCTCTCGGATAGGGGACCGGGATTTCGAGCTGATTTAGTCAGGCAATTGATGAGCAAGTTAAAAATCAACCGCAGGCACTCTACACCATACTACCCTCAGTGCAATGGTCTCGTGGAAAAGGTAAATGGTCTTATATGTAAAATCATCACTAAGCAAGTGTATTTACATCCTAAGGCATGGGACAAACACCTAGATGCAGCACTTTGGGCCTACAGAACGTCCTTTAAAACATCCTTGGGGTATACACCTTTTCACTTGGTTTACGGGCAAGAGGCACTATTGCCTATAGAAGTGGAGCTAGCGAGCCTCCGAGTTCTAAAAGCACATCAAGAGGATAGTCAAGAGAAGCAGGTGGAAGGAAGAATCATCGATTTGGAGAGGTTAGGGCTAGATCGAGAGTCAGCAGTGAAGTACTATGCAGCCCAGGCAGAGAAGAAACGAAAGAAGTTCAATCGCAACCTTGTCAAGAAAGGTATCAAGGAAGGTTCTTTAGTGCTCAGATACGACAATCGCTTTGATCGCAGGAAGGATGGTAAGTTCTTGCTTAAGTGGGAAGGCCCTTTTGTAGTGATACAGAGGTTCTCAAATGGTAGTTACCAACTAGGTGACCTAGATGGTAAGGTACATCAGACCCCGGTAAATGGTTGGCAATTGAAGGCCTACCAATGTCGTCTTTCACAGCCATATGCTGGTGAAATCAATGCTAAGGATGGTTCAGAGGAGAGCTCATCATATTCGAGCTCCAACTAAGGTAACAATCATGTACATAGTCGTTTCAAAAAAAAAAAAAAAAAGACAAAAAAAACATAAGAAAAAAAAAGGAAAAAAAGAGAAGAAAAAAAGAAAAAAAGAGAATGCTACCAGTGAAAGCGGATATTGACAATGGATGGGGTATGGCTTTCAAGGGTCTAGGAGACCAGTTGTTAGTCATGGATGGATACAATTATTCATCAGAAAGGACTAAACAGGGTGCATCAGCCAAGAAAGCAGTAACATGGCAAATTCAATTGGTACCAGGTAGGTAAGTATTCAAGAGAACCCTATTGTAGCACAACCTACAGCTAGAGGCATCAAATACCTCTAGCTTAAGGGGGAGGGCTATATGATGCATGGTTTTTAGGACCCCTTCTGAAGATGCAATAAAGGCACAGTCGGTTGTTGGGGAGATGAGGATACTCTAGTCCAAGGGATCTCGAAAGAGAAGAAAAATCTACTTCACAAGCACCAAAGAGTAAAAAGTGCCATGGACAGAAGATACGTGGGAACGAGCTCTTATGCATGCCTACAACCTATATCTTACAGAATAGCCCATTCTAGGTGTGAATTTCTAGTGAAATTTACATGAGGATGTTCGTGTGGACTCACAGCACAGCATACTCCGTTTTCACTTTTTTACCGACAGTAAATATTTTTTACCCACAGTAAATATTTTTCACCTACATGGTAAATACAAATCACTTTTTACCTACAGTAGCTTTTTTTACCCATGGTAAATATTTTTTACTGCACCATAAGTATTTGATAGGTAACAGTTCACTGTTACTAGAAGCAGTGATTGGGCATCAACAATGCAATTACAGGAGGAGAAAATGGGAAAATCTTATGGTAAAGGTGAGTCAACAGGGACAAAGACTTTTGAGTTGAAAAGAGACATGCTGATTTTTTCAAAGAACACATGTCAAAAGAAGCCATGGTTGAGGATTTTTTGAGAATTTGATATTCAGGAGGACCCGGCAGGTCCCCCTCTGACATGTGCAGAACCTCCTGTTTCAACAGCCACCTTACCTGCTCTTAAATGCTGGTCAAGGCCTTATCCCCATGTGTCACAATCAGAAAAATCAGCATTTATCCTCCCCTCTCACATCACTCTAGAGAATATCTTGATGGTGACATATCAGGTGACCTCAATCTGTTGACCACCCTAAGCAAAAAGTAACCCCAATCAGCGGATTTAAGCATGTTTATCCCTAATCCTAAACCCTCTCAGAAACCTATATAAGGAGGCCTTCTCTCACTCAAAACCAACACTTCACCCACTTCACCAAGCAACGAAGCTATGACGACATTGCTCACAACGAGGAGCTATGGATGGAGCTCTACTCTCTCTCCCTCTCTCTCTCTCTCCCTCTAGTATGCTACATTACTAGCCCTAAAACCTAAATAAGGAGTCTTCTCTCATGCTCCATGGCCACCATCCTCGCCATCATTCTCTAAGGTATTGATGTGTTGCTAGTAGGATCATACCTACTTGCTGGGTTGATTGTTTTTGACAAGGGATTATGCCATCCTTGGCTTGCTTCTCTATATCCTTGTTATGTATTATCAGATGCCGTTGTATTGTTAAGCTGATGTCTTGTGTATATATATGCTACATAGGGTCCCTAAGCTTCGTTTCTATGTGTTTTGCCATATGTTTTGATGCCATCATAATGCCAGAAGTCTCACTTGCCTATGTGCACTATGTGTGAGGCCCCTAAACCTCTTAATTTAGGGTGGTGCCCCCTTTGTTTTGTTCTTTGCTTGTTTGCATGAGGCGTGGTTTGTGGAGTGTGCACGAGTACAGAGGCCACCCGATTGCACTACTCTTTTTCCCGCTATCACTATGCAAAGTGCAAGAGCTCCCTCTCCTTCTCCAAGCAAGTAGAGGTTGAGAGCCTGCAGCAACACTCTTGGATATGGAGTGCAAATCCAACCAAGAGCCATGCTTCAATGCTTAAGCTTGCCATCTCCTTCTTCTTCATTACTATGCTATTATGTATGCTAGCAACAAGAGTTATGATAAGTGAGGAACTAATTCTTTCTCCTACGAAATGTTTCTTCTTCCTCTTCCCTACCCTCATTCCCTGCTAGCTCTCTCCACCTTCGAAGGTGTTTGAGGTCTTGGGACTGAGGCTTGGGATAGTTAAATCTTTCTTCAATTTTATGTTATGTTTGTGATGCATGAAGCTTTCCATCTTCATTGCATCACCTAGGTCACAAGGAACACAAAGATTGTATTGTAACAAGTCTCTCTTAATGGGAGAAATCATAATACAAATGCCTATTGGAGGGGGGATCGACTCCACATAAATCCGGTCCTCAACTGTTGTCATGTTCTCTAAATTCTCTCTCTTGCAAAAGTATTGTTCATGCCAAGTTATTTTATTGCTATGATTATGTTGCTATCTTCTATTATGTTCACCCGCTATGCTCACAAAGTCATTTCTCAAAAGTACTCTCATTAATTTCCGCTACTCTCAAATTAAATAGGCCAATTCCATTACATTTTCATATCCTCTTTATAATAGAAACAAATGGTAATGCTTCAAAGGGCTCGCATATAACATCGTTCCACAAGATGCATGAATTGTAAGCAAGGTTGACTGTGTAGACTAGCACACAAAATGGCCAAAAACAGTCAACCACATAAGACTCTTATAGCTTTAGTGTGCCCGTCATATGCATATATATTTTGGATAAAGCATCATAGTACATCCCAAAAGAATGAATGAAATATTGGCTACATAAAGTCACCTCCAAAAGAAGCTCAATATCATCAATAAAATGCAAGTCCAAAATCCCCCTAGTGATGTTGCCCTACAACTTTGGAGATGACAACCATCAGCACCATTCCTTTGCTCAGATCCATAATTAGGGGGAGTAAATGGTTCCCCCCCAGATTCCATTCCCTGACTCATTGATTTTACTAGAACAACTTTTACCTATCCTCCAAGCGTTGCACAGTGTGGCTTGCACAATCCTACCAAATTCACAGAGAATAACATGGGTAAGTGGCCAAAAAACTTTGGTATGTTGAATGGATAATCTCCTATAAACATGGACATAAAATTGCTTCCCATAGCCCCTGCCTTAATTGTAATGCCAATAAAAGAGCAACACCATCAAGGTGGAACACAAAAAGTAAACTATATTTGACATTCCCATTGAGATTGCCCCATTGAAAAAGATTTTTCAAAAGCAAAGCACCTAGAGTTAGGGCTCCAACTAGAAATATCCACGTAAACACTTTGTATTTACGTGCATAAGGTAAACCCCACATATTACTTAGCTTCCTTATCCACCATTGTGCATTCTTGCATCCATGCCAATATTTATTACATTTAAGAGCAATGTCACAAGGAGTTATAAGCATCTTATAGAATTTGCGCCAACAGGTGAAGTCCACCAATTGGCACTGAAGCTCGAATTTTGCAATATTTGAATTTGTATATAAGGTCCTCATTGGTGGGAACCTGTAGTCTGAAAGTATAAAACACATAAGTCATGTAGTTATTTCTGTAATGTACTTTGAGTTTGTAAAGTCATCACGCTACAAAAAAGAACTCAAAATAGCTCATAGAATCTATGTAAAATGAATTCCTTTCTTATGCATAATAGTAGCTCTCTTTTGAAAGAGATTAGCTAAGGAGTTTGAAAACAAATTCCAAAATACATTCTCAAAGCCAAAAAAGTTTCATAAACATCTAGTTGTACCTTGCCAAATCAAATGAGAATAGGTGAACTTTCAAGAAGCGACTAGAATCTAAGGAGTGGGAGAGCGAATATTTGAGGGTGCATGAGAAATAGCTTATTCCATTTAGGCAACAACCAATAACCATGCAAATCACCAAATGCTACATGAATGCAATCCTATAGTAGATTAGATTGTAAAGTTTACCAATCAAACATATGATGCATTAAAGTAGATCTTATGGCATGAGTATGCAGTGAAAGGATCATAACCCTCTATCTTTGGGGAATGCAACCATTTATTCCAAACACAACGTTTCTAATGTGCTCCCCAATGAAAAGTAAGAAACATGCAATTGAACTGTTTAAAGTGCATATTTATCAAGCCAAGGATAGAAAGTATAGCAAAGAGAAACTTATCATAGCCTCTAAACACCTAAGTATGACATGAAGAGGCCACTCTTAATAGTGCCAAAGAAGCCGCTCCTCATAGTGTCAGGCAGCCATTTTCAAGTAAGCCATGTTGAGCACCCAATCAATAAGTGTCTAAATACATGTCCTCTAGGAAATCTTTTACCTTATGAATGGATCAAAATTCTCAGCAAATACATCAAATGCTAGATCAATTTTATATACATTTATATTCAATCTAAAAGCCAACAAGCACAAATGCAAATATGAAAAATGTTGTTGCATATTTGGATTTGTAGCTTTGAGAAATGATATAGTATCATCGAAGCTATGTCCCGCTATCTATTGAAAATGTAGCTACAAAATATATATTTTCCCCAAGGATATTTATAATGCCTACAAAACAAAATTGAGGGTGAATAGCAAGAGAAAATAGTAATGGCTAAGTGGGCAACCCTGACTTATATACCTACATGTAGGTATATGAACTAAAAGTTTTCCATCAGCTAGAACTTTAGAGGAAGCATGAGTGCCTAGCAAAGAGATACATTTACTAATTATCTATTCAGTCCCAACTTGCTCATCACTAGTCAAAAGCCTTAGCAAAACCAAATTGCATCATCACCAAGTTTTGCTTGGTTCTCTTAGCATAATCACTTCCCAAACAAATAGTAAGAATATTTTCATGTGATGATTACCCCCAAGTAAAGACCTTGTTTGATTTGAATGCGTTAAATTTGTGAGCAAAGGAGGAATTCTTTGAGCAATCACTTTGGCTAGTCTAAGCTTATATAGAATATCCATCATGGATCAATATTGGCCTCCAATGCAAGGAGGAATATAAAATTTATTCTGGTTTTAGTCTAGTAATGCCTTGTTTAAGATTATCATCTATGTGTTGAGATTCCCATATGTGATTAGGATTTTGCACCATCATATGTTTTAGGATGTCCTCCTACTCCAGGTAAACTTCTTGCAGAGTCCACAAATACCTAGTGTTTTATATCTATGTGTTGAGATTCCCATATGTGATTAGGATTTTGCACCATCATATGTTTTAGGATGTCCTCCTACTCCAGATAAACTTCTTGGAGAGTCCTTAAATACCTAGTGTTTTACAGAATCCAATGATTCAAATGTTTCCTATAACCATTTCAATGGGTTTCCCTAATATAGCAACATTGGCTATCTCAATAGATGGTTACCATTGAAAAAATGAGCTCACAACTTGCTTTCTTTTGAAGCTATGTGCACATTTATTGATAATTTTTTTAAAGAATTGTGTGTAGCCTTGCATAAGCCTCTGACCTTCTTGACCTTATGAAGCTCAAAGCCTGGTTCACACGGATGGCTTCTTGCTTGCATTTTTGCATTTCTCATATGAGGTAGTGGACACAAGGATCATTGTCAATGGTACTACAATTGGACTTTAGCCACATAGTCTATGTATGAAGGGTGATGGCCCGTTATCTTGTTAGCTCACTCACTAATGGCTTCATGTTTCCCATTGTACATAGTCATTTGCTTATGTTGTATTTCATGCATGTATATTTGTTTGGACCTAGGCCCTAGGTCTTTGGGCCTAGAGGCTAGGAGCTTATGGAATTGGAATCTAAGAGGTATCCTATTCCAACAGATGACACATGCAAGGGGTTCCATTTATATAGGAGCAAGGCTAACCTATAAAAGGAGTTGGTTGGATGGAGCTTCAATGTGCATTTTCAATCCAATTTGGGCTTTAAGGTCACCTAGATCTTTTAAGGGTACTATAGTGGATTTCATTCTCTTCTTTGTGATTCTTTGTGCATGAAAATCCATTAGAGCCACTTCCAATATCTCGATGTCATCTTTGGGAGAGAAAATTAGTGTGGCAAAAAACTCTTGTGAGGGAAGACAATCAAGTTGCATGGCTGATACCAAAATATTTCAGCTCATTTTACTTGGTAAATTTGCTTCAATGGTCTTAACCAAAATGGCCCTCAATTGACAATTAGAACCCTTTCTCTCTTGCATCGTATGTTTCACCATGACCACTATTTATGTTAGGAAATAAGACGTAGCTAAATAGATTTTTGAGTAGATGACTTAATGGAGAGAGATAGATTTCACACACAAGAGATTATAGAGTAGAGAGAGAGAGAGAGAGAGAGAGAGAGAGTACACACGATATACGTGGTTCACCCAATGTGGGCTACGTTCACGGGAAAGCAGCCACTCAATGGCTTTAGCACTTCAAAAGAAGAAGTAGTTTACAAAGGGATTAAACCCTTGATAGAGCTCCCGCCTTGCTTCACTCTCACCACCTCACACTCACCTTGTTGCATCAACTTCACACTCTGAAATGTGTGTAGAAATGGCCTCCTTTTATAGGCCAAAAGGGCTGCCCTCTCTTATGAGAGACAGCCATGTGTAGCCGCCCTTGTACGAATAACTCCAAATCGGACCCTCCAATCCGCCCATGTGTGGCCGCCCTTGAGAAGACAAGTCCGCTTTTGAATTCGGCCACCGGCCACCGGCCATTGACTTCCGACCACCGGCCATTGGCTATTGACTACCGGCCACAGGCCAACCGACCGGTTGTTTTTCGACCACTTTCTAGCCGCCGTCCGGCCATAATATTCCGGCGAAAAAAAAAGTCTCGGGGGCCTCCGTCCCCGAGGCCTCTAAAGTTGCCCCTGATTCTTGTCTGTGAAAATTTTGGTTTCCAGTGAGTGATTTTCCTTCACGCACGATGGCTCTCCTCATAATGGGGGCCTTACAAATGTGCGCTTTTACCACAGAAAATTACAAGGGTAAATCAGGCTCCATACTTAACAATCTCCCACTTGGAGACTGATCTCCAAACCAAACCTGTGACTGCTTTTCATTCTGGCTTCTTATCCTTGAATGACGATTGAAGATGAGCAAAAGCTCAACTTCTCCTTGTTGACCACCTTTGTAAACATGTCTGCAGGATTTTCACTTGTATGCACCTTTCCTAGCTTTAGTTGTCCCTCTTCCAAAAGAGTGCGTATGAAGTGATATCTCACCTCAATGTGCTTTGTCCTTGAATGAAAGGCTGAGTTCTTCGCAAGATGGATAGCGCTTTGGCTATCACTGTACAAGACACAATTGTCTTGTTTGAATCCAAGCTCTTCTAAGAATCTGTGAAGCCACAGAATTTCTTTGCTTGCCTCCGTCATTGCTACATACTCTGCTTCCGTGGTAGAAAGTGAAACCACTTTCTGTAGCTTTGAAGCCCAGCTTACTGTTGTGCCTCCAACCGTGAACACATAGCCAGTAGTGCTCCTTCGAGTATCTTTGTCACTTGCCATATCTGCATCAGCATACCCTTCTAGAAAAATATCAGTTCCTCCAAAATACAAAGCATTTGTTGTTGTCCCTTTTAGATACCTAAGTATCCACTTCACAGCTTGCCAATGCTCTTTACCTGGCTTGTCCATGAACCTACTCACAACTCCCACTGCATGTGCAATGTCTGGCCTTGTCCAGACCATAGCATACATTAGAGAACCTACCGCTGCAACATATGGAACTTTAGACATATAGGCTAGCTCCTCTTGTGTCTTTGGACACATATCCTTCATTAGTTTAAAATGACCAGCCAAAGGTGTAGAAACTGGTTTTGCATTTTGCATTGCAAACCTTTCCAGTACCTTCTTGATGTAATCTTCTTGAGATATCTTTATTGTTATGTCGTCCTGTCCCTTGATATTTTCATACCAAGTATCCTCTTTGCAGCACCTAAATCTTTCATTGAAAAAGATTTAGACAGCTCCTCTTTTAGGTCTTTGATGTCCTGCATGTTAGCACTTGCAATCAATATGTCATCAACATACAACATTAGGATGATGAACTTCCCATCTCCCAAATTCTTTGTGTAGACGCAGTGATCCGAGTTGCATCTTGTGAATCCATGATCCAACATCCATCGATCAAACTTCAAGTACCATTGTCTTGATGCTTGCTTTAAACCATACAAGCTCTTCTTTAATCTGCAAACCATTTTCTCCTTACCTTTTACTTCATACCCCTTTGGTTGAAGCATGTAGATTTCCTCCTCTAAGTCACCGTGAGGGAATGCCGTATTTACATCCATTTGCTCGAGATTTAAATCATGAGCAGCCACAAGGCTTAAGACAAGCCTAATTGAGTTCATTTTTACAACAGGAGAAAATATTTCATTGAAGTCAATACCTTTCTTTTGAGAAAACCCTTTTACCACAAGCCTAGACTTGTACCTTTTCTTCCCACCTTCTTCTTCCTTCAGCTTGTACACCCATTTGTTTTGAAGTGCCCGCTTACCTTTAAGCAACTCAACCAACTCCCATGTTTGGTTGCGATGTAGTGAGTCCATCTCCACTTGCATGCTCTTCGTCCATTCTTCTTTGGATTCATGTTGTATAGCTTCTTCGTATGATTCTGGCTCTCCAGAATCTGAGATCAAGAGATGGTTGAAGGAAGGAACAAACCTTTCTGGAGGTCTACTTGCTCTTGTAGATCTTCGAGGAATAGGTTGAGGCTCCTCATTTGGTTGACGTTGTCGCACATTGTCACCGTTTGCAGTCCTTGAGTCTTCACCGTCCTCAAGCTCCATGTACTCATCACCTGTTTCTTTTGTTTGTTTTCTTTCCAAGTAATCTTTTGTTCGTTAAAAATTACATCCCTACTCCTTAAGATTTTACCATCTTCAGGATTCCATAGGCGATACCCAAAGTAGCTTCTCCATAGCCAATGAAGAAACACTTTTTGGACTTTGCATCTAGCTTTGATCTTAGGCTTCTATCTATGTGCATGAAAGCCTCACACCCAAACACTTTGAGAAATGCATAATTCACCGGTTTACCTGTCCATGCCTCTTCTGGAACTCCCCCATCCAATGCCATTGAGGGTGACCGGTTGATTAAGTACACAGACGTACTTATAGCTTCCGCCCAAAGCTCAAGCGGTAGGCCTGCATGTAGCCGCATGCTTCGTGCTCGCTCCATGATTGTCCTATTCATCCTTTCCGAAATCCCATTTTGTTGAGGTGTCCTTGGGGTTGTCCTTTGCCTCCGAATGCCATTGCTAGCACAAAAGCTTTCAAAAGCTTGGCTGCAATATTCACCTCCATTGTCGGATCTGAGGCATTTAACCTTGGTACCTGTTTCATTCTCCACAAAGGCTTTTCACCTTTGAAATATGGAAAATACATCGGATTTATTCTTCATGACATAAACCCATGTTTTGCTAGTCGCATCGTCTATGAATGTTACATAGTACAATGAGCCACCAAGTGATGGTATACTTGCAGGACCCCAAACATCAGAATGAACCAACTCAAGTTTTTTATTTTTTCTTTCATTTCCTGATTTTTGAAATTTTACCCTCTTTTGTTTACCATAAACACAATCTTCACAGAACTCTAAGTCCACTTCTTTCAAACCTGGTAGAAGCTTCTTTGTTTGAAGGATTTGCATTCCTTTGGCACTCATATGCCCAAGTGGGTAGTGCCACACCGCACTGTCAACTTCTGTAGTTGTTGCACAAGCTGAAGGTTGCGTGCTAACAATACACAAGTAAAGTGTACCAACTTTTTCTCCATTGGCAACCACCAAAGATCCCTTTGAGATCTTCCACCGTTTGTTTCCGAATGCAATGTTGTGACCTTCATCATCCAATTGTCCTGTAGAGATTAAATTTTTGCGAAGAGAAGGAACATGCCTAACATCTTTAAGCTTCCATTCATTTTCGTTAGCAGTTTTGACAGAAACTGTACCTTTGCCGACAATCTCACAAGCTTCATCATCTCCCAAGTATACATACCCAAAATTACCTTTGGTGTAGTCTTGGAAATGTTGCTTGTGTGGTGTCACATGGAATGAAGCCCCAGAATCTACTATCCAGGAATTATACACATTGTCTAATGAGAGAATTAGAGCATCTTGCTCTACTTTACCTGCCACATTGGCCTCCGATGTTGACTTGTTGTCTTTAGACTCTGTCTCCTTCTTCTTCTTCTTGGACCAACAATCCTTCTTGACGTGGCCCTTCTTGCCACAACTCCAACATTCAAGAACTGACTTTGTGCGTGACTTGCTCCGCCTTGAGCGATCACGACCCTTTTGGTTTTTGAACCTCTCCTTAGGCCTTCCTCTTGTTTCCACTGATAGTGCAGCACTTGATGATTCTCCTGTGCTTCTTCTTCGCATTTCCTCGCGTAGGAGAACACCCACAACATCATCAAACTTAAGAGTATTTGTGCCAGAGATAGAATTACTTACAGCCATAACAAGGCTGTCCCAACTATCCGGTAGAGATAATAGTATAAGGAGAGCTCGCACTTCATCATCGAAATTGATTTTCACCGATCGAAGTTGACTTATGTTTGTGTTAAATTCATTTAGGTGTTCTGTAACTGAACCATTCTCTGTCATCTTTAGATTGAACAAGCGCTTCATAAGAAATACCTTATTGGATGCCGATGGTTTCTCGTAGAAGTCGTCAAGTGACTTTGTAACATTTAATGGCCTAAAATCTTTTGTGTAGCGGAATTTAGCATGAACATAGTGGGCATTTCATTAGAGTTGATTCCTAATGAGAATTACAAGAGTGCTTGGGTGGAGAGAGCAACAAAAAGCATAACACCTAGTTAGATAGCATCGACAATACTTTCAAAAGAGAGAGCAATTAAGCTATTGACAACAGTTGAGGACCGGATTTGCATGGAGCCGGTCCCCCCTCCAAAAGGCTTTGTATTATGGTTTCTCCCATCAAGAGAGACATTGTACAATACAATTCTTTGTGTTCCTTCAAGACTAGCTAGTGCAATGAAGATGGAAGCTTCATACACCAAGCAAAACACTTAATCAAACACAACTTGAATTATCCCCGTTCTCAGACCCAAGACCTCACACACCTTCGAAGATGGTGAGAGCTAGCAGGGTATGAGAGTAGATTGAGAGGAAAAAGAAGTATCTTACGAGAAAGAAGTACATCTCCTCACATAATCACTCATATTAGCATAGCTTAGCTTAGTAATTAGCTTGGTAGAGAAGATGAGCATGCATTGAAGCTTGGCTCTTGGTTGGATTTGCATCCACATGCCAAGAGAGTGTTGATGTAGGCTTCTATCTCACAAGCTTGGAGTAGGTGATGAGCTCTCCATTAAAGCTTGGGAGGAGATAGAGTATTTTCCCTTCACACATGGTCAAGTGTGAGAGTGTGTGTGTCAATGCCAAGCAAAAATCAGCCCCCCCCCTCTCTTGGGCGAGCCCTAGCTGCTAAATAAGTCTGGCTTTTGCCTCATTGGACCTCCCCAGGTCAAGCCAATAGGGATCAAGCAGCATAAGTGATAGCCTTCTGACATGTGTCCCCCTTTTCCCTTTTGTGAGAGCTTTAGGTAATTAAATAATTAAACTAAACTCTCATTGGACCCCTTTGCCTCCTGGCCAATAGGAATCAGGCAAGCCATGGGGCTCCTGAATGCTCATTGGACCCTTTGGGAGACTGCCCAATAGTCTTCTAGGACACTTAATTCTTATTGGTTTCTTTTATTAAATGTTTTTAAATTAATTAAACTAGATTTACTCTAGCTTAATTCTCATTGGTCCACTTCAAGGGTCTTCCAATAGGAATTGGGCACACCTTGTGGGCATCTGGCCTAGGGAGCTGACATGTGTCCCTCATTCCCTTTGTGTAAAGGGAGCCTGTGTGTGTGTGTGGCTTTCTCTCTCATCCCCTAGCTTTGGGGCTCGCCCCCTCCCATGTAGGGATATGCAAAGACTTTTAGGGCACACACTAAGCATCCAATTTTCCCTAGGGTTGACCTTTGGACACAACCTTTGAATTTTGGAACCTTAGCATTTTGGAAGTCTTAATGGGCTGAACCTTAGGGTCTTTTTGGCCCATTGTTTCACATGGCTCTTTTGCAGATGGCCCCCCCTTTGGATCCCTATTTTCCCTCCTTTGGATCCCTACTGTGGTCGGTCTGCTAACTTAACCAATATTCTATCTTTTTCTCCCTTGGCACTTCCCCACATTAAATGATCAGTTTAATATGAGAAAATCATTTAGGAGAATTAGATATTGATTATTATGACAGACTTCATCAAGTCCTCCGTGGTCTTCATCTCCGAAACATTGAAGACCACCGTTGATGCCAAGCTTAACCGGATTGTTCCCAGTGCCTTTCGATCAAGGACAATCCATGCTTCATCTGCCATTGTTGCGGGCTTCTTCGCAAGACCGCCTAGTGGCAAATAGAGGTCCTTCTGGTAGAGATAGTCTTCAATCTACATCTTCCAATGTTGGTAGTTTTTGCCATTGAACTTCTCAATCTTGAGCTTCCCTTCCTCCGCCATAACTCCCACTCAATTCAAGGAATCCTTTCCTTGAGATAATTTAGCTACGAGCAAACCTTGCTCTGATACCAGTTGTTAGGAAATAAGACGTAGCTAAATAGATTTTTGAGTAGATGACTTAATGGAGAGAGATAGATTTCACACATAAGAGATTATAGAGTAGAGAGAGAGAGAGAGAGAGAGTACACACGATATACGTGGTTCACCCAATGTGGGCTACGTCCACGGGAAAGCAGCCACTCAATGGCTTTAGCACTTCAAAAGAAGAAGTAGTTTACAAAGGGATTAAACCCTTGATAGAGCTCCCGCCTTGCTTCACTCTCACCACCTCACACTCACCTTGTTGCATCAACTTCACACTCTGAAATGTGTGTAGAAATGGCCTCCTTTTATAGGCCAAAAGGGCTGCCCTCTCTTATGAGAGACAGCCATGTGTAGCCGCCCTTGTGCAAATAACTCCAAATCGGACCTTCCAATCCGCCCATGTGTGGCCACCCTTGAGAAGACAAGTCCGCTTTTGAATTCGGCCATCGGCCATTGACTTCCGACCACCGGCCATCGGCCATTGACTACCGGTCACCGGCCAACCGACCGGTTGTTTTCCGACCACTTTCCGGCCGCCGTCTGGCCATAATATTCCGGCGAAAAAAAAGTCTCGGGGGCCTCCCCCCCTGAGGCCTCTAAAGTTGCCCCTGATTCTTGTCCGTGAAAATTTTGGTTTCCGGTGAGTGATTTTCCTTCACGCACGATGGCTCTCCTCATAATGGGGGCCTTACAAATGTGCGCTTTTACCACAAAAAATTACAAAGGTAAATCAGGCTCCATACTTAACAATTTAGTAGTTTTATGTTATTTTCTTTGGCACGTTTGTTTTGCACACCTATTTTGGCAAGCCTCTATCTTTGGCTCTTTTCTCACGCAAAGTTGAAGGAAAAAAGCACTTGCATGATATTTGAGCTATTAATGACTTGTAAAGACAATGCTTGGTTATATTGCATGGAGAATATGAGTTATGCCCTAAATTTCATGGAAAAAGTAGTGAGGATATGGATGCTCATGTTAACCACTTTGAGGGGGCTTATGCCTTGAATTTTTTTGGTGTTGAATGACCCCTTGAAGATGTCTATGTTTGAGAGCACTTTGCACGATAAGGCATCATGTTGGCTGTCAAGATTTTCTCCCAACCACTTTTGATCTTGTTCATAATGCAATTTAATAACAATTTTGGCATGAGAAAACCATTGTCTAAATTTGAGAAAACTACAAATTTGAGCGACAAAAGGACGATTTCATTGAGTAATATGTGGCCAAAAAATTCATATTGATGTGGCATGTTTTACCGAAGGATGTTCAAACTGCATCACCAATGTGGTAAGGGGTAAATGCATTGGACAATGTAATGTAATATGCTATCTAGGATTGAGATTCTCTATCAATAGAGCTTCTTGTAAAGTATGTAAAATAAAGCATCAAAGTAAACAACATAGCAACAATTTGAAAAGTAGTTTGGAGGACAATATGTCTTGTTCTTAGAGTGGTGATAATGGTAGTTCATCATATTCAAGCTGTGAGTTTGCCAAGAGTGGCCAACGATCCCAAAAGAAAGGAAATGCCAAGGTGAAATTCATGGTTTCTTGATCACAAACCAAGATATGGGGTAGGAAATGCCAAAATTCCATCATTTGGGTAGATTTAAAGGAGCAATTGTGCAAGGATAGAACGAGAGAGAGAGAGAGAGAGAGAGAGAGAGAGAGAGAGAGAGAGAGAGAGAGAGAGAGAGAAAACTATGCACAAAGATTTGGTGGAGCACATGCACAACAATCATGTAGCTCCTTATTTTCTATTATCCCTAGAGTATAGAATAATGTGTTAGTGATGGATGTTAGTAAGGGGATGGACAGCCGACCATGTCCAACCACTTGGCCATAGTGGCCAATGTGGCCCTTAATGAAAAAAAACAAGTAATATGTAAAAGACATGTACAATTGTGAAGCAAATTAGTGGCTTCACTCTACACCCATCAATTCAATAAAATGTACAAGCCACTTTGATACTAGGCTCTTTGTAAGAATAGCCATAGGGGCTTTTATCTATGTAAAGTTTGACTAGTTCAATCTGCTTCTTAAACATATCATGGATGAAGGGATAACTCACATCAATGTGCTTTGTTTTCACATGAAATTTTTTATTCTTTGCCAAAGCAATGGCACCGACTATCACAATGTAGCACTAAAGGCTGCTTTGATGTCCAAATCTCACACTAAATGTGCTAACCATGCTTCCTTGCTGGCATCCAGTGCTGCAACATACTCACACTCTATAGTGGAAGTGGAGCTACAATCTTGAAGTCATGATCTTCAAAAAATAGCTCCACCAAAAAATATGTAGACATAGCTAGATGTAGACCTCTTTTTGTCTATGTTCCTTGCCTAATCCACATTTGTGTATCCAACAATAATGCAACATTGTTCCGAAAGAATAATAAGCACTTGCTTGTTGTACCTTTCAAGTATCTGAGGATATACATCATTGCTTCCAAATAATTTTTACTTGGACCAACTGCTACCATAGTGCTCCCTATCTCACATTGTCGCCTCCTACCACTAGCTCCATTTCACACACAAAATATATGGCTCCACTCAATTGTGGTAAGTGGGGATCGACTAAGGTTGTCGATCATGGATGGGTCGATTCAATTAGTCGGGTAACTAACTATTCTTGCACAATAAAGTTTAGTAAGCTTTTTTGGTCGAAGAGGAGTCTACCAACAAATGTGCCCTCACTTGTGCAGAGGAAAAAAAGCGTTGGAAGAGGAGTCCTTAGCCAAATGTGGAGGTTATAGGGCCAACAAAGTTTTATATCTTTTAGATTTTGTCCCATTTTTGCTTGCAAGATAGGACTAGGTCTTTTTCTAGGGCTATAGACTCAAGCCATTGCCAATGGTAAGGGCCTGCTCCCTGTATTTTCTTCCTTAAAGACTTTGACTTTTAATTAGGCCTAGAGACCTATCAAGGACCCCATCATGACTTTAGAGTTTGTGGGCTAGGGACCTCTCACTTGGTATCCCATCATGACTTTAGAGTCTGTGGGTTGGGGACCTCTCACTTGGTATCCCATCACGACTTTAGAGTCTGTGGGTTGGGAACCTCTCACTTGGTATCCCATCACGACTTTAGAGTCTATGGGTTGGGGACCTCTGAGTTTGGTGGTGTTGTTAAAGGCTTTCTTTCTTTCTATTCCTTACATTCTTCATCTAAGTCATCCTCTACTTCATTATCTTAGTCAAACATAAGTATATGGGGACTAGTAGGTGGTGCATGTTTTAGCGATGAAGCTCCTTTGTCAGGCATAGAGTCTAACTTATGTTTAGAGCTAGAGAAACTATTCATCATCTTCATCTGGTAGAGGGGACAAGGTCTGTATATTGCCCATTGATTGCACAAATTTTCTTGGTGGCTTGGTGGCCTTTCCAAGGTTGGTCAAACCATTTCCTCGGGCAAGATTTCTTCTTTTTTGCTTTGTGGTCACGTCAGCTTCTTCTTCATCAGATTGTAGTGAGTGGTGGGATTTCCCACAGGGAGAAGTAGAAGATTTGTTAACTTTCGAGAAACTTCTCTCCAAAGCCCTCCTTGTATGTTCTTCTCATTGCTTCAAAGGACACTTTTATTTTGGCCATGAGGTGGGGTTTCCCCACTAGTTTTCAACTCTTTTGGAGACTGCTTCTTGGAGATGTATGATTTCCTTGAAGATGGGCTAGATCTCTCAACGTTTCCCCATTGATGCCTTTGTCTTGAATTTAGAGTTGAGGACACAATTGGCGGAGGCAATTTCTTTCCTTCCCTAAGTGTGGTGTAGGAAATTCTCATTAGGACTAGAGAGCCCCTAAGGAAGCTCTTCTTCTTACTCTTTGCTTTGGTTTTCCCAATGGTAACAATATTGTGGGCAACCCTTAGGTTTTTAATGAACCAAGATTTTTTCTTTCATTTTCCTACATTTAGCTTCTCTAACTCAGGTAGTAAGTTCAAGAACGCATGGTTGATCCATTCCAATCAAGCCCTTTCTTGCAAGGTGAGGAGAAGAAACTCCATCAAAAGCATTGCAAAGCGCCGCATGAAGTCCATAGACTAGTTCAAAAGGTCTCATTCCTACATATGTTTTATAAGCAGTTGATGCTTGCCAGCTTAGTGACCGAAGTTTTTATGTCGCTATGCATAAATTTGCTGACCTATGAGACTGCAAACTGAATATCCGACCTCCTATTGCATACATAAATAAGGCATCCAACAGTAGTTTGGTAAAGAGTGACATTGGCAATATCACCAGCATCATGAAGACTCAATTTCAAACCTATCTCCATGGGAGTGGCAATTGGTTTGCAACACTTAAGTCCAAACTTACATAGTAATGTTTGTATGTAACATGTCTAACACAAGAAAATACCATCATCACATTGCTTAAACTGCATACCCAAATAATGATGCAACAGCCCCAAATCTTTCATCTTGAAAGTAGCATTCAAATCAGCCTTAAATTCAACAATATGTATCTCATTTGGTCCGATGATCAGCAAATCATCCACATAGAGAACAATAATGAGAAGTACATCACCCTCATGCTTTACATACAAAGTACTTTTGTCGGACTGTTATGAAAGCCTCGTTTGAGCAAATGAGTGTCAGCTTTCTCATACCAAGCACGAGGAGATTGTTTCAACCCATACAAAGCTTTCTTACATTTGCACACTTACCCTCTTGTCCTTTCTTGACAAAACCATGAGATTTACATAAATCTTAAATATGTCACCATTCAAGAAAGCAGTACCAATGTCTGATTGATGTACATACCAACCAAAATGAGCTGCCAATGCACAGTAGTCATATGACAGGTGGGAGTAAAAGTCTCTTCATAAAATATGCCTTTTTGTTGTGCATAGCCTTTTGCAACAAGTCGAGCCTTATAGCAATCAATTTCACCATCCGGCTTATGCTTCAACTTGTAAACCCTCTTTGTACCAATGGCCTTTTTTCCAGGAGGCAAATCACATAAAGTCCATGTATCATTTTCTATAAGTGCATCTTATTCAGATAAAAAAAGTAGCCATCCATTTTTCAAAATTTTGTGCTTCATCAAAAGAGAGAGGTTCCTCAACATCACATAAACTCAAAGCAGAAAAATCCTAGCAATCTAATGCATAAGATGCATGGCAACAACCTAAACAAGTACCACTAGACAAAGGTGCATTCAATTTACTGTCACGCAAAGTATGCAACAGCCATTTTGGCATACCTTTAGCCTGCTCATTCTCAACCCTTTCCTCATCAAGTACATCATGTACATCTGCATCACAAATTGGCTGATCTGTAACATTTTCAAAAAACCCCATAGGCTGTACATTTGCCTCATTGGAATTTACATTTGA
Organism: Adiantum capillus-veneris; assembly: GCF_014529385.1. Lineage (NCBI taxonomy): Eukaryota > Viridiplantae > Streptophyta > Polypodiopsida > Polypodiales > Pteridaceae > Adiantum > Adiantum capillus-veneris. The sequence goes on along the minus strand of NC_140942.1, from coordinate 52,974,082 downwards.
ACTTCCACCATTGAAAAGAGGCAACAAACTGTCATAAATTTCATGTGAGCTTACATTACTATCTCTAGTACATGACAACAAGGGTTGAACATAATCTTCCACAAACACAACATCCTGTGAAACTAAGATACAATTTGTTTGCAAAGGGTACAACCTGTAACTTTTGCTTTCAGCACTATAACCAACAAAAATACACTTGACAGCATTATCATCCAATTTTCTATGCTGCGTTTGTGGCACCAAAGCATAAGCCAAATAACTAAAAACTTGCATGTGATCAATAAATGGCTTTCTATCATGCCATGCTTCATATAAATTCATAGACTGCAAAGCTTTCATAGGACACATGTTGAGTACATAAGTGGCACACATGATGGCCTCAGGCCAAAACAAATGTGGCAAAGCTTGACTCTTGACCATACATCTTGCCATCTCCGTAAGCGACTTGTTCTTTATTTCAACAACACCATTTTGATGAGGCATATATGGCACCTTACATTGGTGTTGTATCCCACGACTAGCCAGAAATGCATTAAATTCATGAGACATATACTCCCCCCCTCAATCGGAACAGAGGCTCTCCATAGTATATTTAGAGACATTTTCAACCATAGCCAAAAATTGCTTGAAGCACATAAACACTTCGGACTTCGCCTTAAGCGGATACACCCACGCGTGTATGGAGTAATCATCAATGAAAGTCATGAAGCAAAGGTAATTGCCCAAGGATTTGCATGGGCCCACGAACATCACTATGCACAAGGTGCAACCTGCATGTAGACCTAACTGAACCATCGTTTGGAAACTTTGCTCTGCATCTTACCCAAAATATAGCCTTCACAAACATGCTTAACAGGTGCTTTAAGAGGCAGCAAAGAAGCAATCATGTCAAATTTTTGCAAACGTAGCAAACTAGCAAAATTGAGGTGTCCAAAAAGTGCATGCCAAAGTTTTGCATCTGAATTAGCCTTAGAATCCACAACTGCATTTGCAAAATTCTGCCCACACTTGTCATACAAAGTGAGCTTATACAACCCACAACATAAAATGTCTGATGCAACAATCTCATCACTAAAATTGATATCATGAACTGTACATCTATCATCCACAAATTTCACAACAAGAACAAGTCTAGCAAGTGTAGATACAAACAAAAGATTCTTCTTGATCCCAGGTACATAAAGTGCATCAATAAGTATGAAAGAACTGCCATTTATAGAAGTCGGCTCAATCTTTCCAACTGCCTTGACCAGATAAGAGGCATTGTTGGCACAAGTGATTGAGGGAGGTAAAGAAGTCATGATGAGAGGTGATGTACTTTGTAGCACCATTGTCAAAGAACCACACATGAGCATCTTCAACAACTGACATACATGCATCATGGATAGAAGGATCATATGTGAAATCTACACTAAAAGCCCGTATCAGCATCACAATCTCCTTTCATAGAAGGCTCAACAATAGCTGCATTTGTAGTGGAACCAGTCGCTTTCTTCGTAGCCTCTTTTGCCTTCAACTAAGGACACTTCTTGATCAAGTGATCATTAGCTTTACAATAATGCCAACGCATCTTCTTTTTTCCCTTTTCACTGGAATTCCTAGACAAAGTTTTGTCATCAGAAGCATTAGGAGAAGGTGCTTTACCACTCGCAAAAGAACCATGAGAAGTGGCTACATTGCTCTTACCACCTTTCTTTGAGAAACAATAAAGACATGTTCAAATGCATGATGTTTAGCCCTGTTTTTTTTTTTGGAAAGTGACTCTTGCAACAGCAATGTGCATAATGCATCAAACTTGACAACTTCTGGATTTTCTTGGGTCATGAGTCTCCAACTACTAGCAAAAGTCTGGTAAGAATCTGGTAAAGCATCAAGAATAGTCTACACAAGGGAACTGTCAAAAATGACTTTGCTTGTAGAATAAGTTTCTCATTAATATCCTTGACACCAGCAAGGAAAGTTTCCATCTCATCTTCCTCATGCATAATCTTTGACTCCAGTTCTTTACGCAACAATGTAACTTTAGCTCATTGTGACTTGCATTAAGACCAATCAGATTATCCCAAGTTTGTTTTGTAGATTTTGCTGAACAAATATGAGGAGTATTAGTGCGCTTCACAGACAACACTATCACTGCATGAGCATGCACATCTCTCACATCCCAAGAAGGTTGCTCAACCGTAGGCAAAACATTTCTAACAGCAGCAATCCTGCCAGCATCCTTAGCATCACATGTATCCACAGAACTAGGATGTACATCGATGCCTTGCACATCGTTCCAAAATCCCTTTGACACAAGGACATGTGCATCATGTAAGCCCACATAGGGTGATTGTTCCCATCCAATTTGTTCTCAGCAGCAAACATCTTGAACAAATATGTTGTTGTCAGCCATGGCGAATGCTTGCACTTAATGTGAAAACTACTCGAAAAGAGGAGAAACAAAGCAAGAACAACACGTGCTATATAGCACAAACCATAGAAGACTGTAAGGGACTTGTTATGCAAAAAATGACATTGATAGAAATTTTGCACAAAATGACAAAATAGTATACACAGTACTGCCTGTAGTGGAAATAGAGGCCGAAATGAGCCGAAATGAAAGATTTGAGCAGACTAAGCTCTATGAGCTTGCCCAAAGTATTTGTTGACCTGTTCATGCTCACCAAAGCTCACAAAAATTTTAAAAAGTGAGCATGCATGTGTTGGAGCTACTGGCATCTAAGCCCGAGAGGACGTAACCTGCTCTGATACCAATTGTTGGAAATAGGGTTGCAGGGAAACACACACAGCTTGGAGAAGACAAAGGAAGCTCAAGGCACACAATAAAAGGTGTATTATTGAGCGTTCAATGGAAAGATGAGATAGCCCTAGAGTGATGGGCGTATATGTTGGCCAAGATTTGCGGTCTTGGGCCACCATGGACGCGAAACTTGTCAAATGTTAGGTCATTAAACCAAGTGAACTAAGGAAACTTGGTTTGGGAATGAGTTTTAATTATGCAAAGCATACTATTTTTGGATAGTTTATTTCATAATACCCAAATATCTATATTTGTAATGATTTCTTGTTGGTTTGTAATGCCAAGATATCTTTTGTAATGTGGATTGACAATTTTTTTTGGGTTCATAATACCAATATCTTTTTTGTAATGCTGGTGAACAATGACATTAGGCAACCAAAACAACCCTTTCAGATAATAGAATACAAATTAAAAATAAACATCATTTAATTTAAATTTCAAAAAATTATTAAAAATACTAACAACTTTTATTTTAGGATTAATATAATATGCCCTTAGCTCTCTTAAACACAATTAAACACTTCCACTCTCATTTTTTCAATCTAGTGCTTATTTCTTGAACTCTCCTATCATGTCATGCACTATAGTCTTTCCCTCCTTCAAAAGAGCTTTTCCCTTTACCAACGGAAAGATTATTTTTGGGGTTGATAAACTACAAAAACATATTGTGCCACAAACATTGAGTTCTTTACATGTCATTGTCATGGTTGGGAGAGAAGAATTGATAGTGCCACTAGAGAAAACTAACAATCAAAACCGTCCCACCTACGCCTTCCAAAGCGCATGACTAAGATGGGCGACCAAGGCAAACTTGACCGACAACTCTACAGCACCAAGGCTTCAAACGCTCCAGTGGCTGCACGTGTAGGAAGGCCCTCTTAACCCTTGCATGAAGGAGGGTTGAACACACCCCATGAGGGTAAGAGGCCAACACTCTACCATCAGCTATTGAGTCTTGTTGTGTATAACGAGGAAAAATAGCATACTTGTGTTGACAAGAAAGCTAGAAGGAAAGGGAAAGCTTCAAACTTCAAGGAAGTAGTTTCACCCTACCTTTTCACTTCTTAGAGGAAGGCAAGTTTTTCTCCAAAATTCATTTTTCTTCAAGGAACAAGCCTCACACGTGAAGAAAAGCCTTCACAAAAACGATAAGTTTTTGTGAAGAATCAACGAAGGTGTTCTTACGATGAACAACACAAGAAGCGCTACAATTTTTGCAAGGGGAGGTTCGCATGCAACGCAAATTGCCGAGCATAAAAAACACAAAGACTTCAAGCTTTACAAGGTACAAGTTGACGTTTTTTTCTCTCTTTACATTAGTGTGTGTCTACCATGGCCAGTGAGAATATCCCACTTGCGCATTTTTTATTTTGAGCACGTAGATCAAAATCAGGACACCACGGGTACTGCCGACACTAATATGCATGACGATGATGATCTAGGAGATCATGGCCTTGTAGATATGGCTGCTTTCAAGACTTTGGAAAATTCCAAAGCGTACTTGAACGCAATCTCTCTGCACTCAATGCAAATGTTACAAATCTTACTGAACTACTTGTGAAATTTATGAATTCACAGATGGCTCAAGGAGCCACAAGTGGCACGGTTCAAGGAAACCAAGCTCACACGACTCAAGCAGTCCAAGAGACAAGTGCTTTAAAAGATGCGAAAGTTAGCATGCATTGCTTAAGAATATCACCATTCCTGAGTTTCATGGGGAAGAGCGTGATCGCAACAAGGATGCGATCAATACGTTTTTACACAAATGGAGTGATATTCATAGGTTGAGACACACCCTGGATATAAAGACAGCTGTGAAACAAGTCTATCTCTGAAAGGCAAGGCCTATAAGTGGTGGATGACATTTCCAATAGATGCTCGTCCTCCGTCTTGGACTGCATTCAAGCTTCTTTCTCCAAAGAGTTTTTGGACTCCAATGAAGAAGATAAGAATTGGTTAGCATGGGATGCATGCCGCATGTCTGACCTCTCTCTCACACAGTACCTTTCAAAGTATCGGGAAATCATATTAAAACTAGAAGGTCTAGATGAATTCCAAAAGATACGAGGTTTTAATAGGGGCCTTGACAAAGACTATCGTCTTCATGTGAAGACCCAACATTGAAAAACTTTGGAAGAAGCCATCAGTCATGCCCAAAGATATGATGATGACCAAGAGAGGAAGGGAAATGTTCCCTACTCTAAGAATAATTTTGCTAAGAGCAATGTGTCTAAGAGCCGATGGCGAGGTAGATCTCCCACACGTTCCAAGAGGAATAAGAGACAATCTACCTCTCCACACCCACAAGAGGCTAAGAAGCCTAAGCAATCACGAGATACTCCACGTGGGGCTCTTAGCACTGCTGATTTTGAGCGTGCAAAGAAACATAATTTGTGCTTTAGATGTCTTTTGGACCAACATAACAAGAAGGATTGTCCTCTTTTGCAAGGCAAAGAAAAGGCCATGCACACGGTGCAACGCCTCACATTAGATTCATCTCCTAAATATTGTGTTGTAGAGGTTCTTCATATGGAAGAAAAGCACAAGTGTTGTGTGTCTGCTTCAATGTGGTAGCCCACCTTTGGCCCCCATGATTTGATTTGCATGCATGGCACTATTAACGGACAATGTGTTCGTATTTTAATGGATGATGGTGCAACTCATAACTTCCTAAACTATAAGCTAGTCAAGAAATTAAAGCTCACACAGACTCCCTGCTCTCACAAGTATGTGGTCGAATAGATGCTTGGCAATCGCAAAGAAGTATGGGACACGGTAGTTCAAGGGGTTGAGCTTATTGTTCAAGACCATACGATGACCCTTGACTTTCAAGTTATGAACATGGACCGTGCTAATGTAGTTTTAGGACGGGAGTGGGTGCATGGTTTAGGAAACACGTTGCACACTAGTTATGAACACAACTCCTTATCCTTTATGGACAATGGTAAGCATGTGCTTTTACTTGGTGAAAAAAATATACCATCTGCACCTCTTATATGTATAGCCAAGCTTTCTATCTTATAGAAAGAAGATTTAATAGATGAAGTCTTTTTGTGTTACTGCTTGTCTCCAAGTCTTGTGAATTCTCACGAGCAAAGTGCTGTGAATTCTAGTAATGGTATGCAAAGTGCAATGAATTCTAATGTTAAGCAAAACGTTAACAAATCTAACAAGCAAAGTGCTCTCAATTTTAATTATATTGAGCAACGTGCAACTGTTGTAAAACAAACATTACAGGAATTACAATATTCTCCATCCCAGCATAACTCTAGTTTACTTTCTTCTTTTGCACGGCAAAAGCTGACTCACTTACTCACGGAGTATAGTGATGTATTCTCAAGTGATTTACCACCAGGTTTACCCTCTACACGTGATGTGCAGCATGGCCTAGATGTCTTGCCAGGCACTAGACCGGTGAGTAAACCACCTTATCGTATGAGTGCTAAAGAAGCCAAGGAGGTTGAGAGTCAGTTGGTTGATTACCTCGCCCGTAGTTTCATTAAACCTAGCACTTTGTCTTGGGCATCACCAATTCTATTGGTAAAAAAGAAAGATGGTATTATGTGCATGTGCGTAGATTATTGTGGATTAAATGCCATAACCATCAAGAACAAGTATCCTCTGCCTCGAGTGGATGAGTTGTTTGATCAACTCCATGGATCAAGATACTAAACAAAGATAGATCTTCGTTCAAGATACCACCAGGTGCGTATCCTTTTGCAAGATATCTCCAAAATTGCCTTTAGAACACGGTTTGGGCATTTTGAATTTTTGGTTATGCCTTTTGGTTTAACCAATGCTTCAGCTACATTTATGACACTCATGGATAGTGTCTTACGTCCCTATCTTGAAAATTTGTTGTGGTTTTCCTTGATGACATTCTCATTTACAGTAAGATTGAAGATGAACACATAGAACAGACACTTATGATTAGTGTTCGAGTAGCTATAAGCTCACGCTCTGTATGCTAATCAAAGTGAGTGCGATTTCTTTAAAACAGAGATACATTACCTCAGTCATGTGATCTCTTATTTTGGCATTAAGATTGACATTGACAAGGTCACTACCATTCTTTGATAGCCACATCCCTACACAGTTGAGGAGCTTCAAATATTCTTAGGCATGGTTGGATTTTATAGACAATATATCTGTGATTATGCCAAAATCGTTGTTCCTATGACGGATCAACTTAAAGCAAAAGGTAAGACCTTTTCTTGGGAAGAATCCCAAAAACGCAGTTTTGAACAACTCAAGGTAGCTTAGCCGTTTGTGGTAGAGACTGATGCTAGTGATAAAGCCATTGGTGCGGTACTTCTCCCTAGGAGGGAAGACCTATATATAGCCTTTAAAAGTAAAAAGTTAGATAGAGCTCAATAGAATTATTCTATCTATGAGGGAGAGCTCTATGCCATAATTCACGCTTTACAAAAGTGGCAACACTATTTATATGGTGCCGAGTTTGAAGTGGTTTTGACCATGAGAGTATTAAATGGTTTACTTCTCCAACGGACTTGAAGGGTCGTAAATCTAGATGGACAAAGATCCTTCAAGATTATGATTGTAAGCTACGATATCGCAAGGGGCGATATAATGTCGTAGTGGATGCACTAAATAGGATGCCTCAGATCAATTCACTTGCTTTCACGGAATTAGAGTCTTACCAAACGGCGAGCGAACATTCTCGAGCAAAGAAAAAACCAAGCGACTTTCTCACAACATTGAGCTTTGTTATTAGTAGCAATCAAGCATCTTTATTTTTTTGTTTAATGAGCAACTGGAATGAAGAGCATATATTGAGAGCATACACACTGAGGAGGGAGACATGAAGGGTGAGAAAGAGGAAGATATGAAAAATTATAATTTGCATAAGCACATGCATATCTTCTCCATCTCTCTCCTACCCTTCACAAAATGACTCTCTTGGAGTGCATGGCACCGCTGCCTGCATGAGAGAGAGAGAGAGAGAGAGAGAGAGAGAGAGAGAGAGAGAGAGAGAGAGAGAGAGAGTTGGCATGGTAGTGACCTCCAAAAAACAACTAGAAACCAAAATAAAAACTCTTGAGACTGTCCGGTGCGAATTATTTCAAGATGTTTTTTAAGACTTTGGTAGTATATGAGCGATTCTTGCAGGCAATTTGGAGCGGGTATACCGTGTGATAATTTCTCTTAGGCCCAAGAGCAAGATGCAGTGTGCTAGATTCTGACAGGGTGTCCGCATGGTGCTAGTGTCTCTCTCATGCGATGGACTAATTGGAGATTTGCAACATTGTCTCGTGAAGCAGCTTGTATCTCTCCCAAACAAAACTGCAAACCATATAACTACATTGCAAACCTTGGTTAAGCCACTTGAATCTCGTGCAATGTTCACCAAAAATGTTTTCAACAACCAATGGAGAAAAGGCGAGCATCAAATATCTCCAAGTTTTCAGGAAAAAAATTAAGGTTTTTATCGGTTTTTGTACTAAAATCGTCCAAATTTAGCCAGTTTCCCATCAAGGTGACCCTCCACACTAGCCGGGAATTTTCAAATTTTGTCCTTTAAATATACACTTAAGGCCTATTTTCTGTGCACCGGCTCTTCTTTACCAACCACAGACTTTGGAACAAGGTCTTCCTCATCCTTTGGATTGTGAATTGTGAAATTGTCTGGTAGAGGGATGGCAAGACCCTGCTTACCCTTGGGATCCCAATCCAAAATAATCTCGAACAACCAAATCAATATACAAGTCACAGGGTGCCCATATGAGATCATGTACCCATCTTTGAATTTCATAGATTTTGCCCGTTGGGCTATAAGCTTGCCACTGAATAACCTCACAATCCTTTGCACCGCTCTCCATAACAAACCTCACCACACCGTGACAAGCCCTCCTGACAAGAAGTCCTCCAAGGAGCTTGTAGCGGATAGACTCGACTTGGGCGATTGTGCGTGAGGGCCTATCAGAGAGAGACTACCAAGAGCTTGTCCACCAGTAGTCTCTCTCTCTCTCTCTCCACCAAAAACTAAAAACAATATGTGAGGAGTGCCTCTAGATACTTTTTAAATTAACGGAAACTAGAAGGGGGGGGGGGGGGGGGTTGCATCTTTTGGTCTCTAGTCTAATGTTGACTCTATTCTTTTCTCCTTTTCAGATTTTTTTTGCTTGATAAAAGTGATTATTACTTTGCTCAGTATATTTTGTGGCACAACTGGCTCTTTTGAGAGAGAGAGAGAGAGAGAGAGAGAGGGCATGGTTCCCAGCTCTACAACAAGAGCAATTGTTGACCATCTCCAATCTTCTTGTGTGGTCTATTTCCAGTGCCAGACCTATGTGGCAAAGACAGCAAAACCTGAGAGGCTTATTCTTTTACGATCAGAAAGGGCTTCAAAAATCAGCTCCAACCAGAAGGCACAAAAGTGCATCAAGGCATTGCACCTCCAAAAAGCCTCCATAAAACAAAATAAAAACATCCTGAAACAGTCCGTTGTCGAGAAATTTGCGGTCTTGCAAGGAAAGCACTGAGATTTTGGCTGTGAGAGTTTGTGAGAGAACCCCAAAAACTATATGAAGGAGTTAAACCATAGATGCCATGAAGTCTAGGGTTTGGAAAGAAGTGCAATCAAAGAAGCCGCATTATTTCTCTCTTGTAGTCACACACACATAAAGAAAGAACACAAAAGAGAATATCAAAACAATACAAAGATGAAAACATCAAGGCTATGGTCATATCGTATCATGGGTAATATGAAAGGGTTAATAGATGAGTTAATGGCGTTCAATCTTTGCCGACCAAACAGGCTACGAATTGTTCTTTGGAATTGTAGTTTTGTGCTTACCATAATCTATATATTTTGTCTAGTGATTGGGATTAATTGTGTGTACAAATCCTCTTGGTTCATAGCAAGATAACTACACTTACATCAAAAGAAAAGTTATAGTTTATAAGAGGTAGTATGATGGGGTCTGATGAAAGAAGTATTTCATTGAGTCTTTCTGGGCCAAAGAGAAACACTATACGCTGTTGAAAGTGTATATTACGGCTAATCCATACATGAATTCTAATAGATCGCACAGAGTCGAAGCGATAGAAATTCTCATCATGTGGATTATTCATCTAGGATAACTCTAGTATGTAGATATGAGAAAAGAGAAGAGAAGAGAATTTCCCTCCCAAGCCCTATTCTTGCCAGTAGGCAATAAGCATATTGCGGGGAGAGATGTACCTGTAGCAAGGAGAACCTAGAATTTGTAGAGAGAATGAATTTCTAAGAGTGAGAGAGATAAGTTTGGTTAAGGAGATGAGATTAGATATATATATATATATGTTGGATTAGAGATGAAAAATAAAACAACAAGAAATCAACAAAATATCAATGTAGAACACATCTTACTTGACAAACCCTTCAGCACCATTTTTGATGGAGAGAGAAGAAGAGGGAAGAATTCAACTTTGACTGACACACCAAGTCCAAGACCTTCTTTGATTAGAGTTGATCTTCCAAGGATAGCTTACAAGAATGGCTAGTCTTCCTCTAGGAGAAAGTGTAGGCTTAGGCTTATGCTAATGGCTAAGTACAATTAGGCATTACTACACTCACTCTGTCATGAATTCCTCTCATCAATGGCTTGAATGGTTTTCAAGGAAGAAGAGGTCCCCTTTTATAGGTGAGGGAATCCCCAAGGGTTTACACAAGAAGAGAAGAGCCAGTGTCAACAGAAATTGGAAAAGTTTGAAATGAGCTGTCACTGGGGTCCAAAAATTTTCATCATATCTCCTCAATCGTGGCTCCAAATAAAAAAGTAAAAATATGGGCAAAAAATTCAGCTCATTAGCTACGACTCCCATTTTATATACTTTTTTCAATTCGGATTGGAACCTTGTGTAAAAAAATCATCAAAATAGGATACACTTTTGGCAGCAAAAGCCTTCTTGTGGTCCCATTAGCCTAGACTTTTATTTGATACCAATGGACACCTCATACAATATGAAAGCATGACATTGCTCCTTGACAAAGTTTTGTAATCATGCTTGCAATAATGCATTAAAATAAGTGTATATTTGAAATCATGCCACCTAGTGTCCCACTAGGATTTGATTCCTTCCTAGTAGCCATATAAAAGAAATATAAGAAAAATATGAAAAATACATAGAATATATATATATTGGAAGTTACCCTAGATATAGAATTTAGCTAGTGTAAGAGATGATAATGAGATAGTAGAAATAAAGAATCGATGCTTTTTGCCCCAAGTTAAAGAGGCGGAGCTATTGACGCTTTTTCCATAGTACTTTTTGACGGTAAACTAAGAATATTTTACCCTTTAGATAAATAATAGGATGAGATAGAAAGCTTATTATTATACTTAGATATGCATATGTACATTATAGGAAATATAATTATGTATCTAAAAAGTCGCAAGATAGATCTTGTAGCATGCATTCCCACTATGTATGTGTCACAGCACGACATCCACTCCCTCTAAACCTGCACATCCTCCGGTATGTGCCACATTCTCTCTTTGTAAGATCAGCCCTCTTGTACATCTTCCTTGGTTTCTTCTTCACTGGATGATTCCAAAGCTTCATCTTCACTTTGATCTTCACCTGTGTTTTGCTCTTCCTCCTCATCAACATCTTCTGGATCATTGTCTCCTCTTCTCTTAAACATTTTGATCCATTTTTCTTCAATGGGAATCTTTACTTCTGTACCATCTAGTTCAGAAAAGCTGTAAGTAGCATTTTCATGCACATGCTTTACAACATACAGTCCAAACCATCTTTCTGAAAACTTACGCATGACTGTGTGTTGGTTATCAAGGCTACTATCATACACTAAAACCCAGTCACCTTTGTCAATTGCTTTTCTCCTCAGCCGATGTCGCTTATCAAAGTAGTCCTTGTTTTTCAACCTTGCATTTTTGAGTCGTTCTTTTGCAGCCTGAATGTCTCCAGGTCTTCTCTCTAGTTGCCTTATGCGCAATTCAACGAGACCTTCCCTGCTAAGCCCCTCTTGCCAAGGTAGTACATTCCATGTAGGAATTGTATCTTCAATCGGCATCACTGGCTTTTGACCATACATTAGCTCCGCAGGCATATAGCCAGTTACTGAGCTATGTGTTGTACGATCAGCCTATAACACTAGAATGGTAACAGGACAGTTTTATGTCCTTGGACACTTTTGTGTCCTGTTAAGTGACCATTTTGCTTGAATTATTTGAAGAGTATGAAAATGAATTTCTAGGTGCTATATATCCACAAAGTTGCCTTATGAGCTGGAAAAAAACTTAGCATTTTTTTTTTAGTATCGATCTCACCATTAACCTTACTCTTGCACAACATTTTTGAACCTAAACTGTGTGAAAAAACGGGTCCTGTTTTTGGTTTTTTTTCAATTTTTGGAACTATACCACTCTAAACTTCATGGTTGTGAGGTTTAGATGGCTAGAGGTTAGGCCTTCATAGTTCTCAACATGTTTTGATGCTTGTAGGGAGAGCTAAGTGTTAAAATTGAAAGTTATGACCAATTTACAAGAATTGCATAATCCTGTTTTTTGGCCAAAATTAGCACTTTTATGAATTTTTTGGTGGCTTTCTTGATATCCAAATTCAATTTTGATTGTGTAAGTGTAATGTATAACATAAAGCTAATCTTCCTTGAGTTTTGGGGGACCTAATATGCTATATAGCATAGTATTGATGATGGTTGAGTTTTTTGATTGCTGAAGAATACGATACATTTTAGAGTAGCAAGTATAACTTTCTCAATATTGCTAGTTTCTTAGGCCAATTGTGTGTATTTTGTAGGTAGTGACCATATTTAATCATAGACTACAAACTTGGCTAGATATTGAGTAGTTTCTATGGGTTTCTAGAGGTCATAATGCTAAACCCAGTTTTTTCATGTTTGCTGTATTTAGCACTTTATCATTGTCCCCAAGGTTCCAATTGTAAGAGATCCATTATCCTTTTGACATGCTCCATGGCTCCTTTTGAATCCAGAGGCCCAAAGGGAACTAAGAAAACATGTATATAGTATTTGTATTGAGCGTGACTATAGAAACTTTGATGATAGGTCCGCAGAATGGCAAAAATGCAACTTTTTTGTACCTATTTTTTTTGCCCAAAAAAAAATTAGTGAGGTAAAAGCAACCATATGTTTTGGTCACCAACCCATTGAAGTTAACGGGGCATTTTATCTCATGTCCTACAAAAATCTCCACTCTTATTTATATGCAATCAACCATAAGAAATTACTGTTTTGGGCAAAATGCACTGGTTCATCAACTTCGGAGGCTTGCAGTGACCAAGGGATGAGAAAAATTACAAGTTTCTCATTTTTTCCATATGTAGTAGTTATTGAACTATAAGCTCATGAAAGGATTTTTCAAAATGAGTGGATCTACTATGGTTTTGGAATTTTTTCCCAAAACCTTGAAAGGACACTTTTATGTCCTGTTAGGTTACCGTTCTAGTGATAAAGCATATGGTAACGGTTTTGGTCACTCACCAACTCTTCCTTCGCAAGCCTTGGCCAAAGATTTTATGATAGGAGGATGCCCTCTTTCACTTTTTCCATTGTCGTCAGGGTTATAAGCTGTAGTAAGAGAAAGCTTAATTCCTAATCTGGAAAATAATTCCCTTGCTTCCTCGGCATATAGTTCACCTCTGTCTGCAGTGATCTTTCCCACACAACCATAACGGCAAATCACCTCTCGTGCAAGAACCAAGTACCTCATCTGCCAAAGTCCTAAAGGCATTGTGACTAGATCCACAACCCATTCATAGTGCATGGCTAGTGGATATGTAGGGTGCAATCCATCACAATGTCGGACATTTGAATACATTTGACAAGTTACACATGACTCTACAAATTGAGATACATCTTTATACATACCCTTCCACAAGTATTTTTCTTTCAACTTGGAGAAGGTTGCCCAAACACCCCTGTGTCTAGCCCATAGACTCTCATGAAACTCTTGCATGAGCTTTACTTGAGTCTCTTTTTTACATATAACCGTAGCACCCTTTTGTTTAGGATGCTTCCACAAGTAACCATCCCTCAAAAAGTACCCATATGCTTTCCTGCATATCCTCCTGAATTCTTGTTCAGACCAATCATCCTATTTTGCTAGAGTACTCAAATAGCTTCCAATAAGAAGCCAATCACCTTCATAAAGCTCTTTCAAGAATAATTCAAGTAGATTAGTCATGCAAACAATGTTACCTTTGACATGAGAGATAGAATACAACTTTGTGCCTACATCATCTCCCTCGTCAATCATCTGTGACTCATCTTCATATCTTGCCCTTGATAGCATATATGCCATTGTATTGTCTTTACTTGCAATGTGCTTAAACTCAGGATTTAAGGACTTAATGTATGCAATCCACCGCAACATAGCAATGTCTGGCGTGAGCAGCTTGTAACCATCCCAAGAAGTGGTAGAAAATCTGTTTCTACAACCACACATGCACTAATTAGGTACTCTTTCCCATTTTTCAAGGCTGTAACCATACCCCATAACTCTCTCTTTATCTGTGGATAGTTTATTTGGTGAGCACTTAGTACCTTTGCTCCAAATCTTACCACATACATGTGTCCTTCTTTGTCATCTTGTCCTATTGCCCATCCAATCCCTGTAGTATTGGTGTCTACTGTCACAATTACTTGCCTTTGACACTGATAGTCTACCTTTCTCAAAGTTGGTGATGACTGAAGCAAATCCTTTAGCTTTATCATGGATTTTCCATGTGCTTCTGTCCATTTAAACTTTTGATTCTTTCTAAGCATTTGATAAAAAGGATTAGCTACATGTGCATAATGTGGAATCCAAATCCATAAAAGACACACACTCCCAAAAACCTTCTAACCTCAGTGATGCTAGTGCATGTTTTTTTCATTCTTTAGATGGCATCTACCTTTACTGGACAAGGTTTCCTACCATATGGCCCATACATGTGCCCCACAATGAGCACTTCATTGACACCAAACATAGACTTTTTCCCTGACAAAGTAAGATTCACTTCCTCCAACCTAAACAAAATTTTATCACAATCATTTATGTGATTTACCACAAACCTGCGACGTCCTTTGAGATCCAAAGCTTCATCTTTGTCACTTTCTTCACATCCTTTGATAGACAAATCATCAATGAAAAGCATTGTGATTTGAGGAATAAAGCCATGTAAGACCTTATTCATCCCATTCATCATATGTGCAACCGAGTTGGTTGCTCCTTGTGGTGGCAAGGTACACATCCTTACCAAACCCAAAGGTGTCCTCATGGTTTTCAAGTCTCTGCTTTGATTGCAAGCTGAAATTGATCATACCCTGAGTAGAGATCCCCCATTGAGTAGATTTCCTTCCCTGCAAATGCCTCTGCAAACTCATCCACAATTGGACCTGTACCTACATTTCTAATCGTCACCTTGTTCACTCGTTGCATATCTTGGATGAAGCATAGAGAACCATTCTTCTTTGGAACTGTGAACCACCTCTTTGAGTAAGGAGCACAAGAAGGCTCCAAGATTCCCATTTTGATTTTCTCATTCAGTAGCTCTAGTAACTTTGGCAAATGTGCCTTTGGAACCGGAATAGGCTGCAAATTCCAAGGCAGATGAGGTATTGTAAAAATTACCAGAGGAGCTACAATAGAAGGATCAAGACAGCCTATCTCATGTGGCTCAAATGCAAAAGCCTTACCATGCTTTGAAAGCATTCCTTTGAAGCACTTTGTCTCCTCCTGTGTTAGAAACTCCTCGCAACCAATTTGCAACTCTTGAAAAGACTCCTTTGTGAAGGTATGCCCAATCTTTTTAGGATTCCTCAAACTTGGTTGCAAAGAAGCCTACTCAATCTTTTCCCTAGTGTTGGATGGTAAGGGTGAAGCTACCGGTTCACCTTTTTTGCTACACTCTTGTATTTAGTTTTGACATGGACTTCTGAGCCAATTTTTTGATCTTCTTTGAAGGCTTTTATGACTTGATACATTTTCATAGAGCATACTTCCACAACACTATTTTCAAGCTGCAAACTAGACTCCATTATAGCATCAAGCTCACCCATAGTATCTATAAAAGAAACTTGCTCACACAAACCCAAAACATTTTCAGTAGGCTCTAGCAACCCACTCTCTTTCATGCCATTTGTACATTATGTACATATTGCCTCTCACATCTCTTCAAATCTTCAAGTTTTGTAAAACATACTAATCCATTCTTTGTTACCAAGGAGCCCGTTGAGAAAGTTTCCTATTTTTGGATTAGGCGAGACCCTTTTTCTTTTTCTACCACTGCAATCCCGCTTTACAATGGTACTTAGCCAAAACCCATCATTTCCCTATGGTCATGAAACTCTTTGCTCACCTTTGGTAGAGGATGATCCCTGAGGTTTTCACAATTTCTTTCATGGTTTACACAAACTGTGAGAAATTGGACAGCACGTTTACCATCTTTGCTGCGTATCTTAGCATATGTTGAACCATCGTCCATTACCTTTGTTTCCATTCGAACTCCCACAATGTAGGGTTGTCCAAGGATGAGATGATATGAAGATGTATCCTGTACAAAGAAGTTTTGGTCCATCTTTACATCACCTATTGTCACCTTCACTTGGACATGCTGCATACAATTCACCGGATGAATTGTTTGCCACTTTTACCAATTAGCCATGATCTGTGTCCATTGGACATTTGCACTTGTTGTAGAGACTCTTTGATATTATGTTTATTTCAGAACCATGGTCAATCAAGCCAACAAATGGCTCTTCAAGATCACCTACCTTGACCAAAGTTTCTATAGTAGCCCTTGCCCAGTGACTTCGTGAATAGTAGCTCCTAGGAATAGCTTCAACAGCTCCATCATCCCCCTTATTTTGCAACTGCATCCCTTGTGTCTTCAAGGTTTCCCCTTCAACCTGTGGACGAGAAACTTCAGCAAGAGTTTGCCTCTTCCTCTTGGTGATGTCAATGATCTCCTCATGGAATTCACGCTTTGCAATGCCAAGAACTTCTCCCAGAGTAAACTCAATCTTGCTATTCAAGATCCTTTCCTCCAAGGATTTTTTTAAATATGTAGCAACTTCAATATCAGATTGTAGTTTATAAGTTGGGCCTTTTGTCTTACCTTTTGTTAGCTCTTTCTTCTTTTCTGTTGTAGACTCCTCCATGAGTACTTCAGGTGGAGATACTCCTTATGTTGGGGGTGTTTGGGAAGGCATTGAGTCACTTCTTCCCCCACTTTTGGAAGCTCTTTTTAATGGTCCTTCATCAGCATTCTCACGTCTGCGCTTCTCTTCTACAATAGCCTCATTTTGTTGGCATTTTGTAATGTAGGCATGCACTGACAATGAGTCCACTGGATCATTCCATCTTGTTTCTAGATGTATGCAATCACCTGCTTCATGTAGAATCTCTTTTGTAAGCTTTCCCTTTGTAGCTAATTGCATGACATTTGGCCAAATTTGACCATGATGGTCACTCACCTCTTCATCACTAAGAATTTTTACTCCATAAGTAGCTGCCTCAACTGAAGAGGTGGCATGGTTAGTTGCCATATCTTCAACTAAGGTTTGCATTCCCCCCTTCCCAAAGTTAGTTCTCAAGGGTAGACTTGTCTCTCTTAAGTGGATTTTACCATCCTTAAAAAAGAAAATATCTTTTGTCAAAGCATCACTAAAATCATCACAATCCCTTCTTACATGGTCTGTACTATCACACCAAATACATCTATTAACAAACCCTTCTTTGGGCTGTTATCTTTGCCTAGGAAGTGGCCGTGATGGTTGGCCTTTTTCTTCAAGCTTTGCAAGCTTCACCTTCAAGTCACGCATTCCCTTCACAAGCTCATCTAGCATAAACTCATCAAACTTAGAAGCTATAAAAGTAGGCTTTACCATTTTGTCAGAAGTTGAGGTTGAAGGACTTGTAGTGTTTACTACCATCTTGTCCTTTCTTCTTTGTCGTTTGGCAAGTAATGAGACAGCACCTTCAACTTCATTCCAGTCGGTCTTTAGTCCTTAGTTGGCATCTTTATCTTCAAGAAGAAGCTCCAAATTTTCTTAAAACTCTTTACCTACAGCTTGTAAGAAAAGATCTGTATTCTCTGCATCTAGTGTGGCCCTTTCTGTCCTGGTGAGTTGTGCATAGCGCCGCTCAAATTCCCTAAGTAGCTCTGTTATTGATAGTCCTTGCTTTGGCTTGACTACCCATTCTAAGAATGTCCTTTTGGTCACTCTGTCAGAGTTCTCCATGAAATATTCCTCCTTTAAAACTACTTTGAATTCTTACCAATTTCTCCCATGCCCATCTTTAATTGCCCTAACATGTTCCCTAATTTTTGAAGCAACAACTAGCTCAAAGCTTTGAATCATCTCACCTTCTGACACACGATGTAGCTCCATCTCCTTCACATACTCACGTAAGTACTTGGTTACATCTTTGCCATTGAAATGATCATTCTGTTGACGACTGCTTGTATGGCCTTAGTTGCTGAAATCTCCCTTCTTTCAGTGGCATGTTGTTGTTGCATGAAGATTGCAAATGCTTGAAACATTTTCATTGTTGCTCGGTCAAAATGCATACTCTGTTGCTCAACATGATCACCCATGGTTACCCAAAAACTCTCATCCTGGCAAATTCACTCGGGTTCACCAAAAATATGTCGAGCAATTTGCAGTCT
Organism: Adiantum capillus-veneris; assembly: GCF_014529385.1. Lineage (NCBI taxonomy): Eukaryota > Viridiplantae > Streptophyta > Polypodiopsida > Polypodiales > Pteridaceae > Adiantum > Adiantum capillus-veneris. The sequence continues at coordinate 52,955,619 of NC_140942.1, read as the reverse complement.
TGCCAGTAAAGCACTGAGATTTTGGCTGTGAGAGTTTGTGAGAGAACTCCAAAAAAACTATATGAAGGAGTTAAACCATAGATGCCATGAAGTCTAGGGTTTGGAAGGTAGTGCAATCAAAGAAGCCCCATTATTTCTCTTTTGCAGTCACACACACAAAGAAAGAACACAAAAAAAAAAAAAAACAACACAAAGATGAAAACACTAAGACTATCGGTCATATCGTATCATGGGTAATATGAAAGGGTTAATACGAGTTAATGGCGTTCAATCTTTTTTGATCAAACAGGCTACGAATTGTTCTTTGGAATTGTAGTTTTGTGCTTACCATAATATATATGTTTGTCTAGTGATTGGGATTAATTGTGTGTACAAATCCTCTTGGTTCATAGCAAGATAACTACACTTACATCAAAAGAAAAGTTATAGTTTATAAGAGGTAGTATGATGGGGTCCGATGAAAGAAGTATTTCATTGAGCCTTTCTGGGCCAAAGAGAAACACTATACGTTGTTGAAAGTGTATATTACGGTTAATCCATACGTTAATTCTGATAGATCGCACAGAGTGGAAGTAATAGAAATTCTCATCATGTGGATTATTCATCTAGGATAACTCTAGCATGTAGATATTAGAGAAGAGAAGAGAAGAGAATTTCCCTCCCAAGCCCTATTCTTGCCCGTAGGCAATAAGCATATGGCGGGGAGAGATGTACCTGTAGCAAGGAGAACCTAGAATTTGTAGAGAGAATGAATTTCTAAGAGTGAGAGAGATAAGTTTGGTTAAGGAGATGAGATTAGATATATATATATATATATATATGTTGGATTAGAGATGAAAAATAAAACAACAAGAAATCAATAAAATATCAATGTAGAACACATCTTACTTGACAAACCCTTCAGCACCATTTTTGATGGAGAGAGAAGAAGAGGGAAGAATTCAACTTTGATTGATACACCAAGTCCAATACCTTCTTTGATTAGAGTTGATCTTCCAAGGATAGCTTACAAGAATGGCTAGTCTTCCTCTAGGAGAAAGTGTAGGCTTAGGCTTATGTTAATGGCTAAGTACAATTAGGCATTACTACACTCACTCCCTCATGAATTCCTCTCATCAATGGCTTGAATGGTTTTCAAGTAATAAGAGGTCCCTTTTATCTGTGAAGGGAAGCCCCAAGGATTTACACAAGAAGAGAAAAGCCAGTGTGAACAGAAACTGGAAAAGTTTGAAATGAGTTGTCCCTGCATGATGTGGGCAGACTGGGGTCTAGTATTTTCATCATATCTCCTCAACTGTGCCTCCAAATAAAAAAATAAATATATGAGCAAAAAATTCAGCTTATTAGCTACGACTCCCATCTTATATATTTTTTCCAATTCAGATTGGAACCTTGTATAAAAAAATCATCAAAATAGGGTACAGTTTTGGTAGCAAAAGTCTTCTTGTGGTCCCCTTAGCTTAGACTTTTATTTGATTCCAATGGACACCTCATGCAATATGAAAGCATGACCTTGCTCCTTGACAAAGTTTTGTGATCATTCTTGCTATAATGCATTAAAATAAGTGTATCTTTGAAATCATGCCACCTAGTGTCCCACTAGGATTTGATTCCTTCCTAGTAGCTATCTAAAAGAAATATAAGAAAAATATGAAAAATACATAGAATATATATATATTGGAAGCTACTCTGAATATAGAATCTAGCTAGGGTGTGAGATGATGATGAGATAGCAGAAATAAAGAATCAATGTTTTTTGCCCCAAGTTAAAGAAGCGGAGCTATTGACGCTTTTTTCATAATACTTTTTGACGGTAAAGTAAGAATATGTTACCCTTGAGATAAATAATAGGATGAGATAGAAAGCTTATTATTATATTTAGATATGCATATGTACATTATAGGAAATATGATTATGTATCTAAAAAGTCGCAAGATATATCTTGTAGCATGTGTTCCCACTATGTACGTGTAACAACACGGCACGGCGCTGGTGCGGACTGTTTCTAGAGGTCTTTTTAGAGAGAGAGAGAGAGAGAGAGAGAGAGAATGTGTGGCAGGGCTACCAGGCTTATTCGTATTAGGATTTATGAAGCAAGATCTTCTTTCGTAGTTCTTGTGCGATCCCTACTGCTAGAGCTCGCAGCAATGGTTTATGGATCCGAATCTCTACGCCCGCGTGGTGGTTGTAGATGCCCACCACCACATGCTAGGTTTCTTGCGTCCATTCTCTCTAAGGAGCTCCTCAATGACGTAGTCTTCGCTTTTTGAGAGGAAGTGTATGAACACTAAGTCCAACAAGGGTCCCATCTACTTTCGTGGGCCGTCTCAAATTTCGAGGTATGATGATTCCTCAGAAGGAGCTACAACGCTTGAGCATTTGATGGAGTTCCAACCCCTTATGAAAAGATGAAGAGGATGATCATTCCATATGCCCTGGAGGTTCTAAGGCCCTAGCCTGAGCACAAATATTTCTTGCTTGGTAGGCTCTCTTCTGAAGTTGGGTGGGACCACTATGATATAATCAAGGAATTGGAGGAGGGAAGGAAAGATAAGGCCAAGGTTTTTTGGTTGAAAGCAGAGAAGAGAGTGGAAGGTTAGCTAGGAGAGCAAAGGTTGTTCTGAACCCTCTTAGCTACAAGGCCTGAATGAATTTTTATCATACTGGGTTGTTAATCAACAGGTGAATGTCATTTCCCATGCGGCATTACGTGGCCTTTTTTTGGGCAAGGTCATTTGAGAGAATAGTGTTGAAACGTGCTCTTTTAATACATATAAACTGTTGAAATTTTAGTTCCTGCAGTGTTTCCCCCAAAGAGAGAGAGAGAGAGAGAGGGAGGGGGGGGGGGGGGGGTTCCTTTCTGCCCACCATCACCAGTAAAGAGATTCAAATTGTAGTACAGCTTCTCTTACCTTGTGAGCTTGGAAAGCATGCAATCTCCAAAGGTACCAATGCCATCACTAAAAGCGTGAGGGTCTTTTAAATCAATGGGTTTTGTAAAGGTTAGCAAGATCTTGAGTCATTGGTATTTGTAAAGACTAGGGTGCTTGTTCATACTTCTGGTAAGTACAAGCTCCAAAGTGGGCTTGCGAATGAAGCTTTAACCATTGCATTTGGTTTTTCCCATTTCTATGTACCACACCTGTCAGACCAGGAAGGTCGAATGCAAAACTAGTTTCTCTCTATAAAAAAAATCAAAGAGAGAGAGAGATCATTGAATAAAGCAGGCATAACCACACAGGATATATTTTGCAAAAGATGGTTGCATGCAAGCTACAGAGTCATAGCCACTTAGTTGGGCCTTTAGGCCCCTGTAGCCTTGGGAAGCAAGCGAGTGAGGTGTGTAGTTGGCAAGCCTCCAACAACACCACCTCCTCCTAAGAGCGCCAAGAAGAGGAAAATTCTTGGCGGCTTAGTAGCAAGCGGTACGTCATCTCATCATCATCAACCTCCCATGACCTCAAAGTGGACGTGGGCATTCACTGTCACAAAGCAAGTGGCCTGGGTATACTGGCTCCAAGCGCCTGTTGGATTGCATCGAATACTTTTTGGAGTTTGTTGCAAACTCCACTGAAACAAACAGTTTCAAGTGGGTGGCGATCAATTTATCATCTTATTGTTTCTAATATGGTTGTTGTATGTTTTAGTGGTAGAAAAAGCTATTGAGCTACCCTTTCATCTACCATTCCTAGATAATTAAGGAATTATCATTGTAAGGAGAGCGACAACAACCAATTTCCAGTCCTCATGGTCAACATTTTACAATATTTGCATTTGAGGCTTGTCTGATTCTTCTTGTTATATGTGTCAGTGGCAATAGCGAAAGTAATTAAGCTAGTGTTGGTGCTCGTGCAAATCCTAATGAGGAAAGAGCTAAGAGGCTGTGGGTGGTGCTACTTCCATTATTGCTAGCATTGACGCTTGTGGATGGGTAAGTCACGGGTGTGCAAAAAGTGACTCAAGAGCAGCGGAGTTATAGAGATGAGGAGGGGTTGTTCAGCACAGAAGGGAAGAAGGGGAGCCAGGATTGACAGCTTAAGAAAAGTGATGGGGATATTGAGAGAAAGATGTGACATCTCCACATGATAGCGGTAATGGGGAAGCTCAAGACTAACTAATCAATAGCCATGGTGGCCACTCTAAATTGATGACATAGGGATACCTTAGAATAGAGTTGGATATTCCAATTTTCAAATAAGTTCTGGGTTGAGCAAAGAGAGAAGGGTGGGTAGAGATGTTTAGGGATAGCTCAACTATCGTATGTTTTTGGCTATGAAAATGCCTTTTATAATTTTTCTTTATATCAATCATGTTTAGCTTTGCTCGGTTTTATGATTGCTCAAAAAGTTCTGCTCGGAGTTTGAAATTCCCCAGGGAATTAAAGAGTGGATTTTTGGAGTCATTACGTGGCAAGTGTGCACAAGTTCAATCATATGCTAAAGTGTGGAGTGCAGTTTTAAAAAGGGATCCCTCACACTCACATGTCTCTGCACACACAGATAAAAACTCCAACACAGAGAGCTCCACCCCTACTCCAGGAAGAGCTTAAGCGATGGAATAATTTTTCCATTGATGATGGCTACCTACTCCACAAGGATAGAGTATGTGTGCCAAAGGACTCAGACACTAGGCGCCAAATATTATTTGAATGTCACGATAGTCCAAGTGCTGGTCATCCAAGTATTCATAAGTCGTATGCCTTAGTTCGACGACAATTTTATTGGCCAGGCTTACATCATGATGTTCAAGAGTACATACTAAACTGCCAATAGAGCCAAGTTAATTAGACAGAGTGCCTCAAGGTAGGTGGCCTTTTACATCCTTTAGAGATTCCACAAGGTAAGTGGGAGAGTATCTCTATGGATTTTGTAGTAGGACTACCTACTACAAATCATGGCCATGATGCCATATGGGTAATTGTAGACCATCTCACAAAGATGGGTCGATTCATTCCCTCTAAGACTACGGTTAAGACACCAAAATTAGCACGGCTATTTGTAGAGCATATATATAGACTCTACAGTCTTCCAGCCGATATCATTAGTGACAGAGATCAAAAGTTTGATAATCACTTCTAGAGAGCTGTGTTTCAAAAGTTGGAAACTAAACTTAATCTAAGTACGGCTGATCATCCAGAAACAGATGGTCAAACCAAAAGAGTTAATCAAGTGCTAGAGGATATGCTACAAGTGTATGTTAGCGAGAAGCAAACCAATTGGGAAGACTACGTATCTATATTGGAATTTGCTTATAATAGTTCAAAGCATGTGACTACAGGGTTTAGTCCATTTATCCTTTTCTATGGATTTCAACCTAGATCACTCGTTACGGTGAGGTTGGCTAAGGAGAAGATACAACAAGCAAAGGATTTTCTCCAAGACGATTTTGACATGCTTCGAGTTGCTAGACAAAATGTTAAGCAAGCTCAAGATCGATATAAGTACGCAGATGAGCATCATCGTCTTGCTACTTTTGAAGAAGGAGACAAGGTTTTCCTCAACGTTCCGGAGCATTCAGAAAGTCTGAAGATGGGAAAAGTTGCTAAACTTTCACTACGCTATTGTGGACCGTGTACCATTCTTAAACGTATAGGTCAAGTGGTCTATAAGTTAGCTCTTTCAAAGCATTCACAAGTTCATCTTGTTTTTCATGTTAGCAACAACTAGGACAGAATGATAATGTCATTGACATAGGTGTGTTAGTTGACCTTATCGAACCACCAAGCATCCCTCATGAGCCCAAAAAGATTTTGGATTCTCATGAGCTTCGCACCAGACATCATGTCAAACAACAAGTGTTGATAAAATGGTTAGATAGACCTGAAGAAGGTTCTACATGGGAGAATCTCTCCGCACTTAAGAAATGTTTCCCTATGTTTGTCACATTTAGTCTAACTTGTGTGTAGCAGAAATAGTATGAACATAGTGAGCATTTCATTAGAATAGCTTCCTAATGAGAATAACAAGAGTGCTTGGGTGGAGAAAGCAACAAAAAGTATAACACCTAGTTAGATAGCATGAATAATACTTCAAAAGAGAGAGAAATTAAGCAATTAAAAACAGGTGAGGACCGGATTTGCATGGAGCCGGTCCCCCCTCCAAAAGGCTTTGTATTATGGTTTCTCCCATCAAGAGAGACATTTTACAATACAATTCTTTGTGTTCCTTCAATACTAGCTAGTGCAATGAAGATGGAAACTTCATGCACTAAGCAAAACACTTATCAAACACCACATCAATTCCCTTACGGTCTCAGACCCAAGACCTCACAAACCTTCGAACATGGTGAGAAGATGTACATCTCCTCACATAATCACTCATATTAGCATAGCTTAGCTTAGTAATTAGCATGGTAGAGGAGATGAGCATGCATTGAAGCTTGGCTCTTGGTTGGATTCGCATCACAAATCCAAGAGTTGTTGGTGTAGGCCTCCCTTCTCACAAGCTTGGGGTAGGTGGTAATCTTTCCATTAAAGCTTGAGAAGGAGAGAGAGTCTTCTTTGCTTCACACATGAGATTGTGTGAGTGTATGTGTGTGATAATGCCTTGCAAAAATCAGCCCCCTCTCCCTCTTGGTTGACCCCTCTTCCTATTTGCTCATCCTCACACCTCATTGGACCTCCCCAGGCCTAGCCAATGGAAATTAAGCAGCATAAGTGACAGTCTTCTGACATGTGTCCCCCTTTCCCCTTTTGTGAGAGCTTTAGGTAATTACTTAATTCAATTAACCTCTCATTGGACCCCTTTGCCTCCTAGCCAATAGGAATCAAGCAAGCCATTGGGCTGTTGAATGCTCATTGGACCCCTTGGGAGACTGTCCAATAGTCTTCTAGAGAGCTTAATTCTTATTGGTTCTTTTATTAAGTGTTTTTAAATTAATTAAACTAGCTTTACTCTAGCTTAATTCTTATTGGTCCACCTCCAACGCCATACAATAGGAACTGAGTACACCTTGTGGGCATCTGGGCTAGGGAGCTAACATGTGCCCCTTGTTCCCTTTGTGTAAAGGGAGCTTGTGTGTGTGAGAGAGAGAGAGTTTCTTTCTCATCTCCTACTTCTAGGGCTCGCCCCCTCCTATGTAGGGATGGTTGAAGACTTTTGGGGCACACACAAAAGCAACCAATTTCCCTAGGCTTTTGACCTTTGGACAGAACCTTTGATATTTGGAACCTTAGCATTTTGGAAGTCTTAACGGGCTGAACCTTAGGGTCTTGTAAGCCCATTGGTGCACATTGCTCTTTTGCAGATGGCCCCCCTTTTGAATCCCTATTTTCCCTCCTTTGGATCCCTACTGTGGCCAGTCTGCTAGCTTAACCAATATTCTAGCTTTTTCTCCCCTGGCACTTTCCCATATTAAATTATCAGTTTAACATGAGAAAATCATTTAGGAGAATTAGATATTGATTATTAAGACAACGTTTGTTTTTGAGGACGAAAACGGTTCTCAAAGGGGGGGGGGGGGAATGTAAGGACATGGGTCCTACGAGCAAGGCCACCGGCACGGCGGACACTGTGTACACTAGGGGGAGGTTATAAGATAGCACGATTGGGTGGAGACTAGCACACGCATTACCACCACCCTTTCATTTATGCTGTGGACAAATCTCTCAAACTACAAAGTTTGTGGTGGTGGTTGAAGATGGCATAGTCTCAAACTCGAGTGGGATGGTTGCTCCTGCTATGGACGCTCCCTACATAGATCTTACTAGCCCAATCAAGGAACAACTTTATGTGGATCAAGCATTGGGATACTCTTTTGAGGTAAGGGGAACAAATAGTATTTTGTCTTTTTTATCTCAATGACAAAGCCAAACACATTAATGAACCTTCTTTCGAAGATGGTGTAAACCAAAAAAGTGCAATAAATTCCAAAAATGTACAATGGTAACATAGTATTTGAGTTTCCATTGACCTTAGGGAAGGTTCATCCAATGGATGCTATGAAACATAAGTACAATCCACACCATTGGACCAAACTGCAAACGTGGAACATTGCATTTCTTGGAGTGTGTTGCAAAAGCCATTGTGTAGGTGCCCTAAAATGTTTCAATGAGAATGGTCCATAATTAACTAATTTTGGAAGTCAAAGACCATACATTTCAATGGTAGCATGCTCAAACTTCCTTGTATGGGTGAATTATGTGATGGGCATGGGGGCAAGCTTACTTCTCACTATTGTGGATAGCCACCCATTTGCTTTCGTACATGTGATTGCTTCGTATATTATGTCATTCAATGGATGAAAGCATGAGTAGATTGATGGTACATCAAGGAAATCACCAACATGACATGAGGGATGGTACGTTCAAAAGACTCACTGATAAAACCAAAGAAATGGTTGCACGAGTCTTCAATGTAGACATACATGTAGGTGCACGAAAGATACAAATGTGTGTAGCAAAGAAAATTGTGACAACAGTTTTGATGTAATAAGGGGGATCTCACCATGTACTTGGTGAGCAAAAAGGCAAACAATGTGAAATTGAGCATGATTTTGTTTCTTCATGAAGTACTTAAGACTTTGGTGGTCCGTTCGCAGAATGAAAGGAGTCCCCAATAAATAGTGCTTCCATGAGTCTAAGGCATGTAGAACTGCGAGGAGTTCCTTTTCATATATGCCTAGAGCTTGCTCAACAGGGTCTAGCCTTCGACTTTCATAGTCTATGGTGTGCCCTTCTTGAAGCAAAACAGCTCCAAGGCAATCACCACAAGCATCACATTGGACCTCAAATGGCTTTGAGAGATCCGGTAGTGTAAGCACAGGTTAAGAGATAAGATTTTTGAAAGCATTGTTCTCCTTGGAAGACCATGTGTACCTATAAAGCTTCTTAATTCATGAAGATTCCTTGGTTTAGGCCATCCTTTTATTACCTCTAACTTTGATGGATCCATTTGGATGCCATCTTGAGAGATAATGTGACCTAAATACTAAATCTCTTATAAGAAAAATTCACTTTTCTTTCGATTAACATAAAGTTTATTCTCTCTTAGAACTTGAAATATTACCTAGAGGTGTTGCTTGTGTTCGTCTAATGAATTAGAGTAGATGATGATATCATCAAAGAACACACCAGTAAAGGTTCGGTGAGGCCTGAATAGCTTCTCCATCAAGCGGTTGAATGTGGCTGGTGCATTGGTCAAGCCAAAATGCATGAAAATGTATTCGTAAAGACCAAACGTAGTGTGAAATGTGGTCTTTACAATGTCTTGATCAACTATCCTTATTTGATCATAGCCACTTTTTAGGTCAATCCTACTGAAGTGGGTGGATCCTTGTAGCTTATCAAATAGGGCTTCTACCCGTGGAACAGGAAACCTATTCTTGATAGTGATCCTATTTAGTGCTCTATAGTCGACACACATACGATATGTGTCGTCTTTCTTTTGCACTAGTAGCACAGAAGAACAAAATGGAGATGATCTAGGCCTAACCATGACCTTCTCAACTAACTCATGCACTTGCCACATAATGTCCTCTTGTTGAGCTTGAGAAACTCTATAAGGAGGTTTGTTAGGCGGTGAACTTCCTGGAAGAAGTTCAATTGCATGGTCATCATTGCCTCATTTAGGAGGTAGCTCACAAGGGATGTTGTCAATAAAGACATCTTGAAACCCCTTGATAAAATTGGATAACTCTAATTCCTTTTGATTGTGCACATTTTCTTTTGCTAAAACATTAGGTTCATTTTGAGAATCTTTAACAAAAATCATGTACACGGAAATAGAGCTCTTTATTGACTTGTTAAAAGATTGTGTATGTACAATGCGTATAGTGTTACCCATTTCCTTAGCATCTATATACATATCTTTTTTCCCAAACTTAAAGGAGATTCTCCTTTCAAGGAATTTAACATTGGCAGCCATGCGATCAAACCATGGTGCCCCTAGGATTACATCCTCATGCTTAAGAGGAGAGATAAAGAAGTCCTCTTTGTCCACATAGCTTTGGACATGGAGCCTCAATTTCTCGATTAAGGGAGTGATTGAAGCTTCTTGCCCCTTGAAAGCATTTTCTGCAGGTAGGACATCTCCCATCTCGTAGGCTTGTATGCCTAGCTTGGTGGCCAACTCTATAGATATAAAATTGTGAGTAGAACCAGGGTCAAAGAGAATAAAAGCATCATGTTCTCTTGCCTTTCCCCAAGCATGGCATAGAGGAGATCCTTTGTGGTGAATTTCCTCCTCTTGGATTTCGATCAAGGTAGCTCTAGGTGGTTCGGGGTAGGTGTTCTTTTGGGGACAAGCGTGGTACACATGTCCTTGCTCGCCGCACTTGAAATAGCGGTTAACCTTGCAATAATGCTCAAGCTCTTCAGGAGAGAGTTTATTTTTGCCTTGATAAACTCCCTTCTCTTTAGCTTTGTTGTCCCTTAGGAGACTTTTGGACATTGTCCTTCCCCTTAGGCTCATTGGAACCCTTGTTTTCCGTGGGCTTAGAATTTCTTTTAGCCCCCGTTTGGAAATTGATTTGAGAGGCCACCATAGTATGGTGTATAACCGCTGATATGGTGCGTGGACTTTGGGAGTTGGCATACTCCACCATTTCTTCAGTTAAGCCCGCACAAAAGGGTTGCTTTTGCTCTCCAAAATCCAACTTCTTGAAGACGGTGACTTTGAGTTGTAAATCCCAAAACTTGTCTACATATTTGTGAATGGATTCGTAGGGAGAGAGCTTCAAATTCGCCATTCGGTGAGTACTTTTTCTTTGGCATCGGTGGCCAAAAACTGCTTCATAATGGAAGCTCTTAAAGCTTTCCACGTTCGTGGAGCTTCACCATTGGCCCGTAGGCTAGACCACCATTTCCTGGTGGACTTTTGAAAGTGCATAGCTACATGGCGTAGCTTAGAGGACTCCGTGAAGCCCTCATCTCCAAACTCTGCATTGAATTGTTGGATAAAGGCCAAGACTTTGTCGGTAGCACCAAAAGTGCCATCATAGGTAAGAAAAGAGATGCTCTTCCTCCCTCTTTGAATTTCTTGAGCTTGGACGACCTCTTCCACGTGGCATAGGATTTCCCATGGCCTCTTCTTTTTGATGGTTCAAAGGTTGCACCATCACTTTCTTCAGAAGATGAAGAATTTGAGAAAGATGGAGAAGAGGGTGACCTCTTTCTCGCCTTTTTCTTTCCTTGATCTTCTTTGTCTTCACCATCACTTTCATAAGAGGAAGAGGATGAAGAAGATGGAGAAGAGGGTGTCCTCTTTCTCGCCTTTTTCTTCTCTTGCTTTTTGTCATCCCTCTTTGAAGTATGGTGTGGAGAAGTATGCAATGGTCTTCTTCGTTTTGGAGGTGATGGAGAGCGTTTAGTCCGCCGTCTTCGTGGAGCCATCTCTACCGAGGTGGCAGGAGACTCACTTATTTCACGTTCCTTCGATGGAGGCTCTTGAATTCTCCTTTGAGAAGGAGATGCGTCATCAAGGAGCAAATTTCTGAGCCCTTCATATGGATCCTCTTCTTCTTCCCAAATCGGAGATAGGCCTCTTTTGGAAGTCTCGCAAGGAGGCTTCCTAGGTGCTCTCTCATCATGGTGGAGAGCTTGGAGAATCCCATGAGCACGAATCTGCCGTTGCACTTCACTTTGGAGGGATGGATTGCCCATGGCTTGTTGAAACCTAGAAACAAGATAGTTAACAAGCATTGGGGCATCATTAGGAGCTAGCTCATTAGCCCATGCCTTGTTGAAGCCTAGAAACAAGATAGTTAACAAGCATTGGGGCATCATTAGTAGCTTGCTCATTAGCAAAATCAAAGTTATCAACATTAATTTCACTCTCTTTACTATTGTCATCCATTCTAACAATTTTTAGGTGTAAACTTTTTAGGTGTACTTTGGCACTTCAAGCCCTAGTTGCTACTCCTCTTTACCCCTTTATAAAAAGGACTCAAGCTATTGTACCCGTGGCTCAAATACCATTAATTGCAAGGAATAAAAGAGAGGGTTGTTCACCACCAAAACAGCACTGCCTCCTGTCAAGCTTCTAATAGCTCAATAGTGGTTAAGTTGTAGGCATGCCCCGTAGGACTCCACTATTAAGACCAAAGCTCTCGACCGTGATGCCCCGTTAACTGCACAAAGGCAGGCGCACTGCAAGGCTGAAAATTTCCCTATTCTACTTACTCACATGCAATTAATAGTACCAGCCATTTATAGCTAGCTTGAGGACCTCCCTTCTTGAGCAAGAAAAGAGAAACCTTGTGCTCTGATACCAATGTAACATTTAGTTGTGTAGTAACTTGTGTGTAGAGGAAAATAGCATGAACTTAGTGAGCATTTCATTAGAATAGCTTCCTAATGAGAATAACAAGAGTGCTTGGGTGGAGAAAGCAACAAAAAGTATAACACCTAGTTAGATAGCATGAACACTACTTCAAAAGAGAGAGAAATTAAGCAATTGAAAACAGTTGACGACCGGATTTGCATGGAGCCGGTCCCCCCTCCAAAAGGCTTTGTATTATGGTTTCTCCCATCAAGAGAGACATTTTACAATACAATTCTTTGTGTTCCTTCAATACTAGCTAGTGCAATGAAGATGGAAACTTCATGCACTAAGCAAAACACTTATCAAACACCACATCAATTCCCTCACGGTCTCAGACCCAAGACCTCACACACCTTCGAAGATGGTGAGAGGTAGCGGGGTATGAGAGTAGATTGAGAGGAAGGAGTATTCTTACGAAAAAGATGTACATCTCCTCACATAATCACTCATATTATCATAGCTTAGCTTAGTAATTAGCACGGTAGAGGAGATGAGCATGCATTGAAGCTTGGCTCTTGGTTGGATTTGCATCACAAATCCAAGAGTTGTTGGTGTAGGCCTCCCTTCACAAGCTTGGGGTACGTGGTAAGCTTTCCATTAAAGCTTGAGAAGGAGAGATATTCCTTTTTGATTCACACATGAGATTGTGTGAGTGTGTGTGTGATAATGCCTTGCAAAAATCAGCCCCCTCTCTCTCTTGGTCGACCCCTCTTGCTATTTGCTCATCCTCACACCTCATTGGACCTCCCTAGGCCTAGCCAATGGAAATTAAGCAGCATAAGTGATAGTCTTCTGACATGTGTCCCCCTTTCCCCTTTTTTGAGAACTTTAGGTAATTACTTAATTCAACTAAACTCTCATTGGACCCCTTTGCCTCCTGGCCAATAGGAATCAGGCAAGCCATTGGGCTGCTGAATGCTCATTGGACCCCTTGGGAGACTGCCCAATAGTCTTATAGAGAGCTTAATTCTTATTGGTTCTTTTATTAAGTGTTTTTAAATTAATTAAACTAGCTTTACTCTAGCTTAATTCTCATTGGTCCACCTCCAAGGCCATCCAATAGGAACTGAGTACACCTTGTGGGCATCTGGGCTAGGGAGCTGACATGTGTCCCTCATTCCCTTTGTGTAAAGGGAGCTTGTGTGTGTGTGTGAGTTTCTATCTGCTACTTCTAGGGCTTGCCCCCTCCTATGTAAGGATGGTCGAAGACTTTTGGGACACACGGAAAGCATCCAATTTCCCTAGGCTTTTGACCTTTGGACGGAACCTTTGAATTTTGGAACCTTAGCATTTTGGAAGTCTTAATGGGCTCAACCTTAGGGTCTTCTAAGCCCATTGGTGCACATTGCTCTTTTGCAGATGGCCCCCCTTTTGGATCCCTATTTTCTCTCCTTTGGATCCCTACTGTGGCTGGTCTGTTAGCTTAACCAATATTCTAGCTTTTTCTCCCCTGGCACTTCCCCATATTAAATGATCAGTTTAACATGAGAAAATCATTTAGGAGAATTAGATATTGATTATTATGAAAACGTTTGTTTTTTAGGACAAAAACGATTCTCCGGGGGGGGGGGGTAAATGTAAGGACATGGGTCCTACGAGCAAGGCCACCGGCACGGCAGGACACTGTGTACACTAGGGGGAGGTTATAAGATAGCACAATTGGGTGGAGACTAGCACGCGCATTACCACCACCCTTTCATTTATGTTGTGGACAAATCTCTCGAGCTACAAATTTTGTGGTGGTGGTTGAAGATGGCATAGTCTCAAATTCGAGTGGGATGGTTGCTCCTGCTATGGGCACTCCCTACATAGATATTACTAGCCCAATCAAGGAACAACTTTATGGGGAGCAAGCATTGGGATACTCTTTTGAGGTAAGGGGAACAAATAGTATTTTGTCTTTTTTATCTCAATGACAAAGCCAAACACATTAATGAACCTTCTTTCGAAGATGGTGGAAACCAAAAAAGTGCAATAAATTCCAAAAATGTACAATGGTAACATAGTATTTGAGTTTCCATTGACCTTAGGGAAGGTTCATCCAATGGATGCTATGGAACATAAGTACAATCCACACCATTGGACCAAACTGCAAAACGTGGAACATTGCATTTCTTGGAGTGTGTTGCAAAAGCCATTATGTAGGTGCCCTAATGTTTCAATGAGAATTGTCCATAATTAACTAATTTTGGAAGTCAAAGACCACACATTTCAATGGTAGCATGCTCAAACTTCCTTGTATGGGTGAATTATGTGATGGACATGGGGGCAAGCTTACTTCTCACTATTGTGGATAGCCACCCATTTGCTTCCATACATGTGATTGCTTCGTATATTATGTCATTCAATGGATGAAAGCACGAGTAGATTGATGGTACATCAAGGAAATCACCAATTCAAAAGACTCACTGATAAAACCAAAGAAATGGTTGCACGAGTCCTCAGTGTAGACATACATGTAGGTGCACGAAAGACACATATCAGTTGTTATATATTCACATGTTTGGTACTTTGATTGTGGTGCTACAAATCACCTTACTTCACATCATGATTTGTTTGCCTCTCTCGAGGCTATCCCTAGCACAAATATGGTCACTTATGCAAACAATATATCTTATCTGATCAAGGGAGTTGGAAAGATTGTGCTAACTGCTGCAAACGGGAGTTCTTTCACACTTGTTGATGCACTTTATGTACTAGGGATAATAAAGAACCTTTCATCTGTATCTGCACTTTCAAAACTTGGTCTCACTGTCAAATTTATGGATGACAGATGTACATTCATGATCTCAATTTTGGTATTGAAATTGTTGCCTTTGGCATTTTGTGTCATGGAATTAATAAGCTCACTTTGTATGATAAGTGTAAGTAGACTATTTTAGATGCAAAAATTTGGCATGCATGTTTTGGGGATTTGAAGTTTGCCAATTTTCTACGTTTGCAAAAATTTTATATGGTTTCTACTTTGCCGCATTTTGAAGCACCTTCTAAGCACGCTTGTGGATGCTATATTTTGGGTAAGATGTAGTGTTCAAAGTTTCCAAAGGATGGTTCAATAGCGACTACATGCAAGTTGTAATTTGTGCATAATGATGTTTGTGGGCCTATGCAAACTCCATCCTTGGGTAATCACTTTGTACTTTGTGACTTTCATTGATGATTACTCCAGGCATGCATGGGTGTATCCGCTTAAAGGTAAGTCCAAAGTGTTCATGTGTTTTCCAGCAATGTTTGGTTATGGCTGAAAATGTCTCTAAATTTACTATAGACACACTCCGTCAAGGTCAAGGGGAGGAGTATATATCTGATAATTTAATGCATTTTTTGCTAGTCATGGAATAAAAGACCGATGTGCAATGCCATATACACCACAACAAAATGGTGTTGCGTTGAAACAAAATTAGGTCGCTTACGAAGATGGCACGATGTATGTTCAAGAGTCAAGATTTGTTACCATATACATGTGGTAGTGATGTGTGTGAACCCACTTAGGACCGCCGGGGTATTTTTTCCCTCTTTAGGAGGTTTTTTCCCGTGTGCATTGTATATACACCCAATCATTCTAGGGCTATCTATCTTTCCCTTGCACATTAAGTAATACACTCTCTGTTGTGTGCCTTGAGCTTCCTTCGTCTTCTCCAAGCTGTGTGTGTTTCCCTGCAATCCTAATTTCAACAATTGGTATCATAGAAGGTTGCATCCTCCCGCGCTTAGTCGCCAGCAGCTCCAGCACATGCCTGCTCATTTTCTCTGATTGCAATGAGCTTTGGAAAGCGTATGCAGGTCAACAAAAATTTTGGGGGAGCTCCTAGAGCTTAGTCTGCTTATATTTCTTATTCGGGCTCATTTCGACCGTCGTTTCCACTGCAGGTAGTAAGTACTATACATGCTATTTCTTCATTATGTGCATAATTTATATCCATGCCATTTTTTGCATAACAGGTTCCTTACAGCCTTCTACGGTTTGTGCTATATAGCACGTGTTGTTCCCGCTTCGTTGATGCACTTTATAAACCTGGGATCAAAGAAAATATTATGTCTGTTGAGTGGCATAAAATGGTAACCATCTTTTTGCAACATTTCTCAGCCTACTCAACGTCCTCTTCCTCATATATATATATATATATTTCTACGCTATTAAGTTATCTAGAGTAAATTTCCTCTCTTCGTTTAACCTTTGTGGCGACACATACATTGTACTCTTCCCAAGAATGTCACCTTAGTCATATATTTATATTACCACCCTTTTCTTTTTGCTTTGTAAATAAAAGTAAGCATACAATAACCAACTATATACCCCCAAACTTTCTTACCTCTTGTGAATTAGTAGTAGAAAAATAATATATCCATCTTCCACCCCTTATAGATAAATTCCCATGGAAATCAACTCTCCACTTGTCTTTACCAAAGATTATGGTCCCTCTCTACAAGTCTTCTATGCCCCCTACATAGGTGGCCCAATATCTCTTAAGAATATACACATAGTTTCTCTCCTTTCAAAAAGACTCCAATTGTATATTCTTTTCACAAGCAAATAATATTGGGCCCTCCTCTATTTGTTTAAGCATCATAGCCTTTTGAAAAAGCATGATTCCCCTTGGATGCATACAAGCAAAGGGCCCATACAAGAAGACTTTGAAGCAAAAGGTTCCTTAGCCTAGTGTGGACCTTCCAAACCGAATTCCTTGGTGCATGGGCGTGAAGAATAGTCCAAATTCATATCAAACATGTTGAGAAGGTCAATTTTGCCTTTTGAAGCATGTCATTCCGAGCTACAGGTAAAAAGTTATGGTCAAAATAGTGTAAATCTGTCAGATTCGCAGCAAAAGGGAACTGTAAATCAAGTAAATCAAGAGAGTGAGATCTTATTTTTCCCCTACTCATCTTCTAGAAGAGCAATGAGTGTTCAAGGTCACTTGCATGTGATGGGACCAACCTAAAGATGCTTTCTAAATGCCAAGACAGACAAGTTGAGATACCCCGCAGGAGCCACCCGTAGGGCCTCATGGTGGGGCCCACCTACATTATGCACCCCTATGGAGCCTTCACGGTCTAAAATGATATTTTTGGTGAATAAATAGTCCCTTTTATGTCCAATATTCAATGAGTGGTCAAAGGACACTTAATTAGGTCTAATCACTTACTCTAATTAAGTGTAGCATAATCCCACTCCTACACAACTATAAATAGCCCCCCTTGGAGAGACTCAAGGACACACACACACACACACACACACACACACACACCTATATTTTCAACTTCATGTTGTTTCTTGATCAATAGTAGAGAAAACCCCAACTCTCCCTCTTTCACATCCTCCCTCCTAACCTTCCTCTTTGGAGGAAGTGCAACTCTATTCTCCACTCTTTCCATTCTACAATCTCTTACTCCATCAACCCAATAAATCATTTGTAACACCTCAATAACTTGTAAATACATCATGATCTCTCTCATGGTTATGTTAATGATCATGAAATCATCTTCAAAACTTTCAAGTGTCGCAATTCGTGATGGTTAGCAAGCGTCGGTTCTCCCCTTAAAAGGTGTGCGAGAAATCAAGTAAGTGTTCTATTCTCAATTTACCATTGGTTTGTTTCTCCACACTTATTCAATTGGTCTAAAGAGATTTCTCACTCCAACTCTCTTTTGCTTCATTACATATGCATGTGGCTACCTCTCATGGTGATTTTATTTGTGTCACGGCATTGCATAGATGGAGATGAGCTCTCTATGCAAAGTGTGTTAGTTTGATGTAAGTGATTCTCTTGTGTGTTTGAGAGGCAAGTCTTGTGAGCATGATTTTTTTTATGAGTGCTTGAGAGAGGAAGAGTTTGGATGTATTATGGGTATTCTTATGGGGAGAAGGTGAATGCTATTCCACAAATTGCATATTTCATTTTGATGCACGGCATTGGGTTGCATAATCGTTGATGGTGTTCAAGTGTCCAAAGTGTATATAGAGTAAGGGGGTTTTCAAAGTGTGTTGCTTGAGTGGGTGAGTGCAAGTGTCATTTTGATTGGTTTCCTTCTCCACTCCCAAAGGAAGGTGGTGCCCCAAGTAGTGTGCGTACCTCTTTACGAACATTTTGTGAGGGTAGGCCCATTGGTTTGGGTTTAGAGGCCCCATTTCAAAAAGCTCGCCCTCATAAAGTGGTGCCCCCACGGAGGAACATATTTCCAAGTTACCTTCAAATTTTTTAGTGATGAACAATGGAGTTCCCATCTATCCATTTCATTTTGCACAACACATTAGAGTAAATGTTCACATAGATAGAAAAGTCTTTTTCCAGCAACGCATTGTTTTTATGTTTGGTGCAGAAAGACTTAGAGAAATACTGGCATCACCCAATCCAATTATACTTCCAATCATCAATTATGAAACTTCTTTTGATGTTCACGTTTTCATTTTGTTTTAAAGGCAGGAACAAGGAGTGGTGAAGGGGTGCTCAAGGGCCATATGAAGGAACGAGGTCTTCAAACCAACAACGAGGAGTAGCACATGAATCACGATCAAAACAATGAACCTTTTAGGCCTATTGCTCGGCAATCCATTCATATAATCATTACAACTAAGTTTAGGTTTCAATCTATCATAAGGAGGATATTTGGATCCACTCGCCTCAATGAAATCAATGCTTCAATTAATCCATTTATTCTACCTATGATAAAGTACGAATTAACAATGGATGTGTACATCTTCATTTTAATGTAATCAGATTTATAGTGTCAATAATCGTGTGCGGCCCGTACGAGAAAAGTTTCTTTTAAAAAAAAGAGATTTCAAAAAGTCTAAACAAAATGTCAAGTTCTTTTCCCACGTTCTATGCAAGAAGTGGGGAAGATGTGCAAGAGTTTCTTGACAACTTGGAGATGGCACATCTCATATTCGGGAGAGCTGAAGAGGAAGTAAAGCTACGAGCCTTCCCGTTGGTTCTAAAAGCAGAAGCTAAAGCATGGTATGAGACCTTGCAACCCCAAATCAAGTCCAATTGGGAGAGACTGCGAGCAAGCTTCCTCTCCAAGTTCGGGCAAGGTGATACTTCTGAAGGACTATGGAAATGTCTTATTGGACATAAGCAGGTATCACTTGAAGACTATCCCTCTTATGAAGCAACCTTTGTCAATCTATGGGGTAGGTGGGAGGCTACATTAGAAAATCATGGAGGTGCACCTAACTTTCTAAAAAAAGAGAGATTCATGGTTGGCTTGTATCCACTTTTAAAGGCTAAAGTAGAGCTAAAATTCCCATCCACCTTCGAAGAAGCACGTGAGGTAGCCATCATCAAGTTTAGAAAATTACACTTTCAAGCACATAGAGCAAGGGGTTTGAATGAAGTGAGTGAGAGGGAGTCTTCACAAACCATGGAAGCACCAATTAGGGCCCCTCTTGCACAATCTTCACAAATAGGAGATAACTCTCAACAAGAGGTTTTACAAAGGCTAACTCAACAGCTTGAGAACCTCACTCTGAATCTAGTACAAGGCCTACCTCAACAACGACAACCAAGAGAAGGGAATCGCAATCAACGAAGACAAGCTCAAGAGTTGCGATGTTGGAATTGCAATGAAATGGGCCATGGCATGTACAATTGTCCACATCCAAAGAGACTTCCGGGAGACATATATCCCCCCAGACCGCCTCCTCTCATTGTGCAGCAAGAACAAGCTCAAGGCCCACAAATCCTTCGTCGACCACCACCACCAGCAAATATACCTCCCGTTCCACATGAGGAGGAAGAAAGAGGAGTCAACATCATCAAGCTAGAAGAGGTAATAGATGAGGATACTCTAAACTTTGATGTTATGCCGGCAGAAAAACGCACAAGAGCACATGATAAGGATGAAGACATGAGAAGTGAAGGAACAAATTCAGCCAGAAGGGACAAGAAGAAGAAGTCAAAGATGGAAGAAGCTGAAAGTAGCAGGAAGAAAAGATCAAGGCGAAGGGAAATTGGTATCAACGACTTCCCATTGGGAAAGGAGCTAGAGCCCTACAACATCCTGGAGGATTTACAAACCCAAAAGCCAAACATTTCATGGCCTCAACTTCTACACCTATCAGCCAAAGTAAGAAGGCAATGGCCAAAGTTGGTAAGTACAAGAATTCCAAAAAAGAAAGCAAATCTTTCCATTAAGGTTGTGGCCTCAAAGCTACAAAAAGATGTGGAACCCATTGTGGATGCTTACATAAGGGGTAAAAAGGTGTCTAATGTATATGTTGATGGTGGAGCTCAAATGTGTGTGATCACGGAAAAATCAATGAACAGGTTAGGGCTTGAAATTACAAAGTCCTCTAATTGTCAAGCTAGGCTAACCAACAACTCAAGTGTGAAGTGTTTGGGGATCATTGAAAATGTAAAAGTCTCTGTATGTAACATAGATGCACGAGTGGATATGTATGTCATGCCAGCTAAGGGGGAGGGCTATCCCATCATCCTAGGGAGGCCTTGGCTCATTGCTGTGAATGCAGATCAAAAATGGGGAAGTGGTCGTTTGATTCTTAAGAAGGGTCAACCGGTGGTGTATGATTGGCGAGAAGGAAAGCAACTAGATATCAACTATGAAACCACGGCAGATGAAGAGAGCGAGGAGGAGAGTCCCTACTCAAGTGATGAGGAAGCATCAACCAGTGAAGAGGAGTCTTCTTTGGAGGTAATGGGAATTGTATTCAATGCCAACACTCAAGATGTTCCAGTAGAAGAAAAGCCAACAGACAATCACACACGAGGGGATGAAAGATGCCACCACCTTGAAGAAGGATTTGAGAAGATGCTTGCAAAAGATCTTACTTGTGAGGAGAAGAGGTCCTACATCAATATGTTAAGGAGGTATCCCAATTTGTTTATCACTGACTACTCACAAATAAGAGGTGTAGATGTAATAGAGCATCGAATTGAATTGAAACCAGGGACCAAACCCGTGGCTCAAAAGTTAAGGCGACTAGGATCTGTGCAACAAAAGGCTCTCCTACAGGAAGTGAATCGACTCTTGAAGGCTGGCTTCATATATCCAGTATCCAACTCCGAATGGGTATCACCTATTGTAGTCACTCCCAAGAAGAATGGTAAGTGGAGGGTCTGCGTGGATTACAAACCCCTCAACGCTGCGACAAAGAGGGACCACTTCCCTCTCCCTTTCCAAGATGAAATTTTGAATGAAGTAGCAGGTCACGAATGCTACACTGTGTGTGATGGGTATTCAGGATATTTTCAAATTAGAATAGCAGAAGAGGACCAACCAAAAACCACCTTCATCACACCTTGGGGATGTTTTGCATTCAGAGTAATGCCTTTTGGGCTCACCAATGCTCCTAGCACCTTCATGAGATTCACAATATTTGTATTTCAGACATTCTTTGGAAAATCTATAAGAGTCTTTATGGATGATTTCTGTATTTATAGTTGTAGATCACTTCATTGCCAAAAGGTTGAAGAGGGGCTTAAGAGGCTCCATCAATTTGGGGGACAACTCAACCCAGAGAAGTGTCATATCGGTGAATCTCAGGTGGTTTTGCTAGGCCATGTGGTTTCTTCACAAGGAATTCAAGTGGATCCCTCTAAAGTAGAGGCCCTTTTGTCATTATCTCCACCAACAACAACAAAGGAGCTAATGACCTTCAACCACAAAGTGAGGTACATGTCTCACTTCATCCATCTCCTAGCAGAAGCCATCGCCCCTTTGCATAGGTTGGCAAGCCAATCTACATTTGAATGGGGGAGGGAACATGCAAAATGTTTTGAGGAAGTGAAGGGCATTCTTAGCTCTCTCCCAATCCTAATGCCACCAGATCCAAAGGAGACTTACTATGTCACTCCAAGTGTAGGTTTCGAAGCAATTGGTGTTGTTTTGATGCAAAAAGATCCTAAAACATCATACATGAGGCCGATCTATTTTTCAAGCAAGGTGATGACTCCAGCCGAGAAGGGATACACTGAAATGGAGAAAGTGGTCTTTGCAATCTTGTTTGCGGTAAGGAAGTTTCGATCGTATCTTCTCCTTGTGCCATTTGTTTTTCTCACCTTAGAGCACAATCTACCATATGTAGTACAACACATGAGCCTCTCATCTAGAATAGCAAAGTGGGTGCTTGAACTCCAAGAATTTGAATACACTTTTCTTGTAGAAGATAGCACAAGTGCAGGACTTGCAGACATTCTCACCTACAAAGTGAGAGAAAGGGAAGGATCACGACCACAAAGAGAGGAAGGCTCAAAACAGTTCAAAGTGAAGGAGATTGATAATGCCCATACTTTATGCTTTGACGGAGCCTATCAACGCCAACAAGACAAAGCAGCAGGGGGGATCCTCATTTTAAACCCACAAAAGGAGGTAATGGTTAGAAAAGGTATCACTCTACCCAATGTTCACTCTAACAATGAGGCTGAGTATGCTGCTCTAACCCTTGGGTTAGAAGAATGCAAAGAATTAGGCATACAAAGACTTATTATAAAAGGTGATTCTTTGCTAGTGGTCAGGCAAATCCAAGGGACTTGGAGGTGCAAGAATCGTACTTTGTTTGAGTGGCTTAGTAGTGTAAGAGCTTTGATGAAGGGTTTTAAAGCAACACAGGTACAACACATTGTGAGAACTCATAACAAGGAAGCAGACTTACTCGCAAATGAAAAGCTTCAAATGGCGGTAGGAGGTGTGAAACTATATGAACCCAAATATCAAGGTCAAGAGGAGCTAAAAGAGGTTATCTTCTTTCTACAAGCAGGTGAGTGTCCCAAACACTTAAACAAGGTGCAAAGACATAGACTAGTTAAGAAGGCCACACCTTACCAGTTGATCGGGGATGATTTATATCACAAAGGGAAATATTTGGTCTTGAGGAGAGTACCAGGTGTGCAAGAGATAGAGAAAATTCTTCTTTCATGTCATGATGATGTCTGTGGTGGTCACTTTTTTCAAGATATTACAAGTAGGAAGATTTTACAAGCAGGGTTTATTTGGCCGAGCTTACATCGTGATGTCCAATATTGGTGTAAAGCATGTAAGCCATGCCAAATTGCTGGGGATAGACGACTAACATATGAGCCTCAAGTCCCAATAATATCTTATGGCCCTTTTGAAAAGTGGGGTGTGGATGCAATAGGTCCCCTACCTCGTACTTCTACAGGGAAGGTTTTCATCATCATGGGTGTTGACTACATGACACGATGGGCGGAAGCAACAAGCACAACCCGAATCATAGCTGAAGAGGTATCAAAGTTTATTTTTGATCATATTTGTAGTAGGTTTGGAACACCCCTAGAAATCTTATCAAATCGAGGCCCGGGTTTTAGGGCTGACCTTCTGAATGATCTCTTGAGGAGGTTAAAAGTGAAACACCTGCTTTCCACACCCTACTATCCTCAATGCAATGGATTGGTGGAAAAAGTGAATGGAATGATATGTAAGATCATTTCTAAACAGGTTGTGGACCGGCCTAATGATTGGGATCGCCATTTGACGGCTGCTCTTTGGGCGTATAGGACATCTTTCAAGGTATCTACCCAATTCACCCCTTTTCATCTAGTTTATGGAGAGGAAGCACTTCTACCCATTGAGGTAGAGCTCTCAAGCTTGCGCGTTCTTGCAAGAGTGGCAAAAAAACCAAAGGAGGTTTTACATGAAAGGATCTTAGATCTCCAACGACTTGAGCTAGATAGAGAAGAGTCCATTGATCACTACATCACCAAAGCGACAAGCCAAAGGGATAAAATCAACAAGAAGCTCAAGGGGAAAGGATTGAAGGAAGGTATGTTGGTTCTTCGCTATGATAACCGACTTGATACTCGACTTGACAAAAAGTTTTTGCAAAGATGGGAGGGACCTTTCATGATAAAAACAAAGTTTGGGAATGGTAGTTACAGATTTATCAGGAAAACTCCACAAGACCAGAGTCAATGGATGGAGATTAAAGCCCTACTTTCAAACTGCCTACATCATCTAAACTCCAAATTGGCATGGCTCCCTTCGGCTTGGCAAATGCTCCACCTATTTTTAAAGCTTTGATGTGCAAAGAAGAACCAGTCTTGGAATCTGAACATACCCAAGGCAACCCTCCCATCTCCGATTTATGGGATTGAGGTAATGAAAAGCAGGTCTAATGGAGTAAAAGAGTGCATGACACTCCTCCTATTGAAAAAAAAGAAAAGGAAAAATGACAAAAAGAGAAAAAAAGAAAGAAAAAAAAAAAAGCAAAACCGTCCTCCTAAAGATATGAATATCTTTAGGCTTGGGGGAGGGCTAATATGAGTGGCATAAAATGGTAACCATCTTTTTGCAACATTTCTCAGCCTACTCAACGTCCTCTTCCTCATATATATATATATATATTTCTACGCTATTAAGTTATCTAGAGTAAATTTCCTCTCTTCGTTTAACCTTTGTGGCGACACATACATTGTACTCTTCCCAAGAATGTCACCTTAGTCATATATTTATATTACCACCCTTTTCTTTTTGCTTTGTAAATAAAAGTAAGCATACAATAACCAACTATATACCCCCAAACTTTCTTACCTCTTGTGAATTAGTAGTAGAAAAATAATATATCCATCTTCCACCCCTTATAGATAAATTCCCATGGAAATCAACTCTCCACTTGTCTTTACCAAAGATTATGGTCCCTCTCTACAAGTCTTCTATGCCCCCTACATAGGTGGCCCAATATCTCTTAAGAATATACACATAGTTTCTCTCCTTTCAAAAAGACTCCAATTGTATATTCTTTTCACAAGCAAATAATATTGGGCCCTCCTCTATTTGTTTAAGCATCATAGCCTTTTGAAAAAGCATGATTCCCCTTGGATGCATACAAGCAAAGGGCCCATACAAGAAGACTTTGAAGCAAAAGGTTCCTTAGCCTAGTGTGGACCTTCCAAACCGAATTCCTTGGTGCATGGGCGTGAAGAATAGTCCAAATTCATATCAAACATGTTGAGAAGGTCAATTTTGCCTTTTGAAGCATGTCATTCCGAGCTACAGGTAAAAAGTTATGGTCAAAATAGTGTAAATCTGTCAGATTCGCAGCAAAAGGGAACTGTAAATCAAGTAAATCAAGAGAGTGAGATCTTATTTTTCCCCTACTCATCTTCTAGAAGAGCAATGAGTGTTCAAGGTCACTTGCATGTGATGGGACCAACCTAAAGATGCTTTCTAAATGCCAAGACAGACAAGTTGAGATACCCCGCAGGAGCCACCCGTAGGGCCTCATGGTGGGGCCCACCTACATTATGCACCCCTATGGAGCCTTCACGGTCTAAAATGATATTTTTGGTGAATAAATAGTCCCTTTTATGTCCAATATTCAATGAGTGGTCAAAGGACACTTAATTAGGTCTAATCACTTACTCTAATTAAGTGTAGCATAATCCCACTCCTACACAACTATAAATAGCCCCCCTTGGAGAGACTCAAGGACACACACACACACACACACACACACACACCTATATTTTCAACTTCATGTTGTTTCTTGATCAATAGTAGAGAAAACCCCAACTCTCCCTCTTTCACATCCTCCCTCCTAACCTTCCTCTTTGGAGGAAGTGCAACTCTATTCTCCACTCTTTCCATTCTACAATCTCTTACTCCATCAACCCAATAAATCATTTGTAACACCTCAATAACTTGTAAATACATCATGATCTCTCTCATGGTTATGTTAATGATCATGAAATCATCTTCAAAACTTTCAAGTGTCGCAATTCGTGATGGTTAGCAAGCGTCGGTTCTCCCCTTAAAAGGTGTGCGAGAAATCAAGTAAGTGTTCTATTCTCAATTTACCATTGGTTTGTTTCTCCACACTTATTCAATTGGTCTAAAGAGATTTCTCACTCCAACTCTCTTTTGCTTCATTACATATGCATGTGGCTACCTCTCATGATGATTTTATTTGTGTCATGGCATTGCATAGATGGAGATGAGCTCTCTATGCAAAGTGTGTTAGTTTGATGTAAGTGATTCTCTTGTGTGTTTGAGAGGCAAGTCTTGTGAACATGATTTTTTTGATGAATGCTTGAGAGAGGAAGAGTTTGGATGTATTATGGGTATTCTTATGGGGAGAAGGTGAATGCTATTCCACAAATTGCATATTTCATTTTGATGCACGGCATTGGGTTGCATAATCGTTGATGGTGTTCAAGTGTCCAAAGTGTATATAGAGTAAGGGGGTTTTCAAAGTGTGTTGCTTGAGTGGGTGAGTGCAAGTGTCATTTTGATTGGTTTCCTTCTCCACTCCCAAAAGAAGGTGGTGCCCCAAGTAGTGTGCGTACCTCTTTACGAACATTTTGTGAGGGTAGGCCCATTGGTTTGGGTTTAGAGGCCCCATTTCAAAAAGCTCGCCCTCACTGTATCTACACTTGCTAGACTTGGTCTTGTAGTCAAAATTGCGGATGACAGATGTACAACACATGATCCCAATTTCAATGATGAAATTGTTGTATCTAGCATTTTATGCACTGGGCTATATAAGCTCACTTTGTATGACAAGTGTGGGCAAAATTTTGCAAATGCAATTGTGGATTCAAAGGCTATTTCAAATGCAAAACTTTGGCATGCACGTTTTGGTCATCTGAATTTTGTCAGTTTGTTGCGCTTGCAGAAATTTGATATGGTTCCTTCTTTACTTCCTCTTGAAGCACATGTCAAACATGTTTGTGAAGGTTGTATTTTGGGTAAGATGCAACGTTCTAAGTTTTTGAAGAAAGGTTTAGTCAGGGCCACATGCAGGTTGCAGCTTGTGCATAGTGATGTTTGTGGACCCATGCAAACTCCATCCTTGGGAAATTACCTTTACTTCGTGACTTTCATTGATGATTACTCCAGGCATGCATGGGTATTTCCGCTTAATGAGAAGCTGAAATTTTTATGTGCTTCAAACAAGTTTTGGCTATGGCTGAAAATGTCTCGAAATGTTCTATGGGCACCCTCCATTCTGATCAAGGGGGGGGAGTATATGTCTCATGAATTTAATGCGTTTTTGGATAGTCGTGGGATAAAACACCAATGTACAATGCCTTATACACCTCAACAAAATGGTGTTACTGAGAGGAAAAACTAGTCACTTACAAAAATGGCACGATGTATGGTCAATATTCATGCTTTGCCACATTCTTTTTGGCTTGAGGCCATCATGTGTGCCACCTATGTACTAAGCAGCTGTCCTATGAAAGCCTTGCAATCTAATTACTCCATATGAAGCATGGCATGATACAAAGCCTTCTATTAAACACATGCATGTTTTTGGTTGTTTGGCATATGCTTTGGTGCCGCAAATACAACGTAGAAAATTGGATGATAAGGCTGCCAAATGTATTTTTGTTGGTTATAGTGATGAAAGCAAAGGTTACAGGTTGTTTCATCCACAAACAAAGCGTATTCTGCTTTCACAAGATGTTGTGTTTGTGGAAGATTTTAGTCAACCCTTGTTGTCATGTACTAGAGACAGTAATGTAAGCTCACATGACATTCATGACACTTTGTTGCGTCTTTTCAGTGGTGGAAGTTCAAATGTAAATTCCAATGAGGCAAATGTACAGCCTATGGGGTTTTTTGGAAATGTTACAGATCAGCCTGTTTCTGATGCATATGTACATGATGTACTTGATGAGGAAAGGGTTGAAAATGAGTAGGCTAGAAGTATGCCAAAATGGCTGGTGCATACATTGCATGAGAGTAAATCGGATGCACCTTTGTCTAGTCGTACTCATTCAGGCTCTTGCCATGCATCTTATGCATCAGATTTTTATGCTTTGGTTGTGTCTAGCCTACATGATGTTGAGGAACCTCTATCTTTTGATGAAGCACAGGATTCAGAAAATTGGATAGCTGCCATGCAATTAGAATATGATGCACTTATAGAAAATGACACATGGACTTTATGTGATTTGCCTTTTGGCAAAAAGGCCATTGGTACGAAGTGGGTTTACAAGTTGAAACGAAAGGCGGATGGTGAGATTGATCGCTATAAGGCTCGACTTGTTGAAAAGGGTTATGCACAAAAAAAAGGCATAGATTATGAAGAGGCTTTTTCTCCCACTTGTCGTATGACTACTATGCGTTTTCTATGTGCATTGGCAGCTCATTTTGGTTCGGATGTACATCAATGAGACAGTGTTACTGCTTTCTTGAATGGTGACATATTTGAGGAAGTTTATGTAATGCACTCTCACGGTTTTGTCAAGAAAGGACAAGAGGATAAGGTGTGCAAATGTAACAAAGCTTTGTATGGGTGGAAGCAATCTCCTTGTGCTTGGTATGAGAAGGCTAACACTCATTTGGTCAAACAAGGCTTTTATAACAATCCAACAGAAAGCACATTGTATGTAAAGCATGAGGGTGATGTACTTCTCATTGTGGTTCTTTATGTGGATGATTTTTTGATCACCAAACCAAATGAGAGACATATTGCTGAATTTAAGGCTGATTTGAATGCTACTTTCAAGATGAAAGATTTGGGGTTGTTGCATCATTACTTGGGTATACAATTTAAGCAGTGTGATGGTGGTATTGCCTTGTGTCAAAAAAGCTACATGGAAACATTGCTATGTAAGTTTGGACTTGAGGATTGCAAACCTATTGCCACTCCCATGGAAAGAGGTTTTAAAATTGAGTCTTCATGATGCTGGTGATCCTGCAGATGTCACTCTTTACCAAACTGTTGTTGGATGCCTCATTTATGTATGCAACACAAGGCCGGATATTCAATTTGCAGCCTCACAAATCATCAAATTTATGCATAGGCATTGGTAGGCTGTCAAGAGGATTTTCTGCTACTTGAGTGGGACTTTACATCTTGGCTTGTTTTATCCCAAGGGGCGATCATTTTCTCCAGACTTACATGCTTTTTCAGACTCAGATTTGGTTGGTTGTTTTGACACACAAGTGTCCACAAGTGGTATTTGTTTCATGCTTGGCAGTTCATGTATATCTGGCAAGAAGCAACCTACTATGGCCACTTCTGGTTGTGAGGCTGAGTACAAGGTAGTCTTCACAACTACGGTTTAGTGTGTGTGTGTGTGTGTGTATGGCTCAGACGCCTTATGGCTGATTTTGGTGTTGGACAAGACAATGCCAACACTATTTACATTGATAGTCAAAGCGCATTGGCAGTTGCAAGGAACCCAGTTTTTCATTCTCGCACAAAGCATATTGAGGTGCATTACCACTATGTCAGGGAGAGGCTCTCAGTAGGAGAGATCAGCTTGGCTTATGTGCCAACGCAGGACAACCTTGCAGATATGTTCACAAAGGCATTGTCTCGTGAGAAGTTCAAAGCTTTCCATAAATCTTTGGGCTTACTCCCCTTTGTGAACTAATCATGTCCTCAGGGCATGGCACTTTCCTTTACTCATGTGCCAGCTCTCGTTCACCGCATCACTCTAGGGGGGATTTGTTACCATCTACATGTGGTAGTGATGTGCATGAACACACTTAGGACCACCGGGGCATTTTTTCCCTCTTTAGGAGGTTTTTTCCCCCGTGCATTGTACATACACCCAATCATTCTAGGGCTATTTATTTTTCCATTGCACACTAAGTAATACACTCTCTGTTGTGCACATTGAGCTTCCTTCGTCTTCTCCAAGCTGTGTGTGTTTCCCTCCTGCAACCCTAATTCCAACAAGATTTACCAAATAGCTAGATAATTGTGCAAGAGAGAATAAGAATCGTTATTTATTAGCATACTTATCCTTGCTAGTAGAAAAAGGTGTTTTCAAATCCGTGCATTTGAGATTCTTAATGGCCATACACATGAGGACATAGATGTAATGTTTAGTAGGTGTTTTCAAAACCGTGCATTTGGGATTCTTAATGGTCGATCATACACATGAGTATATAGATGCAACGTTTAGTAGGTTCTCAGAGAGATTGCGAACATGAATGACATTCACTTTTCCATATTTAATGGAATGTTTCCAAAAATGTGAAAGCTGGGCGACGGCACCGTTTCTGATGACACAAGTTCTTGCCTTCAAATAATTTTGTTAAAGGGTACTTGTGTGATGGACACAAGGCTCTAGTTGGACACTCTAGTCACTTCGATTTTGTTTCTATATGCAAGGTGAAATCCCAGTACTGTAGTACAAAATTCACCCCAAATCACTTGATTGGATGCCAAGGGAGTCAGGAATTGAGTCGTGGAAAAAAGATGCTCAAGGGAACCAGAAGTGTTAGCAAGTTGTCCATATGTGGTGCCTATAGCAGACTATGTGAGGGATAGTCCGTTGGTTATTAAAGGGATTAAGACATATCTTGACTTCTGAAAAAAGATTCTGTCTTAGAGGGAAAGGACCATGACTCTACAAAATACACAGAGCCAGTTATTCTTTATTGGAAAAACATAATTAGTGAGCTTGAACAACCAACAAATAAACATACTGCTGAATATACATCATTTTGGCCAAAGAAGACTACAGGGAGTCATTGAATGCAACATATAGAGTAAGACAGAGATCAATTTCAAGGATATGAAGAATTGAATCATCACTATGTTGGTCCTCAAAGTGCAGGGCCGCATGAAGCTTTTAAGCCTCAAATTGATGTTAGGAGAGGGGATTTTGTTCTTATGAGACCTGTAAATCCAGAATATCCGATATGGCTAGGAGTTGCAAAGTCAGACATTGATGTGGACAGCTCATCTCCTAACTATAAGAAAGTTTTCATTCAATATTGGGCACCAAAACATTGATAAAGAAATCCCTCAATCCAAGAATAGTATGAGGATTTTTGGAAAAAGAATTGGTGCTGCAATATTGCTGACCCTAAGCATTGGGAGTGTGTTGATGTAGTTGTGTGTTCATGGACTCCAAGGGATGGAAGACTTGCAGAAGCAATTAGATCCCATCCAATGTTGTGGAGAAGGCACAAGCTAGCTTAATAGGAGAAAATGAATAGCATTTCATATTCATACCTTGGTGTAATTTTTCATGTCCATGTATGATTTTATAAGGTGTATAATAGGTCTCCCCAATCTCGAAAAAATAAAAATTCTCTCAAAACATATTAAGTGCATAAGTGAAGGGTGAGTTTCGGAAATAAAAGGCAGATGAAAGTGGAAAGTCAACAGACATATGAAGGTGGAAAGTCAAAAGACACATGAAGGTAGAAAGCCAAAAGACCTTTTGTGTCCATATAAAGAGGTGTTTTTCTTCTCCTTTATTTTCTCTTTAGTGTTTTCTTCTCTTCAAAGTGTCCTCTCTCTCTCTCTCTCTCTCTCTCTCTGTTGCATCCTTCTTTTATAGCTAACACTGTTACATATCTACATGGTTCGTCATTGCCCGTGACTACGTGCTATAGACTAGCGCATCATTTTTATTGTTGAGGGAATCTTTGAACTAAGAATACCTTTTAATTTTTTTGAAGCCATTACGAATACCCTTTAATTTTTAAGGTGTTTATTAAAATTTTTAAGGTGTTTATTAGCACCAACATGAAAATAAACTTTTAATGAGAAAAAAGATGTTTCTCAACACCACCATTTTCTTGAGAATTAATCTCTTTGTCTAATGTCGTACAAGGACTGAACAACAAAACTTACTTTTAACATTCCCAAATTAAACAAAATTTTCCCAAATCAAACGGGAAACAAGACTACATAGGCATTGAAATCAATGCCAAAGTTGTGGGATTTTCCCATTTCCTCTAAAATGGTGTTCTACTGTTCATTTTCTATGTGCATTGGCAGCTCATTTTGGATAGAATGTACATCAATGAAACATTTCTACTACTTTCTTGAATGGTGATATATTTGAGGAAGTAACAATTTTGTCAAGAAAGGACAAGAAAATAAAGTGTGCAAATGTAAGAAGCTTTGCATGGGATGAAGTAGTATCCTCGTGCTTGCTATGAGAAAGTTGACACTCACTTGGTTAAACAAGGCTTTTGAAATAGTCTAACTGAGAGCATTAGTTTGTATGTCAAACTTGAGGGTGATGTATTTCTCATTGTTGTTCTATATGTAGATGATTTGCTGATTACTTGTCCAAATGAGACACACATGCTAAATTAAAGGCTGAATTGAATGCCACTTTCAAGATGAAATACTTGGGGATTTTGCATCATTACTAAGGCATAAAATTTAAGCAGTGTGATAGGCTTTGTGTCAAGCAAGTTACATAGAGACATTACTATGTAAGTTTGGACTTGAGGACTGCAAGACTCTTACTACTCCAATGAAAATATATTTCAAATTCAGTCTTCATGATGTTGGCGATGTCTTTGGTGTTTCTCTTTATCAAAATGATACTTAATGCCTTATTTATGTATGCAATACGACGCTAGATATTCAATTTGCACTCTCATAGATTAGCGAATTTATGCATAGCTTGGGGTCTAAGCATGGGGAATTTAGAACTTCGAGTGAACCTTTTTGAGCAATCAAAAATTAGAGTAAAACCTAGCAAGATGCATGTAGAACTTGACCTATAACAGCATCTCCATTCCTTGTCTCTTCTTGGCTTTGCCCAGTGTGACTATTCCTCCCATTCATGTTACGTGGTGCTCTATCCTATAGAATCTGCACTACAAACAATCCCAAGTGCATCCACCTTAGCATCCCACAAGGTGCTTCTCCAACCTACTTTGTGTTATATATGCTATAAATGCCTTCCCTCCACCCTTCTCTATGTTCATATGTGCAAAGGGTGCTTGCAATGCCGGAACTTTCATATCACTGCTATCTCTCCATCCTTCTCTGTGTTCATATATAATATCGCTGCCTTCTCTGTGTTCATATGTGCAAAGGTGCTTACAATGTTAGATTTTCATATCGATGCCTTCTCTACGGCCTTCTCTGTGTTCATATGTGCAAAGGGTACTTGCAATGCCAGATCTTTATGTACATCCTAGTTCTGAGGATGTAGGCGATATTGAGGATGTTGCAGGTCTTGCTGCAAGGATTGCTATTGTCAGAGTTGTTTTGCCTAAAGCAGAACAAGCTCGTTGGGATGTAAAAGATACGCAGGCTCATGCATTGATTGCGTTGTCTATGAAGCGCACTATTACTCCCCACATTCATTCAGTGAAATCTAAAAAACAGGCGTGGAATATTCTGGCTGGTCTTTAGGCAAGTCGCAATGAGGCAAAAATTGTTGGGATTAAAGCCCAAGTGGCCTCTTATGCGGATATGGCCGGCCGCCCGCCTAACTCACTTACCTCTAACTCTTTGTATATACTAACATATTCTTTGTGAATACTAAGGATTTGGGAGATAACCCTTCTAACAGATCTCTGCGTACTGTGTACTGTGTAAGCTCACTGTGTGTGTGTGAGAGAGAGAGTCGACCCACGCTCCGCTCCGCGACTTCAATTGGTATCAGAGCCTTGGTTCAGTGCGGATTTGCGCAATCGCGCGCGCGCGCACTTTTCCGGCAGATTCTGGATCCGGAGTTCGAAAATTCACACTCGGCGTTCCGGGAGCGTTTCCAGTAGGCGACCTGGGGTTTTACCCCCCTTTCGAAGCCGTTTATGCCCTCAGAATTTCGTTCTGAGCACCACAGCAGAAGATAGATTTCAGCCGCAAAGAAATCCGTCTTGTGTAGATTGGCAAGCAGGAGGTGGTCGACATCAATATCGACATCGACATACATCACTTATTCGTCTTCAGAGCATCATCTATAGACCAGGTACACATATATATCATCAGATATATATATTGCAGTCTACATTGCTACTTCTTGTGCTTGCCAGGTTCCAGGGGAGGTGTGGCCATACGACGGCTTGACACCACTGGCATGTATTGCAGATTGATGTACTGTGATTGTGGGTCTGCTAGTTGTGAGTCACGCTAGCAGACAGACCGCCGCAGCGGTCATAGGACAGTGATTGGTCTATTATAGGATGTATGCTAGTTCTGGGCAGTTTGCTGAGCCATCTGAGAGGGTCGTGTGTGAGGTTTTTTGAAGCCAAGCACTGGGGGCTGGGTTACCCAGTGTGAGGTGGATTAGGTTGCTGGAGTTCCCCTCTACACGCATCTTCTTCGGCGACTTTTATCCCTTAGGATGTATGACTTTGTGTAGACACTGGATTGCATCTTATGCGTCAGGCCGTTGAGGCATTGTTCAGTGCTCAGTCTTGAGACAGATACAGGTTCTGTCATCGCCCAGAGAGGAGACAGTGTATGCTTACAGGACAGCATATTACAGGGATTTTTTAGATTTGTCATTGGTCAGCTATTTATGATTGTTTCTTGAGCTATCTTTTGGTTCCCAGAGCTCAGTTTACAGGGGAGACTCTGTCAAAAATTTTCAAAATACTGACAGTTCCTGAGGAGAGGTGTTCAGCTTGTTGATTATAGCTTGTTTACTGTGTACAGAGGCCAGTTTACAGGGGAAACTCTGCCGGATTTTTCTCAGGAGTAAACAGTTTGGCAGATATGGCATCTTCTCAAAGTGAGACTCTTTACAACATAAAGAAGCTGGATGGCACAAACTTTCCATTCTGGAAGAAGCAGATTTGGCAGGTTTTGGTGCAGAAAAAACAAGTGAATCCACTGAAGCTCAAAGGGGAGAGACCAGAAGGTATGGCTGAAGATGAGTGGGAAGAGCTTGACGAGTTAGCTTGTTCCACAATCATGCTGACACTGGCAGAAAATGTTTACTTCAATGTAGCAGAAGAGACTACAGCGTATGGCGTATGGCAAAAGCTATGTGATATGTACGAGAAACAAAGTGCTGCTTCTCAGATTTACTGGCTCAAGAAATTGGTGGATTTGAAGATGAAGGAAGGGACAGCCATGTCAAATCATCTGAATGAATTTCACTCAATTTTCAGCCAGTTAACAGCACAGGAGATAGTTTTTCCAGATTCAGTGAAGGCTATGTTTCTCTTAATCACTTTGCCAGACAGTTGGGATACTTTTCGTACAGCGTTAAGTAATTCTGTCGCGCCAGAAGGTCTTACAAGTGCCAATGTAGAAGGCAGCTTGCTCACAGAGGAAGTGAACAGGAAGAACATTGACAAAGGCAAAGGCAATAGTGCTTTGGTCGTTCGAGGGAGACAACAGTTTAAAGAGAAGAAGGGTAAGAAGGCACAAAACCGAAGTAAGTCTCGTGATTCGAAGTCAAAGGATGACATAGAATGCTACCATTGTGGCAAGAAGGGTCACATGAAGCGAGACTGTACGAAGTGGAAACAAGAAAAAGGCAAAACAAAGAGTTTTGAGCAAGATGAAAAGAAGAGTTCAGTGAAGATTGAAGAGGTGAATGTCACAGGATCTGGTTCAGACAGTGATTCTGGTATAGCAGCTGGTGACATCTTCCTTACAAGCAATCTTGATTCTGTTTTCTTGACTGCAGAGGATGGACATGCTATGAGTGATTGGATTATCGACTCAGGGGCATCTTTACATGTTTCTCCGCACAAAGAGTGGTTTACATCATATGTGGCTACTAAAGATTATGTCAGACTTGGCAATGAGCAGGTTTGTGACATACTTGGAGTGGGAGATGTGCAGTTGAAGTTTCAGAATGGCTCTTCTTTATGGCTCAAGAATGTCAGACATGTTCCAGCAATCCGAAAGAGCTTGATTAGTACAGGGAAGTTGGATGATGCGGGTTATGTGACAGTTTTTGGGAACAGCGCTTGGAAGATCTCCAAAGGTTCGATGACTGTAGCACATGGCAGCAAGTCAGGAACTCTGTACACTTTACATGTTTCAGAGGTTAAAAACCATGTAATTAATGTGATTGAGCAGCCAAGTGTGTCACTGTGGCATCGTAGGTTGGGACATATGTCAAAAAGAGGAATGGAAATACTTTCTCATTATGGTTATTTGCCTGGCTTTTCATTTCAAGATTTCGAGTTTTGTGAGCATTGTGTTTATGGTAAGCAAACACAGGAACCGCACAGATCAAAGAGGAATCGTAGGGATGAACGGTTAGCTCTTGTACACAGTGACCTATGCGGACCAATGCCTAGTTTGTCACTAGGGGGAGCAGCGTACTTTTGTACATTCATAGATGACTATTCTCGCAAAGTATGGGTTTACTTCTTGAAGCACAAGGATGAGGTGCTCAAGGTCTTTAAGACATTCTTGCAGCTGGTGGAGAATCAGAGTGGTCAGAAGCTGAAGTGCTTGAGAACTGACAATGGTGGAGAGTACGTTTCCAAAGCTTTTCAAGACTTTTGTCAAGAAAAAGGGATTAAGCGGGAACTTACTGCACCATATAATCCTTCACAGAATGGGGTTGCAGAACGTATGAATAGGACCATACAAGAGAAGGTCAGAAGCATGTTGTCAAATGCTGAGTTGCCTGATGGATTTTGGGCGGAAGCAGTGGCTACAGCAGTCCATTTGATCAACAGGTCTCCTAGTAGGGTTCTGGATAAGAGTGCAGTGGCCGAGATGCTATGGACAGGCAAGGCACCTTCGTATAAGCATCTCAGAGTCTTTGGTTGTGAAGCTTATAGCCATATTCCTAAGGAGTTCAGAAATAAGTTAGAACCAAAGAGCAAGAAGTGTATATTTCTTGGCTACGGAGAATCGGGCGAGATGGGTTACCGGCTTTGGGATCCTGAGTCCAGAAAGCTTATTCGTAGCAATGATGTGCATTTCAATGAAGCCAAGTTTCACGCTAAACCAGAGAAGACAGAGGAGATCAGAAGAGTTGTCTTCAGGGAAGATGGACCTAGTGCTAGCACATCAAGACAGCATGGTCAGGCTCAGGAACAGCCTATAGTGGCTAGAGAGGCAGAATCAGTTGTGGTGAGACGTTCTGAGCGTGTCTCCAAACCACCTGATCGTTATGTGCCATCTCTAAATTATGTCATGCTCACAGATTGCGGAGAACCATCTTGTTACAAGGAAGCATTACAAGTGGTTGACTCGAAAAAATGGCAGTTGGCCATGCAGTCAGAGATGACAGCTCTGCATAAAAACCAGACATGGAAGTTGGTTAAATTACCACAGGGCAAAAAGGCTCTACCTTGTAAATGGGTTTACAGGTATAAGATCACCGCTCATGATAGTCAGCCAAAGTACAAAGCAAGGCTTGTTGCCAAGGGCTTTAAGCAAGAACAAGGCATTGACTTTGATGAAGTCTTCTCTCCAGTGGTCAAGATGACTACATTGAGATGCTTTCTTGCATTGGTTGCTATATTGGATTTGGTGTTGCACCAAATGGATGTCAAGACAGCGTTCTTGCATGGTGATTTAGATGTGGAAATTTACATGCAGCAGCCAGAAGGGTTTGTTGAGAAAGGCATGGAACATTTGGTATGCCAGTTGTTAAAGAGTTTGTATGGCTTAAAACAATCACCGAGGGCATGGTACCATAAGTTCCACCAGTTTATGCTTTCTCAAGGCTACAAACGTAGTGAGTTCGATCACTGTCTATATACAAAGAAGGCTAAGGATGGCAGTTGGCTGATCCTTATTTTGTATGTGGATGACATGTTGATTGCTGGCAAACACTTGGAAGAAATTTCAGCTTTGAAGTCAAAGATGGCCAAATCGTTTGACATGAAAGACATGGGTGAGGCAAGTCATATACTTGGTATGCGCATTGAGAGAGACAGATCAAAGAAGTTGATTTGGTTATCTCAAACAGAGTATATTGACAAGGTTTTGCAACGTTTCAATATGGAGAAGGGAAAGGCATTGAGTGTTCCATTGCCACCATATGTGAAACTTAGCAAACAAGATTGTCCTGTGTCTGAGGAAGAAAAGGCTGAAATGGATAAGATTCCATATGCGTCTGCAGTGGGTAGTTTGATGTATGCAATGATTGCTACACGTCCGGATATTGCATTTGCAGTGGGAGTGGTTAGCAGATATATGTCAAATCCCGGCAAGAAACATTGGGAGGCAGTGAAAGGTATCATGAGATACTTAAAACATACAAAGAGTATGCGCATTTGCTATGGTAGTCAGGATTTGAGTGTCAGAGGATACACTGACTCAGATTATGCAGGAGACTTGGATAAGAGGAGATCTACATCAGGCTATGTCTTTACATTGGCTGGAGGTGCCATATCATGGCGATCTCGATTACAAGATTGTGTTACGCAGTCTACTACAGAAGCTGAGTATGTTGCAGCAAATGAGGCATGCAAAGAAGCTATTTGGCTTGGTAGATTGGTTGCAGACTTGGGAATCAATGCAGATATGCCAGAGTTATATTGTGATAGTCAAAGTGCTATACAATTGGCAAAGAATCCAGTGTTCCATTCGAAGACTAAGCATATTGATGTGAAGTATCACTTCATTAGGGAAGTACTTGAAGACAAGCAGATACAACTGCTGAAGATCCACACCAAGGACAATCCTGCTGATCTACTCACAAAGGGACTTCCAGGAGAGGGCTTTGTGCATTGTCGTGAGTTATTGGGCATTGGATAGATGGCAGCCATGTAAATCTTTGTACATTTATGTTCATAGATTTACAGTTACTTAAAGTGCCACATTGGACTTTAAGTGGGAGGTTGTTGGGATTAAAGCCCAAGTGGCCTCTTATGCGGATATGGCCGGCCGCCCGCCTAACTCACTTACCTCTAACTCTTTGTATATACTAACATATTCTTTGTGAATACTAAGGATTTGGGAGATAACCCTTCTAACAGATCTCTGCGTACTGTGTACTGTGTAAGCTCACTGTGTGTGTGTGAGAGAGAGAGTCGACCCACGCTCCGCTCCGCGACTTCAAAAATTGCATTGCTTCGTAAAGATCCGGAGTCGAAGATTATGCATGAGGAAGATGACGTGGACACTTTCCTTGCCGGTGTCAAGGATATCAATGAGAAACTAATTTCTGTAGGTGAAGTCATTTTGGCCAGTTCCTTTGTGTAGACTGTTCTTGATGCCTTGCTAGATTCTTACCAAACTTTTGCTAGTACTTGGAGACTTATGACCCAATAAAATCTTGAAATTGTCAAGTTTGATGCACTATGCACATTGCTGTTGCAAGAGTCGCTTTCCAAAAAAAAAAAGGACTAAACAACATGCAATTGAACATGACTTTATTGCTGCTCAAAGAAAAGGTGGTAACAACAATGTGGCCACTTCTTATGGTTCTTCTACGATTGAAAAATCACATGTTCCTAATGCTTCTACTGGCAGCAATTCGTCTGTAAATTCTGGTGATAAGGGCAAAAAGAAGATGTGTTGCCATTATTGTAAAGCTAATGATCACTTGATCAAGCAGTGTCCTAAGTTGAAGGCCAAAGAGGCTAAGAAGAAAGAGGCTAGAATGCTGATTCCACTACAAATGCATCTATTGTTGAGTCTTTTGTGAAAGGAGACTGTGATGCTAATGTTGATGCAGAATGGACTTTTAGTGCAGAGTGCACTTATAATCCTGTTGTCCATGATGCATGTATGTCAGTTGCTGCAGATTCACATGTGTGGTATTTTGACAGTGGTTCTACAAAGCACATTACCCCACATCGTGATTTGTTCACCTCTCTTGAGTCTGTCCCTCATGGGAATTCAGTTACTTATGCCAACAATGCCTCTTATTCTGTTCAGGGAGTTGGAAAGATTGTGCTTACTGCTGCAAATGGTAGTTCTTTCACACTTGTTGATGCATTGTATGTACGTGGGATCAAGAAGAATCTTTTGTGTGTAATTGCACTTGCTAGACTTGGTCTTGTAGTCAAATTTGTGGATGACAGATGTACAATACATGATGTCAGTTTTGGTGATGAAATTGTGGTTTTGGGGGGGGGGGGGGGGGGGCATCTAGCATTTTAAGGCGTGGGCTATATAAGCTCGCTTTGTATGACAAGTGTGGGTAGAATTATGCAAATACAATTGTGGACTCAAAGGCTATTTAAGATGAAAAACTTTGGCATGCACGTTTTGGTCATCTGAATTTTGCCAATTTGCTGCGTTTACAAAAATCAAATATGGTTGCTTCTTTGCCGCCTCTTGAAGCACCTGTCAAACATGTCTGTGAAAACTGTATTTTGGGTAAGATGCAACGTTCAAAGTTCTTAAAAAGGATGGTTCAGTCAGGGCCACATGTAGGTTGTAGCTTGTGCATAGTGATGTTTGTGGGCCCATGCAAACTCCGTCCTTGGGTAATTACCTTTACTTCGTGACTTTTATTGATGATTATTCCAAGCATGCATGGGTATATCCGATTAAAGCGAATTCCAAAGTATTTATGTGCTTCAAACAATTTTTGGCTATGGCTGAAAATGTCTCGAAATGTACTATGGACACCCTTCGTTCCGATTGAGGGGGGGAGTTTATGTCTTATGAATTTAATGCATTTCTAGCTAGTCATGGGATAAAACACAATGTACAATGCCTTATACGCCTCAGCAAAATGGTGTTGCTGAGAGGAAAAACATGTCACTTATGAAAATGGCACGATGTATGGTCAAAAGTCAAGCTTTACCGCATTCGTTTTGGCTTGAAGCCATCATCCTGTGTGCCACTTATGTACAAAACAGGTGTCCTACGAAAGCTTTGCAGTCTATTACTCCATATGAATCATGGTATGATAAAAAACCTTCTGTTGAGCACATCCGTGTTTTTGGTTGTTTGGCATATGCTTTGGTGCCACAAACACAACGCATAAAATTGAATGATAAGGCTGTCAAATTGTATCTTTGTTGGTTATAGTGCCGAAAGCAAAGGTTACAGGTTGTATCATCCACAAACAAAGCGTATTCTAGTTTTATGAGATGTTGTGTTTGTGGAAGATTCTGTTCAGCCCTTGCTGTCATGTACAAGAGACGATAATGTAAGCTCACAGGACATTTATGACACTTTGTTGCCTCTTTTCAGTGGTGGAAGTTCAAATGTAAATTCCGATGAGGCAAATGTATAGCCTATGGAGGTTTATGAAAATGTTACATATCATCCTATCACTGATGCAGATGTACATGATGTACTTGATGAGAAAAGGGCTGAAAATGTTACAGATCATCCTATTCCCGATGTAGATGTACATGCTGTACTTGATGAGGAAAGGGTTGAAAATGAGCATATTAGAGGTATGCCAAAATGGCTGGTGCATACATTGCGTGATAGTAAATTGGATGCACCTTTGTCTAGTCACACTCATTAAGGCTCTCGCCATGCATCATATTGTTATGCTTTGGCTGTGTCTAGCTTACATGATGTTGAGGAACCTCGATCTTTTGATGAAGCACAAAATTCAAAAAATTGGATGGCTGACATGCAATCAAAATATGATGCACTTATAGAAAATGCATTACACATGGACTTTATGTGATTTTCCTCGTGGGAAAAATGCCATGGGTACGAAGTGGGTTTACAATTTGAAACGCAAGCCGGTTGGTGAGATTGATTGCTATAAGGCTCGACTTGTTGCAAAGGGTTATGCACAACAAAAATGCATAGATTATGAAGAGACTTTTTCTCCCACTTGTCGTATGAATACTATGTTTTTTCTATGTGCATTGGCATCTCATTTTGGTTGGGATGTCCATCAATCAGACATTGGTACTACTTTCTTGAATGGTGACATATTTGAGGAAGTTTATGTAATGCAGCCTCGGGGTTTTGTCAAGAAAGGACAAGAGGATAAAAAAGTGTGTAAATGTAACAAAGCTTTGTATGGGTTGAAGCAATCTCCTCGTGCTTGGTATGAGAAGGCTGGCACTCATTTGGTAAAACAAGGCTTTTGTAACAATCCAACAGAAAGCACATTGTATGTAAAGCATGAGGGTGACGTACTTCTCATTGTGGTTCTTTATGTGGATGATTTGTTGATCATCGGACCAAATGAAAGACATATTGCTGAATTTAAGGCTGATTTGAATGCTACTTTCAAGATGAAAGATTTGGGGCTGTTGCATCATTACTTGGGTATTCAATTTAAGCAGTGTGATGGTGGTATTGCATTGTGTCAGAAAAGTTACATAGAGACATTGCTATGTAAGTTTGGACTTGAGGATTACAAATCTATTGCCACTCCTATGGAAACATGTTTGAAATTGAGTCCTCATGATGTTGGTGATCCTACAGATGTCACTCTTTACCAAATTGTTGTTAGCTGCCTCATTTATGCATGCAACACGAAGCTCGATATTCAATTTGTAGTCTCACAAGTCAGCAGATTTATGCATAGCCCAGGGTCTAAGCATTGGCATGCTGTCAACAGGATTTTCCACTACTTGAGTGGCACTTTATATATTGGCTTGCTTTATCCCAAGGGGGGATCATTGCCACCAGAGTTACATGATTTTTTGCACTTAGATTGGGCTGGTTGTTTTGACATGCGAGTGTCCACAAGTGGTTTTTGTTTCATGCTGGGCAATTCATGTATATCATGGTTGAGCAAGAAGCAACCTCCTGTGGCCACTTCCAATTGTGAGGCTGATTACATGGCAGTTTTGACAACTACGACTGAGTGTGTATGGCTCAGATGCCTTATGGTGATTTGGGTGTTGGACAGGACACTGCCAACACTATCTACACTAACAGTCAGAGCGCATTGGCAGTTGCGAGGAACCCAGTTTTTCATGCTCGCACAAAGCACATTGAGGTGCATTATCACTATGTCAAGGAGAGGCTCTCAATAGGAGAGATCAGCTTGGCTTATGTTCCAACACAGGACAACCTTGCAGATCTTTTCACAAAGGTATTGTCTCATAAGAAGTTCGAGGCTTTCCGCAAAGCTTTGGTCTACTCCCCCTTGTGGATTGATCATGTCCTCAGGCATGGCACTTCCCTTTACTCTATGTACCAGTTCTCGTTCATCGCACCAAGGGGAATTTGTTACCATATACATGTGGTAGTGATGTGTGTGAACACACTTAGGACCGCCGAACATTTTTTCCCTCACTAGGAGGTTGTTCCCCCCGTGCATCGTATATATGCCCATCACTCTAGGGCTAACTTATCTTTTCCATTGCACACTAAGTAATACACTCTTTGTTGTGTGCCTTGAGCTTTCTCGTCTTCTCCAAGCTGTGTGTGTTTTCTTGCAACCCTAATTCCAACAGTTCTCAACATATGCTTACTGTGTGGCTATGAAGGTTGTTGAACATAAGGAGGCTTCGCATGTTGGTACCCTACCACAATGGATTGGGATCTGTTTTTTTAATTTATCTGCACTGTCTTGTTTTGAAGGGTGGATGTTAATACACCAAGTATGCAAAACCCGTTCATTAACCTTATTTAGAGCCGAGTCTCACATCACATCAAGGAAATTAGAGGTATTAAAATGATTTTGTTAATGTGCAGTCCTACACACATGCATATATTAACAACATCAAGGGAACATTTTCGTAAATGCTAGTAGTGCGCTTAATACAAGACATCTTGCTTGTATTACAAAAACAAAGGAAAAACTAACAATGAAAAAAGAGGAGATAGTTTCCACTATTTTTGACGCAATAAAATGTAACCTCCTCTTGAATGAAGTTTTTAAAGTAGTATTTTGCAAAGACTTATGAGTTCTTCTCTTCTTGTTCAAAAGTGTTGTGAACCAATACTCTAACTCAAAGTGGGACTCGGCTCTTAACACGCTTATTATGTATATCCATGATAGATATATATAACCCAATAAGCTCCTGAAGATTACCTCACTTCAATGGCAGCACTGGCAGTGGGTACCAGCTTCTCTACAACAGCTACGGCACTCCCTCTTTGCAAGCTCTTCTCTACGGTTCATCTGCCCGGTATTTTACCCGAGAGAGAGAGAGAGAGAGAGAGAGAGAGAGAGAGTGTGTAAAGACCTTGTAGGACTTTTGGGTGTTTCATAGAGATAGAATGACCCTCTTTGACATTCTGTGGGTGATTCGCTTTCTGAACTTACGTCGTTATATATGGATGAAGAGAGGTGAATGATAATGGCAGAACGAAATATTACTTTACATTCCTGCTATGTTATGTGCGCTTTTAATTCTGGAAGCCATAGATGAAGTTACCAATATAAGTTATAGACAGAAGAGATAGTCAAGCCACAATGGCTCATTGAAAATCGAACCAGAGAGAGAGAGAGAGAGAGAGAGAGAGAGAGAGAGAGAGAGAGTTGCTGAAAGTTTATC
The DNA here is from genome assembly GCF_014529385.1 of Adiantum capillus-veneris. NCBI lineage: Eukaryota > Viridiplantae > Streptophyta > Polypodiopsida > Polypodiales > Pteridaceae > Adiantum > Adiantum capillus-veneris. The sequence continues at coordinate 52,911,403 of NC_140942.1, read as the reverse complement.
TCTTGGAAGTCAACAGATTTTGTTCCTCTTCTTAGGTGTTTTTCAAAGATCGAAACGGCCAACAAGCATTCATGCAGATTCAAAGCAATGCAAGGTTAGAGCATCTTCTGAGGTGATCCAAATTCAAGAAGCCGATTTGAAGCTCATACGGCGAGAAGCTTTTTTAGCAGCTATGTTTACAACCATTGCAGCATCAGGCAAGAAACACTGAAGTAGCTTTCACTTTTTTCTACTTGTATCTGCCATCACGTGATTGATGTTTTTTTTCCCCAAGAAAAAGATTCTGCTATTAGTTCAGAAAACTTGCCCAATGGGCTACAAACTGCTTTTGCTAGAGAGGGCTACATCAACATGTGGGGAGACTCTCCCAATGAAAAAACAAGATACGTACTATGATGGCTAAATCAGGAGAAGGGAGGAGGGAACAACCACATTGGTGGACGGAACTGCCATCTAGGCGTGCGATAAACCATGGTGAAGAAGGGCCCTAGGCAGACCGCATGCAATCAGCATGCAATCAGAGCTGCCCTTGGAGTCTCTCAAATTGGCCCCTGAGTGTGTGGATCAGCTCCAGCCAAATGTCACGGACAGTCTTTGCCGCCGGGACTTGTCGAACCTCGAAGATGCGGAAGTAGTGGGCTCGCTAGATGAACCATAGTGTCAGGCTGCAAATGAGCTCCCAACACCACTCTCTATCTCTGCTCCACTCCTGAGGGACTAGCTTTGTGGTTGGCTGGAGTGTAGGCCGGCCCTCCTGTATCACGATCATCCTGTTGACTGAAGCCATCTCCAAGCGAAGTGCTAGGCCCGTGAGTCTAAACCAAGCTGCAACACCCCATGTGTATTGGCTGGATGCAAAAAGTGGAGACATCATCGGAAGAACCTGAAGCCAAACCTGATGTGCCATGAGAAAATCCCACAGAAAATTGCGTTGAGTCTCAAGTGGGTGGTCACAGACGGCACATACTACCGAAAGACCACTGTGCACCAACTAACTCGTGATTGATTGCAGTAGCTCGATGTGCGACTAGCCACTGGAACATGGTGACTCGTCTCAACTATCTGTTGTCCCACAAGAGCTTCCAAATCCTGCCAAGAACTCGGATGTGAGACCCTCGTCCTACCAGTGAATGAACAGAACGAGCCTCGCTCAACGCTAATAGTATATGGCAACCCCGCCGAGTTGTGTACCAAAAGAAAAGGGTCCCTGGGTAATCAGCTGGAGTAAAAAGATCCCGCCAAAACTACTCCCTTGGGTCCCACTGCACTCACACCAAAGGGCGGCTTTCTTAAGCCTAGAGCCGCTAGCGTCCCGATTCAAGATCGATCGGGGTCTATGACACAAGTCCTCCCACTGATACCCACAACTCTACTCCGCTGAAAGCCTCTGGTGCCTCGGCAGTGACTCTGTGGAGGCGGCCTTCCCATTGAACCTTGAAGAACATGCACAAAATTGTGTTTGAGCGAGCACTATGAGACGGGGATCCCCGTCGCGTGAAAGCCTCATCGAGCAGGGAATTAACGGCTCCATATCAGGCAATTGCTCTAAGCCTCCTTCGAAAGATTGAAACTGGTCAGCCCGCGCGGGACTGTGGCAAAAGGAGAAGTCTGCACCAAAAGTGGCGCCCTCAGGCAACACACTTCCTCCCGAGCCAGCTCGTTACTCAGGAGTGTCCCGTGAGCTAGTGGTGGAGTGTGGGAAGGGCTAGGCGAGGAGGTTGCAGGGGCAGTTGAGGCGACGAGAGGGGGCGGAGCGAAGGAGTCGGCAGGCAGGGGGGAGGGGGAGGGGAAGGGGAGGCTGTTGGTGGTGAGGTTGAGGTGGAAGGAGGCTCCTCAAGAGCATCCCGCTGTAAAGGGTCAAAATGGTTCCATGTAGGAACGTTGTCAATGGTGAGGCTGAGGTAGATGGAGGCTCCTTAGGAGCATCCTGCTGTAAAGGGAGACATCATCGGAAGAACCTGAAGCCAAACCTGATGTGCCATGAGAAAATCCCATAGAAAATTGCGTTGAGTCTCAAGTGGGTGGTCACAGACGGCACATACTACCAAAAGACCACTGTGCACCAACTAACTCCTGATTGATTGCAGTAGCTCGATGGGCAACTAGCCATTGGAACATGGTGACTCGTCTCAACTATCTGTTGTCCCACAAGAGCTTCCAAATCCTGCCAAGAACTCGGACGTGAGACCCTCGTCCTACCAGTGAATCAACAGAACGAGCCTCGCTCAACACTAACAGTATATGGCGACCCCGCTGAGTTGTGTACCAAAAGAAAAGGGTCCCCGGGTAATCAACTGGAGTAAAAAGATCCCGCCAAAACTACTCCCTTGGGTCCCACTGCACTCGCACCAAAGGGCGGCTTTCTTAAGCCTAGAGCCGCTGGTGTCCCGATTCAAGATCGATCGGGGTCTATGACACAAGTCCTCCCATTGATACCCACAACTCTACTCCGTTGAAAGCCTCTGGTGCCTCGGCAGTGACTCTGTGGAGGCGGCCTTCCCATTGAACCTTGAAGAACATGCACAAAATTGTGTTTGAGCGAGCACTATGAGACGAGGATCCCTGTCGCGTGAAAGCCTCATCGAGCAGGGAATTGCCAGCTCCATATTAGGCGATTGCTCTGAGTCTCCTCCGAAAGATTGGAACTGGTCAGCCCGCGCGGGACTGTGGCAAAAGGAGTAGTCTGCACCAAAAGTGGCGCCCTTAGGCAACACACCTCCTCCCGAGCCAGCTCGTTACTCATGAGTGTCCCGTGAGCTAGTGGTGGAGTGTGGGAAGGGCTAGGAGAGGAGGTTGCAGGGGCAGTTGAGGCGACGAGAGGGGGTAGGGGAGGGGGCGGAGCGGAGGAGTCGGCAGGCGGGGGGGGGGGGAGGGGAAGGGGAGGCTGTTGGTGGTGAGGTTGAGGTGGAAGGAGGCTCCTCAAGAGCATCCCGCTGTAAAGGGTCAAAATGGTTCCATGTAGGTACGCTGTCGGTGGCAAGGCTGAGGTAGATGGAGGCTCCTTAGGAGCATCCTGCTGTAAAGGGAGACATCATCGGAAGAACCTGAAGCCAAACCTGATGTGCCATGAGAAAATCCCACAGAAAATTGCGTTGAGTCTCAAGTGGGTGGTCACAGACGGCACATACTACCGAAAGACCACTGTGCACCAACTAACTCGTGATTGATTGCAGTAGCTCGATGTGCAACTAGCCATTGGAACATGGTGACTCGTCTCAACTATCTGTTGTCCCACAAGAGCTTCCAAATCCTGCCAAGAACTCGGATGTGAGACCCTCGTCCTACCAGTGAATGAACAGAACGAGCCTCGCTCAACGCTAATAGTATATGGCAACCCCGCCGAGTTGTGTACCAAAAGAAAAGGGTCCCCGGGTAATCAGCTGGAGTAAAAAGATCCCGCCAAAACTACTCCCTTGGGTCCCACTGCACTCGCACCAAAGGGCGGCTTTCTTAAGCCTAGAGCCGCTAGCGTCTCGATTCAAGATCGATCGGGGTCTATGACACAAGTCCTCCCACTGATACCCACAACGCTACTCCGCTGAAAGCCTCTGGTGCCTCGGCAGTGACTCTGTGGAGGCGGCCTTCCCATTGAACCTTGAAGAACATGCACAAAATTGTGTTTGAGCGAGCACTATGAGACGGGGATCCCCGTCGCGTGAAAGCCTCATCGAGTAGGGAATTGCCGGCTCCATATCAGGTGATTGCTCTAAGCCTCCTCTGAAAGATTGAGACTGGTCAGCCCGCGTGGGATTGTAGCAAAAGGAGAAGTCTGCACCAAAAGTGGTGCCCTCAGGCAACACACTTCCTCCCGAGCCAGCTCGTTACTCAGGAGTGTCCCGTGAGCTAGTGGTGGAGTGTGGGAAGGGCTAGGAGAGGAGGTTGCAGGGGCAGTTGAGGCGACGAGAGGGGGTAGGGGAGGGGGCGGAGCGGAGGAGTCGGCAGGCAGGGGGAGAGGGGGGGGAAGGGGAGGCTGTTGGTGGTGAGGTTGAGGTGGAAGGAGGCTCCTCTGCATACATTTTTCATGTCGCATACATCTCGGCTCATGGTGTTAAATTTCTCCTCTTTCAATACATGGTCAATCTCTACTTTGCTCATGGCACCTCATGCGCTCCTTCAAAGCATTCAAGTTCACAAGAGAGCGTTTACATTCCTTGACTTCCTCTTCAAGTTGCATCAAACGTGTTGTTTGCATCTCAAGTGTCCTCTTGAGATTCTCATTCTCAACCACAAGTACGTTGAGTGCGCCATTCTCCATTGCAAGTGCTCGTAAGTCTTCGCCTTGTTTTGTTTACGGTCTCTTGCAACGATACCAAGTATGCCATGATCATGGTTTCCGATGTCGTTGGTTGGGTGGTTTATTGCTATCTCCACCCTTAGGAGATTTGGATCATTTTCCACAATGGTTGTGGACCTTGTTGAAGAAGAAGAACCCTTGCGAGTGCCGGAAGACATTGTATGTCAAATAAGAGATGAGAGTCAACTTTCTTGAACCTGTTCACTTCAGAAATGCTGCTACAGAAACGCCTTCCATTACTTTGAAAATTTCTGTGTTTACATCAATGCGTAGAGGGCGTCGTGCTCTTCAATTGAGGCTATAGATCACCCAAATCGGAGTTCGGATGAAGAAGTTATGATCAAAAGAGTGAACTGCTATCTACTAGGTCAAAAAATGGCTGTGTTTTTTGTTGAAGAGGGGGGGGGGGGGGGGGGGGGGAGAGAGAGAGAGAGAGAGAGAGAGAAATGCAATGAAATGTTATATTAAACGTTTTCAAAAGGCCAAAATGACCTATGAGACCAAATTGATTGAATCCTTGTGGATCTAATCCAATGTCTGGGTACAAAAATAAAATGAAATAAAGTGAAAGACTAAAATAAAAGATTAAAATCGTCAGACTGAAATCATCATCATCATCATCCATGCCCGAGGATCGGACGTTGTTCGAGAAAGTATTGCATTGGTCACTGAAGAGCCTCATCGATGTCCGCCTCTGTAAATAGTCGTACAGGGCGTCTCCCATGTCATGCTAGAATAGTCCTGATCCTCTGATGGAGCCTCCATCGATGTCGTGGTCGCCCCCGTGGACGTGGACGTCTAGCTCTCCCTCTCCCGAGCTCAGTGGCTCTGTCCACTAATATACCTCTGGTAGAAGTGGGTTGTGAAGTCTGTTGTGAAGCATGCTCATCTGGCTGCCGAGTTGAAACCGGCCCGTGGGGCGGTAGGCGTTGGCTTTCACCCAAAATTCTTTACTTTAGATACACACACAAAGCACTTTGCAAAGGAAACCTGCGACGGGAATTAACACTTGAATACACACACGGCTCGTAAGCTAGAATGCCCCGAGCAGACGTCGAGGCCCGACAACCTGTAGGCCCCAAAATTGGCGCCCCTTTCGGTATTTCTTTATACTTTGAGAGGGTAAGTAGAGTCCTGGGAATTGTTGTCTATATCCAACTAGATACCACTTGATTTGGCCAAATTTCGGCAACATAACAGCCCCAAAACTTGCACGAAACCAATTCCCCTGTTGGAACTCACTTCCACTGGCATAAACCCTCTGATTCCTGCCCAAAAACAGTAAATTCAGCACGCTGTATTTACTGGTTTTTGCCCTGTTTTCAGCCCCAAACAGTCCCCTAAAAACAGCCCCAAACAGTCCCCTAACTGTCCTCTGCCAGTGGGGCACTATTCCCAATGGTTCTGGCGTCCGTATGGCTGAAAAACAGTCAATTTTACAGTGCATACACAACGCTGAATTTGCACCTGTACGGTGAGGTTATGACCCTCACCGGTGCCTGCTTTGGAGTAGCAGCTAGCTACCCTTGTTCTTGCTCAAGGAGGCTCTTGCCTCAGCACAAAAGCATGAACCCACACAGCTATACATCAGTCAAATGAAGAGCCCTCTTGTGGGGCATCACATAACTGCACGTAAGGGGGAGAGAGAGCAGTGTGTAGTGTGCACACTCCTAGCACCACACCGTACATAGAGAGGAAAGCAAGAACTCCATAGCTCTTAACATGTGATAGGTTCTCAATGAAGCATCCCCCCAGCATAAATCGAGCGCCCCCTCTGCTGCCCTTGACATGTAATGCATCTGTGAACAAATAGATGCAAAAAGGGGAAGATTTCTATGGCTGCCAAAACCTGCGTATCGCTGAAAAGGCAGCAAAGCAAAACAGCCCTGTAAACACGCATTTGATGCCTTCCAATGCTGAAAATGAGCTCCTTGGACCTAGGCAAAGTCATGGGAAGCTCAAAAATGGAGAGAAATGGCTGAAAATCAGCGTTAACAGCCTCCAAAATTGCTCCAGAAAGTCAGTTACGAGTTCTGTTCTCCCGGACTTGGTAAATTGACCAAAAAGTGCCACTTGGCACTCATACATGCAATTTTCCCGCACTGGGCTTCCTGCTTAAAAATCTGTCAACTGGTGCATCAGGTGACTTTGCAGCAGAGTAATAAAATGTTCCCCTAGTCATACCGAAGGTAATGACGCAAACACATTTCACGGCCCAAAATAGCAGTTCCCTAATTTTTAGGAAATGATTCCGTTGGGCTCCCACTAGTCATCTGACCATCTATCCTCATTGGGACCGCATCCAAAAGTGCAATGTGGCCCAACTATCGGATACTTTTTGTTGGTAGTCCCACCTTAGACTTTATGCCTTTATTGAGTTCACTTCCTAGTATCCACCAACTTGCTAAGTGCGACGAGGGGACCTACATGACCTTGCACTGAGCCTAGACATTCTCTTACTATACGAATTCCGGTGCCGACCAACTTCCTGTCTGTGGGTGAAACCACCGTTCACATTGGCCATACAATGTCCGACCATTTGCAACTTCAAAAAGAGGGTCTCAAAAATAAAACAAAAATCATTGGAAAGAAACCAACAACTAAGGTTAGCAATTGCCATGTCCTCGTGACACGAGTCCTTGCTCTAAAGAAGTCAGTGACCTCCCTCTGTGAATGTCTCCCACTGTCTTGTCTCCTTAATAGACTCTCCGTTTGTCTACGTAGCTCTAGCAAAAACAACCCGAGGCATCTGATCCTGATATCTCATGACTCTACCAATTGGCCAAAGCCCTCTCTGAATAGACAGTGAAAGCGGCCTCGTATTTCATAGAATTACGGACAATGACAAATGTGATGTAACTATGTCTCTGGCTCTATATGACACAATTGGCATATCGTGGCTTCTCCTAAATGTGCAAGTCTCAATCTCTAGCTGATGCGATGATGTGCACATCTGACCAATAGCACATCGTTTCCGATAGGATAAATGAGTGTCCATATAGGCTGGTCTGATCACATATTCATCCTCTGTTAGTTGGAGGAGATGCTCTCTATAGAAAGCCACCTTAGTGCTCAACTCTTGTACTGACTGTATCCATGTGCCTCTGGTATCTAGTTGAATTAAATCCCCACGTTTAAGTCTTAGTGATCTCTGTCCATGTGAGAGAAAGGGAGGGTGCATCCAAGGAGTACTGGAATGGAGGCAGTCTATCCATGTTGAAGCCATGTGATTGAAACCAGGATGTCATCTGCCCATACCAACATGCTGCGTCCCATTGTAGCGCTAGCTGTCGGGATGACTTAAGGAGCAATGACTCAAGGGCTAGCCGAGCATATCTGTCTTTGGGGAGGTCCCATAAATTATGCATGAAGGAAACTGATCTAGTAAGGGCCTCAACTACGAGAGGGGGGGCAGCTAGCTCAGCTCGAATAATCTCATGTGGCACTGAGGCCTTAGCTCGAATCATCCAAGAGATCATAGAGACTAGAGGCCTCTCCATACATCTCCATCCATCAGTGCTGCGAGATCTGCCCTGGTGGTTCACTGAGGGCCTCCAAATCTGAACCCCATAGAGCATAGCTGAAGCCACTAGAGTGTCAAAAATCCACAGCTTTGTTCAAGGTTCCTGAAACTGAACTTGCGAACACATCTTCTCCAATCCTCCCAAGGCTGCATAAGCTCCCGTCAATCTAGTCTTTGCTGCTCTCCTCAATGAAAATGCCGGTCCACTGAAGACTACCCCAAGATAGGTGTATGCATCTGTATACTCCACTGTCTCCTGACCATATGTAAAAGCGGGTGCTGACCTCCTGACCCACTGTGGTGTGGTGTTAAAACACCATAAACCTTGGTTTTCCCCAAGTTAACAGACAATCCACTATCGTGGGCAAATGTGTACAAAGCATCTAAGTGACGCTGCATCCCCTCCGGGGAGTCGGAAATCAACACAATATCATATATAACAATAGTGGGATCTATGTCCCTGCCAACTGTGCTCCTCTATCAACTGAGAGAGAGAGAGAGAGAGAGAGAGAGAGAGAGAGAGAGAGAGAGAGAGAGAGAGAGAGAGAGAGAGAGAGAGAGAGAGAGAGAGATGATGAAATGAAATGATATATTAACGTCTTCAAAAGGCCAAAATGACCTATGAGACCAATCTATTACATACTGGTGAATCTGATACCATGTCTTAGTAAAAACAAGAGAGAGATACTAAATTGAATCTAGAAGTGTTACTAGCTGGAACTGTGTGGGGTATGTGTGAGCACTGATACAATGGGCGCCCAATACAAGAGAGAGACAATGGGTGATGAATCCACCCTCATCGGTACTCTAGAGAGAGAGAGAGAGAGAGAGAGAGAGAGAGAGAGAGAGAGAGAGAGAGAGAGAGAGAGAGAGAGGGAGGTCTTGTTACTGTATATATCCAGGTGTTGTAAATAAAGATACTGCGGAAGCTGCATCAACGAGTCGAAGAGCTGTAAGGTTCAAGCTATTAACCTTTCTTAGTGCCCAGCATTTTGATCTTTATATCTTATAACAATGTGAATTCCTCGTGACAGCTGAAAGGAGAAAAGGTTCCAGAGAGTGAATACAAGACCTTGCCAAATGGTCTCAGGTAGGTAGCCTTTTCTTCTTGCATGTCAATGTACTCTTGTAGAATCAGGGGCGCTCTTTTAGCTATGATTTACATGTTTTGGGTGCTTCAATCAGTTTAATTCCATTGAGGTTTTCAGTCCTATTGGGCTCATGGATGCAAGTGACAATGCTAGGGATGAAGGTGGGTATTGATTCTTTCCATGATGCCCGTACGTTTTGTTTTGGCTATTGCTAGGGGTCAAGGGCAATGAGGCTCTAACTTACATAGCATTGACTATGATTGCCAGGGTGTGTTTCTAATCAGTTGTCTCACTTAGGAAGAGATTAGTTTATATCCTTCTGTTTTTGTTTCTCAAGGCCATCTTAGCATGATTCTTGTGCTTGGATAGTGTGTCCCCTTTACACTTGTCAAGAAAATTTTCAACGCATCCGTGACACAGCATACTGGTCAATGTCTCATTTATCAATAATTTCGTTTTCATGAATGAGCTGTTTCAATGCATCAGGAGCCACACTGAAGAGGCAATGCAGTGAGGCACAGTCCCAGCTTCCAACATGGCTATAGAACACATAGATCACACCTGCTTTGGTGCACCAGTCCAGATGCTCAGCCCCTTTCAGCACCCTTACATCCTCATGCTTTTGTGCATGGTTTACCAGCAGTTATGGTTTCTGCCCCCCTGTTTCTTTCTGCATCAGCAGTTATGGTAATCGGTGTCCATGCAAGAACACTGAAAACCATGGGAAAATTTTTGTTAGTTCTTTCTATCTTCTGTGGTGCGTATGCCCTTTCAACTACCTTATTTGTGTGCTAATTTTTCCTATTTGATGCTTCTTTTAGTGCTAGGCTTCATTATGGTTGAGTCTGCCCTGCATCTCTACAGTTATGATAGAAACTCAGTACGCATACCTTTGTATTGATGTATGCTCATGTGTGTGTGTACCTAGCTCGACACCTACTATTGGGCATTGACGACTTTAGTGGGGATGTCGTAGTTGATCCTATGAATCATGAGCTGATAGCTATATTGTCTTGCGGATGACTACCATGAATCTATACCTTGCACTTCCCTTTGAAGGTGAATCTGGGCCTATCAAGGATTCATTTGGGTATATTTTTAGTCGTATAGTGGATATGTACACTTTACACTCGCAAAGTTTTCGTCTGAGTCACGACCAGTTGATATTGTGTTAATTCTTTCTATCTTCTGTGGTGCGTATGCCCTATCAACTACCTTATTTGTGTTCTAATTTTTCCTATTTAATGGTTCTTTTAGTGCTGGGTTTCATTTTGGCTGAGTTTGCCCTGCATCTCTGCCCTGCATCTCTAGAGTTATGAAAAAAACTCAGTATGCAGATCTTTGTGTTGATGTATGCTTGTGTGTATGAGCGCGTGTGTGTGGGAGCATAAATTAGAACCTAGTTGTACACCCACTATTGGGCACTAATGACGTTAGTGGAATGTCATAGTATTTGTAATGGGTGGGCACCACGTGCCGACTAAAAAGAACAGACTGGAAGAGACTTTTAGCGCTTCAAAACAACTTGAACAGAGAGAGAAAGATCCACACGAGACATGGAGTAGCGGAGTTCCACTCCGAGATGCACTGGCCCCAAAACCCTGGCGCCCCTTTTGGTATTTCTTTTGTATTGCTTCGCAAAGGTACAAGTGCGGAAACTCCGCTCTTCTTTCTCCAAACCGGGAATGCCAGAGAGAGTGCCCCCTCTACATGTTTAAAGGCCCAAAAGCAATTGCTATGAAAGCTCTGTGTCCAAAAGCTTCTGATCCAAAAGCTGGCGCTCTCTGGGCTGTTACGCAAACTGTGGAACTCCGTACGTGTGCCATGCCAGCACTGCTCTGCATTTTACGCTGCTGTCCGTACAGTTTTTGTCCCGTCTATACTTAGGTATTTTTATGGCTGGCTGTCCACGTCATCACCTTTTAGGGTTTGTTCCCACTTGGCCGGTTGTCCATAGTAGTGGTCTTGAATGGCTAAACTCCCTAGGGGTGGTGCCACATCACCAACTTGTGACAGTATTTAGTCAATACTATGCATCATGGAGCTGATGGTTATATCGTCTTGTGGATGACTACCAGGAGTCTATACCTTGTACTTTCCTTTGAAGATGAATGTGGACTTCTCTTGTATTCATCTAGGTATATATATTTTATTTGTAGAGAGACCGTCCAAGGAAGCACAAAAATAAGCAAAATAGCCGAGGTTGGGCTGCTGGAATGTATAATCTCTTTCACATCTGTCAAGTGGTCCACAAGGCTGAGAATCAGCAGCCAAAGGATGAAGCCATCAAATCCAGCCATGTAATTAGGCACAATCTCAAAATTCTAGAAATGCTACTTGTAATTTACAACAACGGGAGGCAGCACCATCCCTTTTCACAAGTTACTGAGATACTGCAAATGTTGTGAGTAAACTCTGTCAAAAGAACAAAGATTGTTTCAGTGGCATTTTTTCCATGAAGTCCTTTTTCCCATGCTTTAAGACTCTTGTCCATGTCACTTATTGAATCAGCATAAGGTGCTCCCATGGTTTGAAGTCCTTTTTCTCATGCTTTAAGACTCTTTTCCATGTTCCTTATTGAATCAGCATAAGGTGTCTTCCATGGTTTGAAGTCCTTTTTCCCATGCTTTAAGACTCTTTTCCATGTTCCTTATTGACTCAGCATAAGATGTCCTCGGTGGTTTTGAAAAGGACATGCATATGCTGCATGTGCCGTGAGACCATGCATGCTAACGTCTATTGACATCTCTGAGTGACTAGTCTCTGACTAACTCTCTAAATACAGTTTTTCAGTAACCTCTCTAATAGCAGCCTAATTTACGATGGTGGAGGCCTAATCCATCTTTACGGGAGACCCAAGGAAAAAGTCCACATGCAACCCTCCACATCAATCCAATCATTGAGTGTACACATATTTAGAGGATGAAAAGGGAACCTTGTTGTTGTTAGAATTGGCAATGGAGGATGCAATGAAGACAAGAACTGGCCGCCGATCCGGTGGACACCTCAACTCCAATCTGGCTCGACTCTGATGAGATCCTTTGACACTAGAGAACACCTGCAATGCCAGATGCATGAACAAGGCATTTGTGGAGAAGAGAGATAACTGAGGTAGAAAGAGAGAGGACATCTGAGAGAGAGAGAGAGAGAGAGAGAGAGAGAGAGAGAGAGAGAGAGAGATCTGGGAAAGGCTCTTATTGTTGATCACAAAGCTGCATACTCAAGTGACCAAGGGTGGTCCCGCATAGCCCCAATGGATAGAAAGGTACACACAATTGATACTGCTACTGCCATCTGCTCCTACACATGAGACCATTGACATGACCTCAACATGGGTACCACCTCTTAGCATGCGCAAGAGAGATGCCATAACTCTTAACATCCCCTCTCAGCTCCTGGAACGAAAGACGGACCAGGAAGCTGGAGTGAGCAATCTGCAATTGTAAAGAGAGGGTTTCGTGGACGAGGATATCTACAACAAGACTTTGAGGTTGAACAATATGTGACCGCTATACCATCCAACCACTACCCTCGAAAGATGTCCGGGATGTAAAATGTTGTCCGTTTGAGAAGAACCAATCTCAAACAAGAATCTCCTCAACTCAACTGACTCACAAGTCGCACAGCGAGCAGCTGCAGTAGGTATTTCTGCTAATCGCTTCAACAGAAACCATCAAAACTGAGGGTGAAGGTATAAACTACGGGTATTCGGATCATTTCCCAACTCTCAAAGGCTCCACCCTTGAGGAAAGAGTCGAAAATCTGCACTTCCGGTCACATACCACATGCGAGAATCTTCGAGCTTCTATGGGAAGTCCAAAGAATGTGGACAATTGACGCTATTGAGAAATCAACTGTCTGATGATGCAGAACCAAAGAACTGCACCAACCACCATACATCATGCTAAATTGCAAATTGTACCTAAAGGAACTTCATGAGAACTGAGAGTGAAAAAGTGCTACTAATCTTCGTTTGTTTGGAACACATCTCGAGAGAATATCACCCCACTCTCAGAGTGAATCGAGAACATACATCCAACGGAAAGGTACACATATCAATATTGAGACTACAACTAATATAGCTAGATCAAGGGGCCCTGCACCCAAGCTCTGCAAGAGAAGAACAAGGCGCTATAGGAGGCCACCACATAAATTGTCAATCTTGTCCAATGCACATGGAACTTCTAGAAGTGAAAGGAAGTAGTCTCAAAAATTGACTCCTAAGCTGGCTCCACATCCCCCTTTGAAGGGAGAACACTCGGACCGTGGATTTCTTCCACAACTCTCCAACAGTCGCTACCTGTGTAAGTGGATCACCCAAGGAAAGTGAATGTGAAAGAAAGAATATACTTGTGAAACCTTGAACCAAATCTGAGAGAATAGAGAAGAACATCTCCCTACTTTGAAGAATGCCATGGCTGACTAATTGGTTCCTGGTCTAAGAAGGACCACTATCACCTATACGAAGCAACATGTCAGTCTAAGGATAAGGGAAGTAGGTGTGTCTTGAATCGTACAGTCTCCATGATCAATCTAGAAGACAAAACAGGGGAACTATTGTTCGGATGCACTGGGAAGAGTAACCATCACACCACAAATTCCGAAGAAGAAGAAGCAACCACCGAAGTAGCTAAAGAAAACACCCCCTAAGATACTAATTGCATTGTGGGCTAAAGCACACCATCCAAAAATCCACAAAGCGGGCAAGGAGACCAAGGACTAGAAGACATCGTGCATGATACTCTGCTGACTGGAGCACCAATAGTCAACTGAAGATAATAACCTGGAAGCCCTCTAAGAGAGAAGTGTCCTCAAAAGTTCTCTTTGAGGTAACAACTAACCGAACCCCATGTCGGAATAGAGCAAACATTGTCACTGAAAGCTCTAGAGCTAAAGTCGAGAGCTCCCCTCAATATAGGAAGCCCCTTTCGTGTTCAATCTTGGGAAGAGAGAATGTACCACCAAAAAGAAATTTGAGACAACCTGGCGTAAAACTGCTTCCTCTGTAACTGAATAGCAAAACCTGAATCTCATAGAACTCGAGCCTCAAAGAGAATCACACCATGGATAACCTCAAGTTGCTAAGGATAAGAAGACTTTTGAAAGGTTGTCACCTGAGGATCATGTTGCCAAAGAAGTTGTCGGGGTCCAACAGGACCTAACTACCCAAGCAAACTCCCTGAGATCAAACCTTATGCCTGCCATTCCTTTACATATGCCAAGATCAAACGTGTAGGTACAATCCAATACAATATACCAAACTCCATATAGACTCGAGAGAGCACATGTATTCCCATTGTTGTAACTTGCTTCCTTACAATCTTCCCCAAAATTGTCCTTTCCACTTGTGCTGAAGAGAATATACCCACGCAACTGTGTAACCAATATACAGTATAGAATATATCACCAATACTCAAGGGAAAAGTAAAGGAACCATTCAGTGGAATGCAACATGCCCTCGAAGATCGGAATGGGTTGCCCCAAGGTTGGAGCTCAACAAAGGGAAGTACGGGAGAAGCATCCGAATGTTGCTTAGTGCGGAAGTAGGAACTAGATGTCCCCATCAACTGCCGTTGCTGTCGAACATCAAGAATATTGCCCACGAGATCGCAAACCTGTCCCACAACTGTTTCTGACAAGCTCACAAAAGGGCAAAACGAATGATCAATAATGTAGGGCCACACTACCATCGATGAAGAGAGAACATGGAGATAAGGAGATAGGAGTAGTCCACACTCCAACCAAATTTCCTGGAAATGTTGTCATTGTTGGCTAAGCATCTGCCACCATATGTGTAACAGACTTGGACACTCCAAGTCAAGAATCAACCGCGACAGCACCAAATAACCACTTCAAAACAATTCACAAATCACAATAGATTTGCACTGGCCCGGCGGAGTTCCGTGCCTAGAGATATTGGCCCCAAAGACTGGCGCCCCTTTCGGTATTTCTTTTTGTATTAATCAATCATCAAAGTACAGAGAGAGCGTTAGGGTTTCACCATCACAGACTCTGCGTCCATGATGCCCTGGAGAAGTGAGGCCCTCACCACTAATTTAAAGGTTACAAGGGATGCCCAAAAGCAGAGCCCCAAAAGCTTCAAATCAAAAGCAATTGCTCTCTCTCTCTCTCACAGAGAGTCAAAACATGAAAGCAAAAGCATTCTCTCTCTCTTTCTCATTTAAGTAGAGAAAAAGCGAAATTTGCGTCGCTCATCATTTTCCAATTTTTTTTATTTTTATTTTTTATAAATTTCAGTCTCCGCGATTTCCGGAAATTAGGGTTTCTGGCAGAAATTAGGGTTTCTGTTGTCCGCCACGTCATCAATTTGTGACATACCCCCCTCTTGAAAGCATTGTAATAGACCGCGATTACGCCTGCAAAACCGACAAAAGCCATAAACCGTCTTAGCAGACACTGACTGTTAGTACCTACGTACTAGGAACACACATCTAGCACATGTACAAAATCGACAGTCACATCACACGACATCACAGGACATCACCAGACATCACAGGACATCACATGACATTCAACATTCATTCGGATCTTAGACCATGATTTATCGGCAATGTAGCTAGTGATAGCCGTTTTTTCGGCTCTTTGTAATTGCCACAGTGAGTTACCTCACCCTATCAAAATCACCCAAACACTGTGGCTATCCCTACCATTTCACTGTACATAGGCGTGCGTGAGTCACGGGACTTTTCCCATATCTTCTTAAAAAACCCTCAATTAGCTAGTCATTGGGCTAGTTGAGCCAAAAAAATAATAAAAAATATAAAATATAAGTATATTATGGCCCATGCGTATGTAAATATTTCTTTGTATATAGGGCCTAAATAAAAGATTTTTTCATAATTATTTTGGTATTTATTTAAATATTTCTACCTAGGTGTGTGCTATTTATGCTCTGTACATTGCCTCACCATTACCACAATTTTTTCTTACCAACTCCAACAAAAATCCAAAAAAACTAGTTTTATTTATGTGTATATTTTTTCACTATTGTGATTTTTCTCTTCCTACATCTATTTTGTTTTTTTTTCTAAAAAATTAGAACACCAAAAATATTTATCTTTTTATGGTAGCCTCATAATGAGAGAGATTTCTTTTGACCCCTTTATATTTTTTTCCACTTATATTATTTATATTTGACATGTACATATTTTTTAGACCCCTCAATATTTGATTTTCTTAGTTGTACTATTGACTTATATCATAATCTCAACAATATCTTCAATTATAGATCTCAACAATATCTTCAATTATAGACCTACCAAATAAGGTCAAGGGTAGGTGGCATGTATACATGCACTATGGAGGGCTCACTCTTGGAGGTATTCAAAAGAATCATCCAAAGAAGGACCCCACAAGGACCTTGTGCAGTGGAAAAAAACGGTCGGTTTTGCTGAATTTTTAAAGTTCACTTGCTCTCCGAATTTGAAAAGGTGATAAAAACAAAAGTTGTAGTTCGTGGGCTGAACTTTTGTCTCAAATTTTTTCATATTTTTTTGAGCTACGAGCTGTGAGCTATGATTTTATTACTGGACCCCAGTTTTCCCATGCTATGCAGCCACACTCTCTTTTCCACTTTATCATTTTCCTCTTTCACACAGACTTCTCCACTCATCATCCCCACCTCTCTCACCACTCCTCTCTGCACCCTACTCACCTTCTCCTCAACCTTGAAGAATAAGAGAAACCATGGTGAACTCATACCTCCCACACACAATTCCATTCCAAAATTGATCACCTAGTCTCATTTTTCCTCCTCCAATTTACCCATATCTATCAGAAAAACCACAAAATTCAGCCTCTTCTCTTAAAAGACAGCATCATGGTGGTTGATTACTCAGCTTCAATTACCTTGTCTCTCAAGGAAGGTCAAGAGTGGAGAAAAAATGTACCGTCAAAGCTAGTGGACCGTCAACAAGCGTCAAAATTGGCCCTGCTCAAGACACTTGGAGCATCAACCTTGTAAGAAATCCACCTTTTCTTACCTCTTAAGAGTTTTTCTTCCTTATTTGTATCCTACATGGATACTCCCATTGTAAATATCCAATTCCATTTGTAAATTAATACTAACTCTACTAACACTAACCCACTATGAAAAGTCCTATCACCTCCATTTCTCTCCTCTCTCTCTTTCCCCACCAACTTCTTGATAATTCCAAGCAAAAGAAATTAGATAAATGGCTGAAAATCTAACCCAACCATGGTTAGAGGAGTAACCCTAGCCTTCAAAATTGCTATAAAAGGAGGGTGTGGCTAGCACAAAAGGGGGGAGCCATAAGCAAGAGCACTATGCTATAGCTTGAGAAGCCAAGCTCAACCTCTCTAGAAGGAGCTCTTGAGTGGAAGCTCATTGTCTTATGCATGTGCATGTGTTGTAATAGGGGATTAGCAAGGGAACTCTATGCCATTTGTAAGAGAGAGAGTGTTCATTTAATTGAGAGTAGGAAATCTATCATTTCTCCTACTAGTGTAAGCCCAACATTTGTTGAATCAAGGAGGGTGGATTTGGACTAAGCTTCGATACTTTGTCTCCCTTCCAACGTGAAGTATTGGACAACAATGATGCGTAAGTGTCTTGGTGTTTTTTGTTAAGTTCTTGATAGCTTGTCTCTGGTGTTGTCATCAATCTAGCCATAAATCCCACTTACTGTAAGAAGGCGACAGGGTGGAGAGGACTCCCCTGGCCTTAAGACAGTGATTGGGGTGGTTTTTTCTTGTGATGCGTTGTGGTGAAATTTACGCAAGCTATGTTGAACAAATACTAATCTCACTTTGATTTGTCATGACAGATTTGTAAGAAGGTATTAATGCAACAAGCACCCTCTCCCCCTTTCTCTCTCTTTCTTAAATATATAGTTGTGTTTGCTTGATCATTGCCGATACGTTTCAAAGCAGCCCGAGCACTCTCTCTCTCTCTCTCTCTCTCTCTCTCGTGTTTTAGTGTGTGAGAGTGTTCCATTGGTTTAGGGTTAGTGTAAATTCCTTGCTTGTTTGTGGGTTGCTCTAACAATTCTCCTCTTTTGCGTCCTAGTTCGCTCTTAAACTAGGTGGTCCCCCTTGTGTAGTTTGGATTTGGCTGGGGGTTTGTTGTTTTGGTTTGTGTTGTGTTGTGCCCCAGCCCCATTGAGCAGCACGGGAGCCTTGAAGGGTGTCTAGAGGTTGCTCTTCTTGTTGCCCGCCCCGGACCGCTTCAAATTGGTGCCCCCACGGAGGAACGGCTTGTGTATTTTTGTGTAGAATCAACCTTTAGCATAGTCAAGTAGCTTGCATGAATCACGAAAATTTGTATGATCCCTTCATTCCCATTGCAAGGCAAAAGGTACACATAATTGTTAGTACTAAGTTGCAATTTCAACGTGTCATTCGTAGAATTTTAGGTCCTCTTAGGTTGGCCGAGATAAACGCTTCAGTAAGTCCTTTTATTTTGTCTCTCATTAGGTACGACCTTAGTTTGGACGTCTATATTTTTGTTTTGTTTTAAGCATTAGGTCATGCATAGACCATGGATAATGGCCTAGGAATAGAGGTTTTCCCCTTTTATTTCACTCCACACATTAGAATAAACATTGCAATTAGTAGGAAAATCCATTTTCAACAACGTATGGTGTTCATGTTTGGTGTCCAAAGAGTAGGAGAAATTCTTGCATCACCAAAGCCTGTCATTCTACCTCTCATCAACTACCACACTTCTTTTGATGTACATGTGTTCATTTTATTTTAAAATGAAGCGCAGCCTGGCAAAATAGTGTGTATGTTTGTTTTTTCTTTGTCCAAGTTGTTACAAGAAACAAAAAACGATCATTTGTTCTAACTGGGAATGTGTGTGCAGTGAAAGTTCAATCCTTAGAGATCTAGCTCTATTACCGATTGAGTTGCAGGAGCAAGTAGTAAGGCGTCTCCCTCATAACAAGAGAGTGGTGAAGTTAAGACGGAAGGTCCTACGCGTGGATTCCATTTTCCTCTTGTTGTTGGGCACTAAGGAAGACCGCGCATTCATCCAACTAGTGTGTGCCCTAAGATTGGTAAATAGAGTGAAATTTGGCGTTTGGCGAGTGCATTTCACCATTGAGGAAGACTCTTCAGAAAACTTGCGGCCAGAGTTCATGCTTCATAGACTCACATTTGGTGAATTTTTCCCTCATTTGCGTCTTATTAATAGTCTTCCTTTCGCTTTCAACAAAGGAGATAGGGAGCTATTCAGAGCTTGTCTTAATAAAGAGAGCATAGAGAAGATTGCAAATTTGTATAAATTCTCATCCTTCTCTACTTTCTATGACACTTTGTTCATAGAGACATTGTAAATCTCTTTATGCTTTTGAATGATTTAACCATAATCCTAAGGAGTTTTTGTCCAAGAATTTTGTAGCACAAGTGGAGTCTTTAAATCTTGCAAACTTGATTGGACTTGATGAGGATGTTCTTTATGAAATTGTGAGAAGGTTGCCTCACTCCGACTGTGTGGAACTCGAAGGAAAGGAGCTCCTAGTCAATTGCTACTTTCTCACGGCCTTCGACGAGCATGAAGATCTAGTTTTTATACAAACCGCTTGTGCGTTGGGAATTGTAGAACAAGTGCAATTTATCACTTGGAACGTGGTTGCTCTTTTGGATCCAGAAAATGAAGTTCTAGAGATTTCTGTTTATCGCCTTAGCTTTGAAGAATTTCAACCCTTCTTAGAGCTCATCAATAGTCTACCTTTTTGTTTTGATCAAACAAATCGAGACCTCATTGAAGCTTGGATAGCTGAAGAAGAAAACCTAGAGTCGTATTTTCTTACTTCTTCATTTGTAGGCGAGTGGTTCTAAATCTCTATTGTATCCCTTATTGTAACTCGTGTTGTAATCTTTCATAATAATGGAGAGCCAACGTCAAATGTCTGGATATCCTCTTTTCTTTGGAGAGCCTGGAGAGGATGCAGAATTATTTTTAGCAAATTTCAAGATGTCTTGCCGTATCAAGAGGATAGTAACCGATCAAGAACGTGTAGAAATGTTTGAGGTGGTCCTTAGGAAAGATGCTAGTACTTGGTTTGACTCTTTGCCTGAGGAAGTTAAGGGTAATTACACAGAAGTTTTGAATCGTTTTAAGAGATACTTCTTTGATCCCCAAAACACTCAAAAACTATGGCAAGACATTGTTTCTCATAAGCAAAAAGACTTAGATGACTACTACTTGTACAAGCAAGAGTTTCTACGTCTTTGGGCCCTATGGATACGAAATGTTGCTAACCCTGGTGATGGTGCATAATTTTTAAAGAAGGAGAGGTTCATAGCCGGACTCTTTCCTGACCTTAAGGTAAAAGTTGAGGCGGGTGCATCTACTACTTTTGATGCAGCTGAAACTAGGGCTGCTGAGAAGTATAGGAAACTCAAGTGCTTAAGGGGAGAGGTTCATAGCCGGACTCTTTCCTGACCTTAAGGTAAAAGTTGAGGCGGGTGCATCTACTACTTTTGATGCAGCTGAAACTAGGGCTGCTGAGAAGTATAGGAAACTCAAGTGCTTAAGGGGAGAGGTTCCAATAGAAGGTCTTAGACCCAAAGGTAAGTCACAAGCATCAACATCTAGGGAGCTTCCTGAGGTAACGGCTGAAGTGATTGAGAAGTTAAATGAATCTTTAAGCAGCCTGTCAATTCACCTTGCACAAGCTGTAGGTCCAAAGGGACAAGCAAAGAAGTCAGAAGAGAGAGAGCCACGAACTAGGAGAGTCTTGCAATGTTGGAATTGCGGAGAGTCTGGACATGGGATGTATAATTGTCCTTGGCCCCGTGGAGAGCCAGGGAGACCTAACTTGAATTACCCAGTGATGAATGCAGGAGAAGGTGCTGGTCAACAACCAAGGCTTCTACAAAGGCCAAATGGACCAAGACCACCTCCACAAGGGGTAGAAGGAGTTCCACCTTTGCCAGATCCAAATGTGCATGTGGTAGAGGTGACAAATTCAAATGAGTTTGACATGGAAGCCAATGGCATTAAGCGTCGCCGAGGAAAAGGTAAAGAGAAAGAGGGTGTCCCATCACAGAGTGACCATGGACAAGGCAAGAAGGCAAAGGAGACCAAGGAAGCTAAGAGGACTCGACGTCGTATCAATCTCCAAGACTTCCCTCTTGGACATGGTATGGCTCCATACAACCTGTTGGAAGACATGCGAGGTAAGGGTCCTGATATCTCATGGCCTCAGTTTCTTGCATTATGCCCACAAGTTAGGAGGGATTTAACAAAGGCAGTTAGCACTAGGAGAAAGGTAAAAGAGAGTTTTCCTGTTGTAAAAATTGCACATGCTGAAATGAACGAGGATATTACACCTGTGCTAGATTGTTACATAAAAGGAAGATTGGTTAGGAAAGGTCTAGTGGATGGGGGTGCACAAATTTGCATCATGACAGAAGGGCTCATGCAAAGACTAGGCATGCACATCCATGAGACACCTGAAATCAAAGTGAAAATGGCAAACAATAGCAAGGCTAGGTGCGTAGGCATTTGTAAAAATGTTTTTGTGGAGGCCTTTGGCATTAAGAAGGCAGTGGATTTTTATGTTATGTCGACCATGGGAAGTGGTTATCCATTTATCCTAGGAAGACCATGGCTAATGAAAATGCGAGCTTTGCAGGATTGGGAGAGTGGGAAATTAATTTGCAGGAATGACAATCATAAGAAGGTTGTCTTTGACATGAAGGAGCAACGCCAAGAGGAGCTCCATGAAGAATCATCTCAAAGTGAGACGGAAGAAGGTTGGACCGATAGCACTTCAGAAGAAGAAAGTAGCAGCAGCATTACTGAAGAGGAGTCTTCCATCGAAGTCATGGGGGTAAGGTTTAAGCCAAGCAACCAAGAGACCTCTTGTCGAGGTTTGGAAGAGGTAGGTTCCCAAGAGAATCAAAAGGTGGAAGATGAAGGAATGTTAGAAGGTATGTTGTCTACAACACTTACAAAGGATGAAAGAGAGGAGTTCAAATGTGTGCTAAGGAAATTTCCGAGGCTTTTTGCTAAAGACTACACCGATGTGCGTGGAGTAGATGTTGTTCAACACAAGATTGAGTTGAAGCCAGAGGCCACACCTAAGGCTCAAAAGCTACGAAGGCTAGGAGTCATTAAGGAGCAGGCTCTACTCAAGGAGGTAAGAAAGCTTCTAGCAGCAGGTTTCATTTATCCAGTGGAGAATTCAGAGTGGGTCTCTCCTGTTGTTGTCACTCCTAAGAAAAATGGCAAGTGGAGGGTGTGTGTGGATTACCGTCCCCTCAATGAGGCAACCAAAAGAGATCACTTTTCCCTCCCATTCCAGGATGAGATACTAAATGAGGTAGCTGGTCATGAGAAGTACACTGTGTGCGATGGTTACTCATGTTACTTTCAAATAGGGATTGCATTGGAGGAGCAAATGAAAACAACCTTTATCACTCCTTGGGGTTGTTATGCTTTTAGAGTCATGCCATTTGGTCTGACAAATGCTCCTGCAATATTCCAACGTTTCATGAATATGGTGTTTCAAGCATTCTTTGGAAAGTCAATTAGGGTGTTCATTGATGATTTCTGTATTTATAGCTCAAAATCATTGCATCTACAAAGGGTAGAAGAAGGTTTAAAGAAGCTCTACGACGTGGGAGGTCAACTCAACCCCGATAAGTGCCATATAGGTGAGGATGAAGTAATCTTGCTTGGTCATAAAGTTTCTTACAAAGGCATTGAAGTGGATCCTTCAAAGGCAAAGGCTCTTATTGAGCTACCATCACCCAAGAGTCTTAAGGAGGTCATCTCATTCATTCAAAAGGTGAAGTATATGTCACGCTTCATTCACTTAGCCTCGGAGTTGCTTCATCCTTTGCAAAAGTTGACACAACAAGTAGAATTTGCATGGTCTGATGAGCTTGAAGAGTATTTTTGTAACATTAAAGTCATTTTGTCAGAGCTACCAACACTCATGCCTCCTTGTTGGGAGTACACATTCTTTGTTAGCTCTAGTGTTGGAAGGGAAACAATTGGTGTTGTGTTGCTACAACAAGATCCCCACAGTACAAGGATGCGACCCATCTACTTTGCTAGTAGGGTCATGAATGCTTTGGAGAGAGACTACACAGAAGCAGAACTCATGATGCTTTCTCTCATGTTTGCGGTGAGAAAGTTTAGATCCTACTTGCTACCAAAACCTTTTGTAATTCTCACTGCAGAGAATTTGTTCCCTTGGGTGTCATCTCAAATGAATCTTAGTACTAGGATCTCAAAGTGGATTATAGAGTTGCAAGAGTTTCAATACTCTTTCAAGGTAGAAGATAGTGTGCGTGCACAATTGGCAGGGATTCTCACTTATAGGGTGCATGAAAAGGAGATTAAGGTGCCTGAAGTAAAGACCCTACCATTGCCACCACCAAAAAGTATTCCTAATGCTTTTACCTTGTTCTTTGATGGAGCTTTTCGTCGAGCCACAGGAAAAGCAGGGGGAGGGCTAGTGTTGCTCAACCTAAGTGGAGAGGTGGTCATGAAAGAGAAGTTCAATCTACCAAGTTCAGCTAGCAACAATGAAGCAGAATACGACACACTAATTCATGGTTTGAAGATGTGCATTGGCCAAGGGATACAACGCCTCATGGTAAAGGGAGATGCACTTCTCATTGTTAAACAGATTTTAGGTATTTGGGCATGCAAGAATGAAAGCTTACGGACAAAAGTTCATGCCATTCGTAGATTGTTTAATCAATTTGAAGAAGTGCAACTATATCATATTCCTAGGAAATAGAATGAAGATGCCGATTTACTTGTACAGCAAGTAGTTACATGTGTTGAGAAAGAAGTGCAGGTCATCATGGTCGTAGCAACTGTCAAGCAACCGAGATACCAGGGATTGGAGTCATTGACTCCCATTATTAGCTACATTTTGGAGGGCGGGTTTCCACAAGACTTCACGAAGGCTCAGAAGAGGAGACTCATGAAGAAGGCAAGCGCATATCTCTTCCTAGAAGGCTCCCTCTATCAAAGAGGGAGGGATCAAGTATGCAGAAGAGTACCAACTATTGAGGAAATTCCAGCCATTCTAAAAGGTTTGCATGAAGAAGCATGTGGTGGTCATTTTGCCCAAGAATTAACTGTGAAGAAGATTTTGCTTGCGGGGTATGTTTTGCCAAGTCTGCATGTGGATGTCCAACATTGGTGTAAAAGTTGTCACAATTGTCAGGTAAATGGGAATGGAAGATTGGTTTATGGTCCAAGGCAAATCGTGCTTGCAAATGGACCGTTTGAAAAGTGGGGCATTGATGCTATGGGTCCTCTGCGTAGGACAAAAAATGGTAAACTCTACATTCTAGTGGCTGTAGACTATATGACTAGGTGGGTGGAAGCACAAAGTGTGGCAAAGGTAAATGAGAAAACAGTGAGCAAATTCGTCTACACTCACATTTGTTGTAGATTTGGCACACCTTTGGAGATTGTTTCTGATAATGGTCCAGCGTTTAGAAAGGGATTGCTCACAGAAGTCTGTGAAGAACTTCATATTCTACATCGTCACAGTACATCCTACTATCCCGAATCAAATGGTTTGGTAGAAAAAGCTAATGGTGTCATTGCAAGCATCATTAGAAAGATGGTGAAAAACAAGACAAAGTTGTGGGATGAC
The DNA here is from genome assembly GCF_014529385.1 of Adiantum capillus-veneris. Taxonomy (NCBI): domain Eukaryota; kingdom Viridiplantae; phylum Streptophyta; class Polypodiopsida; order Polypodiales; family Pteridaceae; genus Adiantum; species Adiantum capillus-veneris. Next base: position 52,886,875 of record NC_140942.1, on the reverse strand, counting down.
TTCTTGGATGGTGCCTTGTGGGCGTATCGAACCACATATAGGGAAGCCACGGAGTTCACACCATTTCACTTGGTCTATGGTCAAGAGGCTTTACAGCCAATTGAGCTAAACATTCCAACAATGCGACTTCATGGCAAATCAGCACAAGATGATCAAGAAGCATGGATGGATCGACTTCTTACCTTAGCTGAGCTTGAGTGGAAAAGAGAAGCAGCATACGAGTGCTATAAGAGGAAAGCCACACAGACAAAGGAGAAGCTTGACAAGAAACTGAAGGACAAAGGCATCAATGAAGGAGATCTTGTGCTAAGGTATGACAATCGACTCGATAATCGTTTTGATGTCAAATTTGAAACAAGATGGCAAGGGCCATACATAGTCAAGAAGGCTTTCAATTCAAGTTACTATCAGCTTATGGACTTGAATGGTAAAGAGCACTCCAGGAAAGTAAACGGGTATCGCTTGAAGCCCTATTTGAGTCGCCTTCTACCAAAGGATCTACCAAAGATCTGTCAAAAGGCCATTGTTTCATGTAAGTATTGTTACATGAAGCATGAGTGTAACTCTGGCCAAAATTCTGAGGGGCCAAACAATAAAAATCTCGTCAAGGACTCTGAAGCACTCTCTTTGGAAAAGATGCTCTATGATGGTACATGAATATACCATCGACCAGGGGGAGGGCTAATAATAGCCGTTTTTTCGGCTCTTTGTAATTGCCACAGTGAGTTACCTTACCCTACCAAAATCACCCAAACACTGTGGCTATCCCTACCATTTCACTGTACATAGGCGTGCGTGAGTCACGGGACTTTTCCCATATCTTCTTAAAAAACCCTCAATTAGCTAGTCATTGGGCTAGTTGAGCCAAAAAAAAAAAAAAAAAAAAAGTATATTATGGCCCATGCGTATGTAAATATTTCTTTGTATATAGGGTCTAAATAAAAGATTTTTTCATAATTATTTTGGTATTTATTTAAATATTTCTACCTAGGTGTGTGTTATTTATGCTCTGTACATTGTCTCACCATTACCACAATTTTTTCTTACCATTTTTCATACTCTTTAATCCATATAGAAATATTTTCATGTAAGCTTCTCTTATATTTGGTGTAACTCCACCCTAACAAAAATCCAAAAAAACTAGTTTTATTTATGTGTATATTTTTTCACTATTGTGATTTTTCCCTTCTTACATCTATTTTGTTTTTTTCTAAAAAATTAGAGGACCAAAATATTTATCTTTTTATGGTAGCCTCATAATGAGAGATTTCTTTTGATCCCTTTATATTTTTTTTCCACTTATATTATTTATATTTGACATGTACATATTTTTTAGACCCCTCAATATTTGATTTTCTTAGTTGTACTATTCACTTATATCATAATCTCAACAATATCTTCAATTATAGACCTACCAAATAAGGTCAAGGGTAGGTGGCATGCATACATGCACTATGGAGGGCTCACTCTTGGAGGTATTCAAAAGAATCATCCAAAGAAGGACCCCACAAGGACCTTGTGCAGTGGAAAAAAACGGTCGGTTTTGCTGAATTTTTAAAGTTCACTTGCTCTCCGAATTTGAAAAGGTGATACAAACAAAGTTGTAGCTCGTGGGCTGAACTTTTGTCTCAAATTTTTTCATATTTTTTTGAGCTACGAGGTGTGAGCTATGATTTTATTAGTGGACCCCAGTTTTCCCATGCTATGCAGCCACACTCTCTCTTCCACTTTATCATTTTCCTCTTTCACACACACTTCTCCACTCATCATCCCCACCTCTCTCACCACTCCTCTCTGCACCCTACTCACCTTCTTCTCAACCTTGAAGAATAAGAGAAACCATGGTGAACTCATACCTCCCACACACAATTCCATTCCAAAATTGACCACCTAGTCTCATTTTTCCTCCTCCAATTTACCCACATCTATCAAAAAAACCACAAAATTCAACCTCTTCTCTTAAAAGACAGCATCATGGTGGTTGATTACTCAGCTTCAATTACCTTGTCTCTCAAGGAAGGTCAAGAGTGGAGAAAAAATGTACCGTCAAAGCTAGTGGACCGTCAACAAGCGTCAAAATTGGCCCTACTCAAGACACTTGGAGCATCAACCTTGTAAGAAATCCACCTTTTCTTACCTCTTTAAGAGTTTTTCTTACTTATTTGTATCCTACATGGATACTCCCATTGTAAATATCCAATTCCATTTGTAAATTAATACTAACTCTACTAACACTAACCCACTATGAAAAGTCCTATCACCTCCATTTCTCTCCTCTCTCTTTCCCCACCAACTTCTTGATAATTCCAAGCAAAAGAAATTAGATAAATGGCTGAAAATCTAACCCAACCATGGTTAGAGGAGTAACCCTAGCCTTCAAAATTGCTATAAAAGGAGGGTGTGGCTAGCACAAAAGGGGGGAGCCATAAGCAAGAGCACTATGCTATAGCTTGAGAAGCCAAGCTCAACCTCTCTAGAAGGAGCTCTTGAGTGGAAGCTCATTGTCTTATGCATGTGCATGTGTTGTAATAGGGGATTAGCAAGGGAACTCTATGTCATTTGTAAGAGAGAGAGTGTTCATTAAATTGAGAGTAGGAAATCTATCATTTCTCCTACTAGTGTAAGCCCAACATTTGCTGAATCAAGGAGGGTGGATTTGGACTAAGCTTCGATACTTTGTCTCCCTTCCAATGTGAAGTATTGGACAACAATGATGCGTAAGTGTCTTGGTGTTTTTTGTTAAGTTCTTAATAGCTTGTCTCTGGTGTTGTCATCAATCTAGCCATAAATCCCACATACTGTAAGAGGGCGACAGGGTGGAGAGGACTCCCCTGGCCTTAAGACAGTGATTGGGGTGGTTTTTTCTTGTTATGCGTTGTGGTGAAATTTACGCAAGCTATGTTGAACAAATACTAATCTCACTTTGATTTGTCATGACAAATTTGTAAGAAGGTATTAATGCAACAAGTACCCCCTCCCCCTTTCTCTCTCTTTCTTAAATATATAGTTGTGTTTGCTTGATCATTGCCGATACGTTTCAAAGCAGCCCGAGCACTCTCTCTCTCTCTCTCTCTCTCGTGTTTTAGTGTGTGAGTGTGCTATTGATTTAGGGTTAGTGTAAATTCCTTGCTTGTTTGTGGGTTGCTCTAACAATTCTCCTCTTTTGCGTCCTAGTTCGCTCTTAAACTAGGTGGTGCCCCTTGTGTAGTTGGGATTTGGCTGGGGGTTTGTTGTTTTGGTTTGTGTTGTGTTGTGCCCCAGTTCCATTGAGCAGCACGGGAGCCTTGAAGGGTGTCTAGAGGTTGCTCTTCTTGTTGCCCGCCCCGGACCGCTTCACTAGCAATTACATCTAGGTCCAATCGGGACCTCAACTATGTCCGATTGACTAACCCCTATTGCAAACATGTCTATTCGAGATCAATCAGACCAAAATGCTGCAGTCATTTCGTCTATCAGTTCCTGCACTCACAAGAAGTCAAGAACAAATCAGTATCATAATCAGGAATTCCATTTCATAAAGTCATCCAGCAGAATACTGTCAGCTCTCAGTATCCCTGAAGCTCAAAGAGACATCAGTGACTTTAGTATCAAAATCGAGGCATCTGTTGACAAAGGAGCGGAGTAACTCCCCTCTTGTGCATCCCACTGCACCAGATCTTCGGCCAAGCTGAGTTTCTGGGTTCCGTTTGGAGTAGACTATGCTAAACCAAAACATCGAGGTAAAGTTTCACAATCCGAGGAGTATCTGCTAGGTCCTCCTCCTCCATCCACTTCGCATCAAATGCAGGAAAGTTCTTGAACTTAACCAAGAACCCGCCTTCGGACTTTACCTTTCCTCGTTTTCTTCCACTTTGGGTTGCTCATCAGGCTTCCCACCATCAGGCACATCACCCTTAACAGGTTTCAAGAGACTCACATGCAATGCATTGTGAATCCTCCAAGTATCTGGCAGTTTCAATCGGAAGGAGACATCATTTATCTTGTCAGTAATCTGGAAAGGTCCGTAGTATCACATACTAAGCTTTGGAAAAAGCCTCTCCTTTCCTTTTTTCTTTCTTAGGCGTGCCTTCTCAAAAGTAAGAGCACCCAATCGTCCTCCTTCAGTTTCCAGTCACGACGATGGCGATCCGCTGCCTTTTTCTATCGTTCTTGAGACTCCTGCAAAGTCTCGCGAACCTTGGCAAAAGCCGTATCCAAATCTCGCGAAGAGTCATCCGCTTCAAATTTCTAATCTTTCGTGCTCAGGAAGGATGGAACCTTCGCAGCAGTTTCAACAATCTCACATGGCGTCTTCCCCGTCGAAGAGTGTATCGTGTTATTGTAGGAAAATTCCACCAAAGGTAAGTTCTTTTCCCATTGAGTCTTCTGATGCGAGATACAAGACTTCAATAAATCTAAAATCACTGAATTGGCAATCTCAGATTGCTCGTCAGTCTGCAAGTGGAACGATGACGAGAACTGCAACCGCGTGCCAATGTTCTCCCAAATTGCCTTCCAAAACAAACTCATAAATCTGGGGTCTCTGTCGGAGACAATCGTCTCAGGCATGCCATGTAATCGGAAAATCATCGTGATCATTCTGTATTCTCGGGAGATTAAAAAAAAATGAAATCCATTTCAATATTTTCCCAGGGGCGGGAGGGTATGGGTAAAGGCTGTAACAATCCCTGTGCCTTATGCCTGTCAAACTTGACCTTCTGGCATACCAAGCAACTGCACACAAACTCTTCCACATCCTTCTTCAGTCTCCGCGAAAAGAAATTTCTCTCTACCGCTCTCATGGTGGTAGTGAGGCGGTCCGGGGCGGGCAACAAGAAGAGCAACCTCTAGACACCCTTCAAGGCTCCCGTGCTGCTCAATGGGGCTGGGGCACAACACAACACAAACCAAAACAACAAACCCACAGCCAAATCCCAACTACACAAGGGGCACCACCTAGTTTAAGAGCGAACTAAGACGCAAAAGACGAGAATCGTTAGAGCAACCCACAAACAAGCAAGGAATTTACACTAACCCTAACACCAATGGAACACTCTCACACACTAAAACACGAGAGAGAGAGAGAGAGAGAGAGAGAGAGAGAGAGAGAGAGAGAGAGAGAGAGAGATGGTGCTCGGGCTGCTTTGAAGTGTATCGTTAATGATCAAGCAAACATAAATATATACATGTAAGAAAGAGAGAGAAGGGGGAAGAGGGTGCCTGTTGCACTAATACCTTCTTACAAATCTGTCATGACAAATCAAAGTGAGATTAGTATTTGTTCGACATAGCTTGCGTAAATTTCACAACAACACATCACAAGAAAAGCCACCCTAATCACTGTCTTAAGGCCAGGGGAGTCCTCTCCACCCTGTCGCCCTCTTACAGTATGTGGGATTTATGGCTAGATTGATGACAACACCAGAGACAAGCTATTAAGAACTTAACAAAAAACACCAAGACACTTACGCATCATTGTTGTCCATTACTTCACGTTGGAAGGGAGACAAAGTATCCAAGCTTAGTCCAAATCCACCCTCCTTGATTTAGCAAATGTTGGGCTTACACTAGTAGGAGAAATGATAGATTTCCTACTCTCAATTGAATGATCACTCTCTCTCTTACAATGGCATAGAGTTCCCTTGCTAATCCCCTATTACAACACATGCACATGCATAAGACAATGAGCTTCCACTCAAGAGCTCCTTCTAGAGAGGTTGAGCTTGGCTTCTCAAGCTATAGCATAGTGCTCTTGCTTATGGCTCCCCCTTTTGTGCTAGCCACACCCTCCTTTTATAGCAATTTTGAAGGCTAGGGTTACTCCTCTAACCATGGTTGGGTTAGATTTTCAGCCATTTATCTAATTTCTTTTGCTTGGAATTATCAAGAAGTTGGTGGGGAAAGAGAGAGGAGAGAAATGGAGGTGATAGGACTTTTCATAGTGGGTTAGTGTTAGTAGAGTTAGTATTAATTTACAAATGGAATTGGATATTTACAATGGGAGTATCCATGTAGGATACAAATAAGGAAGACAAACTCTCAAGAGGTAAGAAAAGGTGGATTTCTTACAAGGTTGATGCTCCAAGTGTCTTGAGTAGGGCCAATTTTGACGCTTGTTGACGGTCCACTAGCTTTGACGGTACATTTTTTCTCCACTCTTGACCTTCCTTAAGAGACAAGGTAATTGAAGCTGAGTAATCAACCACCATGATGCTGTCTTTTAAGAGAAGAGGCTGAATTTTGTGGTTTTTTTGATAGATATGGGTAAATTGGAGGAGGAAAAATGAGACTAGGTGGTCAATTTTGGAATGGAATTGTGTGTGGGAGGTATGAGTTCACCATGGTTTCTCTTATTCTTCAAGGTTGAGGAGAAGGTGAGTAGGGTGCAGAGAGGAGGGGTGAGAGAGGTTGGGATGATGAGTGGAGAAGTGTGTGTGAAAGAGGAAAATGATAAAGTGGAAGAGAGAGTGTGGTTGCATAACATGGGAAAACTGGGGTCCACTAATAAAATCATAGCTCACAGCTCGTAGCTCAAAAAAATATGAAAACATTTGAGGCAAAAGTTCAGCCCACGAGCTACAACTTTTGTTTGTATCACCTTTTCAAATTCGGAGAGCAAGTGAACTTTAAAAATTCAGCAAAACCGACCGTTTTTTTCCACTGCACAAGGTCCTTGTGGGGTCCTTCTTTGGATGATTCTTTTGAATACCTCCAAGAGTGAGCCCTCCATAGTGCATGTATGCATGCCACCTACCCTTGACCTTATTTGGTAGGTCTATAATTGAAGATATTGTTGAGATTATGATATAAGTGAATAGTACAACTAAGAAAATCAAATATTGAGGGGTCTAAAAAATATGTACATGTCAAATATAAATAATATAAGTGGAAAAAAAATATAAAGGGGTCAAAAGAAATCTCTCTCATTATGAGGCTACCATAAAAAGATAAATATTTTGGTGCTCTAATTTTTTAGAAAAAAACAAAATAGATGTAGGAAGGGAAAAATCACAATAGTGAAAAAATATACACATAAATAAAACTAGTTTTTTTGGATTTTTGTTGGGGTGGAGTTACACCAAATATAAGAGAAGCTTACATGAAAATATTTCTATATGGATTAAAGAGTATGAAAAATGGTAAGAAAAAATTGTGGTAATGGTGAGGCAATGTACAGAGCATAAATAACACACACCTAGGTAGAAATATTTAAATAAATACCAAAATAATTATGAAAAAATCTTTTATTTAGGCCCTATATACAAAGAAATATTTACATACGCATGGGCCATAATATACTTATTTTTTTATATTTTTTTTGGCTCAACTAGCCCAATGACTAGCTAATTGAGGGTTTTTTAAGAAGATATGGGAAAAGTCCCGTGACTCACGCACGTCTATGTACAGTGAAATGGTAGGGATAGCCACAGTGTTTGGGTGATTTTGGTAGGGTGAGGTAACTCACTGTGGCAATTACAAAGAGCCGAAAAAACGGCTATCAGTAGCAATGCCGCGGTGACCCGTAAAAGGTGGACAGTGGCAATCAGTCATAACCGTTTTCCTCAACGGCTGTGTAACGCACAACATAGTCTTTTTCATCAAGTAGCCTTCCCGAAGGGAATATCCAGCTAGTGTCTCCCCATCCCGTATCCGTGTGAAAATATCTGCAAAATCTGTATGTGTGGCAAACTGATCGACCATATCCTCGAAGCTCCTATGATGTATCGCGGAAATAGCCAGAACCAACGGTTTTCGAGACAAAGCATCTGCCACCACATTCTTATGTCCCTGCACATGGACAATCTGGAAGTGGAACTGTGACAAGATGTTCACTCACCGCATCTGCTTTTCCGAAAGCTGCTTCTGTGACAAGAAGTAGCGCAAACTCTGATGGTCTGTAAAGACAGTAAAATCCGCTCCGAGTAGGTAATGCCGCCACTGAGTAAGAGCGTGGATAACCGCCAAAAGCTCTTTCCCATAGATCTGTGCTGTCATCTCCGTCCTAGAGAACAAACGGCTCTCGTAAGCTATGACATGGCCTTCTTGCATCAAGACCATACCCAGACTACGACCACAAGCATCACAAAATACTTCAAATGACTTCTGCAAGTCCGGCAAAGTCAAATCTGGTCCCGTAGTCAATTTCTCTTTCAATGTCCGAAAGGCAGTCACCTCTGTGGGTCTCCACGAAAAAAGGTACTCCTTTCTGTGTCAAGGTATGCAAAGGGGAAGCAACCTCTGCAAACTTTCGTATAAACCGCCTGTAGTACGAACAAAGTCCCAAGAAGCTTCTAACTTCATGGACATTCCTCAAATCGGGCCAATCACGGATAGTCTCTATCTTGGCCGGGTCCATTTGCACTCCTGCTGCTGACACAATGTGTCCGAAAAAGTGTATCTCTTGTAGGAAAAATTCACTTTTCTTTGCATTAATCACTAGCGTGTGATCTCGTAATGCCTGAAAGACTTGAAGCAGATGATCTCTGTGTTTTGCCTCATTCTTAAAGAAAACAATGATGTCGTCAAAGAAAGTGCCAACAAATAGCCTGTACTCTCGAAAAATCCTATCCATCATCCGGTTAAATGTCGCAGGAGCATTGGTTAAGCCAAAAGACATCACCAAAAACTCAAATAACCCAAAAGTCGTCCGAAAAGCTGTCTTGTAGACAACTCCTGGCGCTATCTTGATCTGATGATATCCACTCTTCAAGTCAATCCTGCTAAAGCACGAGGATCCCTGTAACCTGTCGAGTATATCATCGATCCTAGGAATCGGAAATCTGTTCTTGATGGTGATTTCGTTGAGAGTGCTATAATCGATGCACATTCTCCAAGATCCGTCTTTCTTCAAAAACCAACAACACTGGAGAGCAATACGGTGAAGTACTAGGCTGGACAAGACCCTTTTCCAAGAGGTCTTTCACTGGGTTCATAATCTTTTCATTCTGTACTCGGCTCACACGATTCGGTGGCCGATTCGATGGCGTGCTTCCAGATATCAGATCAATGGTATGATCTTCAGGTCCTCTCAAAAGCAATCGGCATGAGCGTGGAGAAAAAATCTTGGCATTCTTTTCTTCAGGTCAAAACATATTCAACCTTTATCCATCGTACAGTTCTCCCAAAAGAATGAGTAAGAAAACTGAAGTTCATCAAGTACAATCTCTAAGCCCTTCATTTATCAAAGTCGCTTTCTCGGCCCGGTAGTCAACCACGGCGTAGTTCTTGTGGTACCAAGGGATCCCGAGTAGAACGTCACTCGCGTGCCTTGAACTCCCCTGTCATTGCAAACAAAGTTTGCCAATGCTCGGTGTAATGGCAACATCCCATCCGGGTGCCAGTCGAACTATCTCCGCCTGTGGCGTCAGTCTGTCGGGCGTAGTTCCAAATCGAGCCGCCAATTCCAAGTGAAAAGAAGTTGGCCTTGGCTCCTTCAAAAGAGCTTCCTGATCCTTCACTTTGCCCCGAGAGCGGCAAAGTTTGTACTTTCATTCATTAGATTCGGTGCATGTCCCACGCCATGTAGTACCAGTTCTGCTTTTCTATCTGCCTTTTCTGCCACATTCCTCAGCTGCTCTCGAACTCTCATACCTGTCGTCATCTTTATCATTCTGTTCTTTCTGTGCCTTATCAGGGCACTTCGCGGAGATATATCCATGTTCCCCGCATCCAAAGCACTTTCCAAACTCTCGAACTGTCGTCGTCTTTATCATTCTGTTCTTTCTGTGCCTTATCAGGGCACTTCGCGGAGATATGTCCATGTTCCCCGCATCCAAAGCACTTCCCCTCTCTGATGAAGCGAGCTCTCTCCTCAGGAGTAAGCTTGGGTCGTGCATCCTTTTTTCTCTCTGGGTTGCTCTTTTTCATTCTTCTTTCATTCCCAGAAGTCTGTTCGGCTCGTTGTGTCATGGCCTCATCTGTGGGGTAGGTCAAACTGCCAGAGTGAATGGCAAAGCCCCGCTTCGCATGACTCATCAACTCCTGAATAGAAGCTGACTTTTGTGATCTCGGATCTCTGTAGGTAGACCCAAGGTAAACCGTCAATCTGTTCTCTGAACGAGATCTTCTTGAATGAAGAGGCGGGTAGAAAAGAGTTCCAGAATCTTTCACAATAAGCATTGATTGTATCTTTCTTGGTCATCCGAAGATGGTTCCAAGCAACTCGTACATCTCGTTCATATTCTTGTGTCAACCAAGAAGAAATAAAAAGCTTCTTAAATTTCAGCCATTTAAGTGGCGCACTCTTGTTAAAAGAAGCGTGGACCACCAAGTACGAGCATTCCCCTTAAGGTAATAGGTAGCTCTCTGAATCTTGGAGTGCTTTGAATAGCGTCCTTCCGCGAAAGCGATGTCAAACTGCTGAATAAAAGACAAAGCCTTCGAAGCATCTGAGTATCCTGAAAAGTATCAAACTTGATCGAGTGGCCACCTTCCTTAAACTCTCGGACTTTCTTGCTTTTTTCTTCGAGAAAGTCATACTCGTTGGCTTTGTAAAAATTCTTCTTGTTCGCATAAAACTTTCCGTCATCGGAATCTGAGTTGTCTGTAGACGAGTCCTCAGAAGAACTGTCAGTCTCTGGGCGAGATGTAGCCTTCTTCTTGACCTTTCCGAAGCTTTGTTTCTTGCTTCGCTTTTTACCTTTTCTGTCTTCTTCGCTCGAATCTGAAGAGCTAGAAGAACTGTCAGAAGAAGAAGAAGAAGAAATGGGTACTCCTTCAAATCGAACACGCTTCTTCCGTTTCTTTGCCTTGTCAAATGTCAACCGACGACCCAAATATCCCGGGAAGTCAGTGCCTTTCTTCTGCTTTTTGCCGTGCTTTTTGTCTTTCTTTTGCACGTCGAAAAGCTGAGCAATCCGTGCATCAACCACGTTCTCCAGTTCCTTCTCCGTATATTTTCTTGGAGGCAAAAGGTTTCTTGAGAGCGGGTTTCGGGAGTGGTGTTGTGGTTCTCTGCCACTCCATCTGTACCTCTTTCAAAGAGGTCTGGTTCATATATTTTGCTATCTTCGGATCCTTGGCAAAATTGAGCATCATCTTTGTTGCATCGCCGATCAACTGGCGACACTCCATCTCTCGCCGCTCCGCCTAAGTAGGCCAAGGCGGGCCGTACTCTCTGCCAGAATCTTCCTTGTGATCCCTGCCCGCATCTCCAAATGCAGAGGGAGTTGACTGATCATTGCCTGAAGCCATAGGTGCCGCGGAAAAAAATTTTCGGGGATCGGATTTCTCGGAGAAATCGGTCGTGCTCTGATACCACTGTAACACACTTCGACACTCCAAGTCAAGAATCAACCGCGACAGCACCAAATAACCACTTCAAAACAATTCACAGATCACAATAGATTTGCACTGGCCCGGCGGAGTTCCGTGCCTAGAGATATTGGCCCCAAAGACCGGCGCCCCTTTCGGTATTTCTTTTTGTATTAATCAATCATCAAAGTACAAGAGAGCGGTTAGGGTTTCACTCTCAGACTCTGCCTCCAGATGCCCTGAGAAGTGAGGCCCTCACCACTAATTTAAAGGTTACAAGGGATGCCCAAAAGCAGAGCCCCAAAAGCTTCAAATCAAAAGCAATTGCTCTCTCTCTCTCTCTCTCTCTCACAGAGAGTCAAAACATGAAAGCAAAAGCATTCTCTCTCTCTTTCTCATTTAAGTAGAGAAAAAGCGAAATTTGCGTCGCTCATCATTTTCCAAATTTAAAAAATAAAAAATATAAAAAAATTCAGCCTCCGCGATTTTCGGAAATTAGGGTTTTTGGCAGAAATTAGGGTTTCTGCTGTCCGCCACGTCATCACTTTGTGACAATATGCTCCACCTTTAAACCACATCCTCTAAAGCTGGACGATCACACAAGAAGTGGTACTGGGGATAAGAATCCCCCTCTGCCTGTCAAAGCCAACTCCGACACATTTGGATGAACAAGAAAGTACCGAAGCCGGAAGTGAAACTTCCATCCTTGGATGGAAAAGAAAAAAATCAAAGAACATCCTTTGCTTCTCCAAGGGAAGAGATCCCCCTCTATGATCCATGACCCACAATCTGGTACAAAGTGCAATTGAATCATCAATCTGCTACCCAACGGATAGATAGCTCCGTCGACAATTCCAAGAAAGTTGTGCATTTGCAAAAGGCGCAACAAATCTGCCAATCCATCTCCTTGAAGAAAACACAGCCATAGAAATCTGCTCCATAAGTGCTGAAGAATATTCTATTGGTGTACAAACACTTCTCTTTGAAGAAGAAGGCTGAAAATGAAGTGGTTCCCCCTCTGGATCCAAAAGCTGCATGCATGATCCCCTTGCGGGAAGGCACGACAAACAAAACTCCATCAGGGAAAGCTGAAACAATCTAGCAATGGTCCACATCCTGTAACCTCCATCGGATAGAAGGCACCTGAGGCCCTCAAGGGCCACGGGGAAAACCTAGGCAAGGTTGGGAAAACTACTCCCAGCTTGTAGGAGCCTACTGGCAATAGAAAGAACCAAAAACCATGGCTAGACACATTCCGACATGAGAAAACACCCTCACTCTGGCTGGGCACAGCCACAAAACAGCCCTCACTCCCTGTCACCTATCACTAGGAGAAATTGGGACTGACTGGACGAATCCAAAGAGTTGCCATAACTCTATAACAGTTGTTACCCTTAAGCTTACTACTGCCTTCATTTTTCCACAGACTATATTTATTTCACTAATGTCCTAGATTGTACAGTACATTTGTTATAGGTTGTGTGAATTTCAATGGCATTCTGCCGTAGTTGCACTCTGCATGCCACCATCATCGGAACTTGCACTACCTATATCTGTGAATCATTGTTATCAGCTTGTAATTGAGGGTCAATGCCTTGTGTTAGAGCATCATCTACTTGGATTTGAGTATTGGCTGGCACTGGGGAGAGATTCATATTATTCCTGTACATCTCTTGTATTTATGGACTTTTTTTTTGTATCTGGAGCTTCCCCTGTGTGATAGGTGTGCATATTTACATTTGGTATGTATGCATTTTGATGCTCAGAAACAAGTAAAAAGGCACCCGATTTGGGGCTAATGTTCTCCCTAGAGGAACCTCATCTCTCATGCGAAGTATTGGTATATTGATGTGCTCAATTTAAGTAATTTCAATTCACCTTTGGTAAATCTTGCTGAGTTTCGAAGTGCAATTGCCTTTCAAATGTCAGTGGCCGGTTCCAGGGGTATTAGAGCTCAGTTCTTTTGTTCCCTATCAAGCAAGTCGAAGCCTTAATCCGTGGTAGACTTGCATGGGGTAGATCCAGACCGGATGCATGTGGAGGAAGAAGGATATGGAGAAATCATAAAAGATTCTGCTTTTAAATCAAGCAAGACCAATCTTTCATCTGTAGTTGCCTTGCATGGGGGAAAATTGAACTGGATGCATGAAGAGGAAGAAAAGTATGATTTCGTCATAGAAGAATTGGTTCCCATTTATCTACTTGGCTGTTTTTGAGCGAGGTAAAACTCATCTTTCTCCTAGCATGTTTTTTGTAAAACAGAGTCTAGTTTAGGTCATGTTCAACCTTCAAGGGAGTTGCATTGGAGTTGTGCTACCACAGGATGGGCATGCTTATGCCTATAAGAGTTGGCATTTTACAAAGGGAAACAGATTTTGCAGATTTATGAGAACGATTTTTGGCAGTCATATCGGTAGCATCAACAATTAGGAGCTGATTTCACAATTTTGGAAGTGAAACCGATTGTCGCAACTGAACAGGTGGTGGTGAACTGCACAGAGACTTGATACCACACAAAACTTGGAAGATTAACTGGAGATGACTTCAAAACAACACCCAATCACCTGCATAGAAAAAGAGGGGAGGAATTTTTCTTGGAGAAGTGCTCACCCCTAAGGTAGATGCCTGCGGCAGTATTTATGTGCTTCTTGATGCTTCAATAGGTACTTCAGTTCTGTGGACTTACAGAATCTTGACCCACTTTGTATCTGTACAAAAATGGAGCCCTTGGCTTTGCTAGAGATGAAGCTTGTGCAGGGAATCTGCTAAATGGATTTGGTGGGCTGGTACCTTGTTGAATGTTCTCGGACTGCCATGCGAGCTGTTGCCATGCTCCTGCACATCATGGACACAAAGGCTATAACAATCCAAGAGTTTAATGGCAATCTGTCACGTGCACATGGCTCTATGTGCCACATGGATTGACTTCCTGAGCCAATTTTCCACCCATCCCTACATAGGAGTGTCTAGAATCTTAGGGGGTTTACTACCGGCAATTTTGTGTTCACAAGACCTACATGTCTGAACGAATCCATTAGATTAGGTTTTCCAGTTTTGGAACCCTCTTGCATAAATGGTTTGTACAAGCATTTTGACAGATGTTATTACACTATGGTGGGCATCTCTCATGACGTGCATATAGTTTTAGGTTAGAGGAATCCAACTAGCCATTCCCCTCGTTGATCGGATTCCCGAGTGGGCAAATGTGCGGCAATTTCACCCAAAAACTTCACCCCAGTCAAACTTATTAAGAAATTATTTTATGGATTTATTTTTAAGAATCTGACAGAGGTTTTTCCCTACCTAGACCTTAAGTGGTTCATAACTCATGAAAATCCCCTATAAAGGGAGCAGAGAGCATAGCGTTTTGCATTGCAAATTTGGTCCGAGGTTTTGCTTGCACATCAGCCCTCAGCGTTTTTGCCTTCTCCTCGCGAGCAAAGCCCCGGATCACCCATTCAGCCCAGCGTTTTCTGTTTCCAGCCCATTTCCTCACCGGAAACGCATCGAATTCGCTAATGTTGGCTTCCCAGATGCAGTTCGGTACTTCGGCAGCCCATTGATCCTCTTTTTGGCCATTCCCTTACCGGCATCGAGTGCTCCCATTGCGGTTTATCATTGGCATCATTGAGATCTATGTTTTCAGCCCTGCTTTATGCGATAGATCTGCTGCGTTTTGCATGCCAAATCTGCATTTTTGCAGCCAGCTTTCAGTCCTTGTTTCTTCTCACATCGGGAGCGTTCAGCCCCAGATCTACCCTTGGTGGCCATTTGGAACCCCTCATCGAGATGGGATCCAAAGGTGCATCAAGTCAGCCCGGAGGTGCTTCATCTTGAAGAGTTACCCCGTGGCGACATTCCCCATTCGAGTAAGTAAAGTCTCCACTTGAGGTATTGCATGTGTGTACATTCCATTTACGCAATCAAGAGCAAATACCACATTGGCAAGTGTGGGGGGCCCTTGAGAGGGTTTGTTGGGAGCCCATCGGGTCTCTCTCTCTCTCTCTCTCTCTCTCTCTCTCTCTCTCTCTCTCTCTCTCTCTCTCTCTCTCGATACACATCTCTACCTTTCTCTCAACAAAGAAATAAAAGGAACCATCATTCGCGCTAAATAGCACACATTCAAGCTAGGAAAGAAGCAAAGATTTGGGGAAGTGTAAAGTCTAGATCTTGTCACCATATTCAATTCCGCTGCACCTAACATTGGTATCAGAAATTTGTGATTTTGCACTAATCCGTTAATCTTTGAATTTTCTTCCTCTCTTGTGTTTGAGTCTGTTGTAGCGTTTCACCCAAGGACGCTTCTCTCACTCAGGGAACTGTAGGACCTGCCATTGCGCATAGGACTGTGCGCCTTGAGTGTAGGAAATGCAAACACTGTATAACGAGGGTTACAGTTGTGGTGCGTGTAATAGACTTGGGCATAGTGACTTTATTCTATTTGGGTAATGTGTGACAAAGGAGTGGAGTAGCTTCCGTCTTGTGCAGTCCCGACTGCACCAAATTCAACCCACTGATCATTAGGAACTCTTGGAATAGTCGAAGCTAAACCAAAAGCCTCAAGGTAAAGTTCCAAACTCTGAGGAGTATCTGCTAGGTCCTCCTCCTTCATCCATTTCGCATCCAATGCCGGATAGTTCTTAAACTTGACTAAATACCGGCGTATCACTTTACCTTTCACTTTCCTTGTGAGCCAATATATGTTCTGAAATGAGAATCTCCTCGGTCTCTTCCACTTCCGGTTGCTCCTTTGGCTCCCTATCCATTGGCACCTCACTTTTGAAAGATATCAACACTCATATGAAATGCATTGTGAATCTTCCAAGTATCTGGTAACTTCAATCTCTCTGCTCTCCAACTGTGTCCAAATGCTCTGGAGAGTGAGGCCCCAAGGGCCTCTTGTAAACTTACAAGGGATGCCCAAAAGCAGAGCCCCAAAAGCAATCAGTTTAAAAGCACCAAGCCTCAAAAGCATCTGCACCAAAAGCTTGCGTAAATCTGCCCAGAATTGCGAGCAACGCAAATTACAGAAATCTATAAAGCCTGCCACGTTAGCACAGTAATGCAAAATTCAAAAATCTGTACGATCTGCCACGTCAACATCCGTACAGTGCGTTCTACGGAAACCATTGTCAGAGTCTACGCTTTGGGTTTTTTGGGTTTGAGGCCCCACGATTGGTGCTCATAAGTTCTTTTCTCTTGTCCACTTGGCCATTTTTCTTCCAGTTGGGCATGCCACGTCATCACTTTATGACATAACAGGAAATTACAGCAGGCTGAAATTTACTTGCAGCTCACCGGGAAGCTTCTAAAATGCAAGGGACTCCATCCTAGACTTGTACTTTTGACCTAGAGAGATGTTGGCACTGTTATGTTGCCAAAATTGGGTCGAAACCTCCAATTTCAGCCCTCGACAGGTTTGGACAGCTTGGTGGGAGTTTGGTCTAAGTGTTCGAATTGTTTGTTTTCACTTGAATAAAGAAATACCAAAAGGGGGGCTGGTCTTTGTGGCCTATGGGGTGTCGGTATTGGTGTGCGCAGTGATGATCTAGTTGTTGGACACATCTGTCTTCTCTCTTCTTCTCACTCCTCTGTGTGTAATGAACAAGTAATTGAATTAGTACCGCCCCTCTACATGAAGAGGCTGTAAACTCCAATGAATCTCCAATATCAGATTCCGGATCTCCGAGGCCAAAAGGTGCACTCTAGCAGAATCGGCATCAACACTGCACTGCCACTCTGCATCAAGTTCTGGGAGAGAGAGAGCCTTAAGCCATCCTTGGCAACATAGGGCCATTTCCAATAACATTCTGAAGCTGGAAAGGTCATGTCATTAGAGACTCTTTTGTGCACACGTGCGGTTCAGGGGTTGGCCGAGATGAGTTCTTTGGGCTGGTTATTATGTGATATCAACCACCCTTAATACTTGATCCTATTTAGGGCCTGTCTTGGACTATGAGCTTACTGTGTAGTATGCGCTGATTTAAGGTCAGCTTCAAGTAGATAACATTGATTCTTCTAGAAGATCAGTTACACACAGTGTCTTCATTTAGCTTGCATAAACTTTCTCTAGATCCAGCCATAGATGTGCAATGCCAAGAGCTGACTTAATCTTGTTGTTTTTGTTATAGGTATTATGATCTGAAAGTTGGAGGAGGTGCCATTGCGTCTAAGGGTTCTCGTGTGGCAGTAAGACAATGAAATTATGCTGATTGCATCCATGCTGCTTTTGGAACTTTGATGCACTTCTAGAGGAAACTGTAGAGCAATATACCTTTGTTGTAGGTTCATTATGTCGTAAAGTGGAGGGGTGTGACATTCATGACCAGCAGGCAGGGATTGGGAGTGACTGGTGGCACTGTGAGTAGGGAATGATCATTTTTGTACTTCGAAAAAAAGAATGTCTTTATTTTGTGATATGTGAGCTTGTCTCTTTAAAGTGCATCTGTTTGTGCAGCCTTATGGGTTTGATGTTGGTGCATCTGAGCAAGGAATTGTGCTTAAAGGCTTGGATTATGGGGTACAAGGAATGCGTGTAGGCGGTCAGGTAAACGCTTCCCCCCCAAAAAAAGGAATTTGTAAAACAAGCTGATACTGCTCTCTACAACATTTGTATGCAAGCATGGTTCCTCTGCACTTGAGGCTGATTACACACATGGATATTATTTTTTGTGGGCTCCACATAACCTCCGTTCTCTCTCTCTCTCTCTCTCTCTCTCTCTCTCTCTCTCTCTCTCTCTCTCTCTCTGCAACATTTGCATGCGAGCATGTTTCCTCTGCACTTGAGGCTGGTTACACACATGGATATTGTTTTTTGCAGGCTCCACATAACCTCCGTTCTCTCTCTCTCTCTCTCTCTCTCTCTCTCTCTCTCTCTCTCTCTCTCTCTCTCTCTCTCTCTCTCTCTCTGCGGATAGTTTCCTACGACGTTAAAACTCTCTTCTTCTTGGGTGTGTGTGTGTGCTAATAAAAAGAGGAAAATGTTATAATCTTTCTATCACCCAAGTGTGGTAGATTGGTTATTCCATTTCCCTCTTGAATAACAGGTCTTGAGTTAAACTCCTCTTTGGCTAGATCTTTAAGGTCTCTTGGGATAGTTTCCTACGACGTTAAAACTCTCTTCTTCTTCTTCTTCTTTTCTCTCTCTCTCTCTCTCTCTCTCTCTCTCTCTCTCTCTCTCTCTCTCTCTCATACGTTGCTCGCTCTGTTCTTCTCTCTCGGATGGACCAACCAGCCGAGGATGGTGATACAGGTAGCTTCATCACCCCACAAAAAATGAAAGCGACATTCAAACGGAGGAACAGAGATAGTGTACTCTCGCCAAGCTCTCTACGGGCAGGGAAAACCGTCAGAGTCCAGGATGATTTAATGATGGAGAGGGTTCAAGTGATGATTAAATCGGAGCTCAGCTTTATGAGAGATGACATCAGGAAAGAGATGTACGCAAACGCAGAGAGTTATAAGAATTCTATGTATGCAGATACGAGGAAAGAATTGGATAAAGCGATGCTTGGTAAGCATGATGAGATGTATCTATCTGTGAAAGGGGAGATGCAGGCTCTAATGCGGGCAGAAGTGAATGTAATGGAATGTATTATGCAGAAAAAGTTGGATGAGGCAATTGCAAGCTTTGAATCTTGGAAAACCAATGTGGAAAAGTACATGAAGGAAAAGGATGCAGTGATTGAAGAGCTTAAAGGGGAACTTGCAGCTTGCAAAATTATGCCCAAAATGGAGGGGGGAAATCAGCCCTTGATGTTAAAGGAGCTCGAAGAAATTAAGGAGCCGGTGAAAACTCTGCGCGAAAGGGAAGAACAAAACTCGAAAGCGGCTTCCTCATGGGCGGAGCGCCTTTTTAAAACACAGGAGAAGGTTGACGAAGCAGAAAAATGGATTGAGGGTGCAAAGAAAGGGAAGGCCCGGATTCCAGAAGCTGCACAGACTTCTACCATCATCAATATGACCATTGAGGAGGAACAGAAGAGGAGGAATAGAGTCCTCCATGTGCGTATTACAGGTATCAAAGATACCGAAAATGTAGAAGAAGAAGTGAAAGAACTCTTGCAGCGCATAGGCATCCCGGAACCTATGCACACAGGTGCTTGGAGAGTAGGAAAGAAGGGAGTGGATGAGAAGGGAAACGTCAAAGAGAGAGCACTTATTTTGCGTTTCCCGACTTTGGAAACAAGGAAGGAATTCCTGAAGAAGAGACCAGCACTTCAGAAAACTGGGATATTTATGGGGGATGACCTTACTTTAGCACAAATAGCACATATGCAAGAGTTGATACCAGAGATCAAGGCAGCAAGGGAGAAGGGAAAAATTGCCTTTTATAGAGGAGGGAAAGTAGTGGTTTTGGAAAGACGCACAGCATGACGGTGCGAGACATATGGGGCCACACTTCGGATGGCGGCATGGAATTGTAATGGATCATATAGGCTGGATGTGGGTGCCTTTGAGGATAGCTTCAGAGATAGAGACATTGTCTTTTACTCAGAGACACATCAGAAATCTGGACAGTTGATGCCACGTGTGACTCGTTATTCATGGGAGACGGCTTGTCGGCCAGACACTAGATCCGAGCATGGGAGTCGAGGTTCAGGAGGGGTAGCAGTCTTATTCGGGGAGGAGTTGCAGCCGCTATTACAGATTGTCCGGAGAGATAACCAGGCGAGATACATGTAGATGAGACTGAGAGCTGAGACGGGCAGATTCTTATACATTACTATATGTTACTTTCCCCTAGCACATCAGTCTATACCTCACCTAGAGGGTAGTCCCCTTTCTCTATACTTGATGACGACATATGGGAGTTCTCTAGAGATGGAGATATCATTCTTTTGGGAGACTTTAATGCCAGGACGGCCAACTCCTAAACGGTATTTTATGATACCTCGGAGGAGATGCTTAGAGAGATGGATATATCGGAGATGGGGCTTGACAGACACTCATAGGATAGAGAGCACACAGAGTATGGGAGATATCTCATGGAGATGACGACTACGCATGGTTTGGCCATACTTAATGGTCTAGAGATTTTTTCTTCGTCTGGGGGATTCACATACTTTCCACACAGACACGGGGCCAGGACTGTGGACAATGTCATGACTTCACCGAGCTTCATCTCTAGTATTCAGGATCTCAGTGTGGGACCTAGACCTGTTGGAGTAGCAGTGGACCATGCTCTCTTGACTTTTTCAGTCTCTTTCCAGTACAGTGCCTCTCAGACACCACGGAGGATTGCACACACACGGTATACTTTTACACCAGAGACGGACTCAGTTTATGTGGAGGAGATTTACAGTCGGATGTGGGCAGCCGAGCTTGTATATACCGTGGAGGAGATCGCCACTCTATTGATGGAGATCTTGCATGGGGCAGCAGTAGAGGCATACCCACACACTCAACCAGATCAGAGAAGACGTTTTGGGAACATGCCTCAGAATAGTTGGTATGATGAGGAGTGTAGAGAGATGAGAGTTCAGATTCAGAGCGAGCTTATACTTGGAGTCATTACATATAGACAGTCTCGGATTGCCCTTCGGCATTTAGTGCGACGGAAGAAGCGGGCCTTTTTAGCCCAGATGGAACGTGATTTGTATCAGCTCTTTTTGAGTCGAGATTCAGGTGAGGCCTGGCGTCTCTTCCATGAGCACTCACCTCCTCCAGTGATTACTTCTCCCGAGATTTGGGGTCAGTATGCAGCATCATTATATACAATACCTGGGCAACCACCATTACCAGACCCTCTAGAGCCATGTCCAGCCACTAGTACCTTCTTTACCACTGAGATGGTGAAGAACTCCATTGACAGGATGAGGACTAGGAGAGCATATGATCATGATGGTTTGGTGGCAGAGCACTTGATAAATGCTAGAGATTTACTGTCAGAGGTTCTTGCGCGGTTGTTTAACCGTGTTATGTGTGAGGGACTACTCGAGTCTTGGAGATTATCTACTATTGTACCTCTCTTCAAGGCAGGAGACCCACAGTGCCAGGGAACTTCTGTACTATTATGATAGGGCACACATTGGCACGGTTGTATGCATCCATTCTTGAACAACAACTGAGTAAATGGGCAAAAAATGAGGGCATACGAGCAGCAGGACAGGCTGGATTCAGGAGGGGTTTCTCCACTTGGACCATATTCTTACACTCAGAGCCATTATTGAGGAGGGTCGGGCACATGGGAGACGGATGTATTGTTGCTGTGTGGACTTCCGCAAAGCATTTGACACAGTGCCGAGGGCTAGATTGATGTGCAGGCTACTGAAGTTGGGAGTACCCACAGAGATCATAGGGGGGATCATGGCTTTATACGGCTCAGTGACTGGCCATGTACACACTCTTGAGGGGATTTCTGACATTGTTCATTCCACTATAGGAGTGAAACAGGGGTGTCCTTTGTCCCCTACACTATTTGGTGTGTATGTAGATGAGGTTTCTGACTACATTGACAGAGAGGGGGACAGAGGTGCTCAGCTAGCAGGGACATGGATCCCTTTGTTATTATATTTTGATGATATTGTGTTGATATCAGAGTCACCAGAGGGCATGCAGAGACAGTTGGATGCATTGCTCAGCTTTGCAGAGGATAGTGGATTGTCTGTGAACCTTGGTAAAACCAAGGTTATGGTGTTTAACACCACACCACAGTGGGTCAAGAGATCGGCACCTACACTCGTATATGGTCAGGAAACTGTGGAGTACACAGATGCATATACATATCTGGGGGTGGTATTCACAGGACCGAGGTTTACTCTGAGGAGAGCAACAGAGACTAGACTTTCCAGAGCCTATGCGGCATTGGGAGGGCCAGAGAGGATGTGTTCGCAGGTTCAGTTTCAAGAACCACGAACAAAGCTATGGCTCTTTGATACTTTGGTTGCTTCAGCTATGCTTTATGGGGTCCAGGTTTGGGGACCATCTGTGAATCATGACAGTTGGAGGAGCATGGAGAGACCCTTGGTATTTATGATATCCCGGATGATTAGAGCCAAGGCCTCCGTACCACATGCGATTATTTGAGCGGAGGTAGCTGCCCCTCCTATAGAGATTGAGGCTCTTACCAGATTAGTGTCCTTTATGCACAGTCTATGGGATACACATAGAGGCAGATATACTAGATTGGCTCTTGAGTCCTCTAGATAGTTAGCGATGCAGGGAGACGCATCATGTTGGTATGCGTAGATGACCTCATGGTTTCAGAGGCATGGTTTCAGCATGGATAGACTGCCTCCTTTTCAGTATTCCCTGGATGCACCCTCACTGCCAGTCACACGGACGGAGATCACTAGACTCATTTGTCGGGATCTTATACAGTTGGACACCAGGAGGACATGGGTAGAGCCGATGCAAGAGTTGGGTACGAAGATGGCTTTCTATAAAGAGCATCTTCTCTAACTTTCGGGAGATGGGTTTGTGATTCGTCCGAGCTACATGGACACTCATTTGTCTCATGGTCTGCGATGTGCTATTGGTCAGATTCGCACATCCTCACACCAGCTGGAGATTGAGACGGGTAGATTCAAAGGGATACCACCAGAGTATAGGATATACCAACTGTGCGATAGAGAGCCAGACACAGAGCTACACTACATATGCCACTGCAATGTGTATTATGAGATACGAGGGCGCTTCCATTGCTTATTCAGGGAGGGTTTTGGACCCCTAGATAGAGTCATGAGGTATCAGGATCAGAGATGCCTTGGCTTATATCTACTTGAGCTACATTGACATAGAGATAGTCTGCTGAGGAGACATGGAGTACGACAGTCACAGAGACAGATCACAGATTTCTTTGGATCGAGGGAGCCAGGAGACCAACCACCAGCACAAAGTTGTACCCACATTCATACCAGAGGCACCCTCATTGACAGGGCGACTGAGCTCGGGAGATCGAGACGACCATGACCGAGACACAGGAGAACACTCCATCGACGGAGACTCCAGCAGAGGATCAGAGGCATTCTAGCACGACACCCAGAGTGTCATTGAGGGCCTATTCTACATTTCACATTTCACACTTCATTTTTCATTTTCACATTTTACATTCAGTACTTTTTGTACTTGTACTTCAGACATTGTATTAGATTCACCACTTTGTATGTGATGGTCTCATAGGTCATTTTGGCCTTTTGAAGACGTTAATATATCATTTCATTTCATTTCTCTCTCTCTCTCTCTCTCTCTCTCTCTCTCTCTCTCTCTCTCTCTCTTGGGGATGTCGTTAGTGGGGATGTCGTGGTATTTAGTCAATACTATGCATGATGGAGCTGATGGTTATATTGTCTTGTGGGTGACTACCATGGGGCTATACCTTGCACTTTCCTTCAAGGGTGAATCTGGGCTTATCCTGGATTCATCTAGGTATACTCTCTCTCTCTAGTGGTTCAGGAGGTCAGCACCCACATTTACATATGGCCAGGAGACGGTGGAGTATACAGATACATACACCTATCTTGGGGTAGTCTCAAGTGGACCGGTGTTTTCATTGGGGAGAGCAGCAGAGACTAGATTGACAAGAGCTTATGCAGCCTTGGGAGGATTGGAGAGGATGTGTTCGCAGGTTCAGTTTTAGGAACCTCGAACAAAGCTCTGGCTTGTTGATACTCTAGTGGCTTCTGCTATGCTTCACGGGGTTCAGATTTGGTAGCATTGATGGATGGAGATGTATGGAGAGGCCTTTAGTCTCTATGATCTCTCGGATGATTCGGGCTAAGGCCTCAGTGTCACATGAGATTATTCAAGGCGAGCTAGCTGCCCCCCCTCTCGTGGTCAAGGCACTTACTAGATGAGTATCCTTCATGCATAGTTTATGGGAACTCCGCAGAGACAGATATGCTCGGCTAGCCCTTGAGTCATCCTTGACAGCTAGTGCATCCTTGACAGCTAGCGCTACAGGGGATACAGCATGCTAGTATGGCCAAATGACATCATGGTTTCGGCATGGATAGATTGCCTCCGTTCCAATACTCCTTGGATGCACCCTCCCTATCTCTCACATGGACAGAGATAACTAGCTCATACGTCAGGATCTGATTCAGCTAGATACCAGGAGCACATGGATACAACAGACATAGGAGTTGGGTATGAAGATGGATTTATATAGAGAGCATCTTCTCCAACTAAGAGAGGATGGATATGTGATCAGGCCGGCCTATATGGACACTCATTCATCCCATAGGATACGATGTGCTATTGCTCAGACGCGCACATCATCGCATCAATTAGAGATTGAGACTTGCAGATTTAGGAAAGTACCACCAAAGGCCAGGATTTGCCAGTTGAGTCATATAGAGCCAAAGACAGAGTTACATCACATTTGTCATTGTCCTATACTACGAGATACGAGGTCGCTTTCATTGTCTATTCAGAGAGGGCTTTGGACCGTGTTGGCTAGAGTCATATGATATCAAGATCAGAGATGCCTCGGGTCGTTTTTGCTAGAGCTGCACAGACACAAGGAGAGTCTTTTGAGGAGATCAGGCAATGGGAGACATTCACAAAGGGAGATCACTGACTTGTTTAGAGCAGGGACTCTGCAGTCAGGTGAGCAACCTTCACAGTAGCTATTGGACAGATGCGCACATCATCGCATTGCTAGGGATTGAGACCTGCATATTTAGGAGAGTTTCAACAGAGGCCAGGATATGCCAGTTGTGTCATATAGAGCCAGAGATAAGAGTTACATCACATTTGTCATTGTTCGGTATACTATGAGATACGAGGCCACTTTCATTGTCTATTTAGAGAGAGCTTTGGACCGTTGGCTAGAGTATGAGATATCAAAATGAGAGATGCCTTCTGTTGTTTTTGCTAGAGTTGCACAGATACGAAGAGTCTCTTGAGGAGATCAGACAGTAGGAGACATTCACAAAGGGAGATCACTGACTTCTTTAGAGCAGGGACTCAGCAGCCAGATGAGCATGCGTCACAGCAGACTTCAGATCCCTCTTATACTGGAGGTATATTAGTTGACAGAGCCATTGAGCTCGGGAGAGCTCATGTCTACGAGGGCGGCCACATCGATGGAGGCTCCATCAGAGGATCAGGACTATTCTAACACGACATGGGAGACGCCCAGTACGACTATTTACAGGGGCGGACTTTGACGAAGCTCTTCAGTGACCGATGCAATACTTTCTCGGACAATGCCTGATGCCGGGCATCTTCGGGCATTGGTGATGATGATGATTTTAGTCTTTCACCTTACTTCATTTTTACTTTTGTACCCCGAGATTGGATTAGATCCACCAAGATTGTATCAGTTTGGTCTCATAGGTCATTTTGGCCTTTTGAAAACGTTTAAAATAACATTTCATTTCATTTCAGCTCTCTCTCTCTCTCTCTCTCTCTCTCTCTCTCTCTCTCTCTCTCTCTCTATACACTAGGAGAGTTTGGGAGTCACCTGGCTTGGGGACGAGGATGTCAGATTACAGAGACCAGTTTCTCACCATATTGTCTGGGGGGTTCATACAGAGACCACGCTACATGGACACATATATGCCACATAGCTCACGGGTGGCGATTGGTCAGCTGAGAGTGGCTGCACACAGGTTAGAGATTGAGATCGGGAGACATACTGGTGTTCCCAGGGAGGAGCGAGTCTGCAGAGCCTGCACAGAGGAGGTGGAGAGTGAGGAGCACTTTGTATGTAGATGCAGAGCATACACTGAGATCAGAGGCAGGTATGAGGCCTTATTCAGAGGACAGCCCACTCTCCGAGAGATCATGGACTCTCGAGATCAGAGACAGCTCGGACGTTTCTTACTAGAGATACAGAGCCATCGGGACACACTACTACAGCCACACAGCTACACAGACAGAGGGGAGACAGTCGCAGCTCACAGACTTCTTTCAGAGGATTGCCGCCCCTCCCTCACTAGACACTCAGAGGGGAGTGACACTCCCACAGGCGGAGGTGAGCCGAGCTAGACGACGACCACGAGTCACAGGCTACAGAGGCGCGAGCTCCCACCACCGACAGATCGAGGAGATCCGAGCCCGGGAGCACCGTGCCACTGAGGAGCGAGTGGCTCAGATGAGGGCCGACCCGACAGCTTTCATCCGGGTAGCCTTGGCACCAGACCCGCCCATGTACCACATCTTACATCCCCCCATTAGTACAGGATGGAGCTAGATAGCTTGATGCATTCTCATGATTGTACTACCTTGAGCATATAGACATGCATATACCCCTAGAGATAGAGCTCCATCCCTCCTCAGATACTCCACTACCTACATTCAGTTCAGTTTTGTATCAGTTTTGTTTCATTTGTCTTTCCGATAGACGGATGACATACACACCATGTACATTTGATTTGTCTCGTAGGCCGATTTCGGCCTGACATAGACGTTAAAAATCTTTCTTTCTTTCTTTCTTTCTCTCTCTCTCTCGGGATAGTTTCCTACGACGTTAAAACTCTCTTCTTCTTCTTCTTCTTCTCTCTCTCTCTCTCTCTCTCTCTCTCTCTCTCACACACACACACACACACGTGTCATTTTGGCCTTTAGAAGATGTTATATTAACATTTCATTTCATTTTTGTCTCTCTCACCTAGCACATGCAAAATTACTTGGCTCAAGAAGATCCAACTATTAGTTGCTTTTTCCTCAGAGAGTCTGATCAAAAGAATACTTGGTTTCTTGATACTGTATCAGAGATTGCTTATAGTCCCTCCTGAACTTGCGTATGGAAACAAAGGAATTCAAGAAATCCCACCCAATGCAACGCTAGAGGTATGCTTAATGATTTTGCTTCTTGATGTACTGTGCTGCCAAGGTTTCCCAAGTTTTTTGATAGCTTAAATTATCTGCTCAATGCAGATGAACTTAGAACTTCTCAGCATCAAACAATCGCCATTCGGGTAAAAGACACTTCAAATTGGCTTCGCATCTTGGTCAGTATACATATGGTTAACTATCAAAAAATTCATCTTTACAGGTCACCAGTGAAACTAGTGGAAGGCTGACAAGGTTCTTATGTAATCATTCATGCTAATGCAATGTGATGTCCTTCACATGCTGAGGTAAAACTGCGTCTAAAACAACTCTGATGTGCCTTCTTGATCCATTGATCTGTTGCATCAAGCATTTAAATTTTGATTATACATAGGAATGCTCAAGAGTATTGTGATGGTTGCCCTTTCTCAGCAGAAAACTGCTGTACGCCCTGCTCTACAGTCGTGTGGAGCACCTGGACTGAACTATGTATTTTTGTACTCCACACTGGCTCCTTGAATTTCAGCTGATTGATGAAGCAGCAGAGATTCTTAAAGTCAGCACCACAATTATTGCAATACACGGAAAAAAAAGGAGTAAAGCACCAAAACCATGTATTTGTTATATAAATTTTTGGACATGTAATGTGTTGCTTACTGGGGCCTATTGTAAACTGATTACTACAATCCAATGTGTCCAATGTCTTTCACATTAAGAATGTGTTTGAAGGGCCATCTCTGATAATCGTCCATTTAAGGCCTCGCGTAACTTTAAAATTTGTAAATGGGTCTCTCATGTGACTTCCCTTTTTCTCAAGCTTTCTTTGTTTTAGAATGCCAATGTGGGCCATCACCTTGTTTTGATTTTAGAGTCATATTAACTTTGCTTCACACTATCCAATCGCAAAGTTCACATCTTTTTCTCCCTTTGTATTTTCTCCTAGCATTCGTGAATAATATTGATCTTTCAGGTCATGGGATAATGAGCGCATATCAACTTTGCCAAGTTAGTGCCTGGATGCAAGATTGCTACAGCCACTCTTTCTTGGGTATTTTTAATTGTGTGAACCATAGTGGGCTTTCAAGCTTCTTGTCAACTTTGAACTATTCTAGTAGGCAAATGTATCTGAAGCAAATTGGCATGATCCATCTTATCCCTTTTAGTTTGTGGTGTGTAGTTTTGAACTCGGTAATGCAAAGAGTTATGAAAGTAGTTGATCTCCTTTGACCTCTACCTTGTATTGCGGGTCTCCTACCTACTTTTCTGACTTGCTGAATTCACTTCTCCATTGTACAACCACGTAGAAGAAGATTTGAGGATTTGAAGGCATGAGTTGATATGGGTGATATGCTCGAGATTGCCACCAGATTGTGGGTAGCTTATTCTACTTTGACAATCTCTTGACCTGGTTTAAGCTACACGGCTAGGCTTGAGATATCCTTTTGTAGGACTTAATAACACACCAAATGTGTGAACCTTGAAGTTGGAATCTTGAAAAGAAATTTATTACTATAGTGAGAACTTATTAAGCTCAAAACCTTACCTACTCGTAGCCATTGTAGAGGCTGGAGTTTGGACTTTACAAAGGTCCCTTGCAAAGTGCCCTCCCCGATCATGCAAATTGTCATGACTGAAATAATTGTGTAGTTGCAGCTATCATTTTTATTTCAGCATCAAAAGTATAGACAATCCAAAATCAAGCAATAATTGCATTGCGAACAGTATTGGCAAAAAGGGCCGGAGGTGGTCAAAGCTCTTATGAATTCTGGGAAGCATTCTAAACAGTATCATATGACACCATTTCACTACGCAGATTTGGCACAAACTTGTAGACCATTGCTTGAATATCTATATCAACTATTCGACAAGATTAATTTCTACAACTCATTTAATATGGTCAGAAATTTTGTTAATGAATGTGTTTGAAGATTCCTCTACTACGAATTTGTTCTCTAGTTGCCAAGATAGAAATGAAAAGCACAAGGAAAGGCTTTAGAGTTTGACCCCATTCAAGTTCTACGCTGTATCCAACTTTTAGCCTTATGCTTGTAAAAGGGGGGGAAGGGAATTTATCATGAGATTTGCACTCTTAAGAAATAGCAAAAAAGTTATAATTTCTCTGGTAAAATCCTTCCATTGAGCTCTTGCACGCGCATATGCTCAAACTTACATGTTTAAGAATGTGAGTTGCACACAGCTAATCATTGTTAACATAAGAAGCCAGATGCAGCAAGTGGCAAAATACCCAACAAAACAGATAATTTGAGCGTCCATCATATGTACAAAACTGATGACCCCATTTTCATCCTACCACTTTAAACGGAAAAAGAATGCAAAGACACCTGTCTTTGAAACACATCTCAAAACTTTATGAACATGAACACTGGGTGGATGAGCTAAGAAATAAATGAAGATA
Organism: Adiantum capillus-veneris; assembly: GCF_014529385.1. NCBI lineage: Eukaryota > Viridiplantae > Streptophyta > Polypodiopsida > Polypodiales > Pteridaceae > Adiantum > Adiantum capillus-veneris. The sequence goes on along the minus strand of NC_140942.1, from coordinate 52,857,504 downwards.
GAAGAGCGTGAGCAGGAACGAGGCAAGGCATTCTATCACTAACAACGCATAATAGGAGCCCCAAACCAAGGAAACCAAAATTTAGGTGGGGGAGTAATAATTATTATTGTCTACTAGCACAAAAACCTGACAAGGTGACACTCTCCACAAAGTTAAGAAACTCTCAATTCTCGCTAGGCTACAATTGCTACCATGCTGCCTTACAGAACACCCTGAGCTCAACCGACTGGGCACGTTCAAAAGCTTGGGCTTTAACAATGGCAAAGGTATGTGCCATTTGCATATATAGCACATCAATTATCACTACGCAAATATAATTGCATTGATAAGGGCCTTTCTTGCTCCACATGTTGACTTATCTTTGTTATAGGATTGCTCACTCTGCAATTCACTGCGTATTTCTGGACCTCTAAGGAGTTCTCTTATTCTTTAATGTAGCACATTAGACTGCAGGTGCCTCTTTCATCTTCTTCGGTGGCGGATTTCCTCCTGCTATGAGAACATAGCTGTAGAATCCTACCATTCCAATACTGCAATAAAACAGCAACTCAGTCCAAACACCGAGATAGTCAAATATTTCCATTTTACAATACACCATTATATACATCCTAAATATAATGGTCCCCCTTCTGAAAATATATAAAAGAAGTAAAAACAAACCTGATTAGAGTGAAAAATGCAGCTGGGAAAAAGGCCCTAGCCTGCCAGATCACAGAAAAAAGCTTTTAATTAACATCTCCACCTGATTTGCATGCATAATATTTAGGAAGCAGATAGACCATTACCTCAAACAACCTTCGACTCTGTCTCAATGCAAGGATTGCTGAAATAACTGTCACAGCAAGAAACATACATCGATCAACAAACCCATATTTTTCTCGATTGTTTTTTTACTAATATAGAACGTATCAGCTGACTTCATTAATAGTCGAGAGCGAGATGATAATAACTGATTACATAACGTCACAATAAACATTAAATTGGTAAACAAAGTGCAAATTTTGCTCGATTGGTTTTTGGAGGGTGAAGAATGAGAAAAATGGCCTCTAAATCAGTGTAATATCTCCAATTTCAATCCACTTTTGAGAGCCAGTCACTCTCTAATCATTTAAATTCTTTGGCTGAACCCAACATACTAGTGATGAAGGCCTTGTATATGATCAGATTTGAGGTACAATTTTCATAAAAGAAGTTGTACCGCTTTTACTTTGAGTGCTTATTATAGTTGCTAACAAGAGTTGTACACTCCAACAACCCCCATTAGAAGCTAGTATTGATCAGCATTAAGCTTGATCGAACGTTTTAAAAAACACTAGGCTTAGTGAGAATAATTGGTTTCTAGATTCTTGACATAGAAGATTTGTGTCTAAGTCACTAACCAAGTGTTGAGCTTCCTTGATGCACAACCCGTAACAATGGCTCTCTTTGAAAATGCGCACCTCACATTTTGAAGTCTCAACAATAATTTGTTCATAATTTAATCTACTTTTATCATTTTGATAGGAACCATGCATGTATGGATAAGAAGGCACATGCATGCATAATGAGAATAATGTATAATTTTTTTCATCTTGTCATTAGGACATTTGACTGAAGTCACCAACCTAGTGTTAAGCTTTCTTGATGAAAAAAACCATAACAAGTGCTTGATTACTGACATTGAAAATACCCATCTATCCGTATGGGTATCATTTTGAAAGAGATTGTGTACTTGGATCCAAGTACAAACACCTTTACAGAGCATGCAAATGATTAAAGACTCCCACACGACAACCACACGCCATTACATGGACACTTCAATGCACCCCCCTAATGTGTGAACATATCCGCACAAATATGTTTTTTGGAAAAGAAAGTCTCCGGGAGGTAGCAAACTATCACCTGCTTGTCCTATAATATAAGTGGTCGTTGGCTTTCCTTCTTTCCATGCACTCAAACTTGTAACACTCAAAGCCAAAAGAATGCCACCGAGTATAACTCCAAAACGAATAGGAGCAGTGCTTCCAGATATAATAAACCAAAGGAAGCCTCCTATCACAAGTATTCCACCTGGACAAAGAAAATAAGCATTAATTAAGAAGACCATTTCAGAGACAAATCATTACCATTGATAAACTTCAAGATGGCTACAAAAAATTAACACCCTGATGTTGAATTGGCTCTTTCTGTACAGTCCTAGTCTGCTGAAAATCTAATGTTTTTTAAACATGTGCGCACATTTGTACTATTGACGGTGGATCCACTAGAAGGTAATAATTCGGATGCCTCACTCGTGACATAGAGCAACGCAGACGGAATAACCTTCGAAGCCATCCTAGAACAAATACTCCTAGAGCGTAATTTCAGATAAATGACTGGAGCAATGTTATAAGGAAAATCTGCTACACCACCTTGAATTGATACTTACGATGTGTCGGATGACGAGAGCATCTACGAAAGATATCCTTCCATCCAGAACGGACGTTTCTGATGGCGACAGGATGCATGACTTGGAGCATTGCTAAGCATTTGTTCCGAAGGTTCAATGAGCAGGAGACTCAGTTATGAACATTTTTGGTTCATTACAAGGTGGCGTACAAGAGCACTAGGACAAGAATGTCTCATTGTATTGACAAATCCAGACTAAGTGTTGCACGCTAAGGAGACAGTGTCACAAGACAGGTACCACGTGCCAACAGAAAAGAACACAATGAACAGACTTTTAGCACTCCAATAACAACTGAAACTGAAAGAAAGAGAGCACATGCGACATGGAGTGGCGGAATTCCACCCTAGAGAGTATTGGCCCCAAACCTTGGCGCCCCATTCGGTATTTCTTTATATTACTTGAACTCACTACAATACCGGTACTCGTGCTCTGCACCTTCTCACTGAAGTGTCCCGGAGACTGAGCCCTCTGCACTTATTTAAATTTTGAAGGCCCTTGGCCTTGAAAAGCAGTTTACATGAAAAGCTTGAAACTCAAAAGCAACTCGCCCAAAAGCTGGTGCTGAAAATCAGCCACCGTAAATCACGGAAATCCGTACAGTGCCACGTCAGCACCTGTCAACGCAAAACGCGGAAATCCGTACAATCTGCCACATTAGCATGTCAACGCAAAATCCGGACGTCCACCGTCCGTACAGCCTACTGCCATGTCATCAGCTGAATACGCAAGTCCTTTTGTGTGTGTGGGTCCTGCTTTATTTATTCTCTTTAGGTCACTTGGGCCCCATCGAACGGGGTCCCATAAGTTGGCGGGAACTTCTTTAAAAATAGACCCACTCGGCGAGGATCTGTAAGTTGGTGAGAACTTCAACTTCTTTTGCTGCTTGTAGGGTTTAGGCCCCTCGGCCGGGATGTGCAAGTTGGCTCCATTCTTCGGTGGCCTGACACGTCAGCAGTTTGTGACATCCCCCCTTCTTGAAAGAAAGTAATCGTCCGCGATCACAGCATATCTGCAAAACAACTGGAGTTGGCTCAAAAATTTCCGAGGGACAATCAGTTTTGCTCTTTTTGTTAAGGAGTTGGCTTCTCCTTTCGGCTCTTTTGATCAAGGAGTCGGCTTCTCCTTTCGTCCAGATCGGAACTCTTGATGTAACAAACTTGGACACCCCAAGTCAAGATTCTACCGCGACACAGCAGAGATTCACCTTAAAACAGTTCACAAAATTGATGCGGCCCGGCGTAGTTATGTGAGGAGTGAGGCCCTGCCTGCTTATTTATAAGTACAAGGGATGCCCAAAATCAGAGCCCCAAAAATCCCTAAACTCAAAAGTAGTTTGCCCAAAAGCTGGCATAAAAATCAGCTTGCGCAATTTCTGGAGATCCGTACGCTACCACTCAGCATGTCAACGCGTTTTGCACTGCAATTTGCGGAACTTCGTACAATTGGCCATGTCAGCCTGCCAACACATTTTGCGGAGGTCCGTACCGCTGCCACGTGGCATTTTTGTCGCGACCACTATATAGGTTGCGGGGGTCGTGGCAGGCACTAGGAACAACACATCTAGCACATGTACCAATCGACAGTCACATCACCAGACATCGCACGACAAATCACATTCAGATTCATTCCAAATCTCAGACCATGATTAATCGACAACGTATTTAGTAATCGCATCTAGATCTAGTCGGGACCTCACAGATGCTCGATTAACTAATTTATATTGCAATCATGTCTATAGAGATTTATGAGACCAAAATGCTGCAATCATTTCGTCTTTTAGTTCCTGCACTCAAACAAGTCAAGTACAAATCAATCAATTGAAAGCGCGAAGGAGAGACTACCGGTAGATGCGCGAGGTGAAGGAGTGCAGGATTGGGCCGGGTAGAGCGAGGCACAAGTGTACTAGAGTAGAAGCGCTAAGGATCGAAAGCAGAGAGAGAGAGAGAGAGAGAGAGAGAGAGAGAGAGAGAGAGAGAGCTCGCACGATTTGGGGAAAACTCACTTATGAGTTTTGTGGGCTTCTCACTTTTATTATAAGTGACTATAAAAATATGTCCAGGTTCAATGTGAACCTAGACAAAGTATAAAATGTACAAAAGGGGTTATTTAGGCCTTTAATCCAACAACCTCTCACTTAAAGGCATAAGTGACGCCTTTAAGTTAACCAACTCCCACCAGCTGTATGCAATGCTCATGTTGAGCCTTGGCAAGATTTTTGGTGAGAACATCTACAGGGTTATCATGTGTATTGATCTTAGTCAAGGTGACTAGACCATCCTCCAATACTTGACGTATGAAGTGGTACCGCACATCTATGTGTTTGGTACGTGCATGAAGCATGGCATTTTTTGCTGAATAGATAGCACTCTCGCTATCACACCCCAACACTGAAGTATGAGCAGGCATGCCAAGTTCTTTTGCAAGTCTGCCCAACCAAATGGCCTCTTTTGAAGCCTCTGTGGCTGAAATGTATTCAGCCTCAGTAGAACTCAGTGCCACAATTTTCTACAACCTAGAGCACCAAGAGACTGCACCACCAGCAATAGCAAATACATATCCACTAGTAGATTTCTTGGTATCCATGTCACCTGCCATGTCTGCATCACAATATTATTGCAACTTTAAGTCACTTTTGCCATAACAAATATACTTTGATTGTGTACCTTGCAAATATCTCAGAATGCATTTGACAGCTTCCCAATGCGCTTTGCCAGGAATCGACATGTATCGACTAACAACTCCCACTGTATAAGCAATGTCAGGACGAGTCGCAACCATAGCATACATAAGAGAACCACAAGTCGATGAATAAGGGATTCCCTTCATTGCTTTCAATGCCACCTCATCCTTTGGGCAATCTGCTTTGCTAAGCTGTACTCCAAGATGCTTAGCATCAGCCGTATTAAATCTATCAAGTACTTTTGCAATGTACTTTTCTTGAGATAAAAACAACAATTTCAGCTTTCTATCTCTTTTAATACGCATGCCCAAAATATGCTCTGCATCACCCAAATCCTTCATAGCAAATGTTGAATTTAGCTTACGTTTCAAAGCATCGAAACTAGTCTTATGTTTCCCGGCAAGTAGCATGTCATCAACATCGAGAACAAGTATGATGACTACCATCTTCATCCCTTTTCGTATACAAACAATGATCTGCATGGCTGCGTTTAAAGCCTTGAAACAATATAAAAGTGTCAAACTTCTTATACCACTACCCTGATGATTGTCTCAAACCATACAAAGCCCTTTTCAGTTTGCATACTAGTTCCTCGCGTGTAGAAACTACAAAACCCTCAAGTTGTTTCATGTATATGTCCTCCTCAATGTCACCATGCAAAAACGATGTCTTCATCCATTTGATTCAATTCCAAATCATGCACCGCAACTAGAGCAAAAAGGACACGTAATGTTGTAAGCTTTACAACAGGAGAAAAGATTTCTTGAAAATCAATTCCTTCTTTCTGTGCATATCCTTTTGCAACCAATCTTGCTTGTACTTGGGTTTTTCATCCACGATCTTAATCTTGTATACCCATTTGTTAGGAAGAGCCTTTTTCCATTTAGGCAAAGGCACAAGATCCCAAGTATCATTTGCATACAAGGATTTCATTTCCTCCTGCATTGCAAGCTCCCACTTACTACTTGACTCACATGACTTAACCTCTTTATAAGTAAGAGGTTCACCCTCATCTGACAACATTACATGATGCAAAGAGGGATTGAATCTCTGCAGTTGCCTTCTCAAACGAGTTGACTTGCGTACCCAATGATCTACATTCTTAGGCAACGGTTCTACATCATGAGGCAACTCATTTTTAGCTCTATCATGCTACTGAAAATCATTTTCAACCACTTCAGGTGGCTGTCCTTCCTCATTAGGAGCATCAATATCATGTCCTACTGTCACAAACGGGAGCGCATAACAATATAAAATACATTCGGATAAATAGGATTTATCACTTATTACTGAAGCCAGAGGATATAGAGAGAAATAGATAGAGAGAGATAGAGAGTGAGAAGATCGACACAGTACTGGGGACCAGAAGATGGGCTGGTCCCCTCCCATAATAGTATCTTTATTACTGAGGAGAAGTCTATACAAGCACTTGAACCGAACGTATTACCACGTTCATTCTAGAATAAGACTTGATGGTTCCCGGAAGCCTCGGCTTCCTATTCCTAGGGCAAAACCCTATTCCAAGGAACTTCCGTTCCTTATTCCAAATCCTTGAGAACCGAGAACCCCTCTGGATCTCACCTTCCAGACTCAGGGTATGACATCCTTGCAACTCTTTTCCGACTCTGTTCCCAGAGACCTCTTCCTGCAGAATAACTCTGCTTTCCCCGACGCAAAGTCCTTACTTGGGAATCTCAACTTCCGGATCACAACTTGAGAGACTACCTCTCTCCGATCCGTGGATCTACTTCCCAAACTTGGGTACGAAACCCTTGGGCTGATCTTGCTCTAGTTCCTCAGAGCACTTTTATCCTGCAAAGGCTTGTGCCTTCCTCTGCTCCTACTCCCTTACGAAGAGGAAGTACACCTGCAATCAAATACTCAGAGATCATAACATGAAAATCGTTACCTTCACAATCTCAACGCTCGAAACGCAGCTCGGTTCTCGAAAAGCAATTCCTCGGAAGAGATCTCTACATAGAAAATCCTCTCTTCTAATCCTACACACAAAAGAGGTGTGTTCTCGGGTTCCTTCTAGTAAATCAGCCCCGTCTACGACCTTTATGGGCTGAAAACAGAGAAAAACAGCAACTTGTCGCGATGGAAACACGCTCCGTAGGCACTTCTTCGCGAGGGAACTCGCGCAATGGGTCCTGGCAACATCGGGTACAGTTGGGGCCGCCATGGGCATCATCGGCAACGTCTTCTTTGCGGCTGAAATCTGCAGCAGCATCTCCTCCTTGCGAAAACTGGTCTGAATCTGTCCAAAAACTCAATAAAACCTTATAAGTTAAAAACAATGCTTTCACAGCACTTGCCAGGCGTCCCTGGATGCAATCACATGCACAGTTGCAATGCAGACATAAACTTCCTCACAGGAAAGCATCTGCTTTCCCGAAAAGCAATTCTGCTTCCTTAGAAAGCATCTGTTTTTCCTCAAAGTTTCCTCTAACCCATCTTCATTCAAGTGCTTGCTTTTCCTTGTGCACAATTCTAACACAGTTTGGAATTTGCTCCTGACTATGGATATTCCCTTTTCCCATGCACCTGTCACCCACCTTGTGACGCATCAGGAATACCCGTCACCTAGTCCTTTCCTACCAAACTTGCGGTACAATCTCCTTCATGTGCTCTATGTCACCCATCCTATGACGCATCAGTGATGTCCGTTCCGGGTTTTCGAATTCCATTTCCGGAATTCCAAGCGTAGGCCGAAGCCTTCTCGCTTCTCCTTCGCGATGAAGTACCTGCAAACACACACGCAAACACGCGACAACAATTCGTATGGTGAATCCACAATAGATACCTGTCGCTCTTTTGCGGGAAAAGCGACTTCCGTGCTTCGTAGTCTCGCGGTCTCTTGCGTTATCTAGCGGCAGAGTCTTCTCTTGCTGACGTTGGTAACTCCCTTTCAGTGAGGGCATGTGGTGCTTTTATAGCTCCTTTGCCACAGTACGAATAGCTGCTCGCGTAGAGATCGCAGCCGGTTTTTTTTTTTTTTTCCCCCACTGTTCTTCCAGAAAAAGAGAGAAAGCGCTGGCTGATCTGTTGCCTTATTTATCAGATGGCTGCCCACTTATTAAATGGGCGGCCGGCGTATTTTAAAAATAGTCTGAATTTGCCCAAAAACTCAATAAAACCTTATAAGTTATAAACAATGCTTTCACAGCACTTCCCAGGCGTCCCTGGATGCAACCACATGCATGAATGCAATGCAAACATAGATTCCTCGTGGGAAAACGTCTGCTCTTCCCGGAAAACTCGTTAAAATATTCCGCTTTTTAAGAAAAGCTTCTCAGAACCCATCTTTATTCTTGTGCTTGCGTCTTTACGCATATTCCTCTTTTCCAGTTCGGATTTTCTCTCGACTATGGATATCCCCTTTCAGATGCACCCGTCACCCACCTTGTGACACATCAGGAATACCCATCACCTAGTCCTTTCCTACCGAACTTACGGTACAATCCCCTTCACGATGCTCTATGTCACCCATCCTATGATGCATCACAGATGTCCGTTCTTGGATGGTCGGATACTTCTTACTGATGCTTCCTGTCACCTATCCGTTGTGACGCATCAGAAGTACCCGTTCTTCGTGGCCTTACAGATATTCCCTTTCACAGTGCTCCTGTCATTACTTTGAATGACGCACTAGGGATACTCTATACTCGGATGTTTCAAGTGAGAAAAACCCTCTCACTTAAAATTCTAGTAATTCATTTAGAATTATTTTCCTTGGTGTTCCAAGCGAGAAAATCCTCTCACTTATAAATCCAATAATTCATTTAGAATTATTTTTTTATGTCAGATAAAGCCAATTTAGCAACATCCCTCTCACTTATAAACAGTTGTCCTCAACTGTAGAGGTCCAACTGAACTGCCCGGGGAGAAACCGAAAAAATTCCAAATCTTGCTCAATGGTGAGTTGAGTTGGTCCTTTCTCAAAAGAGAACTTAAAAATTAAATTAAATAGAATTCAATAATTCAATACTTACCGATTCATGTCCTTCCTCTAGTACCTCGAGGATATCCTTCACCAATCATCAAACTTACAAGCCATGTAAGACCTCCTCATTCGCGTCTTTCCAACAGATTGGAAGGTTCCTCATCCGAGAATCTGTTAACTCAATTCCACCTTCTCAATCCCGAGAAGAATAATCCTCCTAGAGATCAATCTAGGTATCTGTTCTTGCGCATAATCCTACGCTGTTAGTCGAGAGGGTATTAAACCTCTGTGTCCTCCCACATAGGGAATGCCCAAATCATAAGAGTATTAATCTCGATGTCTTCCTTCACAAACAAAGTCTGCGATCACCTTAAAGAAGGTTCTTGTTTCCGTCGCTCAACGTAGGCGGACGGTTCCAATCCGAAGATTCCTTGTGTACGGCGGCACTTCCTTCCAATCTTTTCCTCCTGCGAGGTATTACCACCAGCAGTGTTTTCCTGACGTCCATTAGCGTCTCTTCCTTGCAGAGGCCATCCTTGCAAGCATCTAGGACTCCTCGCAAAATCTTAGGCAGATAAAATTCTAGCCATACCATTCTATGAACATAAGTTCAAACAGGGCCCACTTAAGGGCGAACCCGCTTTAGATCTCAATGATGTTCTCCCATATGTGGTTAAGGTAATTCTTACCATTTTAAAACAGTTGGCGAATTTTACTCTCTCACGAAATCGAATTTATTCGAGCAACGTGTAAATGCTACTTGACCTGCTCATGGAGAAACATATACCGCAACCAAAAGTTGCTTCTGTAATGGTAAAAGCACATAGCGTACTCAATGATCAACGATCATCAAAAAACCTCTTCTCCGTAGAGACTCAAAGTCCTTCTACCGAACACATCTCAAAAAGAGATTCTCGTGTCGGAATATCCTTGCGTGCAAAAAGGCGCTCAAGAGAGTATAACAAATTCCCGTCCAGTTCCTCAAAAGGAAGTTGGTTCATCTCATTCCGTTCAGCAGAAAAAAATTCGATTGGTAGATGACCCACCTTAGCATAGGTCTACATCTTCGTGTGTTATCCATGTACCCAAAGGTGTACATAAGTTTCAGTGAGCCTAGGAAATTACCTTCCCTTCGTAAGATCCTTAGAGCGAAGACGCTCAACCTGACGATCCCTTGGCTCAATCTCAGAGCAAAACCCGCTCATCAAATAAACTAGGATTTCAATCCTTGGAGTCCTCGAGAACAAGCCGTAACCGTCGCTTGTTCCTTCCCTCATAAAGAGAGTATTCATTCACTTGTGCAAAAAGCACTACCATGTCTTCTCTTACCGGGTAGGAAGTGTTGGTTCGTAAGGTACTTAAGCTTGATAAAAGCTTTTCTTTGCTTGAAAGCTCATAATGGTTCCTTCATAATGTCCTACCCGCAGTAGCAGGCAATCTGTTCGAGAATTACCGGATACCAGATTAATCATGGACCTTCCAGATGGTTAAGCAAAGCAATTCATCGTATAAAACAATGTTCTGACTCAACCCTACTCTCATAAACACTTGAGAGTGATTGTCTGGTTAGATACATGCATATCTCGTGCATAAAAGCAATACGCAGTTTTCAAATCCCTCAAAGATTTAGCTTTGATCAAAGACATGCTCTCTCACTTAAAGTTCGAGGGTCTTTTGTTCAAAATTTAAGGAGTTATAGATTGAATTCCCTTACTCCAAACTTTCTCCGGATAGCAACGTATCCTTCGAGGAGAGGTAACAAAAGTTCGTTGTTTCCGTGTTCAATGGTTCTCGTCCCACTGCGGGGATTAGATTTTATGTACACTCGGATGTACACTTTCAGCTTGTATTGCTGACTCCACCATCTGCTGCAAAGTATCTTGCAGATGCGTCTACAAAATTCGGGCAAAAGTCCTTCGTTCAATTTCTTCATCCTTCCTTCCTCAGAGAGGGTCAAGAGTGGAGCTACCTTGGCAAGAGTGAACCACTACTTGCTTGGACTCGCTCGTATTTCTATTGGGAAAACGGATCCCAATCTTCTTGGATGCCTTCCTCAAAGCGAAGAGGAAAAAAAATTGTCGAAAAATTCAGCCTTGAATTGAATCCAAGTCTTGTTGTAAGTTCCTTGCAGAGCTTTGGTATACCACCAAGTACTTGCAATCCCCTTGAGGTGTTTGGTCACATGCCTCACCTTCAACGCTTTTTTAGAAATTGTCGTTTGCAAAGGCAACTTCAAACTGTCGAATGAAAGCGATAGCTTTCGGCTTTCGGGACATCTTCCCTTCCGTCAAAAGTATCAAACTTGACCGGAGTGCTCTGAGGTCTAAAGACCTTCTTCATATCCTTTCCGGAATGACGGGATTTCATGGCTATGATTTAGGATTGATGTTCATGGATATTTTCAGAATTCTGAAGGATCTTGAGCATTCCGCTCCTTGGATTTTCTAGGTTCTTGAGCATCATGCTCTTCGCCTTCTCAAAGAATCCCAAGTCTTGTGTCGACTTCTTGCAGAGAGAGAAATTTTCCCAACTCTGCGAGCTTTCCTACAGGACTTAGGTTTCTGCCTGCTTGCTTCTCTCTTAGCTTGTCATGGCTTCGTCTCGTATCTTCCTAGAGTCATCCTCCTTTACAGAGAAAGAGAGGAGACCATGCTCTGATACCACTGTCACAAACGGGAGCGCATAACAATATAAAATACATTCGGATAAATAGGATTTATCACTTATTACTGAAGCCAGAGGATATAGAGAGAAATAGATAGAGAGAGATAGAGAGTGAGAAGATCGACACAGTACTGGGGACCAGAAGATGGATTGGTCCCCCCCCGTAATAGTATCTTTATTACTGAGGAGAAGTCTATACAAGCACTTGAACCGAACGTGGTAACACGATCGTTCTAGAATAAGACTTGATGGTTCCCGGAAGCCTCGGCTTCCTATTCCTAGGGCAAAACCCTATTCCAAGGAACTTCCGTTCCTTATTCCAAATCCTTGAGAACCAAGGTTCTCGCCTCTGGATCTCACCTTCCAGACTCAGGGCATGACATCCCTGCAACTCTTTTCCGACTCTGTTCCCAGAGACCTCTTCCTACAGAATAACTTTGCTTTCTCGGACGCAAAGTCCTTACTTGGGAATCTCAACTTCCGGATCACAACTTGAGAGACTATCTCTCTCCAATCCGTGGATCTACTTCCCAAACTTGGGCTGATCTTGCTCTAGTTCCTCAGAGCGCTTTTATCTTGCAGAGGCTTGTGCCTTCCTCTGCTCCTACTCCCTCACGAAGAGGAAGTACACCTACAATCAAATACTCAGAGATCATAACATGAAAATCGTTACCTTCACAATCTCGACGCTTGAAACGCAGCTCGGTTCTTGAAAAGCAATTCCTCGGAAGAGATCTCTACATAGAAAATCCTCTCTTCTAATCCTACACACAAAAGAGGTGTGTTCTCGGGTTCCTTCTAGTAAATCAGCCCCGTCTACGACCTTTATGGGCTGAAAACAGAGAAAAACAGCAACTTGTCGCGATGGAAACACGCTCCGTAGGCGCTTCTTTGCGAGGGAACTCGCGCATTGGGTCCTGGCAACATCAGGTACACTTGGGGCCGCCATGGCCATCATCGGCAACGTCTTCTTTGCGGCTGAAATCTGCAAAAGCAGCATCTCCTCCTTGTGAAAATTGGTCTGAATCTGTCCAAAAACTCAATAAAACCTTATAAGTTAAAAACAATGCTTTCACAACGCTTGCCAGGCGTCCCTAGATGCAATCACATGCACAGTTGCAATGCAGACATAAACTTCCTCGCGGGAAAGCATCTGCTTTTCCGAAAAGCAATTCCGCTTCCTTAGAAAGCATCTGTTTTTCCTCAAAGTTTCCTCTGAACCCATCTTCATTCAAGTGTTGCTTTTCCTTGTACACAATTCTAACACAGTTTGGAATTTACTCCTCACTATGGATATTCCCTTTCCGATGCACCTGTCACCCACCTTGTGACGCATCAGGAATACCCATCACCTAGTCCTTTCCTACCGAACTTACTGTACAATCTCCTTCATGTGCTCTATGTCACCCATCCTATGACGCATCAATAATGTCCGTTCCCGGATGGTCGGATACTTCTTCCCAATGCTCCCTGTCACCCATCCGATGTGACGCATCAAAAGTACCCGTTCCTGGTGGCCTTACAGATATTCCCGTTTACAGTGCTCTCGTCATTACTTTGAACGACGCACTAGGAATACTCTGTACTCGGATGTCTCCAGTGAAAAAAACCCTCTCACTTAAAATTCTAGTAATTCATTTAGAATTATTTTCCTTGGTGTTCTAAGCGAGAAAACCCTCTCACTTATAAATCCAATAATTCATTTAGAATTATTTTTTTATGTCAGATAAAGCTAATTTAGCAACACCTTACCTCTTCTGGCTCAAGGTTAACCGGTAATTATCAATTTCAGCTTGCGGTAATGCATCATGAGGCTCTTTTTCAACATCAATGGATGGCACGAAAGACTGAAATCTTACTGTTTTCTTGTCAGCATCAGATTTTGTAGCATTCTTAAGCAATTTTGCCTCATTGAACACTACATCTCGGCTGCAAATTACCTTTTTAAATTGTGGTAACCACACTCTATAGCCCATCTCACCTACTTCCCCATAACCTAGGAAGACTCCTTTAATGGACTTCATATCAAGCTTTGTTCTCAAATCATTGCGTACATGAACAAAAGCTTCGCAATCAAATACTCTCAAATGATCATAAGAGGTAGGTTTGCCAAACCAAACCTCCTCTGGAATGTCATTTTTCAACGTACTATTCGAAGAGCGATTGCAAATATGAACTTGCAGTTTTTAATGCCTCTCCCCAAAACTCTTGGGAAAGATTAGCGGTGGACAACATGCAACACACTCTCACAGATAAAGTACGATTGTACTTTCAGCCACACCATTCGAAGACGGATTATAAGGGGCTGTCAACTCCCTTTTGATCCCATTATCATCACAAAAATGTTGAAATTCAGCAGATACATATTCTCCTCCATTGTCCGACTTGAGACATTTAAGCTTACCACTCTTTTGAGTAGTGACAAAAGCATGAAGTTTCTTAAAAGCATTAAAAGTCACACTCTTATTTTTCAACAAATGCACCCATTCTTTCCTAGTACAGTCATCAATGAATGTAACAAAATACAATGCACCACCAAAAGACTTAACAAGCATAGTGCATACATCGAAGTGAATAAGATCAAGAGGATTAGCTTTGCGAGAGACACCACAGTATTAAGAAAATTTCTTTTGCTTTCCATAAGACAATCTTTACAAAAATCCAAGTTTTTGGCTTTCACATCAACCCTTTTCAAGGAGGAAAGCACATCAATACCCTTTTGACTCATATGGCCAAGTCTCTTCTGCCACAATTCCATATGGGAAGCAACTTAAGCAACAACAAGAAACTTGCCAGGCAAAGCTTTGCATCGAAGATATGACAAAGTACCTCTTTTAGACCCTTTTGCAACAAGCATAGAGCCCTTAAGCAACTTCCATGAACCCCCAGCAAAGATGGTAGTAAAACCATGTGCATCTAACTGGCCAACACATAGCAAACTTTTCTTAATGCCTGGTATGAACCTGACATCATTCAATACAAGCTTTTGACCATTGTTAAGAGCCAAGCGCATGGTACCCATTCCCTCAATATTTTCTTGCTTATCTCAAAGAAAGATGTCATTGATGCATTGCTTAGTGCTAATGATGGCCTATCCCAGTCATAAGCAAGAAAATAGCTTTTAGCTTATCATCAAATTGTTGAAGCCCATTGTCCTGCAACTGACTCAACACACCTGTAAAAGCACTCAAATGCTCAGAAGCTGACTTTGAGTCATCAAGCTGCATATTCACCAACTTTCACATCAAATGCACCTGGTTCACAAGCGTTGTGTTCTCATAATTGGACTTTAGCTTTTGCCATATTGCATAAGCACAGTCCAAACGCTTGATGTCCGTCAAAATGTCATCATTGATAGCCATTTTGATGTAGGCCATGGCCTTCTTATTCAACCTGGCCGACTCTAAGTCAGACAAACTTTGCATACGATAGACCACAATTTCTTTACATGAAACTCTCCAAATTTGAATTTTCAGCTGAATATGCGATTTAAATCACATGTACTCGGCTTTTCACTCAAATCCTCGCACAAAACATCAATACATGTGATCCCATAAATTTGGTACACCTGCGTATTGCTGTTTTAACCTGTAATAACCTGTAAATCACTTGTTTTGACCTAAAAACAGCTTGTTTTGGGCCTTTTGGCAGTTTCGGTGACCTTCTTGACCCCAGAAGCAAGGGGCTTCGCAATGGAAGCGAAATTGGTCGCTGGAGAGCAATATATCTTGCTGTCCAGCAGCCTGCGCAGGGCTTGTTTCGGACCCTAGGGTTTTGATACTAGTAGATGCACGAGGTGGAGGAGTGCAGGATTGGGCCAGGTGAAGCGAGGCACGAGTGTAGCAAAGTAGAAGCGCTAGGGATCGAAAGCAGAGAGAGGGAGAGAGCTCACACGATTTGGGGAAAACTCACGAGTTTTGTGGGCTTTCCCACTTTTATTATAAGTGACTTTAAATATGTGTGTGTATAAAATGCACAAAGGGGTTATTTAGGCCTTTAACCCAACATCAATATCATTTTCATTTTCGAGACGTCCAGTTCATAAAGTCATACAGCAGAATACTGTCAGCCCAACAGTATCCCTGAAACCCGAATGGACATCAGTGACTCTATATAAAAAATCGGGGTAATCTGTTGACAAAGGAGCGGAGTGACTTCCCTCTTGTGCATGCCCGCTGCACTAGATTCACCCATGCTGAAATCGAGGTTCTATCGGAGTAGACTATGCTAAACCGCATGCTTCAAGGTAAAGTTCCACAATCTGAGGAATATCTGCCAGGTCCTCCTCCTCCATTGACTTCGTATCCAATGCAGGATAGTTCTTGAATTTAACCAAGAACCGCTTAATCACTTTACCTTTAATCTTTCTATCATTATGTGCCAGTATCTGTTCTAGAACGAGTATCTCTTCGCTTTCCTCCACTTCGGGTTGCTCATCTGGCTCCCCATTATCAGGCACATCGCCTTTATAAGGCTTCAAGAGACTCACATAAAAAGCATTGTGAATTCTCCAAGTATCAGGCAACTTCATTCTAAAGGAGACATCATTTATCTTTTCTTTTATCTGGAAAGGTCCATAGTATCTCACACTAAGCTTTGGAAAAAGCCGCTCCTTTCCCTTTTTCTTTCTCAAGCGTGCCTTCTCAAATCATAAGAGCACCCAATCGTCTTCTTTTAATTTCAAATCGCGACGGTGTCGATCTACTGCCTTCTTGTGTCTTTCCTGAGATTTTACTAAAGCCTCCCGGACCTTGGCAAGAGCAGTGTCCAAGTCCCTCGTGTACTGGTCGGCTTCAAAAATCTTATCTTTCGTGCTTAGGGAGGGTGGAACCTTCGTAGCACCTTCAATAATCTCAAATGGCGCCTTCCCCGTCGAAGAGTGGATCGTGTTATTGTAGGCACATTCCACCAAGGGCAAAAACTTTTCCCATTGAGTATTCTGATCAGAAATATAAGACTTCAATAAATCCAATACGACTGAATTTGCAATCTCAAATTGCCCATCTATCAGCGGGTGGAAAGATGACGAGAACTGCAACCATGTGCCAATGTTCTCCCAAATAGCCTTCCAAAACAAACTCATGAATCGGGGATCTCTGTCAGAGACTATCGTCTCATGCATGCCATGTAATCTGAATATCTAGGTAATGAACAGTCTCGCTAAATGATCCGGCTTGATTGTTTTCTTCACTAGAATGAAATGAGCATGCTTGCTAAATCTGTCAATAACAATCCAGATACCATCGTGTGCACTCTGTGTCTTCGGGAGATCAAAAATGAAATCCATTGCAATACTTTCGAAGGGCGGGTGAGAATGGATAAAGGCTGTAACAATCCCTGTGCTTTATGCCTGTCAAACTTGACCTTTTGGCATACCAAGCAACTACGTACAAAATCGTCCACATCTTTCTTGAGTCTCGACCAAAAGAAGTAACGCTCCACACCTTTCAAGGTGGTATCAATGCCGCGGTGACCCGTAAATGGTGGACAGTGGCATTCGGTTAGAACCTTTTCCCTCAACTGTTGTGTATCACACAACATCGTTTTCTTCATCAAGTAGCCATCCCGTATGGACTTTCCCGCACTACCTTCCCATTGTGTATTCGTGTGAATACATTGAAAAATCTGGATCTGTGGCGTACTAATCGACCATGTCCTTGAAGCTTCTATGATGAATCGCGGAAATAGCCAAGACAAACAGCTTCCGAGACAAAGCATCTGCCACCACGTTCTTCTGTCCCTGTACATGGACAATCTAGAAGTGAAACTATGACAAGATGTTAGCCCACCGCATCTGCTTTTCCGAAAGCTGCTTCTGTGACAAGAAGTAGCGTAAACTCTGATGATCAGTGAAGACCGTAAAATCGGCTCTGAGTAGGTGATGTCAACACTGAGTAAGAGCATGGATAACCGCCAAAAGCTCTCTCATAAATCTGTGCTGTCAATTCCGGCCCTGAAAACAATCGGCTCTCATAGGCAATGACATGGCCTTCTTGCATTAAGACCGCACCCAGACTACAACCACAAGCATCACAATATACTTCAAATGACTTTTGAAATCCGGCAAAGTCAAAACTGGTCCAGTAGTCAATTTCTCTTTCAAAGTCTGAAAGGCAGTCACCTGTATCAGATCAATCGTATGATCCTCAGGACGAGATGGTGGCAACTCGCCTGGCAAGCCCTCAGAAAAGCAATCAGCATGAGTGTGGAGAAAATCTTAACGTTCTTTATCAAGTTCAGACATATTCGTCCTGTGTTCATCATTTAACTCTTTCAAATAGATCGGGTAAACAAAGAGACTGGATTTCACTAATTTCGAAATGGCCAAGGCCGATACAATAGGAACAGACTCGCCCTTCAATTTCACATCAAGTACAATTTTTCTGCCCTTTTCATTTGTCAATGTCGCTTTCTTCGCCCGATAATCGACCACGGCGTTGTTCTTATGGTACCAAGGGAATCCAAGGAGTACATCACAGCCTTCCAAGGGCATTATGTAAAAGTCCTCGTGCTCCAAATACCCCTGACAATGCAACCGAAGTTTGCCAATGACAAGTGTAATGGCTATGTCCCGTCCGGGTGCCGCTAGAACTACCTCTGCTTGTGGTCCCATCCAATCGGGTGTAATCTCAAGCCGCGCCGCCAATTCAAGTGAAATGAAGTTGGCCTTGGCTCCTCCATCAAAGAAAATCAAGGCTTCTTGATCTTTCACTTTGTCCCAAGCTCGGCAAAGTTCTGTATTTTCATCAATCGTGCTTGGGTCAGTACCCATGCAATTTGGAACCAGTCTTGCTTTCATCTTGCCTTTTCTGCCACGTTCCTCTGCTGCTCTCGAACTCTCTGACATGTCTTCATTCTGTTCTTGCTGTGCCTTTTTAGGGCACTTCGCGGAGACATGCCCATGTTCCCCGCATCCAAAACACTTCCCCTCTTTGATGTAATTGGCCCTCTCTCGAAGAGTAAGCCGGGGTCGTGACTCCTTGTAAGTCAAATTGCCCGAATGTATCACAAAACCCCATTTCGCATGACCCATCAATTCTTGAATAGAATTTGACTTTTGTTCCAAGCAGTAGTCGTGGATCTCTGTGGGAAGTCCGCAACAATACTGCTCAATCTGTTCTTTAAACGAGACGACCTTAAATGAAGAGGCTGGTAGAAAAGAACTCCACAATCTCTTGCAATAAGCGTCCAGAGAATCTCCCTTGGTCATACGAAGATGATTCCAAGTAGTTCGTATATCTCGTTCGTACTCCTCAGTCAGCCAACAAGAAATAAAAAGCCTTTTGAGTTTCAACCATTTAACTAGAGCTTCCTTTCTCAATAGAAGGGTGGACCACCATGTTCGAGCATTTCCCTTGAAGAAAGATGTAGTTGTAAGGTGCAGCGGAACTGAATGTTGAACTTTGCTCAAGATGAGTGCTCCGAACTGTGCTCAAGGTTTCCTTTTACTTACGGAAGGGAGAGCCTTCGGTTCCTTTAGTGAGAGAGTGCAATGGACACAAACAAAGTGGTGAACACTGTGAATGAAAGTGCACGAGAAAGAGAGATAGAGAGAGAAGAGAATACGACACCAAAGATGTTGTCAAACCCTCCTCCAAGGGCCCCACTCTCAATGGCGAGAGTGGTCTACTATTGATTGCACAATCTGGTACAAGATGCTGATGCAAATCTAATGGGGCTATGTCGAGGCCGACGGTGGTGCCGACGATGAACAGACTGTCTGCTATTGTGACTTGGTGTGCAACAAACGTTGTCTTTCGTGCTTGGAATTGCTGGATCTGCTGCTCTTCTATCTGCTGAATTTGCTGCCTAAAAACGATGAGGTTGTCCTCCTTCTAACGCTGGATCTGGCTGTCCATAAACATTGTCTTTATGGTACTGAAAGGCTGCTGCAAAACGCTGTCTTGCTGGCTGTGGTACTGCTGCAAAAACGCCAATGCATAGCTGAAAAACGTTGATGCTTGTGGGGATTCCGTCGCGAAGATCTGCAAAAACGCTAAAGTGTCTTGCAGATGCAAAAACGCTAGGGCTGAAAATGGTCAGGCTGTGGAGAATTTGCTAACGTTGGGGAGTCTGCTTGGTCTGCTATTGCCAAGAATCTGCAAGAACAAAAACGTTGGCTGATCTAGTCCAAACACGCCAACCCTCTGCTGTGATGCAAAAACGCTAGGCCTCTTGGGGGTCTACTAAGAAGTCGTCTGTTGAGCGTGTGCTCCTGCTGCCTCTTCTGCAAGAAAGTGCTAGCGCTAGTTTTCTACTTATACAAACTTAGCAAAATTGCCCTACCTACTTTCCAACAAAAGTCACTTAAAAATAATAAGTGAAAAATGTCAAAAATAGGGAAAATAGGTCTATGCACTGTAAAATGCTACTGATGGGTTCTGACTGTAATTTGATGATCGTGCTATGTGCAACCGGAGGATATGCATCTAATCTAAGTGTCTGGACATGCACGGTCTGCGAACAGACTCACAAAAGTGCCAGATCACTTCCTATTCTAGACTGACTTGACTGAACTGAACCCTGGTCATGCCGTAGCTTGGCCACGGACACAGGATTGAATGTGTCACGTGACATCTCCTTCTTTTTCAAAGTGAGGTATTGATACCGAACTGTATGGCGTCGAGGGAGCTCGCCAATAACATCCAGAATCGTGGAAAGGACTCTTCGGCGGCCCACTCTGATGTGTGGGTCATGCGATACTTGAACTTTATAAGGTCTGCAATGCCTTCTGCTTTGGGCCGCGCCGAAAGCGACACAAAGTCTTTTGTGGCTCCTTCAATGCTTCAACTTTGTCTAGAGTTGTGCTCCTTCCTTCTTCAAGAATCTCCATGGCTGAAAATTCCTAAAACCACTTCCAACACAAAAACATGAACATACCTATTCTATGTAAAGTGACTGGAAAAAATCTTGTCATCCTCAAAGACTGTGCATGCAATGTAGATGAACAAAGAGACTGAGTGCCAAACCGTCCACCACATACACGCAAACAATGAGATCGAATCTTGTCTTTTTGATCTAAAGCAATCAACAGTGGCCATTCACAACGGAAATGCACATGCTTGGTGCTCATACTTTCTTGTGCTCTTTCTACGACTGTGTCGTGCCAAGGAAGAGACATGGAATGTGACTTCCTTGAATGCATACTTTTCAGCTTTTCATAAATAATCCGCATACATCCGTGCGTATTCACGAGTGAAACGTTCTCAACGTACAATATGTCATGCCTAGGAAAAGGGATCACATAAAGATGCTAACTAAAATACAAGAAACGATCACGAATGAAACACTCGAACAATGCGTGCTGATGAATCACTTGAACACATAGTACTTCCTGTAAGGGTTCTTTGGATCTAGGCTCGAGAGCCAAGATCGGATCGTCGTGTTTGATCGAATCTGTAATGAGGTTAGCTTCACTAGAGAAAGTATTCACTAAACCATCATCCTTGTAAACAATCACATCATCTTCATGCAAATCATCATGCTCGTGAGAAATCACATCTTGATCATCATGCAAATCAACATGCAAATAATCATGCTTGTGAGAAATCACATCGTGATCATCATGCAAATCATCATGCTTGTCATTCAAATCATCATGCAAATCCTGTGTGTCATGCTTGGGAGAAGAAGAGACTGAGAGAGTCTCCTTTTCCTGATCCTTTGCAATCTGTGCCTGCACTTGAGAAAAAAGTCAACATCTCTTTCTTGTGTCGGTCGTTCATTGCTTGTCTTGCTTTGTTCTCGCGATCAAATGTTGCTTGTCTTTCTTTGTTTTCGAGATCAAATTCTGCTTCTCTTTCTTTATTCTCGCGCTCGTGCTCACGCTCTATGGTTGCCATTCTTTCTTCGATTCACGATCAATGGCTGCCCTCCTTTCTTCGTAGGCCTTTCTTTCTCCTTCTCTTTCTACTTTTCTTTCTACTTTTCTTTCTTCGTGTTCTAACTTTCTTTCCATAAACAACGGTTCAACTCCTCCATAGGAGTTAGTGCAATCCTTGGCGTAGATGGGGAAGGGGGAGGGTCGGAAAAACCTCCTGGTGGGGAAAATTCTTCTTCGCCTCTCTCATGCTCATTACCTCCAAGCGAAGTATCCATTCCGCTTCGACTGATGACCATCCAATGAAGTCTTCGGTTCTTGTGGGTTCTTGTGGTCTTGGGTTCTTAAGTTCACGAGGAACTTGGGTTCTTGGGGGTCTTGGTTCTTGAGGTTCTTGAGGGGCTTGAGGTTCTTGCGGTTCTTGAGGGTCTAGAGGTTCTTGCGGTTCTTCTTTTACTTGCAATCTGTTAGAGAAGGATCTTCTCTTCACCCGAGATCTGCTCTTTTCCGCGGGCGCACCCCTTGGCGGCCTTGCGCTCACACCAAGGTTGCTTTTTCCCACCTCATGTCGATTGGCCGACTGCTAAGTGCACGGTCCGCTCTCAATGAGTGAAAAGAGGCACAAGGGCAGGCTGGACAAGCCCTTCTTTCTTGGGACTGTCACTCTTCAAAAACACGATTAGGAATCGATACGCCCAAGAGATCTTGGGTTACGTGCGACCCCAACAAGCAAAAAAATAAATAAATCTGTGGTTCTTGTGGTTCTTTCCTTGAGTGATACAGAACACTGCCAAAGCTCTGATACCAATGTAAGGTGCAACGGAAGTAAATGTTGAACTTTGCTCAAGATGAGTGCTCCAAACTGTGCTCAAGGTTTCCTTTTGCTTACGGAAGGGAGAGCCTTCCGTTCCTTTAGTGAGAGAGTGCAATGGACACAAACAAAGTGGTGAACACTGTGAATGAAAGTGCATGAGACTGAGAGATAGAGAGAGAAGAGAATACGACACCAAAGATGTTGTCAAACCCTCCTCCAAGGGCCCCACTCTCGATGGCGAGAGTGGTCTACTATTGATTGCACAATCTGGTACAAGATGCTGATGCAAATCTAATGGGGCTATGTCGAGGCCGACGGTGGTGCCGACGATGACCAGACTATTTGCTACTGTGACTTGGTGTGCAACAAAAGCTGTCTTTCGTGCTTGGAATTGCTGGATCTGCTACTCTTCCATCTGCTGAATTTGCTGCCTAAAATCGTTGAGGTTGCCGTCCTTCTAACACTGGATCTGGCTGTCCATAATCGTCGTCTTTATGGTGCTGAAAGGCTGCTGCAAAACGCTGTCTTGCTGGCTATGGTATTGTTGCAGAAACGCCAATGCATAGCTGAAAAACGTTGATGCTTGTGGGGATTCTGTCGCGAAGATCTGCAAAAACGCTAAAGTGTCTCGTAGATGCAAAAATGCTAGGGCTGAAAATGGTTAGGCTGTGGAGAATCTACTAACGCTGGGGAGTCTGCTTGGTCTGCTATCGCCATGAATCTGCAAGAACAAAAACGCTGGCTGATCTAGTCCAAACACGCCAACCCTCTGCTGTGATGCAAAAACGCTAGGCCTCTTGGGGGTCTACTAAGAAGTCGTCTGTTGAGCGTGTGCTCCTGCTGCCTCTTCTGCAAGAAAGTGCTAGCGCTAGTTTTCTACTTATACAAACTTAGCAAAATTGCCCTACCTACTTTCCAACAAAAGTCACTTAAAAATAATAGACATGCACGGTCTGCGAACAGACTCACAAAAGTGCAAGGTCACTTCCTATTCTAGACTGACTTGACTGAACTGAACCCTGGTCATGCTGTAGCTTGTCCACAACCACATAGGGTTATGAATCTTGGAGTGCTCTGAGTAATGCCCTCCAAAGAAAGCTATGTCAAACTGCTGTATGAAGGCCAAAGCCCTTGGAGCATCTCGGAATGTAGAAAAAGAGTCAAACTTAATTGATTGTCCACCTTCTTTGAATTCTCCTACTTTCTTGCTTTTATCTTCGAGGAAGTCATATTGGTTGGCTTTATAGAAATGCTTCTTCTTTGCATAAAACATGTGATCGTCAGAGTCCGAACTATCCAAGGATGACTCCTCTGTAGAACTGTCAGAAACTGGACGAAATTTAGGCTTCTTTGCCTTTTTCTTGCCCTTTCCGAAGCTTTGCTTTTTGCTTCACTTTTTGCCTTTTCTATCTTCTTCGCTCGAGTCAAAAGAGCTAGAAGAGCTGGAAGAAGAAGAAGAAGAAGAAGAAGAACTGGGTAGGCCTTCAAATCGTATGCGCTTCTTCTGCTTTCTTGCCGATGCAGAAGAAGATTGACGACCCAAATAACCCAAGAAGTCAATTCCTTTCTTATGCTTTTTCTCATGCTTTTTGGATTTGTTATTTGCGTCCAAAAGCCGGCTAATCTGTGTCTGAACCACCTCTTGTAAATCCTACTCTGTAAACATCCTCGGAGAAGGAGGTTTCTTGATTGCCGGTTTGATGGGTGGTTCTGTGGCCTTCTACCACTGGGCGTGTACTTCTGCGAGGGATTGCTGAGACAAAAATTTTGCAGATTTTGGATCCTTACCAAATTTAATCATCTGCTTTGTTGCCTCGTCAACCAATTGTCGACGTTCGCTCTCTTCAATCTTGAACTGAGCGGGCCGAGGTGGGCCGTAGTCTTTCTCTGTTTGCTTATGAGAATCTTCTTCCTGATCTCCTCCAGCATTCACAGATGCAGAAGCAGTCGACTGATTTTTGTTAGAATTTGTAAGTGCCACGAGAAAGGATCGGATTTCCCGATAGAAGAGAAATCGGCCGCGCTCTGATACCACAATAACAAACTTGGACACCCACGTCAAGATTCTACCGCAACACAGCAGGGATTCACTTCAAAACAGTTCACAAAATTGACACGGCCCAGAGTTCTTCTGTGCCCAGAGGTATTGGCCCCAAAGACTGGCACCCCTTTCGGTATTTCTTTTTGTATTAATCTGTGTTCAAAGTACAAGAGAGCGGGTAGGTACACACTCTCAGACTCTACATCCAAATGCTCTGAGAAGTGAGGCCCTGCCCGCTTATTTATGAGTATAAGGATGCCCAAAAGCAGAGCCCCAAAAATCCCTAAACTCAAAAGCTTTAATCTCAAAAGCAGTTTGCCCAAAAGTTGCCACAAAATCAGCTTGCGCAATTTCTGGAAATCCGTACGCTGCAACGTCAGCATGTCAATGCGTTTTGCGCCGCAATTTCCGGAATTCTGTACGATTGGCCACGTCAGCTTGCCAACACATTTTGCGGAGACCCGTGCTGCTGCCACGTGGCATTTTTGTCGCGACCATTGTATGTGTGTGTCTATGTGTGTGTCTGGAAGCCTGCCACGTCACCAGTTTGTGACACTTGATATTCCGGCGTAGTAAAATTAGCCATCCCAACCAGACCACACTGATCTTCCACGGGTGTCTTGATGCACTAAAATTACATACTCAGGCAATCTCGTCCAATTAGGAATATTCAGAGGTTGGCACATCACAATGCAACACAAATGCTCACTTATGCATGTTACAAGACATAGAAACATAAAGTCAACAATGAACTTTTGCTAGATTGGCTTTATCTGACAGAAAAATAATTATAAATGAATTGTTGGATTTATAAGTGAGAGGGTTTTCTCACTTGGAACACCAAGGAAAAATAATTCTAAATGAACAATTGGAATTTTAAGTGAGGGTTTTTCTCACTGGAGACATTCAAGTACAGAGTATTCCTAGTGCGTCATTCAGAGTAATGACGGGAGCACTGTGAACGGGAATATCTGTAAGGCCACCATGAACAGGTTCTTCTGATGTGTCACATCGGATGGGTGACAGGGAGCATCGCGAAGAAGTATCCGACCATCCGGCAACGGACATCTCTGATACGTCATAGGATGGGTGACAGAGAGCATCGCAAAGGAGATTGTAACGTAAGTTCTGCAGGAAAGGACTATGTAATGGGTATTCCTAATGCGTCACAAGGTGGTGACGGGTGCCTCGGAAAAGGAATATCCACATAGTCAGGAGGAAATTCCGAACTGTGTTAGAATTGTGCACAAGGAAGAGCAAGCACTTGAATGAAGATGGATTCAAAGGAAACTTTGAGGAAATACAATTGCTTTCTAAGAAAGCACGTTGCTTTTCAGGAAAGCAGATGCTTTCCCGTGAGGAAGTCTATTTCTGCATTGCATCTGTGCATGTGGTAGCATCCAGGGACGCCTGGAAAGCATTGTTTTTAACTTATAAGGTTTTACTAAGTTTTTGGGCAGGTTCATACCATTTTTAAAAGGTGAGCGGCCGCCCACTTAATAAGCGGCCAGCCTATGATTAAATAAAGCCATCGTTTTCTCTCTCCCTCTTTTTGGCAGAAGAGCAAAAAAAAAAAAAAAAAAAACACCGCAATCTTTGCGCAGGCAGCCAACGCTCAACTCTTCCTGCAATGGCCAGGGAGCTATAAAAGCATCACACCCCCTCTCTCAAAAGAGGAGTTGCCAATGCCAACAAGAGGAGACTCTGCCGCCAGAAGACACAAGGACCGCGAGACTACAAAGCACAAAGGTCGCTTTTCCCGCTCAAAGAGCGAGGGGTATCAATTGTGGAATTACCACAATTGTTGTCCCATGTTTGTGTGTGTTTGCAGTTGTACTTCCTCTTCACGAGGGAGTAGGAGCAGAGGAAGGCAGGAGCCTTTGCAGGAGAAAGCGCTTTGAGAAACTAGAGCCAGATCAGCCCAAGGGTTTCGTACCTGAGTTTGGAACGTAGATCCACGAATCCGAGAGTTGTAGACCCTCGAGTTGGGATCCAGAAGTTGAGATTCCCAAGGAAGGACTTCGTGTCCGGAAAAGCAGAGTTGTTCTACGGGACGAGGACTCTCGAAACAGAGTAGGAAAAGGGTTGCAGGGATGCCATGCTCTAAGTCTGGAAGGTGAGATCCAGAGGCGAGAACCTTGGTTCTCGAGGATTTGGAATAAGGAACAAGAGTTCCTTGGAATAGGGTTCTGCCCTAGGAATCAGAAGCTGAGGCTTCCAGGAACCATCAAGTCTTATTCTAGAACGAACGTGGTAATACGTTCGGTTCAAGTGCAGACTTCTCCTCAGTAATAAAGATACTATTGGGGGGGAGGGGGGGGCAGCCCATCTTCTGGTCCTAGTACTGTGTCGATCTTCTCACTCTCTTTCTCTATTTCTCGCTATACCCTCTGCCTTCGGTATTAAGTGATCAATTCTATTGATCCGAGTATATTCTATATTGCTATGCGCTCCCGTTTGTGACATGAACGCTCCTCCCGCATAATCTAACAAGGTTCGGGCCGTTAGATAATCAACGACTCCCTCATCACTCCTCCCGCATAACCTCAAAAGGTCAGGGCCGGGAGATATAGAGGCCTTTCACAACCAAACGCCCCCCAAACCGCAGCCTGCTTCCTTTGGAGATGCTCAGAGTAACCATTGCTCAGACTTCTTAATACTCCTCCCGCATAACCAGGCAGGGAGTAACAACAATAATATTTTCTTCAAGCATTCAATATTCCACCCGCAAATAACCACGAGGGTCCGGGCCATGAGTATGAGCAAGCATTTTCGAACATCATTTCTCACTACTCCACGCGGGAGTAAATCACCAAGCATTGGAACCAGTACTCAAACCAAAGTCAAACAGTTCAAATCAGCACCAAGTGTCACAAATCAGTGACGTGACATGGCTTCGCTATGGACAGCAGTACACACACACTCCAACTGGCGGGAAAAAGTCCCGGAATCAGTGACGTGACATGGCTTCGCTATGGACAGCAGTACACACACACTCCAGTTGGCGGAAAAAAGTCCCGGAAATTCTGCGCAGATGCTGACGTGGCATTGCTATGGCAGCCCGCGAATCGCGGCGCATATGGCAGAGCTGACATGGCAGCGCTGGCCGATTTTTGAACGATGCTTTTGCGGCAATTTTGGGCATAGCTTTTTGGCATTGCTTTTCCCACGCGGTTGAGAGAGAGAGAGAGAGAGAGAGAGAGAGAGAGAGAGAGAGAGAGCCTCTTTGCGTTATTTTATTAAGCGAGAGAGAGAGAGAGAGAAAGAGAAAGAGAAACATCTTTTGCTTTATCCAAGAGCTCAAGAGAGAGCTTGAGAGAGAAAGTGGAACTGCTTTATTTTACAAGCTTTTTATTTTCAGCTTTTAAAGCTTTTGGGCTCTGCTTTTGGCATCCAATGCAACCTTTAAATAGACGAGCTGGCCTCTCACAACTCAGAGCATCTCGATGCAGAGTCTGAGTGTGAGCACCTACCCGCACTCCTGTACTTTGAACACAGATTAATACAAAAAGAAATACCGAAAGGGGCGCTAGTCTTTGGGGCCAATATCTCTAGGCACAGAACTCCACCGGGCCAGTGTCGAATAAAATTGTGAACTGTGAACTGTTTTGAAGTGGTTATTTGGTGCTGTCGTGGTAGATTCTTGACTTGGAGTGTCCAAGTCTGTTACACCAAGACAGGTTTAAAATAGATGCCATCCATTTTAAACAAATTTCAAACAGGATCACCAAAGAAGTTCTCTGTAAGGTGCAACGGAAGTGGTTGTTGAACTTTGCTCAAGATGAGTGCTCCGAACTGTGCTCAAGGTTCCTGTTTACTTACGGAAGGAAGAGCCTTCCGTTCCTTTAATGAGAGAGTGCAAGTGATCACAAACAAAGTGGATAAACACTGTGAATGAAGGTGCTGAGACTGAGAGATAGAGAGAGAAGAATACGACACCACAATGTTGTCAAACCCTCGTCCAAAGGCCCCACTCTCTATGGCAAGAGCGGTCTACTATTGATTGCACAAATCTCTACAATGCTTGGACTTGCCGACGATGAGACAGGCTGAAATCTGAAAACGCTAATGGCTGAAATCTGCAAATCTTTATCTGTTGAATTATGACTCTATGTCGGTGACGATGTCGATGGCGACGATGCGACGACGATGCACTGAAAACGCAGATGCTGAAATCTGCGTTTTCCGGGCTGAAACTGCAAACTTCGCTGGATCTGACCGTGCGGCGAGGATCTGCTGCTGCAGGGAAGTGAGATCTGCAAGGTTGGAGACTTGCTCTGTTGTGAGTCTATGCTGAAAACTGAAAACGCTGGTGTTCTTCTGGGTTCTGTCGCAAAAGATCTGCAAAACGCTAGGCCTCTTGCTGAGCAAAAACACTAGGGCTGATCTGTGTTGCTGAGGAAATCTGCTAACGCTAGGGCTAATCTGTTGTGTCTTGCTATTGCCGGGGCTGATCTGCAATGCAAAATGCCAAGGGCTGATCTTGATGCAAAAACGCTAGTGTCTTCAAAAGGTTGAAAACGCTGAGGTTGTCGTGGGGGAAAGTCTTGCTGAGAATGTGCTTGTTGAACGTCGTGTTCCTGCTGCCTCTTCTGCTCATAAGTACTAGCGCTAGGTTTGCTTACATACATGCTTAGTGAATTTGCCCTACCCAATTTCCAACAAAAGTCACTTAAAAATAATAAGTAAAAAATGTCAAAAATAGGGAAAATAGATATATGCACTGTAAATATGCTCCCGATGGGTTCTGATTGTAATCTGATGATCATGTTGTGTGCAACCAAAGGATATGCATCTACCAAGTGTCTAGACATGTATGGTCTGCGAACAGACTCACAAAAGTGCCAATACACTTCCTAATTTAATTGAACTGAACCCATGTCATGAAGTAGCTTGTCCACGTACACATAGGGTTAGATGTGCACGTGACATCCCCTCCTTTTCAAAGTGAGGTACTGGTACCGAGCTGTATGGCGTCGAGGGAGATAACCAACACTGTCTGGAATCCTGTGAAGGACTCTTCGCCGGCCCACTCTGAAGCGTGGGTCATGCGATACTTGAACTTCATAAAGGTCTGCTACGCTTGCTTCTTTGGGCCACGCCGAAAGCGACACAAAGTCTTCTGAGTCTCCTTCAATGCTTCAATTTCGTCTATAGTCATGCGTCTACCTTCTTCAAGAATCTCCGAGGCTGAAAATTTCTTAAACCACTTCCAACACAAAAACATGAACATACCCATTCCATGTAAAGTGATTGGAAAAATACTATTCCTTCGAAAAAACTGTGCATGCAATGGAGATGAACATAGAGACGGAGTGCCAAACCGTTCATCAAACACACGCAAACAATGGGATCGAATCTTGACTTTCTGATCTAAATCAATCAACTGTAGCAAATCACAAAGGAAATGCCCATGCTTGATGCTCAATCCTTCTTGTGCTCTTTCGGATACTAGTGTCATGCCAAGGAAGAGACATGGAATGTGAATTCCTTGAATGCAAACATGTCATCTTTTCATGAGTAATCCGCATACATCCGTGCTCATTCATGAGTAAATCGTGTTCATCGTACCATATGTCATGCCTATGAAAAGGGATCACATAAGGACGGTGACTAAAATACAGGAAAGCATCGCGAATGAAACACTCGAACAATGCGTGCTGACTAATCATTCGAACACATAATACTTCCTGTGGGGGTTCTTTCGAACTCGACTCGAGAGCCAAGATCGATTCTTCGTGATCGACCGAATCTGCAATGAGGTTAGTTTCACTAGAAAACTAAACCATCATCCTTGTGAACAATCACAGCTTCTTCCTGCAAATCATGATGCTCGTGAATAATCACATCTTGATCATGCAAATGCTTGTCATTATCATCCAAATCATTATCATGCAAACCATCATGCTTATCATAATCATGCAAATCCTGTGTGTCATGCTTTGGAGAAGAAGAGACTGAGAGAGTCTCCTTTTCCCGAATCTCTTGCATCTGTGCCTACACATGAGAAAAGAGTCGCAACGACTCTTTCATTTGTTGGGCGCTCAGGGCTTCATACTGTAACCTTCTTTCTTCGCACTTGCGATCGAATTCGGCTAGGCTTTCTTTGGCTGCCAAGCGTGCGTGCTCATGCTCACGCTCTAAGACTGCCATTCTTTCTTTGGCCATTTCGAGCGCTTGCTTACGCTCACGCTACAAGTCGGCCTTTCTGTCTGCTTCTATTTCTGTTTTTTTTTCTGTGTGTTTACGATCCAATTCTTCCTTTCTTTGCTCCCATGTTGCTTGTCTTTCTTTGCACTTGCGCTCCAAGGCAGCACGTTGCCCTTCTAGTTCTATCCTCCTGTCCATAAACATCTGCTCCAAAGCCTCCATAGGAGTTAGTGCAATCCTTGGCGTAGATGGGGAAGGGGGAGGGTCAGAAAAACCTCCTGGTGGGAAAAATTCTTCTTCGCCACTGCCATGCTTATCACCTCCATGCGAAGTATCCCTTCCGCTTCGGGCAATGACCATACATTGAAGTCTTGGTTTCTTAAGTTCACGAGGAACTTGGGTTCTTGTGGGTCTTGGGTTCTTGAGGTTCTTGAAGGTCTTCTTTAGCTTGCAATCTGTGTTAGAGAAGGATCTTCTCTTCACCCGACCTCTTCTCTTTCCCGCGGGCGCACCCCTTGGCGGCCTTGCGCTCACCCCAAGGTTGCTTTTTCCCACCTCACGTCAATTGGCCGGCCGCTAAGTGCACGGCCCGCTCTCAATGAGTGAAAAGAGAAACAAGGGGAGGCTCAACAAGCCCTTCTTTCTTGGGTTTCCTGTCACTCTTCAAAAACACGATTAGGAATCGACACGCCCAAGTGTTATTGGGTTGTGTGCGACCACAACAAGCACAGAAATGAATAAATTTGTGGTTCTTGTGGTTCTTTCCTTGAGTCATACAGAACATTGCCAAAGCTCTGATACCAATGTAAGGTGCAGCGGAAGTGGTTGTTGAACTTTGCTCAAGATGAGTGCTCCGAACTGTGCTCAAGGTTCCTTTTTACTTATGGAAGAGAGAGCCTTCCGTTCCTTTAATGAGAGAGTGAAAGTGATCACAAACAAAGTGGATAAACACTGAATGAAGGTGCTGAGACTGAGAGATAGAGAGAGAAGAATGCGACACCAGAATGTTGTCAACCCTCCTCCGAAGGCCCCACTCTCTATGGCGAGAGCGGTCTACTATTGATTGCACAAATCTTTACAATGCTTGGACTTGCCAACGATGTCGACGACGACGAGACGGGCTGAAATCTGAAAACGCTAATGGCTGAAATCTGCAAATCTTTATCTGCTGAATTCTGACTCTATGTCGATGGCGACGATGCGACAACGACGCACTGAAAACGCAGATGCTGAAATCTGCGTTTTCCGGGCTGAAACTGCAAACTTCACTGGGTTTGACCGTGCGGCGAGGATCTGTTGCAGGGAGGTGAGATCTGTGAGATTCGGGACTTGCTCTGCTGTGAGTCTATGCTGAAAACTGAAAACGTTGGTGTTCTTATGGGTTCTGTCGCAAAAGATCTGCAAACGCTAGGCCTCTTGCTGATCAAAACCACTAGTGCTGATCTGTGTTGCTGAGGAAATCTGCTAACGCTGGGGCTGATCAGTTGTGTCTGCTGTTGCCAAGGCTGATCTGCAATGCAAAATGCCAGGGGCTGATCTTGATGCAAAAACGCTAGTGTCTTCTGAAGGCTGAAAACACTAAGGTTGTCGCGGGGGAAAGTCTTGCTGAGAAGGTGCATGTTGAACGTCATGTTCCTGCTGCCTCTTCTGCTCATAAGTGCTAGCGCTAGGTTTGCTTATATCCATGCTTATTGAATTTGCCCTACCCAGTTTCCAACAAAAGTCACTTAAAAATAATATGTGAAAAATGTCAAAAATAGGGAAAATAGGTCTATGCACTGTAAAAATGCTCTTGATGGGTTCTGACTGTAATCTGATAATCATGCTGTGAGCAACCAGAGGATATGCATCTACTCTAAGTGTCTGGACATGCACGGTCTACGAACAGACTCACAAAAGTGCCAGTACACTTCCTAATCTAACTGAATTGAACCCATGTCATGAAGTAGCTTGTCCACATACACATAGGGTTAGATGTGCACGTGACATTCTCAAACAAAACTCAAAACTTAAAAAGCAATCTCGACATCAGTCGAGCTCGAAAATTTGACTGACTTTCCATCATGAAACCTACACCAAAAAATAGGGTTAGATTCCTTCCATAAGGTCGTAGCCAACCATAGCATGGTCCCCATCAACTCTTGGACAGAAAGTCTTCCTCTGGCGGCTCGAGAAGAGACATCTGTTGAGAGATGTCGAGAAATTTCAAGTTATAATCTGCTAGGGTTTCCATGGCAAGCATTTCAGAATACCCCACTCTGCCAGAAGCTACAATCCGAATTAAGATGTCTGAAGGCATGTAACTTCAGGAAAACATTTTCTTGAGAGCTTGCCAAGTCCTTGGACTGTACGGCTTGGTAGCTAAGAATTTAACCACTGCATGGCACTGCCTCTAAGAAAAACTGTAGCTTGAAACAAATCTTGGATCCTTCTCTTGCAAGTGATCTTTTTGGGTTATGCCCTGTAAGACAAAGCGATGAAGACTGGAGCGCACCCGATGCACGATGAAGTAAGCTGGGACTGGCTAATAAGTTCGGGTTCGCGGCCCGAAGATACTTCAAATAAAATTCCAGTAGCCTTTGGTTTGCTCTGTCTGCTCTTTTGTAGGACCGGTATGCTTACAGAAAAGCACACGCATGATGCTCTGATATCACTGTCACAAGACGAGCACCACGTGCCAACGGAAAAGAACAGACTGAACAGACTTTTAGCACTTCAATAACAACTGAAACTGAAAGAGAGAGAGAGAGAGAGCACACGCGACACGGAGTGGTGGAATTCCACCCCAGAGAGTATTGGCCCCAAACCTTGGCGCCCCTTTCGGTATTTCTTTATATTACTTGAACTCACTACAATGTTGGTACTCGTGCTTTGCACCTTCTCATTGAAGTGTGCCGGAGACTGAGCCCTCTGCACCTATTTAAAGGCCGTTGGCCTTGAAAAGCAGTTTACATGAAAAGCTTGAAACTCAAAAGCAACTAGCCCAAAAGCTGGCGTTGAAAATCAGCTAGTGTTAACCACGGAAATTCGTACAGTGCCACATTAGCACCTGTCAGCGCAAAACGCGGAAATCTGTACAATATACCATGTCAGCATGTCAACGCAAAATTCGGGTGTCCGTACAACCTGCTGCCATGTCATCAGCTGAATACGCAAGTCCTTCTGTGTGTGTGTGTGTGTGTGTGTGTCCTGCTTTATTTATTCTCTTTAGGTCCTGCAATGCCAATCAGCTAGTTATAAACTCCTTTAGGTTGAGATAGGGTAAATTGTCCACCAACCCAACAAATTAAATCATTAAATAATTTATTTATAAGTATTTGACCAAGGCTAAGTTTCAGGTGAAAATGTCACACATTTGTTGACTCGGGAATCCGATTGACGTGGGGAATGGCTTGTCGGATTCTTCTAGCCTAAAACTGTTAAGAGTTCAGATTCCTGTCCGGTGGTAGCTCCAGTATCTCCCAGGAGCAGATTAGGGAGGGGTTGTTTTGTGGCTGTGCCCAACCGTACTTGAGGTAGACGTACACGTTCACGGCGGTGCACTTCACAGTGTTGCTCACCTGGTAGGCTTGCATGAGGCGACACCCCCATTCCTAGGGGGTCCTTTAGGTTGAGATAGGGCAAATTGTCCACCAACCCAACAAATTAAATCATTAAATAATTTATTTATAAGTATTTGACCAAGGCTAAGTTTCAAGTGAAAATGTCACACATTTGTTGACCCGGGAATCCGATTGACGTGGGGAATGGCTTGTCGGATTCTTCTAGCCTAAAATTGTTAAGAGTTTAAATTCCCGTCCGGTGGTAGCTCCAGTATCCCCAGGATAAGATTAGGGAGTGGGGGTTGTTTTGTGGCTGCGCCCGGCCATATTTGAGGTAGACGTATACGTTCACGGCGGTGCACTTCACAGTGTTGCTCAACTGGTACGCTGGCATGAGGCGGGACCCCCATTCCAAGGGTTTCCCGGGGTCAAGAGTCTAGAGTCTTTTGTAGTTCTACTACTGAATATGTGTGTCACGTCGCTTTTAAGAGTACATATTTATTCGCATTTAAGGCCATTTTCTGGGTCATGGGGTTTTTTTGGCTGAGGTAGGGCAAACTTACAGATTGCCTATATAAGCAACCCTCCCCCCCCCTACTTTTGGCATGTTGATTCAATGCAGAGATCCAGCATTTGGGCTCTCTCTCTCTCTCTCTCTCTCTCTCTCTCTCTCTCTCTCTCTCTCTCTCTCTCTCTCTCTCTCTCTCTCTCTCTCTAACGTTTTCAGCTTTGCTAGCGTTTTGTGAAAGCGCGACCACATCCTCTCCCTAGCGTTTTGTCACCATCATCGATCTCTCTCTTGTTGGCGTTTTTTGGCAGCGATCCCTTCTTCCCTTGCTAGCGCTCCCCCTCCACAACGTGTGCACACCCTCTTCAGTGGGCCAGTTCCCGTGGGGTGTGCTTGCGACCGTTTGGTGGGTGGTACGGGCTAGGACCTTGACGACGAGATCCATCGCGATAGATACGAGATCTATTGGCTACTTGGTACGGAGAGGTATTTTGCTCGTGGTTGTAGACAAGTTCATCACCCGATTCACCCTTTTCTAATGCACCTTTGATATGGAATCAGAGCTATGGCATGCTCTTGAATCGGATTGGTGATTTGTGCGAGTTTGTGGTGCTGATTTTTCGCGACGAAAAGAGACGGTTTGCTGTTTATTCTATGTTTTTCACTCTTTTGGAACTGATTCGGCTGTAGTGGGCAGATTTTCAGATTTGAACTTCTACCTCGACCTAGCCTTATCACATGCCTAAATTCTCCAACACCATGCAAAGGAGTGATGATTCTGAAACAAGTTCAACCCGTGATGGCGAAGCACATCATGAGGAAGAGACGGCGGCGGTGCACCCATCGTCAACAAGGAATGATGAGATTGGTCTTAGTTCTACTCCACTGTAGGCAATCAACCAATCAAGATGCCTACCCTCCCCTCCCTACCTTTCCCTTGGATCGGCAATTAAATGGACGCAACTATGCCATTTGAAAAGCCACCATGATGGCGGTCTTTGACTCTTACGAGCTTGGAGGTTTTGTCTTGAGCAACTTTCAAAAGCCAAAGGACCTTGCAGGAGTGGCGGGGGAGCGAAGTTATGGGAGCGTGTCAATGCTCGGATTCGGTCTTTCATTATTCTCAACAGTACACCATCACTTATTAGTCACATCCGATTGATGAAAGATGGAAATGATTTGGGATCGGATTTCTTCTCTTTATGATCGAGTTTCTCCAATAAAGCGGATAGCCCTCGAGGTGCAGTTGAGGACCTTGGATGCGAAGCATTCTTCCATGCGGGATCACATCAACAAGATGCAGGAGCTTCAGCAAAAGATACTTCATATAGGAAAGCTTATCAGTTCAGAGAACATCGCCATCCAGCTTTTGGTCCAATTGCCTCCTCGGTACTCCAACTTCTATTCTTCTTTGATTACGAGTGGCCGGCTGAATACTATCTCTTGGGACGAGATTGTTCCAATGGTATTGGATCAGGAGGAGCGATTCAATACAGGGAAGAAATCATGCTCCAAATACTTGACTAGTTCTTCCAACAACAACAAGCAGAAGGGTAAGAATAAAAGCAACAACACCAAAGACAATAAGAGTGATGCCGAGCTGACGCCTTGAAGGCAAAACGGCATTGCAACAATTGTGGTGAGAAGGGCCATGCACAAACTCTAACAGAGGGAAGATGCTTTCATGCTATGTGAAAGGAAATGCATAGCAAAAGAAAGGCAGTTGGGAAAGTCTCAACAATCAAAGGGTCCTTGTCTTGTGTGATCCACGTTCACCGAAAACTTCATCTCTCAGGACACCACAAAGCATCTACCCCTTACATTGGTTAAGTTTTACACTAAAATTATGCTTTTATATTTCAAGAAATGTGATATCAACTAATATGAATACATGCGGGATTGACATTCTCTGTTTTTCTTCTTTTCTTTTGTTTTGTTTTTTTTGTTTTTTTTTTTTTTTTTGGGGGGGGGGGGGGGGGGGGGGGGGGGGGGGGGGGGGGGGGGGATCTCTCATTATTGTCTGCCTATCTCTCCCTCTGGCCGCCTTTTTCATCTTTCAGCATCAGCGTACTGTCTCTCTGTATCGTCACGTGCAATGTGGGCATCTTTTATGTGTCAATCATAGTGTCCTACACACTTACGAGTACTCAAAGGTTACAAACTCACTAAAGGCCTGAAAACATATCCTTATGCCATGTTCAAAGAGCCTTCATTTCCATAAACAGAATAAAGCACTTGACTATCGATAAAGTAATTATTCCAACAAAGAAAGACACAAGCAGACTGTAGGTCACATTTGGGGCAAACAGTTTAGGCAGAAGGGCATGTTTGCAGTACTGCAAGGCATCCTGGTATGATGTGTGTGGCAACTACGCAGCAATGTACATAATTCTACAAAAGAATTTGCACTCAAACACTCTGAGACTGGACTGTATCGCAAGTGAAAAGGCAAATGCTTACCGTATGGAATACCAAGGCAAAAATCATGAATCTTTGCAAACTTCTTTGGAGTGTCTGATGAATGAGCTTTCAAGGCCGTGTCAGCAATTTCTCTGATAGGATCAGGAGCATTTTCAGCAATATAGGACAAATTCTCCTTACTCTTCTGAGCCGTCTCTTGAGCGGTTGCTGCTAGCACCGCGGCTGTCTCTTGCGCTGTCACGGTTAGAGCAGCTCTTGCCTTCTCTGCCTGTTCCTTCAGCTCCTCGGTAGTATCCCTTAAAACCCCTATAAACTTGTTAGCAGGCTCACTGCTATCATCTTTGCTAACTGTCTCTGCTTTAAAGACCTCATCCTCACCAGCCGCTGCATCTTCACTGGACGCAGCATTACTTGCTGCTTTGCTCGAACTTTCATCCACAAAGTCTGCTTCGGTCCCTTTAGCACCAACAGAAGCCTGCAGTTACAATTGGATGAAATAAGACACATACTTGTCTATATCAACACTTTCATATCCTACGTGCCAATACACAGATCTGCAAAGATCTGCCTTCTTATCTCATGAACTTGCAACCCTTTGTCGCATGAATTTGCAACCATTTTGATGTTTTAACTATTAAGAACTGAACAATGACATGTTTCCATCAGTTATGCATGTTTCTCACCAACTGTCAGATAAGTAACCAAACAATAGAATTTGGAATGACATATTGATGTTTTAAAACAATTATATTTGCAGATGTGCTTCACACAATGGCATTCGCATTGTTGTAGGCATGAACATAACTTGCACAATTCATCAAGTACTGAAAGACGGACCACAATATGTGCTTCGAAATGCTCACAGCTTTCATGTGCTAAAAAAAATTCGAAGCTCGTAAAGAAGCTACAGCAAGATAATTTGTACGAGAAATGGAGAACAGACTGAAATGAAAAACTTCAAACCAATGTAAGCACGACCCTTAGACAGACTGCATGCATTCAGAAAGCAAGCAAGATGAGGGTCATGGAAAACAGATCCAAATTGCGAATTTGACGTACTAAATCCTCTGAGGAAGCCGCAATGGAGGTCCCAATTTTTCTAGACAAGTGAATACTGGATTGAAGACCACTTCCGGAAATGGGAGCCGTCTTAAAGCACGCTGAAGAAGAGGGTGCACGCGTGCGGAGGCGTAGAAATCTTGGACGCAGATTAGTTGAAAAGCAAAGCCTTGAGATGGACGATGTCCGGGGCAGAAATTCTGCTGTTTGCTGGAGTGAAGATGGAGATTGCGAGCGCAGAGCTGTACAGGCCCCCGCCATAGCTGGAAAAGCGCAGGCTCAAATTCTCTTCACGCTTCTAAAGCGCGTGTCAAATGTAAATATCAACGCAGAGCTCGATCAAAATGTGGGCTCTGTAGTCTGGCCTAGGCCTAAAGCCTCTGTTTCTCTAAACCACCGGAAATGGAATCGGAATCTCCTCTAGGACCGTCCTCCTTTCAGCACTATTTGACACGGGTAGCCTATCAAATGAATTGCAAGCGGTGGGATCGACTACGGAGAACAAAAACGGAGGCACCTGAGACATCAAATGTGGAAAAGTAAACAAGGAACGACAATAGGAGGAAAAGGGGAGATTATAATGTTGTGAACTCACATTTGTTTCAACAAACCACGCGTGTCTGCGTGGTTAGCTCATCAGGCTCCCATCCACAGGGTGGCGGGGTTGAATCTCAGATTACCAATCGGCCATTGACTTGTTTCTATGCCGTTCCCCCGCTTCAAGATTCATGCGCTTCAACCCCCACTGTCGATCCCACCGCCTTGGGGTCATTAAGACCCCGTGGCATATAGTGTCTAGCCCCTCCCCCCAACCCCAACCCCCCCCCCCCCCCCCCTTGCAATAGCAATAGATAGGTTGCCTAGGTGCACTAGCATGTAAATGCCCACATTGCAGAGCATTGTGTACATTGAGATTTATTGTGGTGCTCTTTGAGGGATGTTTAAACTTGCATTTTTGTATGCAAATGCTTATTTTGGATGTGAACTTTGAGTTAATGCTCTTGTTAAATGTGATACCGATTTCTTTATGTGAGAGTTGTGGATTCTACAAATTGGCATCTTGTGTTATGCTATTGAGCTTGGTTTTTATGTATACTGTTGAAGCCATTTTGGACAAATCTAATGCTCTTGTTGAGTGATCTTATCTGGGGTCTTATTATGGTAGATTTGATGCTCTTTCTCACAGTGCTTTCCATTCATGATGCGTCTCATTTATGATTGAGGTAGATTTCAGTTGAGGTGGAAGATTGCTAGATTTTGAAATCCGTACTCTATTTGGCATCTATTTGAGTATAGTGTTTGCCACCTTATCAAATTTTGGCATATCTCTTACTTTTTAATACAAGTTTGGGATACTACCTTGTATGCTCAGGTGGTGCCATTTTTGGCATTTTATGGAAGTGAGTCTTGAGTCTACATAGCCTTTTGCGAGGATCATGGTGAGGTTTTTTGAAGCTGAACATTGGGATATTGGTTACTAAAATGTAATGTGGATTAGATCGTTGGAGCTCCCCTTATTGGAGCCTCGTCATAGGACATGCATTGGCTTGAGACTAGTTTAGGAGTTATATTTGATTCAAATTACGCCTACATTTTGATATTATCTACTCATTGTTTATGACTATTATGATTTGAGATTTATGCCAAAGTCAAAATTTTGCCATAGTTTTCTACTTAGTTTATGCATCTCTCTATCACAGTTTGCTAACAAATTGTTTGATAATATCCAAACTCTATCAATTTTCTATTGCTTTTCTTGCCATGGTTTTGACTATTTCTTTATGTGTTTTCTCTCGTAGTTTTTGGTTGAGATATTTTCAATTACTGCCAAAACTCTGTCAAATTCTCTTTGTGAGTTTGTTGTAACGTCATGATTTAATATGACAGCTTTTGCACCAGATGTCATAAAATCTAATATCTAACCAACCCAAATGATTTTCTCATATTAAACTCAACATGGGGCCAAGGTTAAAAGGGGTCCAAATGAGAGATGGTATGTTGAAGAGCAATGCTACCGAATGGAGCTTAAAGACCGTAGGGTTAGCTTCATTAAAGACCTCCAAAAGTTAGTATTCAAAAGTCCTTTGACCTTAGGCAAGCTAGGGCTAACCTTGAGGTGGGAATCCAACCCAAGCATGAGGTGCTTGTTGGCTTACTAAGTGTTAATGGGAACCTTACCCAAAAGCTTGAGGTGTTTCTCACATGCTTAAATGACTAAGGTTCTTGAAGTATTCAATTCAAAGACAACTCTCAAGAGGCATCAACGTTTCCATGCTTGATTGACTAAGTTCTTGAAGTATTCAATTCAACCAAATGACTTAATAAGCATAAAAGACGCATGTTCAAATGATCCTCCACATGTGGCCCTCGTGATGTGCTTGAATGCTATTGGATAGGTTTTAAAGGGCTCCAATGAGAATTTAGATACATAAAAATAAATAATTAAGTTCTTTCTCTCAAAGAGGAAAAAGAGGACACATGTCCAAATGAAATAATAAAATAATAAGAGAGAGAGAGAGAGGTGTGGACCAAGCATGAGAGGGGGGTATACTCTCCCATACACACATACACATCTCTCATTGTGTGGAGTGCAAAGTGCAAGAGCTCCATCTCCTTCTCCAAGCTTGTTGAGAAGTGGAGAGCCTACACCAACACTCTTGGCTATGAAATGCAAATCCAACCAAGAGCCATGCTTCAATGCTTAAGCTTGCCATCTTCTTCATCTTCATTACTATGCTATTATGCTATGCTAAGTAAGAAGAGTGATGATAAGTGAGGAACTATTTCTTTCTCATATGGATGATGTTACCATGTACATGTGGTAGTGATGTGTGTGAACACACTAGGACCGCCGATGCATTTTTTCCCTCTTTAGGAGGTTTTTCCCCCCGAGCATTGTATATACGCCCATCACTCTAGGGCTATCTATCTTTCCATTGCACATTAAGTAACACACTCCCTATTGTGTGCCTTGAGCTTCCTTTGTCTTCTCCAAGCTGTGTGCGTTTCTCTGCAACCCTAATTCCAACAATTGGTATTAGAGCAAGTTGCGTCCTCTCGAGCTCAGTCGCCAGCAGCTCCAACACACACAGTCGCCAGCAGCTCCAACACACACCTGCTCACTTTCGTCGATTTCTGTGAACTTTGGCTTGCGTTTCGGGCTCATTTCGGCCTTCGTTTCCACTACAGGTAGTACTGCACATGCTATTTCGTCATTTTGTGCAGAATTTTTGTCAGTTCCATTTTCTCCATAGCAGGTGCCTTACAGTCTACTACCACTTGTGCTATATAGCACGTGTTGTTCCTGCTTTGTTTCTCCTCTTTTCAAGCAATTTTCACATCAAGTGCAGCATTTACCATGGTTGAAAACAACACAGATGTGTTCAAGATGTTTGCTGCTAAGGACAGATTGGATGGGGACAATTACCCTATGTGGGCTCACATGATGCAACAAGTGTAGCATTTACCATGGCTGACAACAACACAGATGTGTTCAAGATGTTTGCTATTGAGGACAGATTGGATGGGGACAATTACCCTATGTGGGCTTACATGATGCAACATGTTCTTGTGTCAAAGGGCGTCTGGAATATTGTTCAGGACATTGATGTACGTCTTGGTTCTGAGGATGCAGGCGATGTTGAGGATGTTGCAGGTCTTGGTGCAAGGATTGCTGCGATTAGAGTTGTTTTGCCTACAGCAAAACAAGCTCATTGGGATGTAAAGGATGCGCAGGCTCATGCATTGATTGCGTTGTCTGTGAAGCGCACCATTGTTCCTCACATTCGTTCATCAAAATTTGCAAAATAGGCTTGGGATATTCTAGCAGGTCTTTATGCAAGCCGCAATGAGGCTAAAATTGCTTTGTTGCGTAAAGAGTTGGGATCGAAGATTATGCATGAGGAAGATGATATGGACACTTTCCTTGCTGGTGTCAAGGATATCAATGAGCAACTTATTTCTGCAGGTGAAGTCATTTCAGACAGTTCCCTTTTGCAGACTATTCTTGATGCCTTACCAGATTCATGCCAGACTTTTGCTAGTACTTCGAGACTAAGAACCCAAGGAAATCCTAAAATTGTCAAGTTTGATACATTATGCACATTGTTGTTGCAAGAGTCACTTTCTAGAAAAAACAGGACTAGGCAGCTTGCAGCTGAACAGGCTTTTATTGCTTCTCAAAGAAAGGGTGGTAACAACAATGCACCCACTTCTTATGGTTCTACTGCGAGTGGCAAAAATTTTGTTCCTAATGCTTTTGCTGGTAGAAATTCGTCAGAAAATTCTGGTGATAAGGGCAAAAAGAAGATGCGTTGCCATTATTGTAGAGCTAATGATCATTTGATCAAGCAGGGGTAAGTTGAAGGCCAAAGAGGCTAAGAAGAAAGAGGGTGGTTCCACTGCAAATGTTGGTTCCACTATAAATGCAACCATTGTTGAGTCTTCTGTAAAAGGAGACTTTGATGCTGATGTTGATGCAGAATGGGCTTTTAGTGTAGAGTGCACTTACAATCTTGTTGTCCATGATGCATGCTTGTCAGTTGCTGTAGATTCACATGTGTGGTATTTCGACAGCGGTGCTACAAAGCACATTACCTCACATCGTGAATTGTTCACCTCTTTTGAGTCTGTCCCTCATGGGAATTCAGTCACTTGTGCCAACAATGCGTCTTATCCGATTCAGGGGGTTGGAAAGATTGTGCTTACTGCTGCAAATGGCAGTTCTTTCACACTTGTTGATGCACTTTATGTACTTGGGATCAAGAAGAATCTTTCGTCTGTATCCCACTTGCTAGACTTGGACTTGTAGTCAAATTTGTGGATGACAGATGTACAGTTCATGATCTCAGTTTTGGTGATAAAATTGTTGCATCTGACCTTTTGTGCCGTGGGTTGGATAAGCTCACTTTGTATGACAAGTGTGGACAAAATTTTGCAAATGCAGTTGCAGATTCAAGGGCTATTTCAGATGCAAAACTTTGGCATGCACGTTTTGGGCATCTGAATTTTGCCAGTCTGCTGCGTTTGCAGAAATCTGATATGGTTGCTTCTTTGACGCCTCTTGAAGCACCTATCAAACATGTTTGTGAATGTTGTATTTTGGGTAAAATGCAGGGTTCTAAGTTTCAAAAGGATGGTTCAGTTAGGGCCACATGCAGGTTGCAGTTTGTGCATAGTGATGTTTGTGGGCCCATGCAAACTCCGTCCTTGGGCAATTACCTGTACTTCATGAATTTCATTGATGATTACTCCATGCATGCATGGGTATTTCCTCTTAAAGCGAAGTCCGAAGTTTTTATGTGCTTCTGACAATTTCTGGATATGGCTGAAAATGTATCGAAATGTACTATGGGCACCCTCCGTTTTGATCGAGGGGGGGAGTATATGTCTCATGAATTTAATGCATTTCTGGCTAGTCGTGGGATAAAACACCAATGTACAATGACGTATACGCCTGAGCAAAATGGTATTGCTGAGAGGAAAAACAGGTCTCTTACAAAAATGGCAAGATGTATGGTCGAGAGTCAAGCTTTACCACATTTGTTTTGGCTCGAGGCTGTCATGTGTACCACTTATGTACTCAACATGTGTCCTACAAAAGCGTTGCAGTCTATGACTCCATTTGAAGCATGGCATGATAGAAAGCCATCTATTGAGCACATGCGTGTTTTTGGATGTTTGGCTTATGGTTTAGTGCCACAAGTGTAGCACAGAAAATTGGATGATAAGGGTGTCAAATGTATTTTTGTTGGTTATAGTGCTGAAAGAAAAGGTTACAGGTTGCCGCAAACAAAGTGTATTTTGGTTTCACGGGATGTAATGTTTGTGGAAGATTCTGTTCAGCCCTTGCTGTCATGTACTAGAGACAGTAATGTAAGCTCATAGGACATTTATGACACTTTGTTGCCTCCTTTCAATGGTGGAAGTTCGAGTGTAAATTTCAGTGAGGCAAATGTACAGCCTATGGGGGTTTCCGAAAATGTTATAGATCAGCCTATTACTAATGTAGATGTACATGATGTACTTGATAAGGAAAGGGCTGAAAATGAGCAGGCTAGAGGTATGCCAAAATGGT
Source organism: Adiantum capillus-veneris (assembly GCF_014529385.1). Lineage (NCBI taxonomy): Eukaryota > Viridiplantae > Streptophyta > Polypodiopsida > Polypodiales > Pteridaceae > Adiantum > Adiantum capillus-veneris. The sequence goes on along the minus strand of NC_140942.1, from coordinate 52,813,355 downwards.
TGGTCCACACTTCGCGTGACCGTAAATTGGATGTACCTTTGTCTAGTCGTACTCGTTCAGGCTCTCGCCATGCATCTTATGCATCATATTGTTATGCTTTGGCTGTGTCTAGCTTACATGATGTTGAGGGACCTCTATCTTTTGATGAAGCACAAAATTCAAAAAATTGGATGGCTACCATGCAATCAGAATATGATGCACTTATAGAAAATGACACATGGACTTTATGTGATTTTCCTCCTGGCAAAAAGGCCATTGGTACGAAGTGGGTTTACAAGTAGAAATGCAAGCCGGATGGTGAGATCGATCGCCATAAGGCTCGACTTGTTGCAAAGGGTTATGGGCAACAAAAAGGCATAGATTGTAAAGAAATTTTTTCTTCGACTTGTCGTATGACTACTATGCATTTTCTATGTGCATTGGCAGCTCATTTTGGTTGGGATGTACATCAATCAGACATTGTTACTGCTTTCTTGAATGGTAACATATTTGAGGAAGTTTATGTAAACCAGCCTCGTGGTTTTGTCAAGAAAGGACAAGAGGACAAAGTGTGCAAATGTAACAAGGCTTTGTATGGGTTGAAGCAATTTCCTCATGCTTGATATGAGAAATTTGACACTCATTTGGTCAAACAAGGCTTTCGTAACAGTCCAACAGAAAGCACACTGTATGTAAAGTGTGAGGGTGATGTACTTCTCCTTGTGGTTCTTTATGTAGATGAAAAGTTACATAGAGACATTGCTATGTAAGTTTGGAGTGTCCACAAGTGGTTTTTGTTTCATGCTTGGCAGTTCATGTATATCATGGTTGAGCAAGAAGCAACCTACTGTGGCCACTTTGAGTTGTGAGGCTGAGTACAGGGCAGTCTTCGCAGCTACGGTTGAGTGTGTATGGCTCAGACGCCTTATGGTTGATTTGGGTGTTGGACAGGACACTGCCAACACTATCTACACTGACAGTCAGAGCGCATTGGCAGTTGTGAGGAATCTAGTTTTCATGCTCACACAAAGCACATTGAGGTGCATTACCACTATGTCAGGGAGAGGCTCTCAACAGGAGAGATCAGCTTGGCTTATGTGCCAACATAGGACAACCTTATAGATCTTTTCACAAAGGCATTGTTTCGTGAGAAGTTTGAAGCTTTCCGCAAAGCTTTGGGCCTACTCCCCTTTGTGGATTGTATCATGTCCTCGGGGCATGGCACTTCCCTTTACTCATGTGCCAGCTCTCGTTCACCGCAGCACTCTAGGGGGGATTTGTTACCATATACATGTGGTAGTGATCTGTGTGAACACACTAGGACCATTGGGCCATTTTTTTCCCTCTTTAGGAGGTTTTTTCCCCCGAGCATTGTGTATGCGCCCATCACCCCAGGGCTATCTATCTTTCCATTGCACACTAAGTAATACACTCTGCCTTGAGCTTCCTTCATCTTCTCCAAGCTGTGTGCGTTTCTCTGCAAACCTAATTCCAACAGATGATTCTTCTTCCTCTTCCCTACCCTCATTCCTCGCTACCTCTCTCCACCTTCGAAGGTGTTTGAGGCCTTGGGACTGAGGCTTGGGATAGTTAATGCTTTTTGCAAATTTTATGTTAAGCTCGTGATGCATGAAGCTTTCCATCTTCATAGCATCACCAACGTCACAAAGAACACAAAGATTGTATTGTAACAAGTCTCTCTTGATGGGAGAATCTATAACACAAACGCCTTTTGGAGGGGGGACCGGCCCCAAGTAAATGGCCCCAAGTAAATCCGGTCATCAACTATTGTCATGTTCTGTAATACTCTCTCTCTTGCAAAAGTATTGTTCATGCCAAGTTAATTAATTAAGTACTAGGTTCATGTTGCTACCATCAATTAAGTTCACCCTCTATGTTCTCAAAGTAATCTTACAAAAATGCTCACTCTAATTCTCTTAATTCCGCTATTCTCAAAGTTCATAGGCCATTTCCATTACATTGGCATCAGAGCATTTGGTTTCTCGTTTCTTGCTTAAGAAGAGAGGTCCTTAAGTAGCCTATTAATGGTTGATTTTGTTAATTACATTAGGGTAAGTGGGACTAGGATCTATTATCGGTTTTGTTGAGTCCACTATGTGGGATATGGTGCACACCTCGGGAGATTTGGCCTTAATAATGGGGTTTTTTAAGACTTGCCTACGGCTTTACCATTATTGAGCCATTAAAAGTCTGAAAGGAGCTATTCCTTGGCAATTTTTCTATGTTAGACCCACCCCACTACTCTCTATAATTAACCAATTTGAGCCATGGGTGTAGATACTTAAGTGCTTATTTCAAAGGCTAAGAGGAGGAGCACCTAAGGTTTTGAGTTGCCAAAGAATACACTAATTAAACACATAAGTATAATTAGCATGGCTGACAATAACCAAGAGAGTAGAATGAACATTGATAACTTTGATTTTGCACATGAAGGTGCTAATGATGTTGCCCCCATGTTTATCAATTATCTTGTTACTAGGTTGCAACCCTACTTTGCAAGTCAAAGTTACTCAACAACTTCGTGCTTATGGGATTTCCCTTCCTCTCCAAGAGGAGGGAGAGCTTAGGAGGCCTCTTGATGAGACCCCCAAAAGAAGACTCTCTCCCATACTGGAGGAGGAATCCAAAGAACAAGAAAGTAATGAATCCTTGAGCTCCTCTGAAGATGTGGCTCCACGAAGATGGCGGTCTAGAGGATTTGGCGATCAACACACAGTCCTTTTCCTCATCACTCCAAAAGGGAAGAGAGGAAACAAAGGAAGAAAAGTTAAAGAAAGAGGTCACCCTCTTCTCCTTGTTCTTCACCTTCGTCCTCTCCCGACGAAAGCTATGGCTATTCTCCTAGAGAATACAAGAGGGGAGGACATCACAAATCATGCCCTACATGGCAAAGATCACAAAAGCTTGAGAAGTTCTTAAGGCACACCAAATGGCAACCATCTTCATATCTCAGATTTTCAAACACCATGGATTACCAACATCCATCGTGTCAGATAGAGATCCTAGAATGACCAATAATTTTTGGAAAGGTCTCTTTGAAAATCTAGGTACAAGATTGAAATTCTCTTCGGCCTACCACCCACAAACGGATGGCCAAAGTGAGATAGCCAATCTTACGATACTCGATCTACTAAAGACTTATGTTACAGAAGTAGATCAACAATCACAATGGGAGAAGTACTTACCCCTTGTAGAGTATGCGTACAATAATACTGTCCATACTACTACAGGAAAAGCACCTTTTGAGATCATAGAGGGAAGACCTAAAAGTCCCTTGCTACTTTAAGTACATGGGAAGATCTCCGTTGCTGATGAGTATAGCCGTGGCCTACAAGAATCTTTTCAAAAGGTTAAGGAGGCTATATCCATCTCTGAATAAAGGCAAAAAGCTGCTGCTGTGACAAGCACAGAAGGGCCTTAACATTCAAAGAAAATGATTGGGACTTACTTTAGTTTCCCAAGGCTCGATTGAGGCAAACAGTGGGCAAAAATCCTACGGACCATCAAAAGTATTATGCTAAATTAACAAAAAGATATCATGGTCCTTTTCAAATCTTGAAGCCAATCAATGACATGGCTTATCAACTCAAGTTTCCCAACCATTGGCTCATACACAATGCTTTTCATGTGAGCCTACTTAGTCCCTACAAAGGAGAGCCACCAATAGAACCAATTATTGAAGACTCTTCAGAAATCGAATACCAAGAAGGGGTGCTACAACCCGAAGCTATCCTTCGGCATGAGGACAAGGTACTATGGCATGGTAAGATTATCCGACGGTATCTTATTAAGTTTAAAAATTATCCATTTGAAGATGCTAGATGGATGCAAGGAATACAGCTTAAGGATAGTATGAACCTTGTTAATGCTTACAATGATGCACTAGAGTAAGCAAATGTAAATGCTTTCTAAATTACAATGTTTTTGTCTTATAAGACTAATCCTCTTTTGTGCACAAATTTAAATAGTTTGCATGCTTAGAATCATGTTTGTGACGACGACGTCACTCAAACACCAAATAGAATTTGTCACTCTACTTTGGGAGTATAATATGGACTAAAGAGTAGACATGCTTCCGGCAGCTATGTCTCCCAAGCACCAAATGGACTAGTCATCCATTCTGGAAGGATGTCACAGGGTGAAAAGGGATACTCTACCCGCTAAGAAACGTAGACTAACAACTAAGACTTTATCTCTTCTACCTCATAGTCGAGGATGACTATGATTTCAAGAGACAGGTAATGTCATAAAATCTAATATCTAACCAACCCACATGATTTTCTTATATTAAACTGATCATTTAATGTGGGAGAATAAACAGGAACACGGGTTAGAATATAGACATGTGCTTATGGATCTGTCTCAACACGGGGCCAAGGTTAAAAGGGGTCCAAATGAGAGATGGTATGTTAAAGAGTAATGCTACTGAATGGAGCTTAAATACCATAGGGTTAGCCTCATTGAAGACCTCCAAAAGTTAGTGTTCAAAAGTCCTTTGACCTTAGGCAAGCTAGGGCTAACCTTGAGGTGGGAATCCCACCCAAGCATGAGGTGCTTGTTGGCTTGCTAAGTGTTAGCGGGAGCCTTACCCAGAAGCTTGAGGTGTTTCTCAGATGCTTAAATGACTAAAGTTCTTGAAGTATTCAATTCAAAGAAAACTCTCAAGAGGCATCAAAGTTTCCATGCTTGATTGACTAAGTCCTTGAAGTATTCAAATTCAACCAAATGACTTAATAAGCATAAAAGACACATGTTCAAATGATCCTCCACATGTGGTCCTCATCATGTGCTTGAATGCTATTGGATAGGTTTTAAAGATCTCCGATGAGAATTTAAATACATAAAAATAAATAATTAAGTTCTTTCTTTCAAAGAGGAAAAAGAGGACACATGTCCAAATGAAATAATTAAATAATGAGAGAGAGAGAGAGAGGTGGACCAAACATGAGAGGGGTTTATACTCTCCCATACACACACACACACACACACACACACATTCTCTCATTGTGTGGAGCGCAAAGTGCAAGATCTCCGTTTCTTTCTCCAAGCTTGTTGAAACGTGGAGAGCCTACATCAACACTCTTGGCTATGGAATGCAAATCCAACCAAGAGTCATGCTTCAATGCTTAAGTTTGCTATCTTCTTCATTTTCATTACTATGCTATTATGCTATGCTAAGCAAGAAGACCTGATGATAAGTGAGGAACTATTTCTTTTTCATATGGATGATTCTTCTTCCTCTTCCCTACCCTCATTCCCCACTGGCTCTCTCCACCTTTGAAGGTGTTTGAGGCCTTGGGACTGAGGCTTGTGATAGTTAATGCTTTTTGCAAAGTTTATGTTAAGCTCGTGATGCATGAAGCTTTCCATCTTCATAGCATCACCAAGGTCACAAGGAACACAAAGATTGTATTGTAACAAGTCTCTCTTGATGGGAGAATCTATAATACAAACGCCTTTTGGAGAGGGGACCGGCCCAAAGTAAATCCGGTCCTCAACTATTGTCCTGTTCTCTAATACTCTCTCTCTTGCAAAATTATTGTTCATGCCAAGTTAATCAAGTACTATGTTCATGTTGCTAATTAAGTTCACCCTCTATGTTCTCAAAGTAATCTCACAAAAATGCTCACTCTGATACTCTTAATTCCGCTCAAAGTTCATAGGCCATTTCCATTAGACCAGACAAAGAGATTTACAATATATGTGAGTTTGATGGGGCAGCAAATTTTCTTTATGGCAAGTAAAAATCCAAGTTGTTCTTGTCCAAAAGAAACAACTAAAGATTGTCTTTTGGCATGCCATCTAAGCATGCGAAAATGTCTAGCAAAGATTGCTTGAGTTAGATGCATTGGCTAAGTCTACAATTAGATTTCATTAAGCAAATCCCATATGGTATATTGTGATTAATGATAAGACATGTCAGGCCTAGGGTATGGCGGACCAGGGCCAAGAACCAGGACACACATGTGGTACAGGAAAGCCTATATTTAGCAGGCCAAGGGCCTATATATGGCATGATTAGGTGGAGAGTTGTATGTGCTAGTCCCAAGTCTCTCATATTGCTATCAAAGCTCAAGGGAGCGAGGCAGCCATGGAGGGGGTGTAAGTGCGTGCGTGCGCGGTGCGGTGCTCTCTCAACCTACACCCACTAAGGCACTTTATCGATCTACACGCAGTCGTATCGGCTCTGGTGGTAGGTGAGTGTTCGTACCCATGCTAGAGCCTGCATGTAAATCCCGATGTCGTGATGCCCCGCGTTCATTGGGAGAAAAAACACAAAACAAAAAGGATTTTTTAGGTTTTCTAATGAAAGAATTATTGTTTTTTAGTGTAGCGTTCTAGAGTACCGTAGATGGCAGATAAGTATGCCAAAAGCATCAAACTTTAAGGTTTGATGACTTTATTGCTCATGATGGTGTTATTTGGAGCTCAATGATTATGCGATCACCAATAAGGCAAGGCAATTGTATTTTATAATGCATTGGCTATTGGTTCTGGAGTGAGAAAGCTTACAGGGAGATGCTTGGCAATGAAATAAATTTGGTCACCAATGCTCCGGTAGATATGTATGTCAAGGGTTGTACTTAGCAATGCTTGATCTTTATACAGGCACAAAGGTGCTTGAGGAGCTACTCACTGAAACGACATCACTTGGAGAACATGGATTGCAGCATATGGGATGATGTAATTGGTAATGCTTTGGTCGATAAGAGATCCGCCTTCTTTGAGAAGATGTCTGCTTAGAATCTTGGCTAGAGTTTGAGTGTGAACGGCCGACATGGGATTGACCACTTACTTTTGCTTTATTTTTTTTCTTCAACTAGCTTATATGATGCCGCGAAAAATAACAAGCAATGGGGAAATAAGGTGGCAAGTAGAAAAGCAGAAGGAGTTTTTTTTTGTCGTCGTAAAAAACAAGCCATCTTGTGAGAGAGCAGACTGTGCGAGAGAGTGCAGGGTCGCCATCGAGCAGGGAGACAAGGTGTCATCAGAGAACTGTTATGCCAAGGGTAGGACTATAGGAGGGCACGGCCCTGGCCAAGGGCCGACGGATACACATGCAGGACAGGGGCTATATGTAGCTAAGAGCCAGAGGTCCAGGGGCCTACATATAGGCAGGTTGGGTGGTTATGAGCATGCCTATCTTCCCTATGGCCTTTCATTGGTATCAAAGCTCAGGGATGGAGGGGGGAAGGAGAAGGCTTGCATGGTTTTTCATGGCAAGTGCATGATCTTGCTTTCTCTCTCTTGTTCTCTCTCTCTCTCTCTCTCTCTCTCTCTCTCTCTCTCTCTCTCTCTCTCTCTCTCTCTCTCTCTCTCTCTCTCTCTCTCTCTCTCTCTCTCTCTCTCTCTCTCTCTCTCGTCGTGGACAAGACGATAGGGCATGGCCGTGGGAAGGACCGCTCAATAGGCGGGGAAGTTCTCTACACATCGGGAAGGAGAGACCCGGCGTGGGCAGGGCCGCTAAGCAAGGGAAGGGGGAGCACTGTCGACCAGAACCAAATCATGCGGCTTCGGCCTTGTTGAGTTTGCAAGGCTCTGGGGAGCCTTTCACGTCACATGGATGGTGCCTAGTTCGGCCTAGACGGCGACTTCTTTGCGAATATTTCCTCTGCGCAGAGCGTGGAGTCCGCCATGAGAGCTTCTCAATGGTTTTTTTTTATATTGATGCTCACACACAGTCGCCCAAGGCAAGGCCTTTTGGCTTGACACCAAGGGAGGATGCCCACGAGGGCATACCCCCCCCCCCCCCGCCCTGCCTGCAACCCATTCTCCTACAGGATGCCATGGTTTGTGTGGGGATGAATGGTGTGCTCCATATCAATTTTTTCCTGCAGTATATCTGTAATTTTTGAAATTAGAGAACTCCGACAAGGTTAGAAATGGAAACAAGTGGCAAAACTCATAGGTGGGCATCATGCAAAGCCCCAGTGGTTTTGCAGCCTCGGCCAATCAGATTTTCTAGTTCTGAGTCACAGAACTAAGAAAAGATCATGCTCAATGCATTCCGTCAAGAATTCAAATCCGATAGGATTGGCAAAGCATGCAATCATATTGGTGCAACTTGGACAAGGCCCTCGGCGCAGCAATAAGCAAGGCATCTATTGAACCAAGCCAGCACGGCAAGGCACATCGATGCGAGTATTTTACAAGGTATGCAGCAGGAAGCAAGGCATCTATTGAACCAAGCCAACACGGCAAGGCACATCGATGCGAGTATTTTACAAGGTATGCAGTAGCTTTCTTTTTGTTTGACAAGTTTTTTAGAACAGATTGCATAAGCCCTATCATACAATATGGTGAGTGCACTTTACTATGCACTCCAAGCACAAGCACGAATTGTGACTGTTACCATCAACATTAAACTTTTGCTGCATCTATTATTGGCAAGGGTCAATGACTAGCTTGCAAACCCAAATCAAGCACGACTTGAGTACAAACTGCCTCTCTAGCATTTCAAATTTTGAACTTATCCAATCTTGTAGAATTTTTTACAATGCCAACTTGATAAGCAGATTCTCTATGAAAACTTGACAAGGTCGGTTTTCTTTTGCTTGACATTTGTATGTCGATAGGAGCACCAATTAGCTATGAGCACTTAGGATCCATTTTGTCTCATCTTTTTGACGTAATTTTGCGAAGAAGGATTCACATTAGGGCATATTGCATGGAACTTTACAAAGATTGGAATATGCTATCAACATACAAACTTAGGAAACTTTGCAACTTGTTTGCCTTATTTTTCACTAGAGGTCGGTATTAACCAAGCCACGAGGGCATGCAGGGTACATATGAAAGCTCTAAATTTGTCAGCATGCATGGTTATGAGACAAATTTGAGAGACGGAAATTGGCCTAAGAGGGGCAAACAAGTTAGACAATTTCAACTTCTTCTTGCTTCGTTGTGCTTTAATGTCTACTTTAGACAAAATCTTCTGTTTTGCAACGCAAGGTGCTTTGACGATCATCATGAAAAGCAAGGCTCCTTTCCCCATGTTGGGGTACTACTCATTGCCTTGGGATGTAGAGAAATGGTAGATAGGTTTGGGGCATTGTCAATAGGAGGATATAAGCTCAAAATTTACATTTGGCAGCGACAAGTTGTGATGTATCGATGCCAATACAAATCGTTTAAGGCACATATGGCATCCGCTCAAAATATTGAGACCGTCATTGAAGCCAAGGGATAACTATTTTCTAATATGCATGCATGGTGTGCTAGTATGGTGGGATTCATTCCACTACATGACTCTTGACGCTTCCGCTATAACATTAGCTACTCTATTTAGGACAAGTTGAGGTTGGTAGATTTTCCTGTTATCATTGTTAATGTCTAATAGTGGTGGGCATTTTACATCATTGGCTCTATGCACAAGTTGCAACCAATGTCAATGATGCTTTCTGTAGATAGCAAGCAGGCATAGCCTCACTATCAAAAAACTAAGCCATGAGATGAAATAAATAGATTAAGAGAGCCTAAAAGCAGGTAATCTCTTGTTTGAATACCCAAGAAAATCTAGTTTGACTAACTTCTTTGGGGTGTTGGGAATCTTTCTCTTATGTCCAATGGGGAGATATGATTGTTTCAAGATCCAGCTGTGGATAGAATTTGAACTTGAGAGGATCTATGGTTTCATTTATTGCACTTTTTTTGCCTATAGGAGTGGTATTTCCAAGGGTATACTACCAAATCACTTCATGAGTGTTGAAAATCATTGATTTGCCTCTTCACAATCATACTTTCAAGGAAAGAATTCCTCAATCTACCACGGGGTATTGGATAGGTTCAGCTGCATAGGTTGATTACAAACACTTTTGGATACGGTAGACTGTGTTGGTCATCATTAACTGCTACTTTAAGCAGTTTCCATGTAGAATCTAACCAATGTAAGGGCATGCCCAACTTGTGGCACCATATGGGAAATCCCTCTAGCCACATAAGAAGAGATAAATGATGAGATGGTCCAATAGCAAGAGGGTGCAACCTCTTTGGCCAATGATTTGTAAAGCACTAAGCCTATGTCAAGGGCTATTTTCTAATGAAACATTTGCACTTTGAACTCTATCATTGTGTTTACTCTCTCTCTCTCTCTCTCTCTCTCTCTCTCTCTCTCGCTCTCTCTCTCTCTCTCTCTCTCTCTCTCTCTCTCTCTCTCTCTCTCTCTCTGCTCTTCAACCCTAATCTCCATATCTCTAACCCTAACCCTAACACCATGGCTAAGCTAAGGCTCCACCCTCCATAGCCTAATGCTAACCATTGGTGATTAGGGAGAACACTTTTGCATCTCAACCCTAATCTCCATATCTCTAACCCTAACCCTAACACCATGGCTAAGCTAAGGCTCCACCCTCCATAGCCTAATGCTAACCATTGGTGATTAGGGAGAACGCTTTTGCATCTAACCCATCAAGTGGTATTAGAGCCAATGGTTTCCCACCTAGGCCGATTAATCCCTATTGCATTAGCATTCTCAATAGTTCCACTCCCTAATCACCATTTGGGCATGAGCATGATCCACTACCCTTTGGTGACTAGGAGAAGTGAAAGTTGGATTTAGCTTTGAATTCTTGCATCATTCTCACCTTCGATTAAGTTCTTGCATTTAGTGTGGTTTTAGAATGTTTATTGCCTTCAATTAGTCTTTCCACTCACACGTTTTTGTGGCATTATTTGTGTGTGGGAGAAAGTCTCAAGAAGAGCTTTTTGACGACTGTACACTCTTATTGGGTTTCTTACGTACAATTAATTGGTTGATTAATTTTGCAGGATCATTAGTCTCTAAGATTTCTACAACTCAAAAGCATTTTGTGTGGGTAGCCTTGAGCATTAAATTCACACTATTTTCTTAAAGTATTAATTTTTTGTGAAATCCGCGTGGTGGGAACACCCCGCTTTTAGGTAGTCAACCCCAAAAAGGGATCATACACACGAAGACTCTTGATATATCTCAACAGGGCGCTCAAGTAAGTTGCATTACATTTTGGGTCTGATTTCAAGACGTTAGCCAGGTCGTCATTAGCTTTGTGAAGGGCCATAACTTCATCCTCTCTAGCTGAGCTCTTTAACTACAAGTTTGATGAGAGTGAGTCTCATCGTTATCACATTTAGGTCATCATGCAGTCGATTAAAGTGAGGCTCCTTGTCATCACATGCACTGTCTTGTAGAAAATTGACGGCAGGGCATCAAGCAATCAATTGCTGCTATCCTGGTGTATCCGGCCTTGCCAGTTGCCACACTACTAGCAAGCTTTGTGAATCGCCCTCTGGCCTCTGGCCTGCATCCATTTCTTTAGTGCAACCCGCTTGGGTGCTCATGCCTTATCTTCGACACAACATATCATTGCCCTACACGTCATAATTTGTAGCACTATCTTTGAATCAGGATTCATGATTTGGGCATTTGGTCGATTATTGTCAGGCCGGTGTGACCTGCTAACCGCTATATAGTTTATTTTTAGCTTGACTCAAATATCCCTTAATTTGAAATTAATCATCCAAACCTGGCTAAGGGAACTTTCCCACTACCTGCATGACACCAAGTGAAACTCCTTGTAGGAAGCAAACTTGGAATACGAGGTGCTTCACAAAAGAAGAGTGACTTTGCAAAATATTCCCTTGCACAAGGCCTTTTATTCAAATGTATGTACTATAGGTACACAAAAGCACTTGTACAAACACAAACACAGGCCTAGACACTATCAAATATGGTAAGACCTTCCCAATAATGCGCACACCCATGAGCACACAAAATGAAGTGTATGCATGATATGCACCATCTGTCACAAAGATTGAACCCTCAACAAATCAAACCAATGAACGACAACAACATGATGACATGACAAATGACCACATGAAGATGACAAAAACAAATGAAGCCAATGACATGAAGATGAAACAGATAACAACCAACAACAATGATAAAGACATGAAGGCAATTTTGAAGAAGACGCATATGACCTCTTCACACACAAATGAATGAATGAATGAACAACTTTGTATTACCTAGGACTACTAGTTAGCCTACCAAGGTTCACTTGTGATGATAGTGATGAATCCAATTGAGAACTTCTATGATGTATCATTGGACATTGAGCCATGGCGATGAATCAAATTGAAAGGCCATGATGTATCATGGGACATTGAACCATGGTGATGAATCAAATTGAACTGCCATGATGTATCAAGTAGATGAATCATGCACACACAAACATTTTTTGCTCATACATTGTAATAAACTGCGAATCCCTCTATTGGATATGTAAATAAATTGCAGACAAGATTATAATTATGATGAGGCTCAATAGAGATGTGTATTAAACAAGCCTATTTGAACATCTCTATCTCTCTCTCCCCCCCCCCCCCCCCCCCCCTCTTCCCAACTCCAATTATCTAGACGCATGTGCATATCTGGAATATCTATGTATCCACATTATATGGCCTTTCATGGGTTGGAACTTACACTACCCTCACCTACATGAGCCTATTTTCAAAGTTGTTTTTTTAAAAACCTCATGCAACCTACATAGAGTACTTGGCAGAAGGCATTACCTACACTAAAAATTGCCGGCCTATTACATCCCCACACACGACGCACATGCAATAGCTCAACACATGCGAGTATGCACCCGTGCACACACGCACGCGCACACACACACACACTTTTGTAATGTCATATTTAATTACCAATGGGAAACCTCAAGGCAAGGAAAACCCATAAAAAATTACTACAAACAAGAAATTAAAAAACAATCAAAGTAGAGCTTGTAATGGCTAGTAGGAAGCTTGTCCATGTCATACGCAACTCAGAGAGATTGTCAGAGCGATGTCTTGAAGAAGGAAACATACTCTACTTGAATTTGCTGAAGCATGAGGAATTGCATGTTCTCCACACCTTCCAAAGCACCATGAATCTTACCCAGCCAAAAAAGTATTCATACTAACGAAGCAATGGTGGAAGTACTCCAAATATCCAGAAAGGTCTATCAAAATGCAGGCCAGGGAAATGCATGCAAAGAGCTGTAGAGATGCAATCCACAAACTATAGCGTACAAGAACAAGACCACAATAAATGTAGAATGCGCTCAACAGCTGCACCGCATCGAACACATCTTGAAGAGGCCAATCTTCTAGATCATAGAAATTTTCCAATTGGGAGAACCCCAATCCATGTAACACTCTTATTCATAGTCCATATTACAATGTTCTTGGATCTAGGAAAATGACTGCAAATGACAGTACACTTTCTTTGTAGAAATCGAAGAGATCAAAGAACCAACACAGAGCCAATCACAAATTTGATTCTCCACAACCAATGGCAGAATGGGATATATCGCATTAGCATTTGTCACATCAGTTATCCTGTCAATACCTTTCTGGGAGAGAAAATAAGCCTGTCTAGGAGAGCATTGAACAAGAGTTTGATCAAAAACTCGACACTAATGTAAACTCTCAAATCGAGGTGAGTTTCCACAGGCATCTCTACCATGACACAAAATTATCCCATGACCAATTTCCAATCCGCTACAAGAGTGGAAGCAAAGGGGCATCCATGTATTGTGACCTCAAACTTACCAAAAACCACATATGACGACTGCCAATGGCCAAAAGTTGGTGTAGAAACCGCATGAGAGCATAGAAACGCAAACATCTACGTCAACAAGGGATGCTTTTGCTCAACCAGCAACAACAACAAAGTGGCTTTCTTGCTGTAACATAAGAACACAACTGGAAAATATGCAGACCACCACAACGCTTTGGAGTACATAACTTATCCATTGCAAGAATATGCAAACCCTTTTTTTGAGAGGAAGTAGACTAGAAGTGTTGTAGTATACAAGACATCAAGGCCCAAAGACGACGGGGTGGCCAATGCAACATAGGTAGGAAAAAATGCATGTATGCCACCAATATGGATTGTACTATTTTGAGTCTTACATGTAGCAGCCAAGTGGATAATTTCCAATAGTGTAATTCAGAACTCAATTTGTTCTCAACCCAATCCAATAATTTTGCATTGTTAACTGACCAAGCCAGCAGATATCCAAGATGTTTCACAATTTGATTAGGCTTCACCATCTTACCTAGCCATAATACCAAGTGCCAATCCATTTGATGCAATGGTAACAACTTAGATTTTTGGAAATTCACTTGCACCAACCCATAACATGTAGTGCTTCCATGATACATTGAACATCTTCAGGTCTATTTCTAGGCCAAAAACATCGAGTCTAGATACAACAACAGAGGGTGTGTAGCAATAGCATACAACATAGCACTCAAAGGGAAACCTTGCCTGATCGATCTACTGAGATCCCATAATCGAGTCAGCTCACCATCAAGAATTCCAAGAGATTGACTATTCTCATAAATAAAATAGACCACTCGACACATTCTAGACCCAAAGCCCAAAGCCCTCATGATCTGAGCAATGAAGTCCCAATGAATAGTGTCAAATGCTTTCTCTATATCAACTTGGATAAGTACATCATGTCCAATATATTTTGCATACTCAATCCCAATGAAAGCATTAGCAATATTATCCATAAATTTTGGCGATGAGGGATGAATCCATATTGAGCCGGATGTATGCCAAAGAACAAATGATCATTAATACAAGCAACTATCATTTTTGATGAACAATCTTTATCCATAAAAGCATACTATCTTTATCTAACTTTCCATTTTCCAAGTTTCATCCTGTTATTATGCATCAAAGAGGCTTTAGCTACACATAATTCCTCTTGTTCTGACTTAGTGAGCCGTCTAGTGTCTGCAAGACTTTCTAAGGCTTGACTAGTCACCTTATCTTCTTGCACTTTATCTCTCAATTGTGCATGTACCACGAACCATAATCCTTTATGATTGCTTGGATCCACATGAAAAAATGATACCAAGCCACATCCACATCGATAAACATATGCCAAATAATGGAGGAATCACCACTTCAATTAAGTTTTGGAATGCCTTGTGCAAGAGATAGTGGTACATGCACCAATTGAGAGATAAAGTGCAGAAAGATAAGGTGACTGACCATAGCATGCTAGGAATAATGTTCAGAGTTCAACATATGCGAGTGTTTAATTATATTATCTGTGTTTGCCAATGCATTATTAAAATCCCCGCACCAAAAAGCATGTGAACGCCAAGGGTATTTGATCAAATCTTACCAAAGATGAGATCTTTGTGTCGAGGCAGTATAAGCATAGATACCAACAAATTCTAAAATATTCCCTTGCACGAGACATTGACCAATGCCCCGTCGGGTCATTATGAGCTAAAACCGGCTGCAATTCATGAGGCTCCATCATTAAAACACCCAAAAAAGAGCCAATAGCGGCATAAGAAATTCAGAATCTTGCATAATACAATGATTGACCAACAAAGTCGTGTTGATTATGCTCCAATAATACCATTATATCTACCTTATTTGTATGTACATAGTGCCAAATTAGCTTCCACAGTCATGGTTGCACAATCTGTACACGTTATACGTAAAACATCTAAGAGGAGAATGCATCTATACAATATTTACAAGAGAACCACGAGGCACAATCATCAAGTAGAATTTCCCATAGGCACATCCACCTCCATACTAACAGTCGATAAAGCGAACTCCATCTATGCGTGCCTTGTGGGGGATTTTGATGCATCGGCAACGGCACAGATGTCGACCCAAGTAGTCATCATTATATGAGTGAACCACTCTATTCCATGCTTCAACGAGCGACTTATGATCATGAGATGCAGAAAGTTCCACCACCTCTCCCATGAAAAGCAGGTACATAATTTCTTGAGACATGCGAAACACGAGGTTTTGCAATCTTCTTGGGAGTTTGCCAACCATTGATAGCCGTTTTTTGGCTATCCAAAATTGCCATAGTGAACTACCTCACCCTACCAAAATCACCCAAACATTGTGGCTATCCCTACCTTTTCATTGTACATAGGTGTGTGTGAGTTATGGGACTTTTCCCATATCTCCTGAAAACTCTCAGCTAGCTAATGGGCTAGTTGAGCAAAAAAAAAAAAAACTATGGCCCATTTGTGTGTAAATATTTCATTATATATAGAGCTTAAATATAGTGTTTTTTTATTATACTTATTTTGGTATTTATTTAAATATTTTACCTAAGTGGGCGTTATTTACCGAAGTATGTTATGTACACTATTACAATAATTCTCTTACCATTGTACATACTCTTTATTATACAAATAAATATTTTTAGAGCCTCTCCAAAACTTGGTGTGAACCCACTCCGAGAAAAAACCACAGAGATATCTTTCACCCAATCATTCTCTTTTACTAAATTATCTACATATATTTTTTCTTACTTTTTGTAAATAGTCATAAATCAATAAAACAAATGGGGGCCCGATTTTTTAATTTTCTATAATTTCATATATTTCTTTTTGGCTATTTTATATTTATATATAGCTGCCTATATTCTAAATTCCACGAATTGTTTATATACTAACCTGTTTTTTCTATCATATCCATATACCATATTTGTGAATAATCCTACTCCATGCATATTTTCAAACCCTCAAGAATTTATTAGGTCATGCTCTCATGCAAGGAAGGCCTCACTGTCGGAGGATTATGCAAAAGAGGGGGCCCACTAAAGACTGTTGCATGAAGAAAAAACACGCGTTTCGGTGGGATTTTTGGCGTCCACCTCCACTTTGAATTTGGAAATGTAACCAAAAGACAAAATGTATCTCACAAGCTGAATAATCACCTCAAAATTGTTCATAATTTTGGAGCTGCCACTAGTGAGATATGATATTTTTGATGGATCTCTGTCTTCCCACTTTTTCTCACAAGTCACCCTAGTCTTCTCTCACCTCCATTTACTTCCACACACATACACACTTTCCTCTCCATCCCTAACACAAACGTGCAACTTCCATGGTTTCTCTCACCCTCTTCACCATTAACCTCCCCTCTCACTTTCATAGCTCTCATATGAACTCTACATGTACATATACCATCTCTATGCCTCTCTTTATTACTTCCAAAGTACAATTCCATCTTACTCCTTCTCTATATACATAAAATTCAGCATGTAAACCATGCTTAACCTCTACAAATCGAGAGATCTCATCAACCGCATTGCCATTTTCACTGCGGTAGTCAACCTTGGCGACGGTGGCATAAAGAGAAGGAGGAAGAAGAAAAGACAAACAATTATCTTTGAGGGTCTACACAAGGGTGAGTCCAATTTTTTTCAACACTTGACCATTACAAGAATTCCCTCACTTCATTCACTCATCCTTATTCAACCCTTTGACTCATTTTATCCATTGTAAATGTATCATTAACTTTTTAGTGATTACTAACACTAACCACTAACCTACTAACACAAAATAGCCATTGACCTAACCATAAAAGACACCTCACCTCAAGACCTGTACATAGTAGAATCTCTCTCTCTCTCTCTCTCTCTCTCTCTCTCCTTCCTTAACTCTTTAATTTTTCCCTATCTACCATCAGCAATGCCTTTCTCTTGAGCCCACATCCATGACTCAAGCAGACAAAGAAGGCCCTCAATGTTTTGATATTCAGAAAAAATAATAATCCTGATTTGTTAGCTTGTAAATTAGGATTTCCAATAATCTTAATGAGGGGTCTCCAACTATAAGTAGGCCCCTCTCCTTCTTGTAAAACTGTACCTAAGCTCTCACATAGCACCCCAACACTCTATACGCAAGGAGAGATTTAGGTGTAGTCATCACCTTGTGAGCTTCACACTTGGTGTGAGAGAAGCTTTGATGCTACACATTGCAAAGTGAGAAAATGTGAGTGTCCTATCTCAAACCACTATTGTACATGCTCTTTCACTATCAACAATTGATGTTTTGGTGCTTCAAAGGCATGCTTGGCTTCAGGATCTTCGTCCTTCCACTTGTGTAAATCTCTTTGGAAAATTCAAGGTGACTTGTGTCTTTTAATTTCTATCATTTGAGCGCTTAACGTGTTTTCATTGCCCATTGTAAGAGGGTCTTGTGGTGAGAGGGCTCCCACACCCTAAGACAGTGTGAGTCTGTGTTGGCAATGTTTAACATTCACTATGCATTGAATTAGTTTTTGTACAAGCTATATGGTAGCGTTGTAGCGAACCATCTCCATTTGCAAGTTATAATCAAGGTATTATACAAGTTTCATTTCTCCCTCTCTTCCCTTTGATCTAGCTCCCTCTTACTCCATTTGGTGTGCGTCTTGGTCTGAGACTGCTTGTGTGTGTTTCGTTTGCACCTCTTTTGGTTGTGACAAAATCTCTGTTGCATCCTAGCTCGTATCCCATAACTAGGTGGTGCCCCTTCACTTTTTTGGATGTGGATTTGTTGTTGTTTCTTGCTTGTGGTTGCCCCAACCCCAATTGAGCAACACGGGAGCCTTGAGGGGTGTTTAGAAGTCTCCTCTCTTGTTGCCTACCCTGGACCACCTCACCATCAGTGGAATCCACCATTTTGGCTTTACCTTTGGTATTAGTCTTTGTAGTAGGCTACGCATTAGTAAGGCTACACATTTGTAAGGCCTCCGTGATGAGGAGAAGCCATTGTGCGTGAAGAAAAACACACTCGACGAAAACCAAAAATTTTCACCGAAATATTCCTTTTGCCAAAATATTATGGCAGAACGACGGCCGGAAAGTGGTTGAAAGACGGCTGGTCAGTTGGTTGGTGGCTGATAGTCAATGGCCGGTGTACGATGATCAAAAGTCAATGGCCGGTGGGTGGTGGATGAATTCAATGGCTGGTGGCCAATTTCAAGATGGACTTGTCTTCTCAAGGGCGGCCACACATGGGCACATTGGAGAGTCCAAGTTAGACTTGTCAACACAAGGGCTGCTACACACGGCTGCCTCTCATGAGAGAGGGCAACCCTTTTTAGTCTATAAAAGAAGGACTCTTCTATACACAAAAACAGATTGTGAAGCATTGTGGTGCATTGTGAAGTTGATGTGAGGTGGTGAAAGTGAAGCAAGGTGGGAGCTCCAAAAGGGTATAATCCCTTTGTAATCTATTTCTTGTTTTGAAGTATTAAAGCCATTGAGTGACTGCTTTCTCGTGGACGTAGCCCACATTGGGTGAACCATGTATATCTGTGTGCTCGTATTTCCTAACAACTGCTATCATAGCAAGGTTTGCTCATAGAACTAAAGTATCTCAAGGAATGGATTCCTTGAATTGAGTGGGAGTAATGGCGGAGGAAGGGAAGCTCAAGATCGAGAAGTTCAATGGCAAGAACTACCAACACTGGAAGATGAAGATTGAAGACTATCTCTATCAAGAAGTATCTTTAGTTTCTACTGGATGGAAGGTATTTCTCATGAAGCGCTTGCTCAATTTAAAGATGACAGAGAATGTTTCAGTTGTTGCAGAACACCTAAATGGCTTTAACACCAACATAAGTCAACTTCGATTGGTGAAAATCAATTTTGATGATGAAGTGCGAGCTCTCCTTATACTATTGTCTCTACCGGATAGTTGGAACAACCTTGTGATGGCTATAAGTAATTCTATCTCTGGCACAGATACTCTTAAGTTTGATGATGTTGTGGGCGTTCTCCTAAGCAAGGAAATGCAAAGGAGAAGCACAGGAGAATCAACAAGTGCTGCAATGTCAGTGGAAACAAGAGGAAGGCCTAAGGAGAGGTTCAAAAACCAAAAGGGTCATGATCTCTCAAGGCGGAGCAAGTCATGCACAAAGTCACTTCTTGAATGTTGGAACTGCGGCAAGAAGGGCCACATCAAGAAGGATTGCTGGTCCAAGAAGAAGAAGGAGTCAAAGTTTCAAGACAATAAGCCAACATCGAAGGCTAATGTGGCAAGTAAAGTAGAGCAAGATGCTCTTATTCTCTCATTAGACAATGTGTCTAATTCTTGGATAGTAGATTTTGGGGCTTCATTCCATGCAACACCACACAAGCAACATTTTCAAGATTACACCAAAAGTAATTTTGGATGCATTTCGAGGCAAAGGACAACCCCAAGGACATCTCAACAAAATGGAATTTTTAAAAATATGAACATAACAATCATGGAGCGAGCATGAAGCATGTGGCTACATGCAGGCTTATTGCTTGAGCTTTGGGTGGAAGCAATAAGTACGTCTGTGTATTTGATCAGCCTATCACCCTCAACGGCATTGGATGGGGGAGTTCCAGAGAAGGCATGGACATGTAAACCAATGAATTATTCATTTCTCAAAGTGTTTGGGTGTGAGGCTTTCATGCACAAAAATAGAAGCCTAAGATCAAAGCTAGATGCAAAGTCCAAAAAGTGTTCTTCATTGGCTATGGAGAAGGTGACTTTGGGTATCACCTATGGAATCCTGAGGTAGGGATGTAATTATCAATGAACAAAATATGTACAAAGATTACTTGGAAAAGAAAACAAACAAAAGAAACAGGTGATGAGTACATGGAGCTTGAGGAAGATGAAGGCTCAAGAAGTGCAAACGATGACAACGTACAACAACGTCAACCAAATGAGGAGCTTCAACCTATTCCCCAAAGATCTACAAGAGCAAGTAGACCTCCATAAAGGTTTATTCCTTCCTTTAACCATCTCTTGATCTCAGATTTTGGAGAGCCGGAATCATACAAGGAAGCTATGCAACACAAATCCAAAGAAGAATGGATAAAGAGCATGCAAGTGGTGATGAACTCATTACATCGCAACCAAACTTGGGGGTTGGTTGAGTTGGCTAAAGGTAAGTGGGAACTTCAAAAGAAATGGGTGTACAAGCTGAAGGAAGAGGAAGGCGGGAAGAAAAGGTACAAGTCTAGGCTTGTGGTAAAAGGGTTTTCTCAAAAGAAAGGTATTGACTTCAATGAAATATTTTCTCCTGTTATAAAAATGAACTCAATTAGACTTGTCTTAAGCCTTGTGGCTGCTCATGATTTAAAGCTCAAGCAAATGGATGTAAATACGGCATTCCTTCATGGTGACTTAGAGGAGGAAATTTACATGCTTCAACCAAAGGGGTAAGAACTAAAGGGTAAGGAGAAAATGGTTTGCAGATTAAAGAAGAGCTTGTATGGTTTAAAACAAGCATCAAGACAATGGTATTTGAAGTTCAATTGATGGATGCTGGATCATGGATTCAGAAGATGCAACTCAGATCATTGCGTCTATACAAGAATTTGGGAGATGGGAAGTTCATCATCCTAATGTTGTATGTTGATGACATGCTGATTGCAAGTGCTAATATGTAGGACATCAAAGACCTAAAAGGGGATCTGTCTAAATCTTTTTCAATGAAAGATTTAGGTGCTACAAAGAGGATACTTGGTATGAAGATGTCAAGGTACATGACGAAGAAGACAATAAAGATATCTCAAGAGGATTACATCAAGAAGGTACTAAAAAGGTTTGCAATGAAAAATGCAAAAACGGTTTCTACACCTTTGGCTGGTCACTTTAAACTAACCAAGGATATGTGTCCAAAGACACAAGAGGAGATAGCCTATACGCTGAAAGTTCCATATGCTGCAGCGGTAGGTTCTCTTATGTATACTATGGTCTGGACAAGGCTAGACATTGCACATGCAGTGGAAGTTGTAAGTAGGTTCATGGACAACCCAGGTAAAGAGCATTGGCAAGCTGTGAAGTGGATACTTAGGTATTTGAAAGAGACAACAACAAATGATTTGTATTTTGGAGGAACTGATATTTTTCTTCAAGAGTATGCTGATGCAAATTTGGCAAGTGACGTAGATACTTGAAGGAGTACTACTGGCTATGTCTTCACGGTTGGAGGCATAGAAGTAAGTTGGACTTCAAAGCTGCAAAAAGTGGTCTCACTTTCTACCACAAAAGCAGAGTATGTAGCAATGACAGAGGCAAGCAAAGAAATTCAGTGGCTTCACAAATTCTTAGAAGAGTTTGTATTCAAACAAGACAATTTATGTGAAAGCACTATCCATCTTGTAAAGAACTCAGTCTTTTATTCAAGAACAAAGCACATTGAGGTGAGATATCACTTCATACACACACTTTTGGAAGAGGGACACCTAAAGCTAGGAAAGGTGCATACTAGTGAAAATCCTGCAGACATGTTTACAAAGGTGGTCAACAAGGAGAAGTTGAGCTTCTGCTCATCTTTAATTGGCATTCAAGGATAAGAAGCGAGGATGGAAAGTAGTCATCACAGGTTTGGTGTGGAGATCAGTTTCCAAGTGGGAGATTGTTAAGTATGGGGCCTAATTTACCCCTTGTGATTTTCTGTATTAAAAACACATATTTGTAAGGCCCCCGTTATGGGCAGAAGCCATCGTGCGTGAAGAAAAATCACTCACCGGAAACCAAAATTTTTTGCCAAAATATTCTTTTTTGCTAGAATATTATGGTCGAACGACGGCCGAAAAGTGGTCGAAAATCGACCGGTCGGTTGGCCGATTGTCGATAGGCAATGGCCGGTGGCCGATGATAAGAAAGTCAATGGCCGATGGATGATGGCCAAATTCAATGGCCGGTTTCCGATTTCAAGATGGACTTGTCTTCTCAAGGGCGGCCACACATGGGCACATTGGAGAGTCCAAGTCGGACTTGTCAACACAAGCGCGGCTACACACGACTGTCTCTCATGAGAGAGGGCAGCCCTTTTTGGCCTATAAAAGAAGCATTGTGGTGCATTATGAAGCTGATGTGAAGTGGTGAGAGTGAAGCAAGGTGAGAGCTCCAAAAGGGTATAATCCCTTTGTAATCTACTTTTTTTTTTTGAAGTACTAAATCCATTGAGTGACTGCTTTCTCGTGGATGTAGCCCACATTGGGTGAATCATGTATATCATGTGCTCTCTCTCTCTCTCTCTCTCTCTCTACTCTATAATCTCCCATGTGTGAAAATTATCTCTCTCCATTAAGTAAACTACTCAATTATCTACTTAGCTACATCATATTTCCTAACAATGTGGCTTACTATTCTGAGAATGGATACTTGCTGATATTGAACACTACATGGATGGTAGGTATATGTTAAAAAGGTTTGAGATAGGACATGGATAACAACTAAGAGGTTTGTTGACCCTTGTAATACGTATTCAAGGCTAACAAATCTGTTGCCTTCTTTATATGGATGCAGGTGAGGACTCTATCTTTACTTAGATCTTTTTGGCTTAGCTGCTATCCATCACTGTTGAACTTTGCCTCTTTCACTTCAAAGTAAGTTGTTCTTGACTATTTTATACTGTGTAAAAAGCCTCTTCAAAGGCTTGCATGTGAACACCGAGCAAAAACATCAGCCTTTGGTAGAATTTACATAATATTTGTTGCGAAGGTAGGGTTGAGAGGTCATAAGCCAACTTGAGGAGAGTGTTTCCCATTGATAGTAGACTTGAATTTATAGCTTAGGATGGTTAAGCCAGGTTGGATGCCTCTGCAAAAGCATCACATGGTCCTTCCATGTCCGCATCTCTGTACTAGATTGAAGGAGACATCATCTTGTACAGACTTCGGTGCATTGACCAGGCATACTAGGCACACTGGCTACTTTGTAAGCCAGACTTTTCTCCTCTTTGGATGTGAGTCCACCATTTTCTTGGAGACTGCTTGATCTTTTATGTCACCTTCAAAGAGGGGTGTAGTCTCCTCTGCCTGAATTCTTTTATTCATGGTGAGCACTTCATACTTGAGCAAAAGGTAAGGGAGGGATGGATGCATCTACTCTTCTCTGATTACATTTGTATCAATGCATAGAACTCCCATAGAGTGAAGCATCCTTTGCTCCCAATCTATGGCTGCTCTAATTTCCTGTTCAGTGACTTGCTCTATTAAACTCCGGAGACGGGCCTCATCCTCCACTGTTAGCTCTTGCCCTTCTTCTTGAATTTGTGGAGGTATCTCAACCAGTATGGGTTCCTCAGAGCTGTCTGGAATCTCCATTGACTCCTGCTGGGCATTGAATCCTTAGTCACTGGGGACTTGGATCTATGGCTTGACTGACCCCTTGCTCTTTCCACCTCTTGTCTCATTTTCGTCAGTTGCTGATGTACCAGTTCCTCTCTTTTTGTAGCTTCTTCTGCATTATTGACTAAGAGCTCTTGGCACTTCAACTATGGTCGTTCTCTTCTTGGAGCTCTCTCTGCTCGTCTTTGAGCCTCTCTTTAGCTGCCAAGGAGCCTTCTGCAATGTGAAATCTTTATCTTTGTTCTAACTTCAAGTCCTTTTGAAGTGTTGAGATCTAAGCTTCCAAAACCTGTATAGCATAGTTGTCTGCTCCTGCACTTGCTCTTGTAGCCCTTGGGGTTGCTCTTAGCATGGTCAATTCCTAGAGCTCTAATTTTCCTTTAAGCTCTATCAATTCATGACGAGTTGCCTCTAGTTCATCTTTTGTTTTTACTTTCTCATCTTGTAGATTGGCAATCTCTTTAGTTACCTCAACCATTTGGAGGGTGAGGCTGTCCCTTTCCGCTTCAACTTATTTCATGATTTTGCCTTGCGATTCTTGCTCTCTTTCTGCAGTCTCTGCTCTTTGAAAAGCTTTTTGCAACTCTTTGATGAGGTTGTCATGCTCTCTTATTAAGTTTTCCTCTCTCGTCTTGAGCATGATGTATTCCTCAACCATAGTGAGAGAGCTCGTTCTGATTATATCATAGTATTTGGTAAGCAGCTCTCACATCCTCTGCATTTGCTGCTACCACAATTTTTGTAGCTAGCCTGGCAGTGGTCTAGCTAGGGGAACTTGGTGGCCCATGCTGAGTAGAACTCTCACTAGAGGAGGGTGCCATGGGTTCTCCAAATGTCTCCATCTTGGCACTACTGGAATTGGCATCAATCTTGGTAATCCAAGCTGTGGTAATTGCATTTATTAGCCTTGTGGTTGTCTTTTTACTGATACCTCAGTAGTGGCTTCCTCTTTTGTTTTTTCTTCCATGGATTGGTCTTATGGCTTCTCCTCCTCTTTTCCTTCTTTCTTTGCAGCTCATGGCGAAGTTGAGGTGCCCTATACAGCCTCAGAAGCATCTTCAGTATCCAGCTTTAATGAGATTGTCATAGGTGCATCTTTTGTTCTTTTCCTTGTCCTCTGTCATTGGCTCAGCCTCTGATGCCTTCTTTGGTGAATCCTTTTGTTGAGATGCTGTGGGTTTTGGGCTTGGAGGTTATTGGATGGATCCCGGGGGAAATGATGGTGATGTTGTGCTACCTCCCTTTTCCATGGACTCTCTTTCTTGTTCTCCCTGTTCTTCAGGCTATTCTTGCAACTTCCTCTTGATATCTTGAACTTCTTTAATGGTGAAGGCCTCCAGATTTTTTTGCTATTACCTTCTCGGAGTCCTCATAGGCTCGGATATAATGATCAAATTGGTCTTCTAATGGTCATGAGAAGCCGCTGCCCATTTGATTTAGGTTTGGCAACTAATACTCCTCAAAATCACTACCCATACTCCTTGGATTTGGAAGAAAGAGTTGTACAGTTTACAAATTTTGACGGCTCTTGGGTCCACCATGTCATAAAAAATAAGTCGGTTTTCTTTTGAGTGTATCTTCTACTGTATGTCTTCTTTCCTTGACCGAGCAACCATCATTGTGTAACCCCAATGTATCTGCTATGAGCTTAGGTGTAATTGTCACTTCTTTACTTTCCCCCTATGTTAGCAGCAAGCTAACACGGATACCATTTTTCGGATTTCTCTTTGTAAAACACTTATTATTTTTGATAAATCTGGAATATTATAACTCCTATTTTCTCGGATAAACTCTGTAATTAATGAGCCGGGGCTACAAGCTTCTAGATTGTATCAACCTGTCATTACCCAGCTTTGGTAGAACTCCCAGATTATTAGTTTTGACCACCAAAAACCTTGGCTAAGGTATGAAACTCAGATTTTGTAAGTTTTTTAGAAATTTTGGATAATGAAATACACAGCGTGAGCTAACGGTGCTCACTCCTCTCCTTCTGTGCTTCCTACTCCCTCCCCGGTTGTCACATTGTAGTCAAGTTTGTTGCATTGCAACCGCAGGTAAGAGCTCTACGCATTGACGTAAACACATCACAGTATTTCGTAGCTTTTGGTGTCCCTGACCCACGGCCTAATTTCATCATAACTAGGAATTTACACTTTCAAATAAAAAACTAAGTATAGGCGGGGTATGGGGGCATCATTGCTAAGCATTTCGATGCATTCTGGGTCGAAAACGACTAGGTCCAAAATCTACTGCTGTTAATAATCGCAATTTTGAAATTTGACCTAAAGTGGGATTTGAGACCATAAGCATGTGTGCTTAGGTCTTATAAACATGTCCTAGAAGTTTCGTTACGTTTGGATGTCATTTGATGCTGTAACGGATGTGATTTGTTTGTCGATGAGCGATTGGCTTTTGGTGATTTTAGTCACTTGAGTGTAGCTTGAGTTAGATGCTAGTTGTTAGTTGTTTTCCGAGAGATTGACAACCTCTTGTAGCCTCTATGTACTAGTCGAGTCAGCTTCGTCCCATGGATTGACAATTTAATCGTGGTTCTTACTAATACTGCAATAAGATAGGATGGTGAGGTTAGACATGCGTCCCACATTTGGCGCCGTTGTCGGGGATCGAAGAGACCTAAACTAGGGAAAAACACGAGCATGTTGTAAAGTTATCCTTTAACTTCCTCTAGGTGCACCTAGAGTTTAAAACTTTCTTTTAGAAACGGCATAGCTTAAGATTGTCGTCTTTTGCTGTGTAGAGGTAGCTTTGGAAGTAATCGTACTTGCTGAGTGCCTTTAGGATTGTAGAAATAGATTAGGATTTTGAGAATGATTGGTAGACGACACAAGTCTTAAGATCAGTGCTCAGAAAACCATAAAAGACAAGAAAACGAGTGTTCGTGGACACTTGTCACAATCCCATTGCATGAGAATCTAGAAGTAGGGTAAGTAGGATCCGAGGTGGATTTCAGAACATTGCTCTCTCTGAAAGAATCAGTGTGAGTTGTTATTGGAAGTTGCAGAATTTCAAGTCTACAGCTAGAAATAGCTCGAAAAGGCTCAAAACCACTCAATCCGACTGGAGAGTAAGCTTAAAAGTTGTCTGAACCTGTTGGTAAGCTCAAAGACACTTCGAGGTAAAAATTTCAAGAGTTGGCCAAAGCTCAGATTATTTACTTTTTCTTGAAATTTTAGACCAAATTAAGTTTTTACTTGATTCATAGGCTTAAAATAGCTCATGTAAAGACTGTCTTTGAAAAGATTACAAAAAGTGTTTATTTCAAGCTTGAAGTTAATAACCTTGATAATTAACTTTGTGCTCTAAATTCACCAAGGTTCATACCATTGACACTGATGGCCGGCTTTTGAAACCGTGCCTGTGAGAACCACACCCTAAGGAAGGAAAGATTTGTTACCAAAAGAAAAAAAAAACAAAAAAAAAGCCCTTTACCATTCACCATACCCCCCCAAGGTTAACTACCAGTGGGGCGCCGCCAGTTTGGCCACACCTCTCCATTATCACCAAAGGACGATCCCTCTCTCTCTTACTACCCGGCTCCACTAATATTCTCTCTCTCCTACTCTACCGCTGCATCATCCGGCCCGGTAGGTGCCTTTGGTATCTCTGTCACACTCCAGCCCTGGCAGGCCGTCATAGATATTATTCTCTCTCTCTCTTCCAAATATTGTCCCTCTCTCTCTCTCTCTCTCTCTCTCTCTCTCTCTCTCTCTCTCTCTGTGCTTGTCCACACTCCAGCCCCGACGGGCCGTACCCCCACCCCTCTTGTCCACACTCCCTTCGGCCTTAAGCACCCCCCCTCCCCTATTTTCTCCCTCCCCCCCCACTCTGGCGGACCACTGGCCTAAGCACCCCCCCCCCCTATCTACACCTAGCGCTCTCTCTCTCTCTCTCTCTCTCTCTCTCTCTCTCTCTCTCTCTCTCTCTCTCTAAAGTAGCCACGGCAGGCCTTAGGGAAAGCTTTATCTCTCCCTCCCTCTATCTCTCTTACCCTCTCTTCCTTTATCCTCTAAACCCCCCACCATATCCTCTCTCTCTTCACCCCCCCCCCCCTCACAACCCCTATCCTCTCTCTCTCTCTCTCTCTCTCTCTCTCTCTCTCTCTCTCTCTCTCTCTCTCTCTCTCTCTCTTCCCTTGGTGGGAACCACCCCTAAGCCATAATCTCTCCCTCTCTCTCGTTGACTAAGCACACCCCCCCCCCCCCTTCCTAGTCGCGCCCGCTGTCGACTACCCCCCCCCTCCCGGGCCTCGCGCTCATCCGCACCCGCCCGCGCGCGCTTTTTTCCGTACCCCTCCCCTCACAACCCCTATCCCCTCTCCCCCACCCTCATGCTCTCTCTCTCTCTCTCTCTCTCTCTCTCTCTCTCTCTCTCTCTCTCTCTCTCTCTCTCTCTCTCTCTCTCTCTCTCTCTCTCGCGCTCTGTCTCCCCCGCAGGCTGCCCGGCTCCACATCGCCGCCGCTCGCGCTCTCTGTACACAGCCGGCTACACGCTACACAAAACACACACACACACACACACAACACACACAACACACACACACACCCCCCCGTTCACAATCCTCACCCCCCCCCCGTCTTTGCGTCGCCCACTGCACTGCCGAAAACCAAAAATTAGAAAAAAAAAATTAAAAAAAATATATATACACACCACACCCCCCCGTTCCCATGCACGCTCGTGCACACACATTCACTTACATATACAGACACACTCATGCGTATGCACACACCTATATTCACACATATACATGCACCCATACATACACACACACACACACGCACCACACATATCATTAAAAAAAAAAAAGAATAGAAGGTAAAACGGCCATTGACATCGACAAAAAGAAGGAGGAACCCAAATCACGCGTCGCCAACGACAAAAAGAAGAAATGCTCCGAAGGCATGCCCCGGTCGACGACCCCAAAGAGACGTATACGCTACACCGACGCACCGGCAATACACCATTCGCCGGCATCACGCAACCACGACGCCATTTTCAGTAATTTGTAGGTTATGTTCATCATTTCTTCAGTTTTCACCCAAGCCTTGTAAAATTCCCAATTTGTAAATTCCCTCTCTCTAGGTGATGGTCACAAAGGCCCACCTAGAGGCTTTCATTTTTAAAATAACTCCCGGACAAAGCAAGGGTCAACCACACCGGGCCCACCGCTTGCTTTGTCTCCTCGATTAGCTTACCCTAATCAAACCGGGATTACCCTAATCCAAGCAGTCAACACCTATAAAAGGGGATTGAGAGGTCACTATCGGGGGGGGGGGGGGGGGGCAGTTCATGAGAGGTCAGCACTTGGTAGACTGTAGTGGAAAGAGTTGACACTATTGGCATCACGGGAAGGGGGCTTGTGTGATGGTTTGCCTTGGGAATTGCACCATGTGAAGGGAACCACGTCCACGTCTCGACTCCAATGGTTGATGCACGCACACACACACACACACACACACACATACACACACACACACACACACACACACACTCTTGGTAGCAAGCTTCACAATCATTGAGTCGTCTTTAGAGAACGCACCAAGTAGTTGCACCATCTTTTCTCCCTACCTCTCTATCACCACGGTGTGCCGCCTTGCTGGAAGGAAGGTCATTGTAAATACTGCAGAAATGATTCTTCCTCACACCCCTGAGGGTTTTCATCATTTGAGAATCTTTGTGTGTGTGTGTGTGTGTGTGTGTGTGTAAGTTTGCGACGTTCACATCATCGTGGTTTGCATCCTAGCCGCTCAAAGCTAGGTGGTGCCCCCTGTTTGCTTTACCGTGAGACAGGCTCGAGGTGTGCCATTTGGCCCCCGGCGTTTTAGAGGCCGTCGGGGTTTAAGGTTCGCTTTGCTCCTGTCAACACATTGCATGTGTACAAACAAATTTTGTAAAGGCCCAAAAGATTTGGATCACCAAACTGGCAAAAAATTGGGTAAAAACTAAAGTTTGTACTGACTTTTTGAATCTTCAGTGTAAAAACTAGATAAACTGGGTAAAAACTAAAGTTTGTACTGACTTTTTGAATCTTCAGTGTAATTGAGAAAAAATTGTCCAAACTTGATGAAAATTGATTCATAGGCTTATATTGATGTGATAAACATGTGTACATGCTCAGTTGACCAAAAAGATGCAAAAAGTTACCAGTTGTAATAATCGCAATTATCTACATCTACCCCATTTTTCAACTTTTTTGACCAAGTCAGTACACTACTAGTTTAATCATGTTATAATAAGCCCACAAACCAAATTTGGTAAGATCTGAATCACTGGATTGAAAATTGTGACTAAATTTGCAAAGTTAGTCTGCGGACAGAAAATTGACGACCATTTGACAAAAAATTATCCAAACTTGATGAAACTTGGCTAGTGACCTTAACTTGAGGTGCTTAACAGATCTGTGTCAAAGTTGGGACAAAAGTTTGCAAAAATATAGCTGGAGGAAATAATCGCATTATTTACATCTGCTTCAAAAATTGAGAAATTTGCACATTTGAGTATACCACAAGGTCAAGCATATCAAGTATACCTCACAAATCAATTTTGGTGAAATTTGGATTACAAAATTGAGACTTAAGCCAGATTCTTGAAATCAGAGTCTGCGGACACAAAACAGTTGATAAATTTGATTAGATTTTGTCCAAACTTGTTGAAACTTGTCCAGGGACTTTAACAAGTTGTATACTTGCCAAACCAATCCAAAAAGTGCAAAAAATTAGCAAAAGTAAATAATCGCAATTATTTACTACTGCTATCGAGAGACATCAGTTTTGACTTTTGAACTTATACAGTGTTAGACCAACATAATATAAAGCCACCGGACAATTTTGGGTTCAATCGGATCAAAATTGGTACATGTTCACTCAGTTTCTAGGTTGCAGATTAAACCTTTGATTTTTTGCTCAAGTTGAATCTGCAAGTCAAAATTTGACTCCCATAGCTCGATTTGAAGTGATACACATAGACCAATCACGAGAGTTAGCAAAAACTCTACTGTCTTTATAGAAGAATAGCTAACTTGATCAAATTTGTACAAGAATCAGGTTGCAGATGAGGAATCGGTGGCTTGACAAAAAGTTGCAATCGAATCAAGTGGAAATTGACGATAGGTCAATCCAAAGGTGAGTACTCTATCCAGGGCTTCATAAGTCTATATGAACCTTAGATCTGGTCAGGTACTAGGAAATCAGGGCATACTCGAAGAAACTTCCAGTAGAGTATCCACCAAAGAAAGCGTGAATCAAGGCAATTCCTTGCATACAATTCTTGAAGAAGTCTCATACACTTTTTCAGACTCAACATCCGAAATGTCTTCTTACTTGACTCACTCGAAAACCGGAACGACAATGCGCTATAAGCATATACTCTCTTTTTACAAGACTAACCGTCATGGAGCCCATGTTTACTTGGACCCTAACAAAGAGTATGCTATTCGCATTGATGACCATGGTATTGAGTTCGAAGAAGAGATTAGTGAAAACAAACAAGGAAAAATGTACATGGACAAAAACGAAACTCAATATGTACAGGTCGAAAACCCTGATGTGGTAGACAAATGGGGGTTAGAAGTAAACACCATAATCCCAGACATGTCAGCAAAAGAAGGACCACCAACTTTAGAATTCGAGGGATACGATCAAGTAGATTTGAAGCCCTTGAAACGGCTTAGTACGGATAATCCTAGGATCAGAATCTATTGTTGGGAAGATAAAAACGTAAAAGATCTTCTGTGGACTTCGCATGCCAAACTAGGATAACTAATGGCCATGAAGATCATCTATATCTTCAAGATCAAGGATAAGGTATCAACGGACCTACCAACCTACCTGTTTAGGGATTGTTATAACAACAACTTTGTTATGATGACTCCTGAGGAGGTAGAACAAACCAAATACCAAGGACATTCCATAAGGGATTGGATATTAAGACAAGGACCAGAAACGATTCCAAGAGATGAACACCATGAGAGATCATTCAAGAGTAATGTAAAGAGACGAGAAACCACCTCATCACGTAGAAAATTGGGTGACACTAAGGCCAGTCCAGGGCTACATGAGTCACTATTTCCAACAGACTGGTTTGAAGGACTCGGAACAGGACCAACTGCCAGGAGATCGGGAGTTGAACCAAACAGACGCATTAGACTAGCTGATTTTCAGAAATGGGTCAGAAAATACAGTGGATCAAGGGATCCATACGACCACTTAGCAAGCTTTAAGCAAGTGCTAAGAGCAAAACGTATATTCGATTTCCATACTCAATTCGAGGGGTTTGGAATGACATTAGAAAGAAAAGCATTGACATGGTTCCAAAACATTCCACCAAGGTCAATCATGGACTTGAACACATTACTCAAGGATTTGTAGCTGCTTGCTTCAAAATGGGGATCAAACATAATATTATAGCTCAAATCTACAGCTTTAAACAGAAACATGGTGAGTCTATTAGAAATTGTGTAACTCAAATGAAACAATACATTGCTAGATGCCCAGGGCTAGAGATACCTGCAGAAGAACGACTTGTGTCTTTATTTCTAGAGGGACTGCTAAACAAAGAATTTCAGGCTATACTCTATAGTAAAAAGCATACAACCCTAGAAGAGTGTGTGTCAGATGCTATTGACTTAGGAGACAATTGTGATAGTTTCAACGAAAAAGATGTCCCTAAGGATAACCAAAGCGAGAAAACAACGTCCACTAAACCAACACAAGTGGGAACAACTGCTGCAACATCACTTTCAAGCCATAGAAGATATGCTCAAAAGGATGAAGGACATGATGAACAACATGCAAAAATCACCTATGAGGGACCAAGACAAGGGATACCTCAACACAGACAACCAATTAGGCCACAAAAATGGTGTAATTGAGGGTAAATGGACCAACCATGAGACCCACGAATGCTACTTTAGACCAAAGTATGATGGGAATGTTCAGTACGTGCCCATGAAGCCACAAGGACAACCATGTACAGGTATCAGCCTAATATGGCCCAAGCTCAAAGACCACCAATGGGCATGGAAAGACCTCAACTTGTGTTGGGTCATCAACTTCCGTACCTAGGACATAATGTAGTGCTTGTAAAGTACATGCACTTCGAAGGAGTCATAGATAAACAAGCATTAGTGCCTGTTACACCCTATGCTGAGCGTAGTCCATCTACAGTAATGGTAGAGGGAGATTGGTATAATTCACATCCACCACCAATGGAAAAAATCGTGACTTATGATCCACCAGAGCTCGCACCAATGTATTATGTAGGTAATCAAGGTGTCAGACCTCCCATGGTAAGACCCATGATTAAGCCAAGAACAGGAAACTATCATAACTGTGGAGCAGAGATCACTGGAAAAATGAATGTCCAGAGCCTGACAAAAACCTCAAACCAGTTGAAGTCTATTGCATACAATGTTGCAAAAAGGGAGGACACTTTCCGGAAGATTGTCCTAAAAATCCTTTAAACAATGGTAAAACAGTAATAAACGTAGTCCAAGTGATACCTAGTAGCTCAACAGAGAGTGAACCGATTGTTCCAATCAAAGTAATCACTAGAGCCCAGACCAAGAAAAAGAAACACAACTTCTCTGATGATTCGAAAAATACAAAAGTTTTCTCTCAAAGAATTAAAAGGAGCAGGAGCAAAAGATATGAGATGAGAAAACAAAAACAAATCGAAGAAAAAGCAAAAAAGCTATTTCAGGAAAAGTTGAAAGAAACTGGAAGTGAAATCAAGGAAACAACCGTGAAATCTGGAGGATCCATTCTGGTTGATAAAATTTTGAGCCAATTAACGCAGCCTTAGAAGCCTACCAAGTGGAACTTAAAGCAGGCCAAAACATGGAAAACAAATGGAAAAACTATCCTTCTCTAGACATGGAAGCAGCTAAAGCTAGAAGCTTATCAAAATTTGGTAAGAATCACGCAAGAAATGCTGGAAAAACAAAAACCCAAGCTTGAAAGTATTGCAAAACCTGAGGAGTTTGTGGTAAGAGACACTAAATAAAAATTCGACGTGGTGGTAGAACCCCACCTTGAAACAAAAGAACCAGAACTTATAGTGCTGGACAACGAAGATGCCTTAGACGGAATTTCATTCGTAGAGGAAGACTGGCCAGGACACTTATGGAAAAAAGTGAGAGAGATCAATGATGGGAGCCTAACTCTAAAGTCAGCTCCTATAGAGGAAGTCTAGTTGGATAACCTACCTTCTAATGTGAACATGGATGTACAATCCTTGTACAGGGATTGCGGATCTGAAGCTTCAGTAATGTCAAAACCATTGACCTTGAAAACATTACCTTCTTACTTGGGAGATAACGAAGATGAATCCATAGTGTGTAAGACCACTCAAGTAAAAAGAGCTGAACAGATTCTAGAAGTAGAAAACATTCATTCAATCATGTCTACACCCATCCAATGCACTCTTACCTTGGGAGAATTGTTAAAACTTAGACCATACTTATGGAATGATCTACAAAAAAAACTAGAGAAGGTGGGGATAACGAGGCTAATCTCGAAAAATTTGAAAAAAATGAAAAATGAAATGGACAACAAAGAGATTCGATCTGTTCCCATGAAAAAAGTCGGAGCGAAGGGGAAGAAGGAAACACCACCCTCCCAGTGAAATATAATGACATTGACACCATAGACACGAAAGCAGTATGAGAATCCTGGGGACAATCAACCATTAGACAAACTCGAATGAAATTGTAATTGCTTGACGTACACATTGAGAGACCATTAGGGCTACTTGAAAAGGTGATAGTCAATTCTTTAGAATTGAATATCAACACACTTTTGCCATAGTAGAATTTGGGAAAAAACTCAACTATGAAATCATATTGGGAAGACCTTTCATGCGACAGGTACAACTTATCCAAGATTGGGGAAACAATTATCTATATTTGAAGCAAGCGGGATCTATAACAAGAGTAAAGCTAAAAGATCACACTTATAGAGATATCTTGAAAACACCCATACAAGAGTTTGATTCAGTCTCTTCGGCTGAAACTAAGCTTCTATCCTGGTTAAACAAAGACACTCCTATTTGAATGTGTGGAGCTTCAAAAAATGGAAGCTTAAGACGAGAAGAATGTATCCTAGAAAGGGACTGCACAGACGAAGCCTATGTACGAGAACCCTTTCCAGAGCATTTGTTTGAGCCATTTGAATGGACTCAAATTTTAGCGAACATGGATGTATGTGTGAATACGTCTATGCCTACTTAATTTTGCAATGAGGATGGCTACGGCATAATTCCCATCCAAATGATTTCAATCCTCAACATTGAAGACAAAAATGAGGAACTCAAGGACTTAATGAAAGCTCAACAAGTCTTTTCAGACCGCTATTACGATGCAACTGATGAGTTAGATGAACACTCAGCTACCTCAAAAGGTTCAGGGGAAAAAAAAAGAACATATGAGAGCTAAGCTACTCTTACAAGGAGGGGAGGAATTTTTTTTTGACTTTCCAAACCAAAAATCAAGAAGACAAAAATGGTATAGACGAAAAAGAGACACCAGAATTGTGAAAACACGACCTATGCCATCAGTCTCCAGTCGAACACAATTCTCGATGCAAATAGATGCAAATGATTATATCAAGGACAAAATCGTTGCCAGATATCATTCAAACAAAAATTCAAAAATGTCTCAAACATTGAGAAAAACAAGGAAGGGTACTCAAGCAAACCCACAGGATAAGAAACCACTCATGACCCTAGTCGAGCGGAAAAAGAAATATCAAGAGTTGAAAAAAGCTCTAAAGGAGATATATACGACCAAAATGGAAACCACGGAAGAGGATGGTAAGGATGTAATGAGCGTTCCATACCATTACAAAAAGTATACTCTCCAAGATAAGAAAATCATAGTCGAACAATCTGTTAGGGAACTATGAAAACAGGGCGAGTCTTACGAAGGGCCTGAAAACGCTAAAAAGATAGACCTGGCTGAACTAGGAGAAGAGCCTAGACCTGCTTACATTGAGAATGACCTAACAGAAGAAGAAGAAGAGCTCTTACTGAGCTTGTTAAAGGAGTACTGAGATATCTTCGCTTGGTCTTACAAGGATCTCAAGGATGTGGATCCAGAAATCTGTCAACATATCATACCCATGAGAGATGATGCGAAGCCAAGTAGACAAAGGCTATACACGTATAATGAAACATTTGCCAGGAAGATAAAAGAAGAGATTGAAAAATTAAAGGAAGCCGAATTCATTTACGAAATTGAACACACAGATTGGGTGTCTCCAATTGTGGTAGTACCCAAGAAGAACAGAAAATTACGAGTGTGTGTTAATCTCAAAAAAGTTAATGCAACTACCATTAGAGACAACTTTCCTCTTCTGATAACTAAGCATGTTTTGGAACGAGTTGTAGGAAAAGAACCTTGCAGCTTCTTAGATGGCTTTTCGGGATACAATCAACTTTTGGTTGACCCAAAAGATAAGCATAAAACTGCTTTTGCAATAGAATGGGATATATTTACCTATTGGGTTATGCCGTTTGGGCTAACTAATGCTCCAGTTACATTTCAAAGGTTGATGAGCCATGCTTTCAAAGAATATCTTAAGAAATTCTTAGAAGTATATATGGATTATCTATGCATACATTCATCAATCCGGGCTGATCATTTTGAACACCTCAAAAAGGTATTCAAAAAATATAAACTTTAAAGGATATGCTCTAATCCTGAAAAGTACACATTCATGGGTAGACAAGGAAAAATTCTTGGACATATAGTGTCTAAAAAATGGCATAGCTACTGATATTGAGAAGAATCATGTCATTGCTAATTTTCCTAGACCAACAACAGTCAAGGGGGTACAAGCCTTCATGGGGCATTGTGGATATTACCGAGGGTTCATCTACATGTACGCTATAATTGCAAAACCCATGTATAGCTTGATTACACACTTTGAGTGGACCGAGGCATGTGAAGAATCCTTCATGAAGCTTAAGCAAGCTCTCACCTCAGCTCCAATATTGAAAGCACCAGATTGAAATAAAATATTCCACATACATGTAGATGCATCCAATTTTTCTATTGGTTGTATACTAGCTCAACTAGGAGACGAGAAAATTGACTTTCCTATTTCTTATGCTAGCCGACAATTGAACATGGAGGAAAAGAATAACACCACCACCGAAAGGGAAGGATTAGGAATGATCTATGCCGTCATAAAGTGTAGACATTACCAACAAGTTTGTGTTCTTTGTGAACCACAAAGCTTTGTTGTATTTGGTCAACAAGCCATGCAGCACAGGAAGAATAATGAGATGGTTCATCATTTTTCTAGAATTTGATTTCACAGTGGTTGTAAAAAAGGGCACTACACATTAACGAGCAGATCATTTGTCAAGGATTGTTTCAAGAGAATCACCTAAAGGGCTAGACGATGATCTACCAGATGCCTATTTTTTCTCCGTGGACATGATACCTAGATGGTCGAAAAACATTGTGTCATTGATGACAATAGCTCAAGTGGATTCACAAATACCACTTTCTATCACGACCAGATCAATCGAGTAATCGGCTATGTATCAATTACTAGCTGGTAGACTCTACAAAAGAAATCGAGATGGGATATTGCTCTCATGTATTAATCCTGAAGAAAAATAACAGTACCTGAGTCAAGCACATGTTACCATAGTAGGACTTCACTTTGCAGAAGAGCAAACTATGCAACGAATCTTGAGACTTGGAGTATTTTGGCTGACTATGAAGAGCGATGTTCGATCTTTTGTAAAGGATTTCCCTCAATGTTAAAAACAAACACCCATACATCATGTAACATTGTTTCAAATGTCACATGTTCTAAGTGGAGTAACTATCTAGTTCCTTACTTATCAAGTTACTTACTTATCAAGTTGAACATTTCCTGAGGATATGAGTAAACGCCGTCAAAGAGCAATTGAAACTGAAGCAAAAGACTATGCTCTTATTGGGAACCAATTGTATCGGAGAGGTAAGGATCAACATTTGCGTCTTTGTGCAAATGAACACAAGTATATTCCGATTATAGAACAAGCACATGCTGGATTAGCTGGAGGTCACTTTTCTAGTGAGACCACCGCAAGAACAATCTTGATGGCAGGCATATGGTGGCCAACACTTTTTGCAGATGCCAAAGAATATGTTTGAAGGTGTGATGCTTGTCAACGAGCAAAAATGCCAACACGTGTAGATAGCATGCCCTTGAGACCAATGATGGGGGCTAGAGCTTTCGCAAAATGGGGTATAGATTTTGTTGGGCCAAAACAGCCACCTGCTTATAGAACCCAAGCTCAATATATCATTGTAGCTACGGACTATTTGATCAAGTGGGCCGAGGCTAAAGCAACTCAAAAGAATGATGTCAGAACCACTGCTGCATTCTTATATGAATATGTATTCACGAGATATGGACTACCAATAGAAATTGTCAGTGATCGGGGAACTCATTTCCTCAATGAGGTAATCGAGTATTTTCTTAATGAGTTTATGGTCATCCATAACAAATCAGCTCCCTATCACCCACAACCAAACGGACAAGCTGAGCATACAAATAAAATTCTTAGCTTGATGTTGATTAAAGTGGTTAGTTCAGGAAGGACAGACTGGGAAATGAATCTCCATGCTGCTCTATTGGTTTATCGAGTTTCATTCAAAACAACTTTAAATGCTACACCCTTTAACCTTGTTTATGGTCTTGATGCCATACTACCAATAGAATTTCTATTGCCGACATTAAGGGTAGCACGGAAACTTGACTGGTTTGGACATGAATTGTCAGAAAGACTTGAAGATTTGGAAAAGCTAGATGACAAAGGCTAACTGCTGTAGCTCACATCTATGCACAAAAGAGGAAACAAAAACAGTTTTTTGATTCCCACTTAATCACAAAAATCTTCAAGAAAGGGGACTTACTTTTAGTCTATTCCCAAGTTTAAGAAAAAGAGAAACGGACCGTTTATCATTGAAGCTGTATCTCCAAGTGGAGCATTAAAATTATCCACCCTAGATGGTGAACCAATGGCTAATTGGATTAGTGAATATCGTTTAAAGAAATACAATTTACCGCTAACCAAAGAATTGCTAGAAAGAATGCATGCAGCCAAGCAACGGAAGATGAAACGACAGCAGGTTATTGATGAAGCCCAAGAGGAAGCTCGGCTTTGGGTACTCAAACAAAAAGCAGCTCTCAAGAATCAACAGATACCGATTCCCATCAACACTCTGGAAATAGATGATCGACAATGGGAATTACCTAAAGATGCAGTTTCAACAGATGATGGCTGGTTAGACGGAATGGACCTGCGCATCAAAGTAAAGCTCAACAATCATAGCACCAATGCTTTGGTTGACACAGGAGCTAGAGTAAATACAGTAAGTTATTCCACATACAAGAAGGCAACAAGTCAAACATTGACAACAGGAATAGCGACAATCAAAAGATGCAACAAGAACCCAACCCCCACATTGGGAGTAGTCAACTTGAATGTGATAGTACATGGATGTTCATGTCCTTATCAGTTAGTATGCTTACCAGATGAACACATGAATGAGATGATGATTCTTGGAATTCCCTGGATGCGAACATATAAAGCAGTACCAGATTGGGATACAAATCAGCTAAAGCTATCACCTAAAGGTGGGCAACTCATTGTTCCAATTGCACCAAGCAAGGAGGAATGGAAAAGAAGCAATCAACAGACCAAACCACGAAGTAGTCAATCTTCTCCATCCCCTCGACAAGCAAATGCTACAAGTAGCATGCAAGGAGTCAGGAAAATTTGGGTACCAAAAGCACAGCTTAAGGATAAGCCGATTCAGATCTGGGTGCCTAAAACTTCACCGACAAAACAAAAGAAGGTTCCAAGGGTTAAAACACAGAGACGAGCATCTCCGAGCAAGGAACCTAGCATGAAATTGGTTTGGAAGAAAAAGAAGCACTTATCTTCTCCACAAATCGTAAAACCAATCAAGCAATGGCGAGTAAAGTCTCAAAAGACTCCACCACACCATACAACAACAAGCAAATCAATCTATCAATGGCGAGAAAAAGCTCACCAACAGTCAAAAGTGCTACCAACAACTCAAGCAATTTGTGTGCTGAAGCATCTTGATGGTACAATCAAATAGAGAGCACACAAGCTACAAGATTTGCTCTTTGGAAGACATCAGCAGCAAACCTCGATATCAGAAACCCTTGAGTTAATTACTCAAGACCAAGCTCTTGCACAGCATAGTGGTTTAAAATTGCATTTATCTTCAAATCATGGTAGAGCCAACCATTGCTATGCATAGACACGATTGCTTAACCCATGCACACAGTCGTCCCGGAGTACTCCATCTAGGGGGGGTGGAAGGGCACTAAGTACTAAGTAATTAAGGGCAATGTTTGAAGAGGGATAAAAAAGTTCGATGTTAACGTGTGATTTTTTGCAAAATTACCTAATAATGTAAATAGTGTATATACTATCAGAAAATCATCAAAAAATAGTCCTTTTTGGGTATTTTTCATCATTTTTATTGATAATGTGACTTAAAATTAGAAAAATCCAGCAAAAAACAATAAAGCTGTGTTTTCAATATATTTTCTTAATTATTGGATTTTCACTTTACTTTTTTAGAGCATTTTGCTATTTTCTTTGATTTTTTTAATAAATAGGTCAAAAATTAATAATAAATAGCAAGGAAGCTAGATGAAAAAACGGAAGACACGATGGTGATCAGAAAGACAAGGCGGACAAGCACAAAATTTTTCAATGAAATCAGAAGATGGAAGCGGGAAGCCTAAAGTAGGCGGCCATGCCTACTTTTGCAAAATTCTTGCAGAATGAGCTACAGGAATCCGATCAAGGAGATTTTTGAGTCTAACATAGACTTCATGGCCTAGTAGGACTAATGGGGGAATCTTGGGAAAATTAGTTCGGGAAGTCCGGGTATAGATATCCAAGATAGGCTAAAACCACCTCATTTTCACTTGCGGCCTTTGCAGAGAGAGCGTTTAGACCTCTTTCGCGCGTCTTTTCCGGAGTCCACAATTGCCCATTTTCACAGCACCGTCTCATACGAGACATGAGGGGTAAGTTCTTTACTCATCAATGATCCATTTTGTACGGCCGATAGCTAGTCTAAACCCCTAGAAAAAACCCTAGAAACCGAGCAATGCATGAAGACCTACGACCAAAAACTGACCATAGCGGCCTCTTAGCTCGACCAAATCAGATGGGATTTGAACTGTAGCATGTCCTAACATAGAACCTTTCTATATCATCAGTTGACCATGTGGCAGGGGTTGAGGGGGTCCCCAATAGAAAAAGCTAGGTTTTTGGCAAATGCCAGAATTTCAATCTGACTCCACAAACAGCTTGCCTACAAGGTTCATATACAATGTATATGATTGGTTTAGTGAAATCAATCAAGCAAAGCCCTCGAAAAGCAGAAAACGGCTCGAAGACTACAAAGCGTCAAATTTGATCTACGGGGTCAAACTGACTCCAAATGAGCCAGAATTGGATGAGTTGCTTCACGACTATGTTGTGGACAAGTCCAAAGCCTCAAAGTTGACTAACCAACCCAACATGCACTGTAGTCACGGAAATCGGTGATTTCAGAGTCGACAAAGCACAAAGTGATGCCGGCATGACCAAACTTGACCAAATTCAATTTAGGACTTGTTTTAGGTGTACCGAATGTGTCTAGGTTAAAAGTTGTAAGTTTTGCAAAAAAATTGTCACTGTTGTAAATAATCGCAATTATTTACTTTTGCACTATTTTTGCTTGGAAATTGTCACATCACCTCACCTATCATGTGTACA
This sequence comes from Adiantum capillus-veneris, assembly GCF_014529385.1. NCBI lineage: Eukaryota > Viridiplantae > Streptophyta > Polypodiopsida > Polypodiales > Pteridaceae > Adiantum > Adiantum capillus-veneris. The sequence goes on along the minus strand of NC_140942.1, from coordinate 52,771,611 downwards.
CACATATTACATGCCACAAATCAAGTATGAGCCAAAATGGGCATTTATAACTTGGAAAATTGCAAGAAAATGTAAAGAAGTCTTTGCAAGCCAATTTTTGGGTTATGAACAACATTTCTTGATCCAAATCACCTCATATCTCATACACAAGGTCTATACAATGCCTAGAACCAATTTGCACCAAAAAATGTTAATTTTGGTAGAAAAGTTAATAATCGCGATTATTTACTTTCTAGCCAAATTGGGGGAGTTTTGATATTTTGCCATCATACATCCAAAGTACATGATGTGTCAAGCCCACTAGCCAAATTTGAACCAATTTGGAGCTCAAAATCTCAAATTTCCTTTATATCTACTGTTTCAGAGACCTAAAGCCAAAATCTGCTTCCATTTTCACTCTCTGCATCCAAATGAGCCCATATTTCACTCAGAGTATGTATTTGGTATATACTTCAACCCTATGAAGCCAAGTTTGCAAAAAGTCAAAAAAATACTAAGCTGTGAATAATCGCGATAATTTACTTTGGTTGCAAAAATTTGTCTTGACTTTATAGTTTTGTTCCTTGCATGTTTTTATACATCTATGCTTGTTCAAAAATTGATTTGAAGCATATTGGACCAAAATTGTCAGTATTTCAGACTAAAGGATATTTCAGAGAAAATTTCGATAAATCTGCTAACTTCAATAATCTATTCACTAAACAGGAGCCATGCAAGCAGCAGAGAGGGCCAAGACAAAGCTCAACCAGAAGGAAAAGTTACAGAAACTGCCCGCATATCAATTGGATCCAGATTTAGACAAAGTCGCCAAGCTAGCTTATCTCTCCAAAGAACAACTAGAAGAGCATCACACCACAGTCTTCACCGGTAGATTCAAGAGTGAGGAGGGACATCAGGTCGAGTTGCAACTCCTACCTAAGGAAGTATATGATGTTGCCGTGAAGCCTGAGACCAAAGAAGCCAACCGCAGGCTGGGACTCAGAGACTTATGAACAGGAACCATGCATAGTGGATTTCCAAAAAGCTTACGAGCTTCTATCCACGATCAAAGAAGATGGAACTGCCCAAATATCTGACACGCAGGGAAATAAGGTTGAAGTGGTAATAACTAAAGAAATAGTGGCAGAGGCACTCAGTTTGCCCACAGAAGGAATGACCATGAGAGCAAGGGACAGGAAAACGGCAGGTAAATTCACCAAAGAAACCGTCGCAACCACTTTTGCAGATTTAATTCACAGGCAAGTGGAAGAACCAGCCAGGTTATACCATCAGCACTTCAACTTCTTGGCTAAAATTCCACCAAGATACACCACGCCAAATCACGCGGTTGCCACCACTTTCACACAAGTTCTCAAGTCAACAACCGGGCAACCAGTGGACCACGGCCAGTATGTCCCGACCACTCTGAAGGGCACATAGAAAAAAGGAAAGTTCACGCACTTGGGTGCGCCAGAAGTCTTGACAAGGATTGCGCACCATGCCATCGGCATGGGTGACAACCTACCACCTGTACCAAACCAAAACACATGGATATTGGCAGCACAACCATCTCCTAGAGCTACAAGGTCAGCCAAAAGATCCTATAAATCAGATGAAGAATCAACTGAAAGCTCGCTAGAAAGGCACAGCAGCGAGAGCTCTGATAATGAGGAAAAGAGGGTAAGAAGAGAGGAGATGAAGAGAAATGCTGTGGCTGCCTACTAAGAAAAGTCAGTGCAAAAGCAAGCTCGTTTTGAAAGAGAAAAACATGCCTACCAGCGCAGCCGATAAGCACAAGGAAAGGATCCCAAAAAATGGGTACCTAGTGGACTTAAGGGCCCAAGGACAAAGCATCACACGAGAAAAGAGGCTGAAGATCAGACAGAGTCTTTGGAAAAAATGTACCAAGAAGCAGAAGCCCTCAAGCTGAAAGAAGCCCAAGAAGAGGCAAGGACAGCAAAAGAGGCGGAGGAACAGAGACAAGCCGAGGAAACAGCAAGGGAAGAAGCACACGACCAAGGTCAAGGGTCTCCCCGACCCACTTCACCGTCTCCTGAACAACAAGAAAATCCTATGCCAAGCCCACCACCATCACCTGCAGGTAAAGACACCACTAAAGAAGCTGATCCTGAGAAAGAGAAATCCACAGAAGCTGATCCCACCAAAGAGACAAAACCCGAATCAAAGGAAGCAAAAGAATCTGCACAAGAGGCTGACCAGCAAGAGCAAAAAAAAGAGAAAGAAGATGAGCCTGAACTGCAAAAGGTAGAATAATCTGCACAATAGGCAACTACAGCACAAGAGGACACAACAAAGTATGAGCCAACACCTTCTACTTCCATACAACAAGAAACAGCCGAGGCATCCACAAAGCCTCAGGAAGACAAGGCAGATAAAGAACAGCCACATCCTCAAGGGCAAGAAGAACCAGTAGCCACAACACAGCAGAAGGACACACAAGAGGCTGCAGGCACATCAACTCAGCTAGCAAGACAGGAGGACTGGCAATCTAATGATGAGGTAATCCTACAAGTAAACAAATATGCAAGGCAAATGCAAGATATGACGGAGAGACTCCGATCAGCAACACTTAGCCGTAGCACAAAGGCCAAGGAGTTAGAGATGGTGATTGACGCTCTCCAAGGAGAGTTAGAAGAGAGAATGAACATCATCACTAGGAAATGAAAGCCGAAGCTGAACAACATTAGTTAGCCAGAGATAGACATCAGAAGGAGATGGAAGAGCTAGGTGATCTGCTCACAAAGTTATTAGATGCTTGCAAAGCGAAAGATGAACAGCTAACAGAAGTTACAAATAAACTTCTAACGATAACCCTGTAAGCTCAAAAATTCAAGTGCAATTGGATGTCGCAAATGCTTCTTTACAATACTCCGAACAAAGAATAAATGATCAGGCAATCTTCTTATGACAAATAAGAGAGAATCCAACGGTAGCCTCGATCAAAGGAACAGATGAGGTCTATAAAGCATTGGAGAAGAAGAATAAGGACCTCAAGCTGGAGTTAAAGCTAGAGCAATCTCAGCGCAGGGACCTGGCTTTGATGCGGGTCCAGAGAGAAGAAGAGCTCCTAAAAGAAATACATGAGCTCAAAAGAGTTAACCAGCTCCTGAGAGACGGAAAGTCGGAAACCCAAGAAGAGACAGGCACTTCGGAGCCGCCGCAAATAGATATACCCTCAGTGTCATTCATGGAACCGGAGACACAGTCCACAGCAGAGTTGAGTGGTGAGGAGGATTTTTAGATAAACATTACAGATGCAGACACAATGCCCATGGTCCAGCTATCAAAAGCTGAAGAAGATGCACTGAAAGAAAAGATCACACAAGAGGTGGATGAGGAGTGGAAAGCAGCGATGGATTGGGAATTGAGAGTTCTTCACTCTGTCAATGTCACTCAACTCACTCCCAATCAGATCAATGCGCAATGGCATCAGCAATCCCTGCCATACCCCTTGATAAAGGTGGAGTTACTCCAAGTAAAAGAAAGGATGTACGCAGACATGCAAACATATGGCAAAGATAAAGACCACCCAAAGTGGAGGTTGAGCTGGTTGAACAAGAATCCGAAGTATTTGATTCTATTCACAAGAGCACCTGCAGCCCTGTAAAGATATCCCACTTTGTGTCCTGTACCAAGAGTAAGGCCTTGGCAAGAGCATGAGGCACTAACAAAGAAGAGGCCAACCTGGCTGAACTACCCAAAACTGCCAGCTGCAGAGAAAGAACAAGCCATAGAGGAATACATGGTGAAAACCCTAACGGGTGCCATGTCTTTCTTTAAGAGTCTACCAGATCTCTATTGTGCAACGTTATATAAGATATGCCGAATGCTGCTCACATGTATTGAAGTATTTCATGAGCCAGATCAAGCAGGCCGCCTGTGGATGTCATTCCTTGAGGGAAATAAAGGGTTATGCTATAATCTTAGTGGTCAGCCTTCCGAAGAAGTCCTCTATGGGTTCTACGCCCGGTGTATGTTCTTACCATCACATAATATGTTGGCATTCAAGGAAGCTTTCTACACGGAATTCTTCACCTGGCGAACGACGATATTTGTGTCAGTGATCAACAACCTCACATCCAGGTTTGTAGGCCACTCAGTAGTGGAGCTGAAGAACAGAGTGACTGCAATTTCTACAAGTGCCATATAAAGAAAGGAAAATCCGATACCAAAAGGCACTGAATGCGCTTAAAGACTGACTCGCCAACCTCCAGCCCGAAGACTATTTCAACCCATAAAGCTGTGTCAAGGAACGACACAGGCAAGGAGGGGGGGAATGTTAGCAGCAAGCTAGCACTTTTCGGAGTTCTCTTTGTAAAACACTTATTATTTTTGATAAATCGGGAATATTTTAACTTCTATTTTCTCGAATAAACTGTGTAATTAATGAGCTGGGGCTACAAGCTTCTAGATTGTATCAACCTGTCATTACCCAACTTTGGTAGAACTCCCAGATTATTAGTTTTGACCACCAAAAACCTTGGCTAAGGTATAAAAGCCAATTTTTGTAAGTTTTTTAGAAGTTTTGGATAATGAAATACACAGCGTGAGCTAACGACTCTCACTCCTCTCCTTCTCGCGATTCCTACTCCCTCCCCAATTGTCACATGCAGTCGCGTTTGTTGCATTGCAACCGCAGGTAAGAGCTCTACGCATTGACGTAAACACATCACAATATTTCGTAGCTTTTGGCATCGCCGACCTGCAGCCCGACCTGCAGCCTAATTTCATCATAACTAGGAATTTACACTTTCAAATAAAAAACTAAGCATAGGTGGGGTATGGGGACATCATTGCTAAGCATTTAGATGCATTCTGGGTTGAAAACAACTAGGTCAAAAATCCACTGTTGTTAATAATCGCGATTTTTGAACTTGACCTAAAGTGGGATTTGGACCATAAGCATATGTGCTTAGGTCTTATAAACATGTCCTAGAAGTTTCGTTATGTTTGGATGTCATTTGGTGCTATAACGGATGTGATTTGTTTGCCGATGAGCGATTGGCTTTTGGTGATTGCAGTCACTTCAGTGTAGCTTGAGTTAAATGCGAGTTGTTAGTTGTTTTCCGAGAGATTGACAACCTCTTGTAGCCTCTATGCACTAGTTGAGTCAGCTTCGTCCCATGGATTGACAATTTAATCGTGGTTCTTGCTAATACTGCAATAAGATAGGATGGTGAGGTCAGACATGCGTTCCACACCCTCAAGTGTAGTGAGGATTGCCTTACCATCTTTCTTGATTGTAGTAGCCAGCTCATAGACTCTTTGAAAATCAACACCTACCGGCACATATGTAAAAAATCCATGTAGATCCACCCTTTCTAGGTGTATGCTGATGCCTTCTTTGTTTGCATATTCAATGAGTTCGCGTGGAATCATTGGCACATCCACTGTATTGCCTTGTGGATCTCGGAAGGTCCCTTGGTACAACTTTATGCTCTCTGCTTCTAGATTTGCTTTGTCCATCCATGCTTTTGTCAGCTTCAATGTTTCATTGGGAATTGTGAAGGGGTCCACCATTACGATAATGTCTTTTAAAGCGGGTCTCTTCTTCTTTACTGGTGATTTACCGGCTTCCATTGATCCTGCACGCACTCCAAGTCCAAAGTTAGTGTCTTTTACAAAGTCTGGCAATTGATCAGCTTCTAGCTATCCAAATGACTTCAAAATTGAATTACAAGCTGATTAGGGCCTAAGGATGCTATGCAAGTTGACAAACATCATTGACATGCTGGTATTATGCTGTGAAACATCATACACATGTAATGTCTATGTGCTCAGAATAAGGTGAAAGTTCACAGGTGCATAGCTAATAGCATGTATATCACACATATATGACTGGAATTGAATTTGAAAATGTAATGAGCAAGACATTTGGCTTATAAGATCTTTGTAGACTCTGAAATGGTAGATTGGCTATATTTGGCCTTTATAAGAGGTTCAAATCACTTGAAGCTTGTTGTATGGACTCATGAGCATATGATAAGAGCATAGGATAGGTCCAAACTACTTCAAATGGCAAATTTGTCACTTAGGGACATCATATGCGTATGATGTCTTTTGTGTCCAAATAACTTGATGCTCATGTGGTAGACTGCCCATAGCATGTTTATGGAGCCTATATCATTAGAATTGAATTTGAGCTTGGAAATGGAGGTCAAAAGCCATGAATGGGATTTGTACGCTTAGATTTCCACCATATGGGGACTTTTCGTAACGTTCTTATAAGTGCATCTCGACTTGACCATATGTTGACCTTGACTTGCTAATCACCCCCATATTTTCTTCTGTCGTTACGTCACCATCTCACTTGCTTTCCTTATTTCTTTTATTTTTCTTAAAAATTGCAAAAATAATAAGAAAATAGAAAATCAATTCTAAAACATACCAATAAATCAAAGTAAATATTAAATATTATAATAAACCAATATAAACATTTGTTTGCAATATTTTTGGCAAGATTGCTCTGTTTTATCAACTTTTTAGCTTAAAAATTACTACTTTTACACACACACACACACACACACACACACACACACACACACACACACACACACACACACACACACACACACACACCGAGGCTCATTTTTGGCGTTTTTCCTCATGTATCTATAGAATCATGTTAGATAAGGGCATGGAATCTTCGGTTCACCAAAAGTTTCCGCCGCAATCAAACACAAAAAACCCAAAAACAATGCCCTTTTTTGCACTCTTTTATTCTTGTTGTGGGTTTGCACTAACGATACGTCCCTCCCTCCTAGTTGGAGTCATCTTGGATGATGGTGTATTGCCCGAGGGTATGTGTTGTGCATGGGTATCAACATTGTGCTAATGTAGGCCATGTAGAGTAACCCTATATTCATACTCTATGGTGTGTGATAGGAGGGTATAAGCAATATGCTTATTGGCATTAGATGCTGAGGTTTCTTGGTTGGGCATTACCTGTATTAGAGAAGTGAAATAATAAGCATTCTAATTGTGCCACTCTTTGTTTATTTAACATTGGATGCTCTTGAACTTTTGGTTTGTCATGTGTCGTGTGGTTGCACGCTTGTTTGAATCCAAAGACTGGATATGGCGTATACTTGGTCGTTTGTTTAAGAATTTAAATTTGATGCTGACTCTTTTGAGCTTGCCATAAGCTCTTCGGTACCAAATCTTTTTATTGTTTTGTTTTGGTTGTGTGGGCTTTGGTCCTGGTTGGATCTTAGGTGTTTATACTGAAGGGAGTTCCCTGCCCTCTCTCTTTGGAATCTAGAGCTGTTCTTGATTGCCTTGGGCTGCAATCAACCTCTTTGGCACCCATACTTTTTTGATATACCGTGGTTTTGGTTTTTTGAGTTTACCATATGTCTAGGGGTAGCTTTGAGAATGGTCTGCCTAAATTTTTCAACTTCATTTTTCTTGATCCAGACCTGCTTATGTGATGTTGCGGGATGTGACAGCTGCCTTTTCTTCATGGGTTTCCCTAACATATTCAATGAAATTTTCTCTTTGTTGGCCGTAACTACCTTGAGTAGGATAGATGCAAAAGTGATCTCCTTTCAATTGCTCTTTGGTATCCATTGCTGAAATGCTGTAAGGAAGGGTTGCTTGCCCCTATCTCTTGACTCCACTACCGATGTTTTGTTAGCTTTGTGTGCAACAAATGGAATTACTTGGATTTCTTTAACCTATTGTGTGGATTGATCTTTTTCTCCAAAATGCAAGCTGCTTGAATAAGCTGTATGAAATAAGATCTCCTTGAGCTCCTGAATCTAGAAATGCGTTTGCTTCCACTTGATTGCTTCCAACCTTGACTTTAATTGTTGGATCCATCGTATCCTCTCCATCAAATTCTGTTACTTTGAGTGCATTGATATGTAGTGATAGAAGATTTCTATTTTCCATTCATTCCTTTGCTTTCGCTTAAGCTTCTTTGACTTTGGTTCCTTTGCTTCCGCTTGAGCTTCTTCTCCTATTATATATTGACTCCATTCTAGTGAAATTTTTACCTGCAACTACGTTGCATGTTCTACTGGTGGCATAGATCTACATGTAGCACAACTAGTAACATACTCCATGAACATCAGCACGCATATTTGTCCAACAAACCCCTAATTGTTTCAAGTGCTAATACATTTTTGTTTGTGAGAAATGGAATTCCAAGTCTTGAACATGTGCTTGAAATAATACTCTTCCAGACTTATGCATAATTGTAAAATGTTGTCTGAGCCTAAATGATACGTCCACCAAGTAATTGAAAATTCTTGGATTGCCAAATCGTATGTCGTTTAAATTCTTGCTCAGTCCTATCAATCTCTCCTCCATAGGATAATAAATTAACTATCTTTTGAGACCACTTGAGTACCATTTCAACATTGAAATATATGCATCAGGGAGGTCATTGTGTACCCCTTCTGGAGCTTCTCCATTTGGCAATCTAGAAAGATGATATACTCGAAGATGTGTCTTTCCCTTTTTCACCACTACTGTAAAATCAAACTCCAAAAATATGATAAACCATCGTACAATTCTTCTAGTATTTCATGGTTTGTTTACAAGGTACAAGATCAATGAAAAACACAAACTTGTTTGCGAGGAGATAATGCTAAAATTTCTTGACAACGTATATAGTCCCTAGCCTTTCTCTCTTAGTGGTAGTGTAGTTATTTTTAGCACTGTTAAGTTGTCTGCTTGCATAACAGACTGGGAAATCCATATTTCCTTCTCGTGGATAAGCCAAGATGCATCCTATAGAAATTTCTAAAGTATCAATGCGAACATGAAAGATCTTTTCCCAATTTGGTGCTTTTAATACAAGAGCAGATATGAGTGCTCTCTTCAACTTTCTAAATTATTCTTCATACTCATCCATCTATTCAAATACTACAATAAGTCTATACAAGGGTTGATCAATGACTGTATATATTTGTATAAACCTCCTCTAATAACCACAATGTCCCATAAAGAATTATATCGGATATGTGTTGTTTGGTTTAGGCATTTCTATAATCACTTTTATTTTATCCAAATCCGTAGATATGCCATTTTTTGAGACAATATGTCCCAAGATTTTGCCTTGTCTAAGCATGAATACACAATTTTTTTTTGGGTTAAGGCAGATCCTATAAGTCCTGCACTTCTCGAATACTTTTTTGAGGTGTTTTGTATATTCATCTCTCCATGAAGAGTGTACACATAGATCATCCATATAAATTTCAAGGAATATCCTCAAGTATTCTTTAAAATCTTGATGCGCTTAACAATCATATCATTATACGTGTATGACCTTTGTCAAATACGCTTTGCATCAGGTTTTAATGGGATCGTGTGCTGACATATTGTCGGATCTACTCCTTTTAGGTCTTTATATGAACAATAAAAAATGTCCTTGTACTCCCTGAGAAGATTTATGAGATTCCCTTTTTCTTTCGGACTCAAATCAGTCGCTATATAGACCGGCTTAGGCTCTTCTTGTGGTTCTACCAAGTCTATCTTCGTTGTGTTTCTAGTTTGTCATATGACTCCTTGTCTTTTTTCTCTTGTGTGGACTGTGTCATCACTACCTTTCTGTCTTGTATAGTGGGAAGGCACGGTCATTTTGTCTTCATTTTTCTCACCCTCTTCTTCACCACCCTCTATTTTTGTTGTCCACACTTCCCTCAGAGTTTTCTTGAGCTCTATGTATTTCTTCTTTCTCTCCACTTTGGTCCATTTAGTTTCTCTAAGCTCATCTAGTCTTGGTTCTATTGTTTTCTTAGGTTTTTTTTTAGTTTCGGACTTTTTAGTTTGTTCTCTTAGGTTTCTTACACTGTCTTGTGTCTTTGGATCTTGAGTTCTAGAATCTCCCTGAAACTTTGTCTTTAACACAATCTTCAGCTTTCACAAACATAAAAAATTGTGTTTTGCCTCTTAATCTAGGCATCAAATTATCTCTAGCTCTGTGCTCAACTCTTTTTTCCTTATAGTGTGGTTGACGTCTAGTTTTTTGATTTGGAAGGTCATAGAACCTAACATTCGCTATTGTTTCCTATGGTTCACTTGGGTTGTTAGAGCATTCATTATATGCATCCTCATCTCGCTCATGATGCTCTAGAGAGTCATAAAACAACTCCTCTTTTTCTACTTCCACCCGTTCATCCTTTCCGGGTCATTCAAAGACCGGTTCCTCATCTTCCCTATTTACCACATTAACCATATAGTATGGAATCATGTCATAACCATCTTTGTCGCAAAACTTTGTCATGGGACCATCCAAAATAGCACATACATCTAGGGTTGCTAGAATATGTGTCCATTGTAAAGGCTCTAGAGTTTCTTCAGGGAAGGGTTCAAGATTGTATTCCTTATATTCAATCGCCCTTTCTAGAATACACTCTTCTCGTTTTAAGCTTCCACAATGAGAGGCTCCACACATCCATAGCTCCTTTGGCTTAACTAACCAAGCTGGAAGGTCAGATCCTGCTAATGTAGCTAAATCAAACTCCTCAATTGGGCTTTGGTTCACATCTTTGTAACTATGGTCTTTAAGATTTATGCACGTTGTGGTTTCCATGTGCTTGAGGTATATATGATCATAACCACAGTCTTGGACCATCTTCAATTGTCACATGAATGGTCGCCCAAGTATTATGTTGTAGTTGTTCTTCTTGCCAAAATCTAATATAGCAAAGGTATTTTATACTCAAAACCATAAGAAGTAACATTTACCTTCTTCAGAAGCCCTAGGTTTCTCCATATAACCATATGCTAATTACAATTTGATCCTTGTGGCTCTCAGGGCATGTTTTTCCCATTTCTTCCATATCTCTTTGGTTGCAATGGCCACCCCCGCTCAACTGCCAAGAATTTCCATGATTGTAACACCTTGAAACTCAATGGGAAGCGTAGTATTTCCATCCTTGCCTTCACAATACTCCCCTACCTTGTTTAAGGGTACTGGTTGCATGTTTAGCTGAGGATTCTCTAGCTCTATGATCCCTTCTTGTATCTATGGAAGTTGGATCTCTTACGCCAAATTTTCTAAGCATTTTCCAGCTATCGCCCACATGTTTGGTCATATTATCTCCGACTTAGCTCATTTGCCTCGTTTGGTTCTTCCATTTCTTTTTGAGTTTGCGATCTTGTGACAACATGTATATATATCACCGTTTCATTTTCAGAACCACTACTTGACAATGATTGTCTCCACCATGTTCAACATTGTTTGCACCATTATATTTGTAGCATGGTCCTAATAGTTATCCAGGTGCTCCTAGAGCCATTCTCTATTGATAGGTAGGCCTTTGTCTTGCTAAGCCACCATTGACTATGAAAAATAATGTTCTCTCATATAAGCTGTATCTTTCTTCTCCTGCAACATAAGTTGCTATTGGTGATCCAACATTCCCAATCATGCTCCAAGGTTATGGTGCTTTTGGCTCTTTGGGTGGATAGTATGCTGAACTAGCCATTTATCAACTTGTCTCTTTGTAATATGCAAGCACATGCAAAAAGTCTTGTTCCTTTGTTTCTTCTATAGTGGGTGCATACCTAATGCCTACTGGCCTTGCTCCTGGGAGAGGTGGTTGTTGTCCCAAAACTAGTTGTGGCCGTTCAACCCCTACTGGTCTTGGAAAATTCCCTACTGTATACCTAGGCATAGGTGGTACTTGAGGTGGTGCTCCTTGGGTTGGTGGGGCATATTGTCACTCTCTCACATATCCCTTGTTGTAGTAACACTCTTTTGTCACATGATTTGTCCATTTTTGTTCAATGAAACACCACTTTGGTTGCTTAGCATGTGGCTTAGCAAATGGATTTATCCTTTTGAGCACTTCTTCAATAAGTTGCACCTGACTTACAGTTGCCTCGCTCTTTTGTACTGATTTTGTGGACTTAGATCCACTATGCTGTGATGACAAATCATCATTACACCTTTATAGTCACCTTCCTTGTAGACAACACAATTGTTTACTAGGTATAGGGCTTCTTTGGTCAAGTCATTTAGAGTTGAACTCATTTTCATATGTATATCCTTCTGAAGGTCCACATTTCTCATTCCTTTGATGAATATCAAAATGAGTCTGGACTGTGTTTGGTAACTCTTCCACATGGAAAATTTTTATGTAGCATTTCAACCTTAAGGCCGCTTTTCAAACCAATTCTCCCTCTTTTTGCTTGAACTTATGGATTTGCTAGACCATATTGTGAGCTATCCCTCTTTGAGAGAATTCTTCAATAAATTCGTCAAATACCTCCTCCATTGAATCAAAATCTCTACGTTCAACGGAATTAAACCAGGTGGCGGCATCCTCCACTAGAGTTAGTCCAAATTTTGCGAACTACATGGAAGTCTAGGACTTCCTCAGCTCTAATGATGGACACAAATGCTACCACATGATCCCTTGGATCCTTGTTTCCAAATTATTTCTTGTTAACCCATTTTTGTGAAGAGTGCGTGTGCGTGGATGTGTGCATGCGTGGTGCTGTATGCATGGGAAAGTGGAGAAGGAGAGAGTAGATAGTGTATGGGTGGAGTCAACCTCTAAATGAGGAGCTCCTTATTCTTGGTATATGTACAAGAATATGGTGGTGTCGTGGATGAACGCCCATTGCTTGGGTGGCTGAGAAAGGCACATATGCCTGTACTCCAACAAACTCCCAAGTGGCTCGCTCAATTGATCTACATGTAGTAGTATCGGCTCTGGTGGTAGGCGAGCGTGCGTACCCATGGTAGAGCCTGCATGTAAATCTTGGAGACTACTCTGTATGGTTTGCAAAACTCCACCATGCATCATGCTACTGTCAGTCATCACACCACTGACAATCCCTATTGCAAATGATCCCACTGTAGTTGCTAGGTTGGTCCTCGACACTAACAGGTCATAGATGAGACACCCAAACACTAAAAAAATCTACAATCTTGGCTATCCCAGCCACCTCAGTGTTACATACTCTGCATCATCAGGACTAGCTGTCACAAGTAGATGTGTCATCTTCGACTCTTGGAGGACCATATCCCCCTCATCCATAGAGACTCGATGAGTGTATCTTGATATCACCTCATCAGCCTCTAGCACGAGCTATAAAAAAACTCCATATCTGTCACCCCGACATGTGCCTCTAGGGAGCAGAACCACTCTACCTCTGTCTACACACACTCGAATGATGCCTGCTATGTCTCACTAGAGCAATCCTACTCCATCTCTACCGTTGCAGAGTCCACTGACATGTTCTGCACAACTAAATGCTCTGTCTGTTGCGAAGGAGATGCATCTGGTCTCTTGCTCCTCACATATCATGGTAGTAATGGAAACTATACCGTCTCGCACCTAAGAAACCTGCAGTGGGTATACAATGTATGACCTAGCACCTTGCACAATGACTAGGTGACCCAAATGCATCTGGAAAGACTACTCTTGAAGCAGTACTTGACATCCACTGTCTCTCAGGCTTCTCACTGAGATCAAGCTCTGCACAATCCCAAGTACATGTGTAAGCGTATAAGATGCACCACTGGGTAGTAACAAACATATATCTCCTGTACCCTCTATGTCATTCGTTGAACTATTACCTATATGAACACAACCATAACTCCCACTAGCAAATGTGCTGAACCAATCACAACATGGTGTGACATGAAATGCTGTAGACTCATCTAGCAGCCATTGGGAGCAAGTTCCATCTCTGTCAGACATATATCGTGGGTGGAGGCTAGAGGTAAGTGTGACATCACCATCAATCGCATATGTAGTAGCAGTCTCTCTAGTCTCTATCTATGCATCACGCATCTATCTTCGTTGTTGTCTCATGCATCTAAAACAATGACGCCTAATGTGCGCTTCATCTCAATGGAGCCACAATGAGAAAGTTATTGCAGATTAAAGCTAGAGTGCATTGAAGATCTGAGATAGACATGGCAGATGGGAACAAGTAATCGGAGTCTCACACGCCAAGTTATAGAGCTTTGAAGTTTAAGGATCAGTTTTGAGTTGGTTTGATCACTTTAAAAATTATGCTATTTGATTTGTTTTGGGCCTTGACAGTGATCTAGGAGGTAGTACACGTTATGTGAAGTTGGCAAGAAGTGACAGCTTGTGAATTGGGTTCGCGATGGCCAAGATAGGGCGGGTCAAAGGTGTGAGCCAGTGTCGGGCAGATGGGTGCATGTGATTTTTTCCATTTTCCAAACGTGTAGTTCGAGGCCAAGGTAAGACTGTGCTATGGCATGGACTAGCAAGTTTGAAGACGGGAAGGAGGAATTTTGGACGGATTCGATGGCTTGAGTATTGGGTAACAGGGCAGGAAATGGGAGCAATAGGAATGTGGGGGAAAATAAGTCTTTTTTTTTATACTTTAAGGGAGTTTTTTTTGTGGATTGGGGCCTTGGGAGCTCAAAGTTGTCCGGATGCGCCACATGGTAGATTTTGTCCCACATAGGTTGGTGCATAACAGGCTGGCAGGGTATAAAGCCTAAACGACACATAGCCGTTGGGTATCATAGTAGAAGGAGAGAGTGAGATCTTTCATGCTTGGCTACGGTGTCCTTAGTCAAGCACTACATGTTGATGGCTCCTGTGCTGCGCGGGCGCACGTGGTGGCAATTTTGGCTACTCGATGGCATCGTGGCGATGTTTAGGACTGACGGGCGGCTCTATGTGCCTGGTGATGTGGCAACCCGTAAGGTATTGGTCCCGTGCCAAAAGGGCCTCAACCTTTTCAAATGAGAAGCCCCCCCCCCCCCCCCCCCCCCCCCCCCCCAACCCACGGACCTTGCTAGTGCTTGAGGCAGGGGAAGGGTCATGTGGTAGAGAGAGAGAGACAGATAACTCCAAGACCGAGCCAAGGAGATCCTTCCCGCACCGTGCTAAGGCAAAGTGAACGATAGAGAATGGAAGCTTGCCAAGGTGTCCACCATGCAAGGGCAATGTTGAAAGGATAGTGCCCCTTGGGTGCAATGCACGAAATTTTGAAGGAGAGACCCAAATGATGCTATATGGGCAGGAGGAGCCCTTAAAAAGAAAAAAGGGATGGCACCTCCTATTAAAGGGGTATTTTCAACTTGTAAAGGGTTCTTGGTCTTTTTTTTTTCCATTGATAGCTGATTTTCAAAAAACAAGAAAAAAAACAAAAAAAAATATTTTTTCTCTGTCGAAGCTTTGGCAACACTGTCGGAAGACTCGGCAATGCCCAGGTCCACCACTCAGCCTTACCCTCGTCCACATCCCTTTGGCCCCCCCCCCCGCCCCCCCCATCTTCACCTAGCTCTAGCTCTCTCTTTCTCTCTCTCTTGGGAGAGCGGCCCTGTAGACCTTGTCCAAGGAATCTCTCTCTCTCTCTCTCTCTCTCTCTCTCTCTCTCTCTCTCTCTCTCTCTCTCTCTCAATTCCCTTCCCCACCACACACCCTATCCCTATCCCCTCTCACCCTCTCTCACGACCTCCCATTCCCCCTCTCACTCTCCTTATCCCATGGCGGGAACCCTCCTTAGGGGGAGTCTCTCTCTCTCTTTTTATATTATCTCTCAGCATCCCTCTCTCGTTGAATAAAGCCCACCCCCCCCGTTCTCGGCTCCTGATGGCCCGCTGCTCACCCCCGCCCTCGCGCACCTTGGACCCAGCTCCGCCGGCCGTCGGTTAAAACCAGACAACAACTCCCCCCTTATCCTCTCACCCCTCCCCCCCTCTCCACACCCTCTCATTCCCTCCCTCGCGCTCTGCGTTCACCTGCAGCAGCCCCCCCCCCGATCCACACGCAGGCGTCCCTTCTCTCACTCTCTCTCTCTCTCTCTCTTTCGTTCCAGCCTGTGAAGGCGCAGTAAAGCCGACGCTCGTGCTCTCTCTCTCTCTCTCTCTCTCTCTCTCTCTCTCTCCTTGGCCGGTGCAGCGCCAATACACACACATACACACACCCGCTCACACACACACACACACACACACACACACACACACACACACACACACACACACACACACACACACACACACACACCCTTCCTCTCTCACCCCATTCACCCCCTCAGCCTCTGCGTCGCCAAATAGTCCGAGAACCACAGGAAAAAAAACAAAAAAAACATATATATGTATATATATATATATATGTATTATATATATATATATATATATATATATATATATATATATATAATAAAATATACTTCCCCTCCGTTCCCACGCACATACACACATCCATAATTATACACACTCACGCTCACGCACTCACACATACACACATATATATATATATATACACCTACTCACATACACACACCCATACACACACACACACACACACACACACACACACACACACACACACACACACACACACACACACACACACGTATATACGCACACTCACAGCATAAAAAAAAAGAAGAAAAGCCGAACGACATCGACAATGAAAGAAGGCGGCCAAAGCATGCGTCGCCGACACCAAAACAAACAAAGGCGCCGAAGGCATGCCCCGGCCAGCACCGAGAAAGGGGGTAACTCAAACATCTCGGCTTCTCACGACCAAAACCGACTCCAGCAGCACTAAAACCTCACACCAACCACTCGAACCATCGACAAAACCCATGTAAATACCCTAAAACCCCACTCTTCCCTAATAACCTAGCCATGGCTAGTGGATTGTAAAAAAACTCCCCCCCAACCCCACTCTTTCTCTCTCTATCTCTACCTTCTCTCTCTCTCTATCTCTCTTACTAGAGAGGCATCTAGGCCTTCTACTATGACCAGAGGATATTTGCAATGACCAGTGGGTAAGGACCACCTCTCAAGCCTATATAAAGAGGCCTCCGCTTAGCACAAGGTACACACACAAGACACCGGGGAGAGAACACCCAAGTGGAGGAGGGGCATACTAGCACTTTACATTGTAAGCATCACTAAGCACGTAGTGCACCCATGCTTGAGAGCTAATGGCATCATGTTTGGTTGCAAGATTTGGGCACTTATCATTGGCAACATCACCATTCTCCCATGATTTACCAAACCACGATCACTCTATGCACGTGAAGTAGTCGCTACTCTTCCACTAAGCAACATGAGAACGCTTGGATTGAAGGTATCAACGCACGTCACCTTGGCCCGCTCTCAATGGTGGTGATTGAGGTCGTAGGGGGCTGCATCATCTTGCTGTTCTCCCTCAACTAACCCTCCCGCTAACTCCAACCTCGCTGTGCACCATATGGCGCTCGTATCTCATGTTGCATCCCAAATGCCAAGAGCGAGGTTTGTAGTCGTCAAGACCACCACTTGTAAGTATCTTCATCACCAATAAAAGGGGTGTAATGTTATCTTGATCTTTGGGGTTCATCCTCTATTCGGAATTCCCATAGTTGCAGGATGTTTCGTCTTTTGTATATCACCCTACTCGTGCTCCATCATGTGCAATATCTTTTGCCAGTCAGTGTGCCCTGTTCCGAGCTTTTCACATATCTCTCTCGTGCACATACTAATGATTTGTGATGAGGCATTTCTCTACATGTGAACGGTTGTTACACCACCATTTCGTGTTGACTACCTAGAGAGCATTTCAGGTTTGCGACCCTAGGTCATGTATGTTTGCGTCCTAGCCACATTTATGCTAGGTGGTGCCCCTTCCTACCCATAGGATTACTCCTACCTCGAGATGATGCTTGGGGATGTTCAGGCTATGTGTGGTGTAGAGGCCACCCCATATGGTATGTCATTTCCGGCCATCACCATTAGGGGCTGTGCTACTCTAAAAAGGATATGACGACATCTTTCATGAGGCCAATCTACTTCTCTAGTTGAATGATGACAACAATAGAGAAAGGTTTCACCCATGTGGAACACTTAGTCCTAGCCCTTAGGTTTGCAACTATAAATTTTATGTCATATTTGTTGCCTAAGCAATTTGTGATTCTAGCCACGGATGAGATATTTCCCTATGCCGTACAACACATGGAGGTGTCTACTAGGATTACTAAATGGCTAGCTCATCTGCAAGAATTTGACTACACGATACAGGTGGAAAACACTAGAAGGGAAAGCTTGGGGGGACTCATGACCTACGAAGTCTTTGAAAGGAAGGAGAAGCAATCTAAGGGGGAAGAAAGGAAGGAGAAGCAATCTAAGGGGGAAGAAGTTCGATTACCTCCAGTACCACCGATGGTAGAAGGAGCATACTCTCTCTACTTTGATGGAGCCTACAAGCGAGCGTCCGACAAAGCAGCTGCAGGCATAGTGGTCTTTGATGACAAAGGGACAAAGGTATTTTCACTGGGTCAATTTTTAGATTCACATTTTAACAATGAAGCTGAGTATGCAGCACTAACCAAGGGTCTACACAATGGTGCATCTCGCAAGGTGTACAACACCTTAATGTATTTGGGGATGCTCTACTTCTGGTAAGGCAAGTAAATGGAGTATGGACATGCAAGAATCCTAGCTTGAGGACTCACTTAAGTGGTGTAAAAACCTTGTTGGGTAAGTTTGAAGAAGTTCAAATACACCATATCCCAAGAACTCAAAACCATGAAGCAGATGCCCTAGCAAGTGAAAGACTGCAGGAAGTGTTGGTCGGGGCTATAAAGCTAAAGTTCCCTCTATTTCAAGGTAGTGACGCCTTACCTGACATCATGCATTTTTTGGAAATAGGGGAATGCCCATCAGATTTAACAAAGGGACAGAAGCAATGGCTGACGCGGAAGGCCACGAGGTATCGGCTCATCAATGACGGTTTGTACTGTAAGGGTAAGGACCAAATACTCAGGAAGGTCCCTCTCTCTCATGAAATCACGGGGGTAATTGCTAGCTATCACGACGGGGTTTGTGGTGGTCACTTTTCCCTAGACATAGCAAGTAGGAAAATCTTGCAGGCGGGCTTCATATGGCCTAGCCTCAACCGTGATGTGCACCACTCGTGCAAAACATGTAAATTGTGTCAAAAGGCCGGCACTAGGTCACTTATGCCTGAACCACAGACACCTATTCTCTCATATGGACCATTTGAAAAGTGGGGTATCGATGCCATAGGACCATTACCTAGGGGCAACTTAGGAAAATTCTACATCATCATGGGGGTTGACTACATGACTAGATGGGCAGAAGCTACAACCACTACTAGAATCACAATGGTAGAGGTAGCTAAGTTTATCTATGAGCACATATGCTATAGGTTTGGCACACCATTAGAGATCATCTCTGATAGAGGGCCAGGTTCCAGAGCAGACTTGGTAGGAGAATTAATGCAGAAACTGGGCATTACAAGGAGGCACTCTTCACCATATTACCCTCAATGTAATGGCCTAGTTGAAAAGGTGAATGAAATGGTTTCTAAAATTATTACCAAGTAGGTAAACAATCATCCTGGAGACTGGGATAAGTACCTACTACCAGCTTTGTGGGCCTAAAGAACCTCATTCCGTACATCCTTGGGATTCACACCGTATCATCTGGTATTTGGTAAGGAAGCAATCTTGCCCATTGAAGTGCAACTACAAAGTCTCAAAGTAATGGCCAACTTCAACGGCCAAACATGCATTTGAGAGATCACATCATCGACTTGGAGAGACTACAGCTGGACAAAGAAGAAGCAATAAATTATTATTTGGCACAAGCAGAGCACAAACGGCTTAAATTTAACCAGCATCTTCGGCAAAAAGAATTGAAGAAAGGAATGTTGGTGCTCCGCTACGACAATCACTTCGACATGCGCAAGGATAAGAAATTCCTACTCCGATGGGAATGCCCTTTCATCATCAGGAAAAAGTATGCGAATGGAAGCTACCAGCTTATGGAAGCTGATGGAATACTTCATAAAACCAGGGTAAATGTTTGGCGGCTCAAACCTTATTTTCTTCGATTTGACCAGGCTCCACCTATCGACATTCCAGATGAGGATACACCGTCAACCGCCACCTCCGACGACAATGTTCAAACAGATGATCTAGAGATATGAATGCCTCTAGCCAAAGGGGGAGGCTAATGATAGCTGATTTTTAGAAAACAAGAAAAAAAAAGAAAAGAAAATATTTTTTTTCTCTGTCGGAGCTTTGGCAACACTGTCGGAAGACTCAGCAATGCTCGGGTCCACCACTCAGCCTTACCCTCGTCCACATCCCTTTCACCTCACTCCACCTACCCCCCCCCCCCCCCCCCCCATCTTCACCTAGCTCTCTCTCTCTCTCTCTCTCTCTCTCTCTCTCTCTCTCTCTCTCTCTCTCTCTCTCTCTCTCTCTCTCTCTCTCAATTCCCTTCCCCCGAGGGATTCACTATTAGTAATGGGGGGATGTCAACTGTGTGCATCAAAATTAGAGAAACCCCCCTATGTACGGTATCTTACTTGCTAACCTATCCCCCTACATACGGACAAGATACGGACGTTCTCGTAATGAGCCATCCCCCCTCTTACGAATTTCATACGGAATGTAATGACCCACTATTTTATGTATACTAGTAACATAACAATTTTAGAAGCACATGCTTTTGCAAAAAATACATATTGAACTGCAAATGAACAAAAGTGTACATTGTAGTGTGTTTTCATTTGCAATAGATGTTAAAAGAACAAACCACGAAAAGCAACAAATATAATGAAAACTAAATTAAAATAAACCAATCGTTTCAATGTAATTTGTCAAAAAACAAATAGCATTTACCTTGTAAAATGATTCAAATCTCAATTTCAAAACATATGATACTACCCACCTACTTAGTAGGCTTCTCACATGGGATTTAAGGCACACGTATAAAGTGGATTGTTCTCTAAATAACAAATAATGCATACTCTTAAACAACTATGAAAAACTTCACTCATAAAATCAAAACACATTACAAAACAACCCATTGAAAGATTAATCTTTTTGAACAAAAACAATTATATGTGATATGAATGCACGTCTATGCTTAAGCAAATGCAACTTTTTAAAAAGCACCATCTGTATTTAATTTTGAGTTTTACATAAAATATAAATCTTAAAAATTTTGCCAGAGTCTCCTTTGTACGGAGACCTCTTTCTCAAAAAAAAACTAGTATACCCTTTTCTTGGGCTCCCACATGGGATTTTCATCACACAATTTGTTTTTCCAAAAAAACTGTCCACCTCATCTTGGGATCCTACGTGGGATTTAAGGATTATCTTACATATTAAAATCAAACACATTTTCAATAGAGTCAATGTAATCTAACTTCAAAGTGGTTATATGACCTGCATATCATAGTACATAGGAACCTCTAATCACATAGTCTAATCACACAATTACCAAAAGGCCATGTCCACATCGATACGCGATCATGTACAAAACAAAAACAAAATGAAAACATAAAAGTAGCCTACCAAATCAACTAAGAACCCTCAAAACCAAAGTACATTCCAAGTGCTAGTATGTCATGCTTCTCATACTACACAATCAACAAAATGGCATGTCCATCCCATGTCCATGTCATATGGTGGCCGTATGTGGCCGTGTACATAAAATACATAAATCAAAACATCAAAATGAAATGTTTGAAGAGAGTTTCCTAAACCAAATGTGCACCCCTTAATCAACATTTCACTAGTCTACATGCCATGGTGGACAAACATCTTTCATACGGTACATCGTCTTTTTATGCAAATACTCCTATCCAAGTACTGAGCACAAATCTAAGTCAATATTTTCAAAGCATAGTCATCCCTCATCTTTGCCACTTGCATCCAGCATAAGTATCAACCTGTAAGATTCAAAATAGTTACACTTAGAATTAGCAAATAAACATAGCTTTATTGTACAAACCAATCCTATGAACTTTTCTCTTGTACATGCTTGAACCTAATTTACAAATGAAGTCAATTTACCTTTCAAATACTCATTGAAGACCTTGTAGTCCTTAGCATCAAGCTAGTATTTCTTAGTCTCCAAATCATACGTCAAGTTTGCAAGTGAAATTATAGACTCCAAGTATACACATTGATTGTCCACAAGATCGTATGTATAGCTCCTTGCACCCTTAGCTTTTTGATACCATGCAAGATGTATCTCTACATTTGCAGGTCGGTCAAGAAGATGAAAAGGACCCCTGGTCTCTTTCATAGCAGCTGCCACTTTTCTTCTCATACACATAACTCTTCCAAGATACCATGTACCTTTATCTGCACCTTCGCTAGTGCTACAGATCTTTCCTTTCCTCTTGCACCTTGTGTCATCTTTGGAAGACAAACCCTCAAATAAAATAACACAATTTGAGCCCACTACAAGAGAAGTTCTTGTTTGAAACCTGATCTTTTTATCCATTGAAGAATAAATACCACTTTTCACCCTTGTTAGTCTGTCCTTAGACAGAGTTGGATTTCCATTTAGCTGACTCACAAGAGTAATCTTACATATTTTCTTGCCATCTATCTCTACAAAAGAACATAACTGGCTCTGAACTTTCTCCTCTTCATCAACTATCTCATCAAACACATGGCGTAACTCACATTCTGCGACTATCATGTCATCTTTGGCACATGTGCTCAACTCATTTGGACCTTCGTCTATCTCAAGAGGAAGGTCATCAACAACTCCATAATCCAAAATTTGGTCATCTGCATTGGCAACCATTATATCTTCAAGATCTCTCTCTTGCCATGTGTCATGGCACCAAAAGATATCGTGAATCCCTAGTATTTTGCACACATCCTTTGCTTCACAAAAGCCCTCTCTTAAAGCTCGTACTATGTCCCCATCACAAGATACGGACATGTAGTCACCAAGATTGGAAAATGGAACGCCAGGTACATGATTCATTACAGTCCATATGCTTTGTTGCTTAGAGTGTGCTGCTGGAAAAACAAGCATGGAGCTTGATTGAATCTCGACAATCCTGTTTAGCACACCAGCACTGCTTAACAAATCAACTCCATCATAACTCCTCTCACCTCTAACCATACCGCCAACTTTGCTAAAGAAATTTTCACAAGTGTCTGACCCCGTTGTAGACAAAGGAACATCTAGATGTGTATACTTTGCTCTGAATAGCTTGATTAGAAGAACTATAAAGTGGCAAGAGAGCTGAATATCAAGGAATGTTTCTTTGCTAATGAAATTCTCCTTGAGAGTGTATATCGCTTGTTTCATGATCCAAGTGCGCCACATCCTGAAAAAACAACGTTAGATATTTCTTACAAAATGAATAACTATTGTCTTATTTTAATGGCAAACATAAAGAATGACACCTTGTCTAAACACTAAGTACCTGAAAAAGAAGGAAACCTTGCTGGAAGATTTCACTCTCTCAAATAATGAGAGAGTTGGAGACAAAAAAATATCAATATATGAAGCTACTGTTGAAAGGTACATTTCTGTTACAAGTGTTCTTTCTTGCTGAAACGTACATTTCTGTTCCAAGTGTTCTTTCTTGCTGAAATTGACTTCCAATGCGCAAATCCTTCAGACGCGCTTGCACCTTACGTACTGCCAATCTTTGGGCTGATCTCCAGTTTTGCCTATCCTTTCTCTCCACATCACCCTCTTGCAATCCATGCTCATCAACCTTAAAATATTGTTGATATACAAGAGCAACATGATTCAATGTAGCGATATCCTTGCCAAGGAAAAGTATTCTAGAAGCATTATCCAAAGGGTTAACCAACTTTTTCCCATTATGAATGAAGTCCGAGTCATGCAATCCCAAGATACTTCCATCATAATCTATGCTCGCTGTTAATGGCCACCCCTTCCAAGGAATAGAGAATCGAATACCCACTTGAGAAGTGTAGTCATCTCTCATGAGTTTCCTTCTTCGAGCATCCCCATCAAAAGCATGACCAATCAAAGGACCTACAATGTTTTTAAGATGACGATTCCAAAGCAATGCTACTGCATCCCACTGCACTTTGATAAAATTCGAATTAAATCGATTACATGTCAGCTGGACCACCAGGACAAGCTTTGGTAGACAATGAATAAGTGGATTTGCAATAAGAACCCGTGCATAGTGAGCAATAATATTAGCGTGGAACGCCTCAACAATGTTGTTGTACCTGGCTTCACCAGAACCAACGACCACCACAAAATCTGGTACACAATTGTGTTCCTGTTTCCTTCCACAAAAGCCGACAAGTTCATCATCCCTTGCATTCCACCTGACCATCCTCTTTATAAAAGTCTCATCTTCGGCAATAATAACAGGAACGCTACCCATTGGGATGTTGTTTCTACCCATTTGATGCTTATAAACCTCAGCCACATGTTGAAATATATCCTCCCTGACCGCTGTTTTATAACATATGGACTTCCTTGTTGCCCTCATAGTAGTTGAAATATGAGGTCCCCCAAGGTTCAAAGAGAGAAATTTGTGCATTCTTGTACCTCCCCACAATTTAACAGCTTCAAAGAGACTCTTTGTTGTGTCAGAGTATCTCTTGCCTCGGGGATCTCTTCCAATGTTTTGCGAGATATCCATGAGAAATCTCCACAATGCTTACTTCCCTTCAAACAAACCGAGGTTGTGCGCATTGATTATATCCATGCAAAACTTTTTCACATGTCCTCTTCCCAAAGCTTCAGATACAGTATCATGAAGGTTCCTGACTCTTACACTTAATGCTGTAACTTTGGTTTTTGTGAACCACATTTGCTTCTTAAGTCTTCAAACTAGGATACACCTAGATCGTGCTATGCCAAGAATCTCTGAGTTAGTCATGTAATCGAGTCTTCTACCGAAACCTGTATCTCTAAGCCCTCGACTATGTGTTGCCTGGGATTGGCGATAGACTCTCATCCAAAAATATCGTTCCTTGGGAATGGAGGCACAATTTGAACACATTAGCCCATCCAATGGCATTCCCAGTATGCTTACTCTGCTGCAATTTTTGTGACGAAAAGTTCCAGATATGTCAATGACACATTGATCCTTATATAACGTTGCTATGGTGTTTGGTTCACAAAACCAATTTGCCCCCCCTCTACTATCATCTAAAAATGGTTTTAGGTCAATTGTGTTTCCTCCAAATGTGAATGATTTTTGCCAAAATCCCCAACATAGTGTTGAATATATCTTTTCTTCTATTTGGAAAAAAGAGAAAACAAAGAACAACAAAAGTCTTTTTTATCAGAAACTGCTTCAAAAGTGGTACAAGAAAAAGACTGAGAGGTACCCAGAATGGCATCCCTTCACCTTCATTTCTTTCTGGTGCACTCGATGACTTCCCGAAACATACTAGCAAGGACAACACACATTCATCAAGCTTGTCAACAAAAGATCTACGATACTAACAAAAATGTCAATAATGCAATTTACCTGAGATTGGTTTGAAAAATCCAGTCAACTCCTTCTCATGGTCATTAGGTACAGGGAACTTACTTGGATGACCAACCTTCTTTGTCCCTTCGTGCGAACTTGGAGCAGTAGCCTGAATATGCACCTTTGGCTTTGTGTGCTCTATCATGCATTGTTTGATAGACCTTGTCTTTGGAAATAGGGGGATCCATTTTCCATCAACATTGCACTTTATAAAGACTTTAGAGGTAGACTTATAGTCATCAATCGTCTCAAGCACCAATTCAAATTCTGATTTCCTCTCTTCTGCAAATGCATTGACCTCCTCCATTGCCTCAACTACCTTCTCTTTGTTTCTAGTAATAATCTGATCCTCTAGGCTTGCAGTGTGGGAGTCCGACCTTTTTGCTTCATAGAGACCTATGGATCGCATGTGACTTATGGTATTTAAGTGTGAATTTATAAAATTGTATATGGTATCTAGACCTCCCTGTCGATATGCGATCTCGCATTCTTTGCACCAGATTTGAAACAAAGCCCTCCCATCTTTATCCTTTGACATTAGAGTAAACCTATCAGAGTGCCCTTTGAATCGCAACTTCTCTTTGGCAGTCTTCACATCTTGTTTCCACTTCTTGACTTGGGAGCGTGTAGCAAGAATGCTCTTCATACGAACTTCTCGTTCTCTCTCTTCCACAGAAGCATTGAGCGAGGAACTAAAGGGACATGTCTCACTTGTTGCTGCCTGATACGTTGAGGATCTCCCATCCACCTCATTGGATGCACCACTAGAATCTACGCTAGGGCGCTTTGCAGGGGATGCAGCACCAATTTTAACTCTATTGTCACCTCATCACTGGTCACCTTCCATATCTCCTCTTGTTTTTCACTTATTGGTAACATACGTGAGCCTCCCAAAAATCTATAGTCATTTGAAGCTAAACCACCATAGTCAATCTCTTCTCTAATCTCCCTATATGTAGCTCCCTCTCTCCCCATAACAAAACCAAGTGTGTTTGTTTGTCCTGTCCCTTCATTGAGGTTAATCACAATCTCTTTGATGGCCATACCTGAGTTTGCTTATTTGTAAAGACAAGCCCCATTCATAAACAAGAATACTTGCAAACAACTACATAATTTGTAACTACATCTGTACTCACAATGTCCATCTCTGCTACTTCAAAAAAACTTGAAAAGAAAGGAATCTTTGAGTCTTTGAAAGAAAACCTACGGCTTAAAACTTAATGTAGATTCGTTATTGAGTTGATACAACACTACCACTCAAAATTTTGAGTATAACCCCAAAAAAAGGATTGAAGCATATAAAACTCTTTGATACTTGAGCATATAAAACACTTTAAGCATATAAAACAAAGGGTTTACAAGCTCCAATAGAGGACGTTTTCCAACTTTCTACAGAATCTTAGCTAGATTTCGAGCTTGCCTTGAAAAAGAATCGACAAAGATTAGTGTAATTATCGACAAAAGAAGTACATTTTTGATGACCAACCAAAAGAAAGTTACACTTTTGATGGCTAACATCTTGCTACAAGGCAAAATAGTTTAACTCAATAAAAGGCTGGCATCATCTCTACCAATGGCCGCAGACATTTATTCCCATCCAAGTGCATGTGGGTTAAGTTTGAATATAATCCTTCAAATGATTTTCTATTCTTTTCTTGTAGAAGATACCTAGCTTTTACAATATCTTGAATATGGTCTGCTTCACTTGCTGAACGAGATGGTAGCCAATCGGTATTGTATAATATAGACAACTCTCTACAAAACTTGACCATTTGATCAATAAGCCATGCTAATGCATAGATATCAACCTCTCTGGTATACACATGGTCATTATGTGTGTCCTTCAATAGCTCTGGAGCAATCCAAGGTTTAGGCTTATGGGCTTTGCTTTGACAACAATTGAGTGATTGTCGTCTCTCTGATGCAGGCCTCATTGCTGATCCCCAATCAATGATGCCAACTCGAGGATCTGAATCCCTAGTAAAGTCCAGCATAACATTGAAAGGATGCAGGCCACAATGGACAACGCCCAATTGATGGGTATAGGCCATTGTGTGTGTCAAGGCAGCTATGATATTTGGTAGATTGTTCACAAAGACCATGACTCGAGTTAATTCTCCTTGATTCAGCTTAGTTACCTTACCTTTACTTGAAACTGTGCCAGCTTTCTCTTCCTTCTTCACAATTCGGCTAAAGGTACCTTTCTCAAAAGGTAGACTATGCATCATTTTCCCAATGCTTTCTCCATTGAGGTAAGGAAAAATGGCTATCAAAGGCTCATTGCATGTATGTACAATACTACGCACAATCCCCCTGTGTCAAAGATCAAAGCTGACCTCATCCTTGAAAGACTTCAATTTCTGTCCAAGCATCCCTCGATACTACTTCGCTGTATACGTATTTTCGCTTGAAAGATACAAAATACCATCAATTCTTACTTGGAAGCATGTACCAAAGGAACCGACACCCAAGTTCTGTAAGTAGGTGATAGTATCATGTGGTATGCCAAGTGTCAGAGTACACTCTGAGTTTCTTGCAGACCTCTGCAGAGAGTTTACAATTGGATGTCCATGGCATTCTATCTCTGACACCGTCTTCTCTTGGGCATGGTTGACTTCTCCTTTCGTAGCTTTTTAGATAACACATATTGTGTATCTATGTCTTTGGCACGCTTACTCTTTTCTCTTTCTGCACGCCAAGCCAAATCCCAAGCCTTGAGCTTTATCAACTGAACACCTTTGGGAAGAGCTTCATATAAATCATGGGCGCACTTTTCCATGTTACCAATGGTACTATAAGCAGACTGGCGAGCTTTGTCTTTGCTTATAACAAAGGTTTCCTTGGAGACTGCACTTACGATTGCTTTTTCAAGCATTTTGTCTATGAGTGTCTCATTTTGCACAATACTTTGCACCTGCTTCTCTGGTAATTCACTAATCACCTTGCAGAGAGTTGACCTTAGAGACTGAAGAAATGCCTTCTTCTTACCCTCTGCCATAATGACTATAATGATATCCTATTAAAAAAAAAGAAGCATTCAAGTCAACCTACATATATATAGATATTTTTGATTCTATTTCAAACTATTACATCAAGGCTCCTGCATTATCCGAATGTGACACATTGATATACCATATTTCACTTTGAAAGCTAAAAGAACTGAAGGTAAAAATCGATAGCTCAAGATGGCACACCCGGTCAAGCCATATGACCATGTGACAAATTGAGACTATACAAAATGAAGACATTGTGTATGTGTGACACATAGACCCAAGGTATGCTAAACGTGTGTTGGCAAGAAACTATAGCTCACGATAACACACCCGGTCAAGCCATATGACCATGTGGGAAATTGAGACTATAGAATTTGTAACTACATGTAAAAGGAAACTAACGATCTTAAAATCTTTAATGCTCTTTATAGTAAAAACAGGCACAACTACACATTTGGTAAGAATGGATAGCTGAAGAGACCCGGTCAAGACATATGGATAGCTAGAAGAATTGAAGGTAAAAATCGATAGCTCAAGATGGCACACACGGTCAAGCCATATGACCATGTGACAAATTGAGACTATATTTGTAACTATATACAAAATGAAGACATTGTGTATGTGTGACACATAGACCCAAGGTATGCTAAACGTGTCTCGGCAAGAAACTATAGCTCAAGATAACACACCCGGTCAAGCCATATGACCATGTGGAAAATTGAGACTATAGAATTTGTAACTACATGTAAAAGGAAACTAACGATCTTAAAATCTTTAACGCTCTTTATAGTAAAAACAGGCACAACTACACATTTGGTAAGCATGGATAGCTCAATAGACCCAGTCAAGACATATGGATAGCTAGAAGAACTGAAGGTAAAAATCGATAGCTCAAGATGGCACACTTGGTCAAGCCATATGACCACGTGACAAATCGAGACTATATTTGTAACTATATACAAAATGAAGACATTGTGTATGTGTGACATATAGATCCAAGTTATGCTAAACGTGTCTTGGCAAGAAACTGTAGCTCAAGATAACACACCCGGTCAAGCCATATGACCATGTGGGAAATTGAGACTATAAAATTTGTAACTACATGTAAAAGGAAACTAACGATCTTAAAATCTTTAACGCTCTTTATAGTAAAAAAAGGAACAACTACACATTTGGTAAGAATGGATAGCTCAAGAGACCCGGTCAAGACATATGGATAGCTAGAAGAACTAAAGGTAAAAATCAATAGCTCAAGATGGCACACCCGGTCAAGCCATATGACCATGTGACAAATTGAGACTATAGAATTTGAGATTATAGAATTTGTAACTACATGTAAAAGAAACTAACGATCTTAAAATCTTTAACGGTGAGTGACACGCATAATATATTAAAAAATGCTTAAGCAACGGTTCCACTCGAATGTTAACTGGCGTAGCTCAGCCCTGTGTGCATGGCGTCCCTCCTTGCGAATCGTCTGAAGCATGCGCCTCCTCGTGCCCCACCTCGCGTGAGGGTGCCTCGCCTTGCCTCCCCGTTTGTCGCTGCTGCTTGCGAATAGTTAAAAAATACATTAATTAATATACAATTGATGTTCTAACAAATTTTTTCTCAATAAGTGGTGATTTTCATGGTTGTGGTAGGACTTCCGTTACGTATATTGTATCCATAATGAATCGATTGATATAAATTAATATATAAATTTTCCAATCTATTTGCTTTGCATTTATCTTGAACTATTTGTAAGATTTTGACTTCAAAGTTTTGGTCGAATGGCTTGTACTTGTAGATATAGCAACCCAACTTATTTGAAGGGTTATATTTGTGATGAAGAACAAGTGGATTTTAATTCTTTGTTTTCCCTATATAAATTTTCTCATTTCTTAATGAAAAATCACAGCCAACAGTTCTTCCCAAAAAACACAAGAAGATTGAACACGCCTTGTGTGTAGTTTCTTCGTGATGGAAGAGTGGGGAAGAGTGATCGTTGGATGGCTGTCTAGGGATTCAACGCTAGGTGAAGGTGCTCCCCACTACTGGTGACTAATACCATTTGAGAGTGCACATGTGCAAAAGCATGAGAGAGGAGAGGGAGAGAGAATGTAGACACAAGAACCAACAACAAATGCAAAGGCTAGGAAAGGGGGGCGATCAGCCCCCCACTGACCATAGACCATAAAGCACTAATGAAAGTTGATATGTAGATAGAAAGTGAGGTACCCTCTTGTCACCATATGTAGAGTGCCCAAGAGGGGTGAAGCAACCAACTACTTCCCCAAGACCATGCAAAAAATAAGTATATATATAAGGGAGTGTCCTATGGTGTGCGCCCAACTCAAGTGGGCAGCTAGCAGACCCAAACTCGGGTGACCGGACAAGGTACAACCTAGACTATGGGTGGCTAGCCCGGAGACACTAGCTATACAAGGAAGTGCCCTAGACTTGTGTGAAGCAGCAGAGTGGTGAACTCTAACATATCACAAATGACCATAAACATAAGCATAAGAGGCTCAATTCTATGAGAAAACATCAACCATATGAGAGCATGAAGCTCCTACAAGCAATCATCTGTGCATCATCAAATCAACCCCCAAGTGTGGCAAAAACTGAAAAATCAGCCATAAAGTGGGGCATTAATGCATATGCACAAAGCACATAACTTGAGTGTAGAAGGTATGATAACTGAGCATAGAAGGCTGGCCATAAACAAGAGCAAAGCAACCCACAATGAAGGCATAAACCGAGTGCAAATCAGCCCATAAGCAAGGGCACAATGATCAGCTCAAAGTCCTCAAAGTTCATGCATGATCGCTCAAAGTCTTGAAAGCTCTAAATAAGGGCAAAACAACCCCCAAATGTACAGCTCGCGAGCATCAAAAGTCTGAATCATCAAAGTTTGGATGCAATGTGCCACATGCACGGATGGCTCCACTGCCACAAGTGTCTAGTAAAGGCATCCAATCATCCGGGCCGCAGTCAAGAGACACACAAAGCCCCCGTAGGTGATCTGAAATATTCTCTAAAGAAGATATCCTGGCTGACTAGGAAAATGACCCTTAGGGCTCTGCTCAAGCCCGTGTTGCAATGTCAAAGTGGGCTCTACTAAGCCATCGTGTGTGTGCAATTGGGCGTGAAGCCCCAAGAAGGTGTATTCGACTGAACCATAAGTGTAGCAGAAATATCATCAATGGGGACGGCTGATCCATCAACATGCCCGAAAGCTCATCATAAAGGGGCACAATTGGGCTCGGCAACAGTGTATCTGGATGATCAATCAATGTTTGCAAAATCTCATTAGATAGGGCCAGTATCTTGTCCAAAATCTCAATGTGATCACACAAAATATCACATTGATATCACCATCCAAATTTCTCTCAGAGTCCAAGTCTAAGGAGTGTGCATCAGGATCAACATCTAGCGGCTCTATTTGGCCCACATAAAGTTTAATGAAGAAGCTCTATTCTTGGTTTTGTTTTGTTATTTTCCCTTCGTATTCTGGTATGGGTGAAACTTCTCAGTTTTATAATGCATAATGACAAATGGAAGACAGGGGCGTAACAACCTTTCAAATAGCGCAGACATGCTGAGTTAATAACCTTTAGAAAAAGCACAGAAGTGCTGACTGTGGATAATACCTGTTGTGAGGGAGGGGAGAGATGCCATTTGCAGGTGCTACTGCTGCTGAGATGGCGCTGCAGTACCAAGCACGTGTGGGAGCTCTTCTCGTGCAGATGTCGAAAGCCCTACCTCCCCATTTCAAGCAGACATCGATACATTAGTTCCAGCAGTAAAGCTTTGAGAGGGGAATCAAAAGGCCTACTTGATTGGCTTTGGAAGGAACACACACAGAGGGAAGCGTGAACTTACGCGAGGAACTGGAGATGCTTGAGCTGTTGACGTCGGAATTGCCCAAATGTAGACGGTGCTCGTAAAAAACCTAGCTTTACAAATTTACCACTCAATCACCTCAAGTTAAGCAAAAGCGGGTTTGAACCCTGGTGCCCGGGTGGGGAGAGGACATGTGTGCTCTAACCATCAAGTCAGGCCCTCATTGTTGCCGAAATGAACACCATATCAATATTAAAAAAAACAATGAGCAGGGCATGTCCGCAAGAGAGGCCTGTGCACTCCTCAACTGTCACACCTCTCCTCTTGGCCTTGCACTCGCCACCTGCGCACGCCTGTGCACTCCTTTGCTGCAGCATCCTGGCTCTTTCATCCACCTGCGTCCATCCTGCTATTCAACTGCATCTTTCGTGATTCGGCAAAATAACTATTTTTAAAAATGTGTGCAACATACCTGCAAGCATCTCTCCCTCTCTTTCACACCATTTTCCTCTTGAATAAAAGGTCTTGAGTTCAACTCTCCTCGTCAAATAGATCTTTGAGATCTCTAGGGATAGTTTCCTACGACGTTAAAAGACTCTTCTTCTTCTTCTTCTCTCTCTCTCTCTCTCTCTCTCTCTCTCATCGAGACTTTGTCATTTCTACATTTCAACTAGCATAATAAATACTAGCTTTAACATTATCCATATGTTATAGAATTGACATTTTACTATTTATTGCAGCTGACAGGTGGAAAAGACTAGACCCAGCTTGGCCTATGAAAATGTATTTCTATATCATGTATATTTTATTATTCAAGTGCTCTTTTATGAGCTTTGGCCATTTATGACCGGCCGACCAGTTTGTACTCACTTTGACCATTCAAGAATCTATAAATTAAATACGTGCAAGAGTGACCATTCCCTCTTGCATGTATTTAATTTATAGATTCTTGAATGGTCAAAGTGAGTACAAACTGGCCGGCCGGTCATAAATGGCCAAAGCTCATAAAAGAGCACTTGAATAATAAAATATACATGATATACAAATACATTTGCATAGGCCAAGCTTGGTCTAATCTTTTCCACCTGTTAGCTGCAATAAATAGTAAAATGTCAATTCTATAACACCATACCTCTCTCTCTCTCTCTCTCTCTCTCTCTCTAGCCAATGGAATTAGGATGTATTCTTGTTCTTCAATGATTGACATTTTGTTGATGACTACACTTATGTGTTATCTTTGTGGACATAATCGCTTGTTTTGTGAGGTAATATGTGACAAATTACAAGCTAACCACTCAAAATGCATCTCAGTTGTAAAAAAGAAACAAAAATTAGAAAAGCTTGATCAATCCGATCAAAATAGATACATGGGTACTTTGGGAATTTTAAAAATTTGAAGGCTATTTTGGGAATTTTGACAAATTAGAGGGGTTTGAGCTTGGCTACGAGGAAATTTACATAAGTTTTAGTGTGATTACAGACAAAAGCTTCTAATTTTGACCAAGAAAATGAGAGAATTTCAAGTTTTCCCTTACTTTCACCACGCCATGAAAGTATTCATCGATGCACACACACAGAGAGAGAGAGAGAGAGAGAGAGAGAGAGAGAGAGAGAGAGAGAGAGAGAGAGAGAGAGAGAGAGAGAGAGAGGCTTACTAATGTATTTAAGGTGGCTCAGGTAGTTGAATGTAGCCCCCCTCCCCCCCCCCCCCCCCCCCCTTATGTGTACGGTATGAGTATGAAATAATGAGGGGCTACCCCTATTGTATACACTTATGTGAAAAACCTAAAAACCCCCTATTGTACACTCACGTTGTACTGTACGGAAAAACACAGTGAATCCCCCGGGTCCCTTCCCCACCACACACCCTATCCCTATCCCCTCTCACCCTCTCTCACAACCTCCCATTCCCCCTCTCACTCTCCTTATCCCATGGCTGGAACCCGCCTTATGGGGAGTCTCTCTCTCTCTTTTTATATTATCTCTCACCACCCCTCTCTCGTTGACTAAAGCCCACCCCCCTGTTCTCGGCTCTTGATGGCCCGCTGCTCACCCCCGCCCTCGCGCAGTCCGGACCCAGCCCCGCCGGGCGCCGATTGAAGCCACACAACAACCCCCCCCTTATCCTCTCACCCCTCCCCCCCTCTCCACACCCTCTCCTTCCCTCCCTCGCGCTCTGCATTCACCTGAGCAGGCGCCCCCCCCCGATCCACACACAGGTGTCCCTTGTCTCACTCTCTCTCTCTCTCTCTCTCTCTCTCTCTCTCTCTCTCTCTCTCTCTCTCTCTCTCTCTTTTGTTCCAGCCTGTGAAGGTGCAGTAAAGCCGGCGCTCGCGCGCTCTCTCTCTCCTTGGCCGGTGCAGTGCCAGTACACACACATACACACACTCGCTCACACACACACACACACACCCTAGCACACACACCCTCCCTCTCTCACCCCATTCACCCCCTCTGCCTCTGCGTCGCCAAACAGTTCGAGAACCACAGGAAAAAAACCAATATATATATATATATATATATATATATATATATATATATATATATATATATATATATATATATATATATATATATATATATATAATATACTTCCCCTCCGTTCCCACGCACATACACACATCCATACTTATACACACTCACACTCACGCACTCACACATACACACATATATATACACCTACTCACATACACGCACCCATACATACACACACACACACACACACACACATACACACACACGCATATACGCACACTCACAGCATAAAAAAATAAGAAGAAAAGCCGAACGACATCGACAAAGAAAGAAGGCGGTCAAAGCATGCTTTGTCGACACCAAAACAAACAAAGGTGCCGAAAGCATGCCCTGCTGGCCAACACCGAAAGGGGGTAACTCAAACATCTCGGCTTCTCATGACAAAAATCGACTCTAGCAGCACTAAAACCTCACACCGACCATCCGAACCATCGACAAAACCCGTGTAAATACCCTAAAACCCCACTCTTCCCTAATAACCTAGCCATGGCTAGTGGATTGTAAAAAAACTCCCCCCCCCAACCCCACTCTTTCTCTCTCTTTCTCTACCTTGTCTCTCTCTATCTCTCTTACTAGAGAGGCATCTAGGCTTTCTACTATGACCAGAGGATATTTGCAATGACCAGTGGGTAAGGACCACCTCTCAAGCCTATATAAAGAGGCCTCCGCTTAGCACAAGGTACACACACAAGACACCGGGGAGAGAACACCCAAGTGAAGGAGGGGCATACTACCTCCATGCACTCTACATTGTAAGCATCACTAAGCACGTAGTGCACCCATGCTTGAGAAGCTAATGGCATCATGTTTGGTTGCAAGATTTGGGCACTTAGCATTGGCAACATCACCATTCCCCCATGATTTACCAAACCACGATCACTCTATGCACATGAAGTAGTTGCTACTCTTCCACCAAGCAACATGAGCACTTTTGGATTGAAGGTATCAATGCCACGCCACCTTGGCCCGCTCTCAATGTTGGTGATTGAGGTCGTCGAGGACAGCATCGTCTTGCTGTTCTCCCTCAACTAACCCTCCCGCTAACTCCAACCTCGCCATGCACCATATGGCGCTCGTATCTCATGTTGCATCCCAAATGCCAAGAGCTAGGTTTGTAGTCCTCAAGACAACCACTTGTAAGTATCTTCATCACCAATAAAAGGGGTGTAATGTTGTCTTGATCTTTGGGGTTCATCCTCTATTCTGGATTCCCATAGTTGCGGGATGTTTCGTCTCTTGTATATCACCCTACTCGTGCTCCATCATGTGCAATCTCTTCCGCCAGTCAGTGTGCCTGTTTCGAGCTTTTCACATATCTCTCTCGTGCACATACTAATGATTTGTGATGAGGCATTTCTCTACATGTGAACGGTTGTTACACAACCATTTCGTGTTGACTACTTAGAGAGCATTTCACGTTTGCGACCCTAGGTCATGTATTTTTGCGTCCTAGCCTCATTTATGCTAGGTGGTGCCCCTTCCTACCCATAGGATTACTCCTACCTGGAGATGATGCCTGGGGATGTTCATACTATGTGTGGTGTAGAGGCCACCCCATATGGCATGTCATTTCTTGCCATC
The DNA here is from genome assembly GCF_014529385.1 of Adiantum capillus-veneris. Classification (NCBI taxonomy): domain Eukaryota; kingdom Viridiplantae; phylum Streptophyta; class Polypodiopsida; order Polypodiales; family Pteridaceae; genus Adiantum; species Adiantum capillus-veneris. The sequence continues at coordinate 52,735,472 of NC_140942.1, read as the reverse complement.
ATCATTTTCTGGAGGGTTTTGGGGAATCAACGGTAGAGAGCTATTGGGTGTGGTTGGATCTTTGATGAGCTTTTGGGAATTGGTGGGGGGACCGGCAGAAGCCCATAGTGGCGTTAGGGTTCTTTTCTTTGAGCTTTGTATTTCAAAGTAGTGGGAAAGTTTCAAAGGAGGTCGAAAAGAGCGTCAAGAGCACGGGAGGACTCGACGGTGGTGCTACCATTAGGAAATTTCGGAGGTCATTTGGAGGGCCTTCTAAGAAAATGTATTTTTTGCACTCTCTCTCTAGAAAAAATGGCAAATAAAAGAGCTGGGTCTTTCATAGTAAAAGTTCAAAAAGTGTACTTTAAGTAGATTCCTTACTCTTCTAAACATTCGTTCGTAGTGATTGAGGGATAATCCTCTTTTCAGTTGCATTGAATGAACCTCGTCAATATGGAGGGAATGAGGCTAACATGGAGGGACGAATCCGCAGCCGCTATTCACTTTCCATTAAACCTGCACATTTGGCTAATGGCGCACTCCTCAAATGGCACAAATGTTACCCAGAAACGAGCCAAATATCACCTTCACATTGATTTGGACAATGAGTACCAACCATTGATTAAGCGCAATAAAACAAACACACATATACCTCCCGCTTCCATAGACACGCTCAGAGCTCAAGGAGCTAAACACATAGATATCTGGACGAGAGGCTCTCTCTACCCTAAGAATCCAATGACTAATGCGTCTCCACCGTTTGTCAATCCTACAAGCTTATTGACCTTTGCTGGTGATGGAGAAAAGGGCCTTCTGGGTTATTGTAAATCACTTACAAGAGAAGTTGAAACTTACAAGAGCATTCTCCAAGCTCAACAATGTGAGATTGTTCGCCTTTCACATTTACATTCTACAGATCAGGTTACCATTTTGCAACATAAAACAGAGGTACAAGAACTGAAAGGAAAGGTGCGAAGTTGTCAAATGAAGGACACCATCTTGGGTGGTCGTATCCGAAAGAAGAAATTGCGCAATCTTGAAACATTGCAGGTTGCATCAGGAGGTCTCAAGAAAAGAATCCGAGCATTAAGGTGATGCTTCTTGGTTGGCTACATTGTCTTAGTTAAGTAATCTTTTTGTTTTTTCTTGTTATGCATTGTTTTCATGTGCCTAAATAGTGTTAGTGAAGCAAATTTTCTGTTATTTACTTATGCATTGTCTTCATGTAGAGATTCAATCTATCCTGACAAGGAAAACATTGACCCCAAAGCCAATATAGGAAAGAGATTGAAGCCACTTATAAGTAGAAGCCTGGCAGCAGATATAGTACATGACAAGAAGTTTAAGGTACTACAACGAAATGTAGTGGACCGCTTTATTTCAGAGAACTCAGTGCCTACAAAAGAGATACAAGGCACACTTGATTCACTTGGTGTAAGCAAAAGAGGATATTCGGCTATCCAAAAGTCTGTCTCATCCATCTTTGTTAGGAAGGGTATAAAATCCAAACTTCTACCATCAGCCTCAAGTGTTTGGAAAGAGAGGCTTCAGCTTAACGAGGCACAGGGAGACTATCTTGGACAGCCCTTTCATATTAAAGCATTTTACAGTGGCCATGGAGCAAACATGGCATATGATGAGTTCAACAATATTTTTATGGACCTGCGGATATTACAGAAGAGAATGGTGGAGTTTTACAACATCACATTTGAAGAGTCACGTGCGGTATTACATTTTGTGTTAAAACTGGATGAGTGTGAGCTTGTTAAAGAGAAAAAGCTAGAGCGTGTTACTATTAATTTAATGAATAGAGCCCTCTCAAAGTGTCCCAGTGATGATCCTTTATATTTTAGTGTTCAATCAGAATCTAACATATGGTGGCTTGGTGCGTTTGAGGTAAGCGAGATTCTCAAGTAAGCTCAAATGTTCAGATCTACTTAAGTCTCATTTATTTTGTGTTGCAGGTAAAGAAAGAAGATCATGAGATTCTATATTGGGTGTTCCATCGAACTAATATTACGGAGGTGATTGATCGACAGACTAACCAGGGAGAGGTACTACGTCTAGATGGAAGGGGAGACTTTCAAGTTCAGTGGCATCTTGCAGGTGACCTCAAAACATTAAAGTGCATGTATAATTGTGGAATGGGTGCACCTATTTTTGATGTGCGACAAAGATGACTGGTCACAAGGTGATATGAACAAGTTCAAGGAAAATCTCAACCTTCTGAAAAAATCATTCAAGACAGCATGGACAGACACCCAGATTACTCACTACATGGTATTATCATGTATTTCTTTCTCTCTTATGTGCAAATATGTGACTGTAAAACATTCTAACTAATCTGTTTTCATATCCAGCACATCATCTTCAATCATTTGCCATATTTTATACAGAAGTATGGGAACCCGGCAATATGGAATACCCAAGGGATGGAAAAGTCTCATTACATGGCGAGAAATGCTTATTTCAGGCACACACGACATGGTGGCTCTCGAATCAAGGCTAACAGTTTGAGAGAACTATTTGAATGGTTCTATCGTAGAATCATTCATCGAATGCAGGCAAAAGAAGTCTTGGCAAATTCAGCAACAGCACAAGCCATCAGACATTTACAACAACAAAAAGTTAAAAGATGAATGGCATACAACAACTCCGGAGCTCGTGAAAGTCAACGAAGGTGGAGAGAGACAATGGTGTATGTGAATCACAAGTGGAGAAAGATACTCTAAGTGGATGACATTGTACAAAATTTATGTAATACATGATCTTATACAATTGCTACTTGAAGTGTATCAAGATTTTGAAGGTTCAATTTTGTTTTTTGGCACGTCACCCTTGTAACGAATCATGAGATGTTTGCCATACTCTAAAAGTTCATCTGGGTTTTGTCTACCAAGAGCTAGTGCCATTGCTGTGTAGGTGTAGTAATACGCTGCCCAACCACCTGTATAGCCTGGGCAGTAACCAAAACAATCTCTAGCAAACACTTTGTCCACAAGAATGACTTTATCTGCACTTTTGGGCAGCACCGGTCCACCCAAGAAGCGTGATAGTGTCTTGAATGTGTAAGTTGCTATTGAACCCTCTTGTGACATGGAATTGTGAAAAACTACTATCGGCGACTCGCAAAGCTTTGAAAGGTACTGTGCTAGGGCCGCATCCCTTCCTCGATACTCTCTTGTCCGGCGCCGAAGGAAGTCATCCTTGTCAGCAATCCAAGACTGCACATACCATGTCAGAAGTGACACAAAGAGAGAGAGAGAGAGAGAGAGAGAGAGAGAGAGAGAGAGAGAGAGAGAGAGAGAGAGAGAGAGAGGGAGGGAGAGTTACCATGAAGCTCTCATCCTGCAGAAAGAGGTTTTCTTGCCACAGGTCTACAGATGTAGTTGACCCCTGACCTGAATGGTTAAACCAAGCCTCCACTTCTTTGTTACTTTTCGATGGTCTTAGGCTTTGTCTTATTGCTTGGAAGGTGGCTTCATCAAGTAGTGTCTCCTTGTATTTTTCAGCTTTCTCAAAGCATCTTCGAAGGCATTCCATTGGATTGCTGGATGTTTCCATTGCCTCATCATCACTACTATCCTCTGAAACAAATCCACTCCTCTCCTCTTGGACTCTGGAAATAATAGCCAGGGAGAAATCCTCCCTTAAATAAAAGACACTTTGCACATCATGTAAGAAGATATAGGTCCTATCTCCAATCCTGAAGTCAGGCACAGCAGGCAACATCATCTGAGCATGCTTCTCAGTGAAGTTACTGACATCCAATGGAAGTTTGATTTCTGTGGTTTTCACAGAGAGCATCTTACTTCTTTGTACTTCAATTGCCTCAACCTCAAGGTCGACTGTGTCTTCAACCTCCTCGACTTCTTGCATATGAGTTGTCTCCTCGCATTCTTCATCTGGTGCTGTATCCTGCTCCTCTAACACCTCATCAGGATTCTGCATGAGGAATCCAAACAGGCTGTTCAGGTAAATCATAAAGCCAAAGGCTTCCTGAATGAGTTTGCATTCTTTTTGATGCAAAGGGCAGGCTGAATGTCGGCAAGAAGGTGGTAATTCCCTATACTTCTTCAGTCCCTGTCCCTTTCCACCACAGTCATTTAAATGCACAAGAGTCATAGTAGGCAGAACAACCCTTCCTACGTGCACCATCACTTCAAACTTATCTCTGTAGGACTGCAAGAAATTACTGTGCTGAGCTAACAGGTCTTCAATGTCAAACTTTGGATTAAACATAGAATGAACTAGATCAAACTTGTCCCCAGCACCACAAGATGCTGCAAAATCAAACAGCCTCTCATCAGTTGCAGCTGGGTCTTCCAGAGAAGACACATCCTCTTTGTCTTTACATTTAGTTGCACAGGGACTTCCTTCTAGCACATCTGTATCATCTGAGAAGTCTATATTCCTCTTTCTTGTATTTTTCTTCAGAAGTACTGTAGAGGGCACCACAGCCTTGTAGGGTGAGGGATCCTCTTGCCCTGGTGACCTCTCTGATTGATCTTCACCAATTGACTTTTCTTCAGATATGTCCTGACAAAAGTCAACAGTTCTTTTGGCAGATACATTAAGCAACTGAGCCTGCAAGGGTTGAAATCCTGGCACAAGCTCTGGATTAGGTTTCAGCCTCTTCTGCCTACTGGACCTTAATCCTATTCATCAGGAAACATGACAAGTCAAAACCATCAGGAAACATGACAACTCTGCCAAAACCAAAACCATCATGATCTCTCTCTCTCTCTCTCTCTCTCTCTCTCTCTCTCTCTCCCTAGATAGATATAAATATATATATATATATATATATATCTGTCTCTCACCAAAGCACAAACAAAAAAACACATAGTCTCTCTCTCTCTCTCTCTCTCTCTCTCTCTCTCCAAAGAACACTAAAAAAATACACACAGACTCTCTCTCTCTCTCTCTCTCTCTCTCTCTCTCTCTCTCTCTCTCTCTCTCCCCCTTTGTATTTGTCTATTTGTACTAAAGGCGCGCAAGGAAGGAAAAATGCTTTTTGCAACTCTCTCCGCGCGCCTTAAGTGCAATTGAGGGAAAGACGCGTAAAGATGTAAACGTGCCTTTTGAGTGAGTCATAACTATACTATAGGTGCGCGGAGGGAGCTGGAGCCAGTGTTTGGTTGGCTATGCGCGCCGTTAGTAACGTGTACAGAGAGGGGAGGGAGAGAGAGAATGTGTATATATCTGTGTGTGTGTCTGTGTGTATGTGTGTCTGTGTCTCTGTCTATGGAAGTATGTGTTGAGGTGTGTGTGTTGAACAACAGTCACACACAGACACACACACACAGACACACAGACACACACACACACACACACACACACACACACAGACACACACACACACACACACACACAATTTGTACCAACTGTTGGAAATACAGAGAGAAAGAGTGAGAGATCACCTTTTGTTGGTGGGGTTTGCAGGAACTCCAAGGGAGGTGTCTCCTCCATCGCTTTTTTGTGTGTCAAACTGACTCTGTCTCTCTCCCTCCCTCCCTCTCTCTCTCTCTGAGAGTAAGGAGTCCCTCTCTCTATCTCTCTCTCAATCTGTGTCTCTCCCTCTCTCTATCTCTCTCACAATCTGTTCTCTCTTTCTCTCTCTCTGCCTCTCTATCACTCTCTCTCTCTCTCTCTCTCTCTCTCTCTCTCTCTCTCTTTATCACTCTCTCTCTTTTCTATGGATCTCTCTCTCTCTCTCTCTCTCTCTCTCTCTCTCACTCTCTCTCTCTCTCTCTATTGTCCTCTCTCTTTCTCTCTCTCAAAATCACACTTATAACGGATACACACGGCGGCGCCCACGTGTCACTATAAATTAGAGTATATTTGCATGTTGTCACACGTGTGCTCATTATTGAGACCGTATACTTTTGTACGTCATATAAAGAGGTCAAGAGAGAGAAAAACCACACCTCGTGAAAGAGAGTGAGTGAGAGAGAGAGAGAGAGAGAGAGAGAGAGAGAGAGAGAGAGAGAGAGAGAGAGAGAGAGAGTGCAAGAGCCATGGTCTGCGTCTCCAACAGCAAGCCGACCCATCGACATAACGAAGGTCTGCCTCTCCCTCTGCCTTTGCCTCTATCTCTCTATCTCTGTTTCTGTCACAGTACCAAGCACAGTCTTAACAAACAACCCACACAAACAGTCACACACACACACACACACACACACACACACACACACACACTCACAAACACACAGACACACATCTTAAAAATACAAACATACACACACACACACACACACAAATATAACTTACACACACACACACACACACACAAATACAGACACGCGCGCACACACACATACACACACACACACACACACACACACACGCATACCCTCTCTCTCTCTCTCTCTCTCTCTCTCTCTCTCTATACCAAAGGCGCGCGTAGAGAGGCATAACCGGTGTGCATGTCTCTATGCGCGCCGTTAGTACTGTGCATTGACCAGAGAGAGAGAGAGAGAGAGAGAGAGAGAGAGAGAGAGAGAGAGAGAGAGAGAGAGAGAGAGAGAGAGAGAGAGAGTATTTATTTTACCTTATACTAACGGCGCGCGGAGGTGTTTGTTGAGGTAAAAACGTGCTCCGCGCGCGCCTTTTGTAATGGGCTCTCTCACTCTCTCTCTCTCTCTCTCTATTTAAATATGCTAAGCTATAGAAAGGAGAGAGAGAGAGAGAGAGAGAGAGAGAGAGAGAGAGAGAGAGAGAGAGAGAGAGAAAGAGAGACTCTTCTTTTGGTGTACAGTGAAATGGCTAGAATAAAAGCCACTGCAAGGAAGGCAGGCAAGGGACCAGGATTAGCATCTAAAGCAAGTAGCAGATCTGCAACCCCAAAGAAAAGACCTGGAAAACCAAATAAAATTCTAAAAGAGCCAAGGATGAAGAAGTTGCAGACCTGCATGGGACTTTTCAGAGAAATCAGAAAGGCATAGAAATGTGTAGATTTATGCATACCAAAGCTGCCCTTCCAGAGGATGGTGAGGTCCATATGTGATGAAGCTACCTGGGGCACCAAAAGGTGGAAGGTGGTGGCATTAATGGCTCTACAGGAAGCAGCACAGGACTTCCTACTGGAGTACTTCAGTGACATGACCATTGTTGCAGCCCATGCCCACAGGGTTACTATAATGGACAAAGATAGTGAGACACTGAAAAGAATAAGGTGGAGGTATGACAAACTACTGGTCCCCAATGTCTGCAAGGATAAGAAAATGAGGGAAATTTTTTTATACCCCCCGGAGCTAGTGCCACAACTCACAGTTGTAGATGTCACACATGATGTGAATACAAGGGCAAGGGCAGAGACTATTGCTCGCCAAACAGAGGACATGAGGGAAGCAGAGCTTAAGGAGAAAGCAAAAGTAGCAGTGGAGTCCCAGAGGCAAACAGAGTGCAATGTGACCCTGTCCATAGAGGGAAGCAATCAAGAAACTCTACTTTCAATGAAGGATCGTTTGCTTGCAGAGATACCATTTGTAGATGGAGCCAGAAAGCTAGCTCTGGAAAAAGTGGACATTAATTTATTGCAGAATCCAGATGCTCAGATTTCAGACACAATTATCTATGCTTGTCTTAAGTAAGTGTTACTATCTTGCTAGCTTTGAAAACTCAGATAATAGGTTTGCTAACTCAGGTAGAGTCTCTGCAGCCTGATCAAAAGTCAACTCCCACTGCACACCCACACAGAGGTGTTTCTTCTTGATCCATGAATGTCAGTGATTATTAGACAAAAGAACAGTCCATCTGGGACCTTTGAGAGTTGGTTTCTCCACTGTGCTATGCTGGAAGTTATTGTGATCATCTTTCCATATGAGAACAACCATCACTGGAGTCTCATATGCCTTGATGTTGACCAACCAGTAGTGTGGGTGTTCAATTCAATAAAAGGAACCCACCCTGAAATTAGGCTCTAAGTGTTTTGTATCAGAAAGTGTTTCTTATAGATATCCATGTAAATTTGAAGCCTCATGCTAACATCTTGACATTGCTTTGTGCAGTTGTATAAAGAGGTTGTTGCTTGCCTATGGCAAGCTATGTGGAAGGTATGAACTATACAAGGCCCCAATCAAAGAAGTACCTGTCCCAAATCAAACCGATGGAAATTCTTGCGGCTGGAGATGTATTCTCCATGCAGAATATGTCCTGCAAAGCTACTTTGCATTAAAACCTTTCATGACTAAGGTACCCATTTGGCAATGCATTCAGTTAGTTTTGGTTTAGTCTATAAAAGAATTCTCACCATGTGGTCTTTCAATTTTGCAGAGTGCTTTAAAAAACTACACATATGATTATTTGCAAAGATACCGGGTAAGTTTAATACAACACCTGCTTACTATGACTAGCCCGAGAGAGCTTGAAGATAGCGGCTTGGATGAGCGCACTATTGATCTAACAAAACATGACGTGCCACCACGACAAACCCCTACATCCGATACAGTGGAATCACAACGGGCCGAGGGGGTCATATCAGCAGATAATGAAAGAGCCGAGGATGAGGAAAGGTCAAATGAGCATATGGAAGGTGCTAAGGTACAACCAGAGGAGACAATGAAAGAGCCAAGTCAGCCAGTGGAGGAGCCAAAAGAGCCTATGGCTGAAACCCAAGATGAGGAAAGCAGGCCTATAGATGAGCAAAAGGATATGGATGAGGAAAGCAGGCCTAGGGATGAGCAAAATGATATGGATCAGGCAAGGATGTATGAGGCAAGCCGATCAACCGAGGGAGAGGAAAAGACCTTGGAGGAAACCTTGAATGAGGCAGAAAGAGCCATGGGGGAGACCCCTGATGAAGATGTGAATGATGACTATGAAGATAAAGCAGAGGAGAGCAACAACGACATGAACACTACAGAGACCCAGTATGGACCCTTGCTACCTGTAGATACAGTTTTTCTGGTAATGTCTATTCAAGTATGGCAAAATATGTTCAGCTTCTAACTACTTATATGTACTTGTCAACTTTTACAGAGGTTGATTATCTTGGACGTCAATGGCTTGGTGTTGATGCGGGTGCCTCTCGGTGACAGAGGACCCTTTGAGGATTTGCAAACGTTTCGGATGGGAACTTGTCGAGTCGTGGTTCGTCCAGGAACCAAGGAATTTATTCAGTTTCTTCTTCCGCGCTTCAGAGTTGCCATATGGTCTTCAATGCAAAGGCAAAACTTGTCGCCACTAGTTGCAATAGTTTGCAGTGTATGCCACGCTCACACGTCAGATTTTGTCTTTTTGTATGATCAAAGAAAATGCGTTACCATCGAGGGCCACTACCACCCTAAAAAACCACACTTACCTCTTTTGTACAAACCGTTTAGCCAAATCGGTGTACCCTTTGATGCAACTAATACACTACTAATTGATGATACTCCTGAAAAGGGAGAACTAAATCCGCCGGGAACAACTGTCTCACCACCTTCTTTCTAGGGGCATTCCTTCGATTTTTACCTTGAAGACATTCTGATTCCATACTTACAGAAATTGTATCTCAGTCCATTGTTCACGGACGAGTTTGTACTTTCTAATGAATTAAGATGACTCTTCTATCATGTCTTTGTCTTGTCTAACACACACATATATATATATATATATAAAGAGAGAGAGAGAGAGAGAGAGAGAGAGAGAGAGAGAGAGAGAGAGAGAGAGAGAGAGAGAGATTTGACGTGGTAAAGAAATGTATTTCAAGCACAGTTTTTCATAGGGCACAATTGAAAAATGAGCTCAATAAACTTCATGTCTTGAAAGTCATTTGTATACACTTGGGTTCACAAGAATATCTGTTACATTGACACTACTTCAACCCGACCATCCAACTCTTTGCACAAAATATCTTTTTCCCTTCGCCGCATCACCTTACGGCCAGCTAGGAAAAAGGAAAAATCTGATAGGTCCTTGTCCATTGACTCTTCAATGATGTCATGCCGCAAATGCTGAAGACTGCATTGCTCCCTTATTGTAACCACCAATAGTAGGCCATCCTCTTTATCAATCACTTCCACATCCACAGCAGGATTATCTTCCAAACCTGCAGAAACCTGGTCCATAGGAATGTACTTACCGTTGAGCATTTGTGATCGCATATACCAAAACGAGAGTAACAGTGATTGGCTTGCAATCATGTACTTGACAACTAGAGTATCAAGCGCGACCTCGCACCATAAACCAATCTCTTCCTTTGCATACCATCCTTTGTTAAGAAGTTTGTCACAGGATGACTGCTGAAATGACTTGCACATGAACATAGTTTTTGTAACTCGGATGTTGTAGCTATGAAACAGCTCTATGAAGAGTGCAACAGGACAGAAGTTTGCAATTCTAACCAGTTTGGTAGGAATAGAGCTACGTAGAGACCTTTGTATATCCTTGTAGAGCTTACTTCGCATTGCCTCCAGCATTGTTTCCTCGGGAACTGGCCAGTCCACAGTGTTCCAATCGGTTGGTAGAGGCACTTTCACCAACATGCCATTCTTATTCCCTAAGCTGAGTTGGTAAAAGTGGTCATAAAAAAAGATTCCCTCATCAGCCAGTATTTTGCTGCTCCTCTCTAAATACTGTAGAGAACCAATGTGGGCATGAACAACATGGAAGAGGCCTATTATGCACTCCACAGGCTCCCATTGCTCATAAGAAGAGGGATAAACATCTGCAATATATATAAGAAGAGTTAAACTAAGAGTATCAATTAGTACAAATGACAAATCTAATGTAATTGAGCTGTGAAGAATGGAGACATTGCTCATAACAAGCGGGAGAAACATTGCAAAATATATAAGAAAAGTTATAATGAGAGTATCAGTAAGTTCACATGTCAAGAGTACTTACAATTGCAACGTGGTTGATGTATATCTGATACATTTCCACCGTTTGCTATCACCTCAGGATGGGTAAACACATGCTGAACAAGAACTTCCTTTACATATCTTTTGCCGATTTCAACTTTGAAATCCAACACTCTGGCCTTCCATGCTGAGCGGTAAACGTTGATACCACTAGACCTCTTGGGTCTTCTTGGTTGCATGAGGACCCATGAACCTTTGTTTATCCTTTGTCCAACCCATTGGTTCTCTGCACTTATTGAAGCTGGTATTGTAATTGAGGATATGCTACTACTTGGCCTTCTAGGCAAAGTGCAGTTGTTGGTTGTTGGTGTGAGAGACAGTAAACACCTGGAGCCTCTTGGGCGAGAAGACGTGGACGCCATAGCTCTCAGAGAAAAGCTTTAGTGGAGGGAGATTCACTTTGAAAGCATTCTAATGGAGGGAAAGTGTTTTAGAATTCCAATATCTTGTGCGGGCTTAATGGTCACCCTCCAGTACGTTAATGACCATAAGAGAATATCAGAAGTGGGACCACATGCAAGCACCTAAAAGCTCCGTAAAAGGAAGGAAATTACTATGATACAATCCTAGATTCGTGAAAGTTTTATGCTATTTTCCTATTTTTTGAGTCTTTCCACGTACTTTCCTACGTAACGTAGCCTTCATGCTCATTGGACGCGCTCTATTTTTCTCTCTCTTCATATGGCCCTCCAAATGACCTCTGAAATTTCCTAATGTCGGGGAAGTTTTATGATCCGAGGGTTGCAATTCAAACAGGCATAACAATGCAGGCATATGCAACAGAATTGTAAATGAGAAATAGAAAATCTTAAGTGGAATCACCTGCCAGTTGACAACATCTCTTGAGTCTCAAATCTATGTTTCTTATCATCAGGGTTCACAGGGTGTGGATGTGTATGAGCATCTACAGGGTTTGGATACATCGATTTTGAGGGCTTGAATGAGCAAGAAAATGTGCTTGAAGATCCAAAAGGTGATGATTTAGAGGGGGTACAAACTTCTTGTTTATCAAGATTTGTTGATGCAGGGGTCAGAATGTGGCAGATTGATCCTCAATTTAATGGTGCCTATTCATAGGGGGTGCATGATCAAGTGCAATCTCTCGGTGTTGCCTATGATTGGGTTCATTGTGCTAATCATATGGATAGGGTGGTGGATGCTATTTTCCATAAGCATGCTTGTCTTTGTGCTACAGAAGTTCAAAGATACTGGATGAGAAAGATAAAATTCAAGATCAGTCTATAGCAGGTATGGCTAGTATTGTGCATGCCATATGTGCAAAGCCTAGTTTGATGCTTGAGGTGTGCATGGTAGAGAACTATTCTGAAGCGATGGACCCAGAGCTTATGTGTTTATTGGACAAAGCTTTGGAAGGATTCTCAGTTATGGATGCTAAGGGTACTGAGCAATTTGATTTTTTGCTTAAGCAAGTTTATCCAGATATAGCTGATGAGGACCTTATGCATGGATGATGTTCTTCTAGATTTAAAATATGTATCAAAAGGAAAACTTTTCTTGATGATTCTTGGGAACCACATGAAGGGATTTTTTCCAAGGCACTCATCATGAACTCTAATGAACAAGACCAAAATTCTATTGCTTGAGGGGATGAGTTTGCATTACCAATGCTCCTACCCGTAATTGATGATCAAAAATTGGATGAGAAGGTTGCACTAAGAGTGTGGAAGTATCTAATGATGCCTAATGCTATATGGGATCTCTTGTTACCCTATCATGTAGGGTATTTTTTTCCAGATTTTGATCCAGGAGGAGAGGGTTATATGCATGGTCGAAGCCAATTGATGGATATGCCGTTTGATCCCGGTGGAGCTTGATATGTTCGTGATCTGGGGTGATTGACTTATATGCCATATGATCCAGGTCGGGTTCATTAAGGTTTATGGGTCAATTCATACTTATGTTATACTATTGGAAAATTCTTATATTTTCCCTATGATCTTGGAGGAGAGTATATTCTAATGAAGCCACATACTGGAATTTTTTTGAAAGCATTCACACAAAGGGCATTATTTATGCTTTTATAGGGTTTTCTTGCTGTTCGGTATAATGGTTGGCACATACCGCAGGATGTGCAAGTTTAGAGGGGGTGGATGTTGTGCCGCTTTGCGGGTACGGGGTGAAAGACAAGAATCTTCTTGCATTTTCAAGGTTTTGCCAAACTAATGACTTAGACTAGATTCTGCTATGACATTAGGAGATGATTGGAATGTATGTTAATTGTGGCTTGAGGCCATCAAATGAAGTTGCTGTCTACACATCAAGATGCAATGATGATTTTCAAAAAGTGGTCTCATAGGCCAATATCGTAGTGCTTGAAGTGATTTACAAACAAACATGTCCAAACGGGTAGTACACATCATGTGAAGTTGGCAGGAAGTGACAGCTTGTGAATCGGATTCCTGATGGCCAAGATAGGGCAGGTCAAAGGTGTGAGCACCGGTTGTGGGAAGATGGGTGCAAGTGATTTTTTCCAAACGTGTAGTTTGAGGCAAGGTAAGAACGGGTTGTGGCATGGACCAGCAAGTTCAAAGACGGGAAGGAGTTCTTTTGGTTGGACTCAATGCCTTGAGTATCTGGTAATGGGGAAGGAAATGGGAGCAGTAGGAAGGTGAGGGAAAGAAGTCATTTATTTGAAGGGAGTTTTTTTTTTGTGTGGATTGGGGCCTTGGGAGCTTGAAGTTGTCTGGATGTGCCACATGGAAGATTTTGTCCCACATAGGATGGTGCGCAGCAGGCTGGTAGGGTTTTGTTGGGGGTTTCATCGTTGCAATAGCTCCAATGACCAACATAATTATCAATCCAGAGGGATGAGCTACCCGGCTAGGGCATGGAAACACTCACACAATTAGTGAGCTAATCATGGCAACATGAATGGTTAACTCTATGAGGTAAGCTTCTCGGCCTATGGAGGAGCTAAGCCACAATGATGGGCAATCTCCACATCCACTTCTCTTCACCTCCAATCAACCCAATCACACACGTTAACGATTGCAAGACACACACAACACTAATCCTATCATACAAATACATTTATCGCAAGCACACACACATAATCTATTGAGAACCACACTCCAATCAAACCTACATGCACACACAAGCAAAAGAGGGCAATCACACAAGATTAGAGAGGGTTTAACAGCTAATTAGTTACGATCTAGCTAATCAAAGCATCATAGGCAATTACAAGAAGCATGAGAGAGGCATAGTGAAAGAGAATTAAGCATTGATTAGTGTTAACCAAGTCACACGAGCAAGGAGAAGATCAAGGACTCCATAGCCACACACCTCAAGAGCTCTCACCAAAGAGTGCTCTCAACAAATGAGCTTGAGAAGCCTAATTGCTTTTACCCACTGCCTTATATACCTAGGGTAAAAATACGCAATGTCCGGGCACCCAAGGCCTTTAGAGCTCCACCACTTATTGAATCTGCTACCTAGGCACACTAACATGACCTAGTCTTTACAGCTTGGAACTCCCATTGAGCCCGTAACACATTAAAATATTACAATGGCTTGAAATAAATTGAGAATTTACAATACCTGACCATTTTGGAAAAACGTGAAAAATGTGTAACTCCAATCTTTACTTCTTCTTTGTATTCATCGTCAATGTACATCTGTACGTCTTTAGTCTTTAGCAGCTTCTGCTAACTAGCGTTGACTCAGTTAACATTCCCCCCTTCCGATTTAGTGCCCGTCCTTGGGCACTGTTGAAAAGTGTTCGTGGAGACTGTGGAAGGTTTCTGATTGGTTTTTGATGGTTTGATTGTCTTCATTTGTCATGGAATTTGTTGATGAGGTTCAATCTGCTGCAACACCTTCATTGGTCCGAATATGTATGATGTGAGAGATGATGTTGCATTTGTCCGTTGTAATAGCATAATGATGAGGCTACTCTTTATTTATGAAAAGTACGTACAAGGGAAGTAGAATGATGAGGTTCTAAATTAGGGTCTAATACTTGGATGACCAAAGGGAAAAAACCCAGTGGAAAAAAAGTGCCTTTGGGATACGCACACTATTGCAGTACTTATTAGCATGAGAAATATTAATAAAGTACTCAAGGGATTATTTGTTGATAGATATGAAATTAAAAAGGCAGCAAATATGAAACGGTAGCATGAAGGAACATTGATTTGCCTGTTGTACATAGGTGGAAGAAAAAAAGTGTGTCTAATGCATATGTATAATGATGGGACATCCTATTTATGCATACATAGAAATGCATGGGAAACAATATGTTGTGCAAGAAATATTTTGAGGGGTTCCTCAGGAAGATGGTGTAGCTACAAATTCATATGACATGGCTTTGCAAGATGGCACCCCTTTAAGAATGGTTTTCATTGATGAGGATATGTGCTCTCATCTTACTGTGCAATGTGCGTGAGTGTTGGACTCTACGACACTCCACCAATTGTAAGTTAATAGAGTTCGACTCTTATGCTTATCTCATCCAACATGAACAACATGACCTAGATATGCTCAACTCTTCCAACTTGAGCGTAAGTTTAATAACTATGACTCTTAGCACAGAGTTTAATATGACTTGAAGCTTTGGGACTAATGCTTTGCTCATTTTATGGCTCAGTAGCCCGACTCTAACCATGCCAAAGAGTGTTTTTTGCACCCTGGTGACTTGACTTTCTACATTCTTGTGCTTACTACAAACATTTCTTCAGGTAAAAGTAAGCTTGAATCCTCAAAAAGAGGATTAGTGAAGGACCAAGTTGGCATTCAAGGTTTCTTTTGCCATACCTGTTTTATCATCTTTGAATATGCATTCATGTTGGTCGGGTTGTCCTTCTTTGACTGTGAAGACTGCATTATCTGTTTGATTCTCTAATTGGGCCTGTTGTTTGATAGGAGCCTTTGATGTTGTTGTAGGCCTCTTTCACTGTCGGCATTTGATGGCTTTCGACTAGGAGCATTGGAAGACTTAGGAATCAAAATCTTTTGCGGACCTTTATAACTCCTTTGTTGACGTTGTTGAGCTCTAGGTCTTGTTGAGCTCTTGAGATCTTCATGCAAGTTTGGTGTAGTTGTAGTTGGCTCGTGGTTGACTGGTAGCCAAATGTTTGTATAAACTGTGTAAAATTCTTGTCTAAGAGGAAGATACTTTGAGATCCGTCTTTGTTCTGTCTCCTCTTTCAATGCTTTTCTGTTCTATACCTGCTTTTTAGGTATCCTAGGATATTGTCGAGGTTGATATCTTGTGGGACTTCTTTCTTGGAAGGGACTTGACATTACTTCATATGCCCTAACCTGCGGTTTTGATACCCATATATGTTTGTTACCTCTATAGTAATCCTATTCTTTTAAGTTCCATTGTGATGCTATCCATCCCATGTGTTTATCTTTTTGTGTCAATTTCCTGTCTTTAATCCAAACTGGATCATTGACTTGACTAAATTGCTTGGAACTAACACTTGCTTGACTTTCCTTTGCTTTCTTGAGTACTTTGGCTGATATATCTTTGCTTTTCTGGGTGTCCCCTTTGAGATTTCAGTTGGGTCAGCAATTGACTTGAAGTTTTGAAAGCCTGACTTGCTTGAAGAAGCTGATCCATGAGGGTTCTTTGATGTAGATGCATATGCTGTCACACCTTTGGTGCTAAATGGTGGAAGGTCCACTTTAGCTTTACCTTTGTTTGTAAGATTTGTCTTTGATTCTTGTGACTTCTGCAAATCTGAATCTAGCAGTAACGGTACCTATAATTGTTGTTGGCTACCTCTTGGAAAAAAGAGTATTAGCATTTTATCTTCTTTGTAGGCCTTGTGATGGTTTAACCACTGATGTCCAAGGATGACATCTACAAGCATTTCCTTTGAAGACTTTACCTGAAAATTCACTTGCTCTTCATGTTGTTGGATGCTAAGAGTAGCAACCATTTCTTCTTGACTTGTAGCCTTACCCATGATTTCCCTGTTACCTAGGTTGCTTTGAGTGATCTCTAGAATACTCTAGATGTTGTCTGCAATCATATTGCAATTTGCTTCTTTATCCAGTAGAGCATTGCATCTAACACTTGCTCCTTTTGTACTGCTGAACTATAGCTATTCTCATTGTTTGTTCTATTGAAGATCTTTGTCTAGGTTTTGTCATGGTCTCATCTTGATCTAACTGTGTCTGTATTGAAGGTGGCTTGAGACTATGATTTTCAATATGACTTTCATCAGCTGCTTTAACTGGCAATGTTTGTTTGATCTTTGGACTTCCTATTTCTTCCTGATTGTCTGTAACCCCATTCTTCTTAACTTTTGGCTTTGGTGGCATTCTTTGCTCAATAACTTTTGTGGTTTCTCTTTGCTCTTTTTGATCTGCACTTGATATTGCTTGATTTGTTTTAAGCTCTTCTGCAGTTCTGTCTGATGGAGATGAATCATCTTCAATAAGATCTACTTTGATATAAGTCTCCATTTTAGTTGTGCTTGAGGATCTTGTGCTGTCATCTGCGAGTGACCAGTCTTGGTCATCATTCTTTGTTTTCTCTAAAAACTGCAGCTTGTTTGCATTCTATATCTCTAACATCTTCTGGGCTATTGGCATTCCCATTATAATGTCGTCTGGCATATCCTTTGCTGTGATCACATGAAATTGAGCTATGATGATTTGTGAACTTACTTCAATGGTGTGGAGATGATTCCCCAGCATTCTACTTGTTTGTCTCCAGATATGATCACAAATTCAGGAGCATCTTCTAGCTGTGGTTGGCCACATCTTTTCCAAGTGCAAAAAGACATAAGGTTTTTGTCCAGCTGAAAATCTAGCTTTACTTTTCTTGAGAGTTTTATTTGTGTTCATTGGTGATGTTGCACTTGATCGTCTCAGAATTTCTTTCAGTAGTGATTGATTCTATTGTAGCAGTGTCCTTTGGTTGAACTTTATCTGTAGTTTCTTTGCTTTGATCACCTGCTTCAATTGATGTTGAGTCCATTGGCTGTAATATTGCACCTTTTTTCAATTGTTGAGCATTGTCCACCTGCATCTAAGTAACCTTTGATCTTAATAGATCCATTGTACTTTATGGCAGAATCTGTCTCTTCAGAGGAGATTTTGGTGGTGACCTTTGTGTAGCTTTCTGGACTTTAGCTTCTATTGACATTGACTTTTCTATCACCTGTTCTGGCAGCTTGAGGCTTTGCATCATCTTCAGATAGTCTTTGACTTCACTCGGGCCATCCGTATGGGTTTGTACAAGGTCTTGATCTTGTTGATATTCGTTTACCATGTGCATCATTCCAGATTGGATTTGAGCACTTTGATATTGTAGACCCAGCCATTTCTGAGACTTGGTATGGAAGATAGTCATTTCTGAGACTTGACTATATCATATTTGCATAAACCTTCGTGAGAGTGTCGTGGTGTGGTTTTATTGAGCTAGGGGATTCTCAAGTGTGAGATCCTTTCAATGATACAGTTGGATGGAGCACCCTTTTTGTGACCTCGTCATAGGCTATGTACTAGTGATTCCTACTTGATGCTTGGGTGCCATTGTTAGAAAATTATGCACACTTATGTAGTCTATATTTTGGGTTTTTACTGCTCTAATTTTGGGGAAACTCTGCCAAAAATTTTCCAACTCGTGATGGCTGTTTTTTTGATCTTTTGAGCCATTTATGTTGTTATGCTGCTGAAATTCTGGCAGAATCAGAGTGTTCTTGCATTGAAACTTGGGTTCTTGCATGTGTGTTAGCAGGGGTTCTCAAAGCATTGAAACTTGGGTAGCCATGGCTTTCTCTTATCCGGAATTTCATGGAAGAAGTTGTGAAGATGTGGAAGACTTTTTGAAAAAGATGGAGGTGGTTTGCATTAGCAACCAGACTCTCGACCCTGCACAGATGTTACATCTTCTCCATATTTGTTTGAAGAGTGATGCACGAGTTTGGTCCAAAGCATTTGAAGAGGATTCGCGTGTGGTTGATCCACTTTTGAGATTAAGTTGAAACAATCTAAGGCATGGATTGGAAGTGGAGTTTGCGAAGGCAGAAGATCCCTACAAAGTGTGGCAAGAAGTACAGGGTTTGATGCAAAGGGAAGGATAGCCAGTAGATGAGTACATACGTAAGTTTTCAATGGCATGGGAGCGGATGTGCAAGGCCTTAGCACCACAGGTTCTCCTACCTGACATGATGAAGAAGGACAGGTTCTTGGATGGTCTTTGAATATACATTGGAGAGTGGATCTAAAGAAGCCTAGGAAATATGAAGATGCACTAGATGCAGCGAGGAACAAAGAGTGGAAGCTGAGAAGAATGAGTCAGCTAGGAGTAGAGTCTTTACCCAGGAGGCCTGAGTTTCAGCCTATAGATTCTTTTTGCAAGGTCGCATGCAAGGGGTTCATCATGAACCAATGGTTTCTGTTGCTCCTTAGGTTGTTCTAGCAGTGGTCACTACAATAGTGCAAGATGATTGGCTAAGCCAAGATATGAGGCAAGTGGTAGGTATAATGAAGAATCTCAGTCTAAAAATTCTGGGTAATGTGGGAAATAGTCGAGTCCGGGTAAGGTTTGCAAATCATCTAGGAGGTGAAGAAAAACCTAGGAATAGTGTTGGCCAAAGCAATGGTAGGGTCTAGAGGTCGACACCCACGTATTATAATTGTGGAGAGTTGGGCCACATCAACCTGCAATGTGATAAGCCACCAAGGACGGGGGGAGACATGTATCCATTGCGAAGATAGGTGCTAACTAGGTCAAATGATTATGGCATTGAAATTAAGGGAGAAGAAGGAACCAGTGGATTAACCCAAGAGGAAAAGGGAAAGACAAAAGTGACAAGTGTGGTCACCTTGGAGAAGGCAGCAAAGCTGGAGGATACATTGGTGATGCCTATTGGAAAGAGGATGACACAGGATGAGGAAGGAAGAAGTGGTGCAGGTCCTAGTAAGAAGAAGGGAAAGAGCCATGAAGACGAGGATGTCAAGGCCAAAGGACAAGAAGGGCTCGTCGCAAGTTTCATGTTTCAAAATTTTCACTAGGAGATGGGCAATTAAGCTATGACTTGAAGGAGGATCTCACAAGCAAGAAAGCAGATGTTACTTTTGGGTAGCTTATAGAGATGGTGCCTAAGCTAAAGTGACAGTGGAAGAGGATGGTTAACCCAATGGAGAAAGAACCAGAGAGAGGTTCAGTGAAGGTGTTGGCGATGGATGAGCTACCAGACATTTTCCCAATAGTAGATGTGTGGCACATAAGAAAAAATCTCGGACTAGGTTATGTTGATGGTGGAGCCCAAATTTGTGTCATAACACACTCATGCGTTGAGAAGATGGGTCTTACAGTGACTGTGGTGTCAGGCTTTTGGATCAGATTGGCAAACCATCAAAAAGTAAAACATTTGGGTGTTGTAAACATGGTACGATTAGCCTCTATGGAAAGACAAATGCCAAGAAGCTATATAATATGGACACAAGAAAACTATTGGAAGAACTTTATGAAGACTGAGGATGAGTCTAGTGATGAAGAATATTCCACAGTGTCTGACGAGGACAACAATAGTACTACCAGTAGTGAGGAGGATATTGATGTTGCATTTCTTGTGATGGGTGGACAGAGAAATCCATGAGTTTGGTTTAGTTGCATTTGCAAATGAGATTGAAAATGAAAGTGAAGGGCCTTATGAAGTGATTGAAGGGCTAATGCAAACCAAGGTTGAATTGTCAAAGAAGCAAGAAATGATGACACAAATGATCAATGGAGACCTCTCAGCTATGGAGAAGGAGATATATTTGCACATGTTGGATAGTTTTCCTGATTTGTTCATTACTTCATATGAAGAGATTAGAGGGTTCAAAGGAGAAGAGATGCATATAGAGCTGAAGGAAGGTGCTAAGCCAGTGCAGCAAAGGCTAAGAAGGATGGGTCAAGAGCAGATGGAAGCCTTGCTGGAAGAGGTGGACAAGTTATTGAAGGCATGGTCGATAGTCCCAGTGGAGACCACAGAATGGGTGAGTCCAGTAGTGGTCAACCCAAAGAAGGATGGAAAGTGGAGGATTTGTGTAGATTTTAAATCCTCTTCCATTTATCGATCATATCTTGGATTTAGTGGCAGGTTATGAGAGGTACAATGTGTGTGATGGTTTTCAGGCTATTTTCAATTGGAGATTTCTCTTAAGGACCGAACAAATACAACATTCATTATGCCATGGGGTTGTTATTGCTACATGGTACTGCCATTTGGGTTGTCAAATGGACCATCCTTCTATCAAGAGAGAGAAAATTGGGCATTGTCACCATCCATTGGTAGTTGTGTTAAAGATTTTATGGACAACTTTTGTGTCTACAACAGTAGGGCTAAACACCACGAGAAGCTGTAGATGGTATTGGCTTGATATGATGAATGTGGAGGATAACCAAATCCATAGAAATGTCATCTAGCATAACCAAGCGTAAAGTTATTGGGCCATATGGTGTCAGAAAATGGCATTACGGCTGATCCAGACAAGGTTAAGTCTATTATTCTTCTTCCATCACCTAAGAGTACAAAGCAATTGGCAACCTTTATACACAAAGTGAAGTACATGGCATGATTTATTCCATTGTCTTCACAGATCCTTTATCCATTACAACAAGTGACAAAGCATGATCCATTGCAATGGGATGACAAGTGTGAAGAAGTGTTTCAAGAGGGGAAAGAGGTGTTAGGGGGGCTATCACTCATGCAGGCTCGTGATTGGGAGCAAGTGTTTTATGTAAATCCATCAGTAGGGGATGCTGCCATTGGTGCCATGCTATTGAAAAAGGGAAAGGGCAGCCATTATATGAGGCCAGTGTATTGTGCAAGCCGAGTGAAGTTGGTAGCAGAAAGAAATTTTTTGGAAGTAGAGCTAGTGATGGCCAGTGTAATATTTGCATGTCTACGATTTCATTATTACTTGCTACCATGACATTTTGTTTTCTTAACGAGTTACTCCTTTTTGCCATAGTTAATTGATGGCACTAACATGTCAAATGTGGTCAAGAAATGGGTAATTGAGTTACAAGAGTTTGAGTTCTCTTTTTAGTGGAAGACAGTACAAGAGCTACCCTAGCCGATTTGTTGACTTACAAAGAAATTCCTTCTTGTTAAGGAAGAGGTGGTGAGAAGGGTAGTTGAAGAAGTGCCATAGATCAACAATGCAAATGTGTTGTTCTTTGATGGCTCATACAGAAAGAGCCATGATGCGGCTTCAGGGGTTATAGCACTTTACGATCCAAAGGGGAAGCTAGTATGCAAGAGAGGGTTCAAACTGGATGCTCATAGTAACAATGAGGTTGAATATGGTACTTTAGAAGCCGGATTACACATTTTTTTGAAGCATGGGATTAGAAGGTTGAACATAAAAGGTGATGCCTTGTTAGTTGTGAAGCAAGTGTTGGGTGTGTGGAAGAGCAAGAACACCTCATTGAAGGTAACGTGTTTTAGAATTAAAGGCCTATTAAAAAAGTTCAAAACATGGAGCATCATACACATTTTACGTGCTCTAAATGGAGAGGCACATGAAGTAGCTCAAAGAATGATTGGGGAGCTATTTGTTTTAAGAACTAATTTACCTCTTTATCATGGCCGGGAAATTTTGGCTCAAGAAGAGGAGTTTTTGCTAACAAGAATCATTCTGAAGGACATTCAGAAGTCTAAGAAGTATGGTTTTGTGCATAGAGCATCCAAGTACAAATTGATTGGTGATGTATTGTACATGAAAGGGGTTGATCTCGTGCTGAGACGTGAACCTTGGCAGGAGGAGCTTTATAGAGTGTTGCAAGAGAATCATGAAGGTGCATGTGGTGGACATTTTGCTGTAAAGATCACCTTGCAAAAGATCTTGGAAGAGGAGTATGTATGGCCTAGTTTGCACAAGGATGTTCACCATTGGTGTAGGTCTTGCAATAGATGTCAAGCATTTTGGAAGAGAATGTTGAAGCCAGAGCTACGAAAAACCATTATGGCATTTGATGTGTTTGAAAAGTGGGGGATTGATGCAATAGGCCCATTACCTATCACAAGCAAGGGCAAAAGCTATATTTTGATTGCAGTGGACTATCTTTCTAGATGAGCAGAGGCTACAACAGTAAAACAAATCACTACAAAGGATGTGGAAAGATTTGTGTACGATGAAATATGTTGCAAGTTTGGGGTGCCACCGGAGCTACTTTTGGATAAGGAGTCAGGATTTAGAGCTAAACTATTAGACTTTTTATGCGCAAAGATGAAGATTAGGAACCAGTATACCACTCCTTATTATCCACAATGTAATGGCTTAAATGAAAGATTCAATGGTGAGTTGGTACAAATTCTTTCGAAAGTGATAGAGCACCAAGGAAGGAATTGGGATTTGGAATTGCCTAGTGCATTATGGGCTTATCGTACTTTGGTGAAGACATGTACATGGTTTAAAGAAGCACTATAGCTTGTGGAAGTAGAGTTGCCTACGGTCAAGATGTTAGAGAAGTTGCTTGGGCAGTCCAGTGATGCATTGAAAGAGAGGCTCTTACAATTACAAGAGGTTCAACTGGATAGAATGAGCACATTGGAACATTATGGACATATGCAAGATAAGGCTTTAGCAAAGATGAATGAAAAGGTCAAAAGTAAGGGCATCAAGAAACATGACTTGGTTTTGCGTTACAATAGTAAGCTGGACAAGACATTCCAAAAGAAGTTTCAAGTTAAGTGGGAAGGCCCTTTCGAGGTAGTTGAGTGTTTTTCAAAAGGTACATATCAACTGGCTAACGTGGATGGGATTCTACATAAGTCAAGGGTAATTCCATCTTAAATTATATCATGCTGGATTAATGATTGTAGAGAAAGATGAGCTGTTCGCAGAACAAATAATGTCTGTGAGGGATGAGGAGACCTGTGACGTGGAGAGTCTCATATCTCTTTTTGCTATTGGTGATCATGAATGATGTAGCAGGCTAGGGGATGGGCAAATTATGTTAGGAGTTCTTTGGAAGAAGTGATTGTGCATATGTACATACACATGCATGGTGCATCAAATAAAGAATTGCCCATTTTCCAGAGCCAGGTGGTTACGTGGGGCCCACATGTGTTCAGGTAGGACATCGTGTATATAGTACATCGATTTTCATTGTCACTAGTATTAGTGTGTTGTTCTATAATAATGAGTGGTTGGTGGAGCATAAAAAGTCTTGAGAAAGCTATCAGTGTGATCATGCCATGAGGTAAGCAGGTGCATCAAATGACATCCAATGGCGTCAGGAGTTCGAATGGGATCAAGACTTGCACGTGGATAAGTGAGGACCCAACGAGAGTGTTTTCTTGTGATAAATTATGCAAAAAGTTCATCATGAGAACTATATTTGGGGTCCAATTCATGTGATTGCGGGATGCATTATTGGGAAAAGTTGAGTGCTAGGTGTGGGGATGGATGTAGAAAGGTAACAAAAACGCAATGCGTGGTCATTTTTTGGCCTGTTCGGGGTCCGTTTGAGGTCAATCAAAAGGCCAAAGGTGCCCAAGGGGTAAAGTGAAGTGTGGGCACTAAAAGACCAGAGAGAAGACTAGAAAAAACGTGGAGAGAAGAGGAGGAACATCCGCAACTCAATTTTGATGTGTTTGGAGCCTGTTTTGGCCATAAATTGCTCATCCAAGCTCAGATTTGAGCACTTTGATATTGAAGATTGGGGTTTTTGGCCGTTTCGGACGTAATGGTGCTGTCCATTTTGCCAATTTCCTCACTATTTTCTAGTTGTTTTGGCCGTGTAAGTTTATCTTGTGAGCGAAGCCTCTTTTCAAATTTGTGATTGTATCTGGCATATTTCATCCATATGGTGCGAGCTATTTGCCACATTGGTGTCGGACCAAGCTCAATTGTATTTGGACATCAGAAATATTCCTCCTTTGAGCTGATTTTTGTGTGTCTGTTGAGTGGACAAATGGATAATCTCTCTCCTCTCACTCCATCGATGTGTTCCTTGTCTCAGTCAGGTGGATTGTGTAAGCTGAGTGGTGCCCCATAGTGTGTGTGTATTATCCCAAGAGTGTGTATTTGGTGATTATAGAGGCGTTGTGTGTGTTTCCATCCCACTCACAACGTCAAAAGCATGGGAGAACTCGTCGACGGTGCTACTCCGAGAATTTTTTTGATCCGAGGTTTTCAATTCAAGGGCATACCGAAGCGGACGTATGCAACAAAATTGTAAATAAAAAATAAAAAATCTTAAGTTGTATCACCTGCCAATTGATAGTATCTCTTGAGTCTCAAATCTATGTTTCTTATCGTTGTATCAATGAATAATGTTCTTATTTGCAGTCTTCTCTCTTAACACTAGGTTGGTAATGGGACACTTTTATGTCCTGGGACACTTTTATGTTCTGTTAAGTGGCCATTTTTCTTGAATTATGTCAAGAGTTTCAAAATGGATTTTGAGGTGCTATCTATCTAGAAAGTTGTCTCATGAGCTGAAAAAAACTTGACATTTTTTTGGAATATCAATTCCATCTTTAACCTTGTCCTTGCACAACATTTCACAACCTAAACTGTGTGAAAAAACGGGTCATGTTTTTGGCTTTTTTCAACTTTTTGCAACTATACAACTCTAGAATTCATGTTTGTGAGGTCTATAATGCTACATAACTATCTTTAATAGTCCTCAACATGTCGTGATGCTTCTAGGGAGAAATAGATGTTAAAGTTGTAAGTTATGACCAAATTACAAAACTTGTCAAATCCTTTTTTTTAGCCAATTTTAGCTCTTCTATGATTTTTTTGGTGGATTTCATGATATCCAAATGTAGTTTTGATTTTCTATGTCCCATATTTTAACATAAAGCTAATATTCCTTGAGTTTTGGGGCACCTAATACCCTATTTTGCATAGTACACAACGATGGTTGATTTTTTCTATTATAGAAGAAAACGAAACATTCTACTATATCAAGTATAGCTTTTTCAATATTGCTAGTTTCTTGTGACAACTATATGCATTTTGTAGGTAGTAACCATATCTAGTCATAAGGATCAAATTTGGCTAGATATTGAATAGTTTCTATGGGATTCTACAACTCATACTCTTGAACCTAGTTTTTTCATGTTTGCTGTATTTAGCACTTCATCTTTGTCCCCAAGATTCCCCTTGGTAAGAGATGCATTATTCTTTTGACATGCTCCATGGCTCCTTATGAACCTAAAGGACAACAAGGAACTAAGAAAACATGCATATATTATTTGTATTGAGCGTGGCTATAGAAACTTTGATGATAGGTTTGCAGAATGGTAAAAATTCAACTTTTTGTATCTATTTCTTTTGGCAAAACAAACAATAGTGAGTGAGAAGCAATCATATGTTCTGATCACCAACCCATTGAAGTTAACTAGGGAATTTATCTCAAGTCCTACAAAAATCCCTAATCTTATTTTTATGCAACAAAACGTAAGAAATGACTGTTTTGATGAAAATGTACTAGTCCATCAACTTTGGAGGCTTGGTGTGACCAAAAGATGAGAAATTTTACAAGTTTCTTATTTTTTCCATGTGTAGTAGGCCTTGAACTATAACCTCATGAAAGGATTTTACAAAATGAGTGGATCTACTATGGTTTTGGAGGTTTTTTTCAAAACCCTGAAAGGACACTTTTATGTCCTGTTAGGTTACCAACCTAGTGTTAAACTCTCTTTAATCTCAACAGTATTACGTGTATTAAATATAATTTTAATCTATCTGCACTCCTTTATCCTAGTTTGAACGTCTGCTAAGCTCTTGTGTACAGCCAGAAGCGCACTGCTTTCCGAGCCGACCCTGGAGAATAGCGCACTCCGAAAACTTACAAAACATGGTGAGAATCTAGGGACAAACGATTAGAGTTTTCGTTGTATTTTGAGCAAAATCTCAAAAAATCTCACTAGAAACTACACCAAAACACTCAGTGTCTTAGTAAACAGATCCACAAATGGTATACTTGCACTGCCAAAACCCTGGCAAACTGGCTCACTCCTGTACAAGTGGCTCTATGGAAGTGTACCTGTCCAAAAAAGATACAAACTATAGCTAGATCAACTTGTATTCACATAATGCATACATGGTATGAAACTGCACAAACCGTGCAAGAAATGGCTCTCTGGATTGTCCCACACAGTCATACAATAAGCATAAAACCGCATGTCTTTGTAACAATCCAAAAGTCACATCCTAAAGAATAACTTGCATACAAAAAAAATGGTGTATTCTCTCTCAAATAGCACCACAGTGTGCCATACATAGCCAAAGACGCAAACCGCATCACTCTCTACAATGTAGGAATCAACTTTACAAAACTTCTATATGTCAAGATTATTGACAGGCTGCTGCAAAAAATTCAACGCTCAAAATTTTAAAATTTTGATACAACCAATACGTCCAGAACGTGCCAAAACCCAGGGTAGACTCCTAGATCACATATATCCTAGTATGGGTGTGAGAGATACATTAAACATCCATTTTTGGCCCAAAAATGCAACATAAACTTGTTGTTGTTGCACCTGCGATAATTTTGATCAGAATTTCAGAAAATAGACATCACCATCGCATTCAAAATGTGCCAAAATCCCAACTAGACTCCTGGATCAAATCGATCCGACTATGTGTGACGGAGATATGGAAAAAAAGATGGCAAAAACAACAAAAACAAGCTGCAACACTTCTTGTTCCTACTGTTTCTCTACAAAATTCAACAATGTCTTGCTACACAAGCTCTCTACAAGCTGAATATACATCCCTAAGATCATATTTGTAGTCTATGCTTCTCTTGTTCTATTGTCCTCCATGCCTTTGTTGTTGCGGAGCCGTCGACTCAACCATCGCACTACACCCGCACAAAACCGAAGCTCTGATACTGTTGAAGTGTGCGTGTGCATAGATGCATGCGTACGTGGTGCGGTGTGCATGCGGAAGAGGAGAAGGAGAGAGTAGACAATGTGTTGGTGGAGTCAACCTCTAAGTGAGGATCTCCTTATTCTTGGTATATGTACAAGAATAAGGTGGTGTCAGTGGCGAATGCCCATCGCGTGGGCGGCCGGGCAAGGCACATACGCCTATACCCCAATATTTTGGACTGGAGATGGTTTGATCCTATAGTGATGAGTAATCTAAGCATAGGATCCCCCATTCCTCCCCTATGAGCTCTGTCTAGCTTAAGATATGGCATGTGTTCCTCCCCTAGGGGTTCTAATCCATAATTCTTGATTGGTCTAGCAAGTGGTCGTTCCTCTGCCTAGACCTTGTCTTCTCGTTCTTATTCTTGATGTGGTGCTTCAATCATGGTCAAATTTGACGTTCTTGTTCTACTCTCATCTTGGTATTGTTGATGGAGTGGTGGTTTTGGTGGTGCTTCTAGCCTTGACATGGCCTGATATCCATCCCCTTTCATGTTTATATCTGGTGTTGCAAACTATTTGAGCCATGCTTGAAATGACAGTGCTAAGGTTTGTGAGTTTTGAGGGTTGGACAATCGCTGTTTATTTGATTGTAATGTGGTGTTGTAATCATCTGAGAAGGGTTTTGTAGATTTTCTAGGGGTTTCTATTGGCTTTTGTTTCTCTTCAGAAGCTTGTGCCAATAGTTCTCGCGTTATCACTCTCCCTACATCTTTTGGGTGAATTGGCTTGTATTCTGATCCATACTTATCAACAAAAATGATACGGTTTCCACTTGCAGAATCATACGAAAACAGTACATGAATTTGTATTTGCTTAATTGATTCACATGAGGTTCTTGTTGGGGGTCCCGTCGTTGCAATACTTCCAATGACCAACAAAATTATCAATCCGGAGGGATGAGCTACCCAGCTAGGGCATGGAAACACTCACACGGTTAGTGAGCTAATCGTGGCAACACAAATGGTTAATTCTATGAGGTGAGCTTCTCGGCCTATGGAGGAGATAAGCCACAATGAAAGGCAATCTCCATATCCACTTCTCTTCACCTCTAATCAACCCAATCACACACACTACGATTGCAAGATGCACACAATGCTAATCCTATCATGCAACACTTTAATCGCAAGCACACACACATAGATCTATCGAGCACCACACTCCAATCAAACCTACATGCATACACAAACAAAAGAGGGCAATCACACAAGATTAGAGAGGGATTAACCACTAATTAGTTAAGATCTAGCTAATCTAAGCATCATAGGCAATCATAAGAAGCATGAGAGAGGCATAGTGAAAGAGAATGTATCATTGATTAGTGTTAGTGAAGTCTCATGAGCAAGGAGAAGCTCAAGGACTCCATAGCCACACACCTAAAGAGCTCTCACCAAAGAGTGCTCTCAATAAATGAGCTTGAGAACCCTAATTTCTTTTACACACTGCCTTATGTACTTAGGGTAAAAATATGCAATGTCCGGGCACCCAAGGCATTTAGGGCTCCACCACTAACTGAATCTGCAACCTAGGCACAATAACTGACCTATTCTTTACAACTTGGAACTCCCATTGAGCCCGTAACACATTAAAATATTACAATGGCTTGAAATAAATCGAGAATTTACAAACACATGACCATTTTGGGAAAACGTGGAAAATGTGTAACTCCAATCTTTACTGCTTCTTCATTTTGATCCTCGATGTGCATTCGTACATCTTTGGTCTTTAGCAGCTTCTATTAACTCACGTTGACTCAGTTAACAGTTCGATGCAACGGTAGTAAGAGATGACTCTCCCTTCCCTCTGCTTGTAAATCCCAATATTTTTGTGAATTGTAGCCACTCTTACAACTAACCTGTCATGAATGTAGAAGGCTCTAGGAAGATTTGAGTTTAGGAGGCAGCTCTTGGGTCTCCATAACCATCTTCCCTTTTTCTACGTTGTCTCCATACCCATTGTAATTTTCTGGGTCTTTGACAATAAAGCAGTGGTTTTTGTCCTAATTGCGGAACCTAACACCATCATAATCCTCTAGCTGACCGTTCTTCAATATAAATGCATTGACATCCTCAAACATCTACATACACTAGGGCTCCATGGGTGTAATTTTTTTTTTTGTATATTCCACCTCTCTCTAGGTTATGGTCACAAAGGCCCACCCAAGAGAATATCATTTCGTATTTCTCCCAAAACAAAGCACCAGTCAACCATCCTGGCTGCTTTGTCTCTCCAGCTTAGGGCCCTAAACCTAATCAATTTATGCTAAACGAATGCAACCGACACTTATAAAAGAGCACTGAGAGATCACTATCGGGGGGCAGCACTTGAAAGAGAAGCTATGCACACACAATGACTCCAAGGGTTGCTACGCACAGGAGTAGGATCTCCGCACACTTAAATTTTCCCTAGAGAATGCACTATAGGCTCTCTCTCTCTCGCTCTCTCTCTCTCTCTCTCTCTCTCTCTCTCTCTCTCTCTCTCTCTCTCTCTCTCTCTCTCTCTCTCTCTATCACCATGGTCTCCATCTCGTCGAAATGAAGGTTTCTGTAAATACCACCTTGAATCAAGTTTGCCCTCACATCCCGAGGGGTTTTCATAATCTACGTCTACGTCTCCATCTGTGTGTGTGTGTGTGTGTGTGTGGTGTGCTATGTTAGTGTTATTTGAATCACTGCTATCCGCGTTGTAGCCGCTCAAAGTTAGGTAGTGCCCCCTGTTCACTCCTCGTGACAAGTTCTGCGGGCACGACCCTGGCATAGAGGCTGCTGAGGTCCATTTTGCGCTTGCGCTTGTCACAGTGTAGCCTCAAGCGACTTCAATAAACCAAGATCAAATCATGGCTATGGAAAGTGGATTGGTCAATACCCAGTTACTTGCCTATGCATGGACAAAGATCTCAAGGAAGCCATCAATTTGTTTGTCTTGAGATTGTGAAGCCAAAAGCAAATGTATAAGTTTACTAGAGGATAGAAGCAAGATTGACAAGGACAATAGGACCATTGTTCAATTAGATGATGCGGTACCCGCAAGGCCCGATATCCATTGTTATAAAAGTGAGAAAACACTTTGTTTGGCTTGAGAATGCAAAGCCAAAGGCAAAAGCATGAACTCATAAGAAGACAAAGGCAAAGGCAAGATGAAAAAAGATAAAGGTGATAAAGATTTGACATAGGAGATCAGAATGGTGCATGTGGTGGCAATCACAACAGCCATGACACCAAATTTCTAGTCAAGTGATTGTTGCTACCACTATCTTTAGCTAAGAAGAGGCTTGTGAGTGACACAAAGGGGAAAATAGTGTTCCCTATAAATAATTTGGACCCATGTGTTGGAGTTCAAGTTATCGATGTTTGAATCCAAGGGTCAAAATTTAATGCACATGCATTTGCCAAATGAACCAATGTGATGTATCTAAAACATTATGGATGATTGCACCAATCGGATGTGTTTCAAAGTTCATTATCTAGGAAATTTTGGACATGGTGTTCACAACTCATGAATGAGGATTCTCGGACACTAGAGAGGGGGAGGGAGCACACCCAACACACTACTCAAGGCCTCTCTATAACTGAGGGCATTCATAATGCCCCTATCCTCTCAAAAACACCTTCAAAACAACCAATTCACACTAAAACCCTTTACACCAACACAAGTGCCAAAACTATGGCCGTCTTGGGAAAAAGCACACATTTGAGGCGTCACCTCACAAAAAATCAATGGGATGAGCTCGATTCTTGCTGCCCCCCTCTACACCAATGACTCCGCAATACAGAAAAATACCAATTCTTGGCTTTGCAGGCACCCCATCTTTGCAAGAACCCTCTTGGTCTCCCAAAAAATGACCCTTAGCCTCTGAAAGACCTCTAGACTCTAAAAAGACCTTCAAAAATGATGAAAAAGTTTGTTTTATAGAGGCCCCTTGCACACTTTGGCATCTTTTCCCTTATTGGTCAATATGTCCCACTCATTTTAGAAATTTGAAGGGCAGTGCCCCTTTGCAGTTTTCCCATCTCCACTTCTCTCTCTCAAACTCGTGGAGGGGCACTAGTGCTAGTGCTAGTGTCCAACCTCAAACACCCTTATTGTGTGAATAGGCCTTTGGCCTCTAAAAGACCCCTGGTCTTCAAAAAGACCCTCAAAAATAATAAAAAAGTTTGTTTTATAGAGGCTCCTCACCTCTTTTGGCAACTTTTCTCTTATTGGTCCATATTTTTGGCTCATTTTAGAAATTTGAAGGGCGGTGACCCTCTGCAACTTTCCCATATGCACTTCTGTCTCTCAAACTCATGAGGGGGTGCTAGTGCCCAAGCTTACTTACCCTTACTCTCTAACACAAAAGGATGGAGGGCTAGCGGCCCTATTGTGTAAATAGGACCTAATAAATGGTGCCAAACCACCACCGACCACTAGGGTACACCGACGAGGGATGCAACAAGGCTAACGGACCACCAACGGGATGCCAATACAGCACCACAATGCACATGCAAATGGAGGGAAGAGGGGAGAGATCCACGAGCTCTTCGCTCTCTTTCTTTGTGTCTTATAAAGCCCACTCATTCCTCTATATATACGGTGGGTCCTTGATTGCACGATCCCCATGTGGAATTTTTTAAACACCACATGGCGTCCCCTAGCACTTTCTTCAAAAATCTAGAGAACTCCTTCATAAAACTTCAAAATACCCCCCTTCTTGGCACCCACTTTGAACCTCCACCTGTGCCTGCACATTCACCTGATCAAGATTATGAAAAATCCCACTGAGAGTCCACAGTTTTGGTTCTGATCCTCAAAGAACTTGCTTCCTTGCGACCCTTTATGGCCTCGAACAATGCGCCCAAATTTGGCAAAAAAAACATTGTGCACACTTCTCAACAACTGCTCCTAGCTTCAACCTAGCATATCTTGGCAACAACCACAAGTTCAATTAGCAAGTGGAAGATTCGTGTCATCTCCACATAGTGCACAATACGTTTTGGAACTTCGGTGAGGTGAAAAAAACACCATAGGCATACCTACAGAGGCGCTCAAATTGCTACATAGCTAGCACCTGACAAATCTTCAATTGGCCATAGCTCGCCCATTTGAGCTCCGATTGAAAATCCAAAAAGATTGGAATGCTCCAATACTTGAGCACCTCAATCCTATCTATTGACATCAACTCTAATCCTCATATGCACCTTCCCCATCGTTGGTAATTTGCAAAGCATTCCAACTTTGGAAAGCCATAACTTCCAAACCGTAGCTCTGTTTGAGGGTCCGTCTAGACCGACTTGTACAACATCTTGAATATGACCATCTAGGGCACAAAATATGCACTTGAGATGCCCAAAAAAATCACTCTAATTGGTCCACCGTGGAGACTTTTTGGCTTGAAAAACTGCATTAACAAACATACATCCCTGTTGCCTTTTGCCTGTCGAGGACTTCCATACATGCTTAAGCACTCTACCATGCACCTTGTTTGGAGGTGATAACAACATACAAGTGCCTACCTAGCCAAGGCGTCCGTTGGGTCAACCAGCCAAAGTTTTGATGTGGTCACATTATTTTTCCGATGTTTAATACATCAAACCCTGTAAAAGCCTAATGACAATCGTCTATGCCAAGTCTAAGTCAAAGATGTAATTTTTCCAATGATGTATGTAAAGGTCCATGAGAAGTTGGCCGCCGCCACTTTAGAAAGCCCTAGGTATATAATACACTAAGGTTAGTGGGAAAGGGAGATTATTTTTTGAAGGTAAGGGACTATTGCGTTACGCACAGAGAGCTACCTCTTTGCTCCAACTTGTAATCATCGGATCTGTGGCTACGGTAATCCAAATTCAGTTTTGTTTCTTGCATTGTGTTCCTCTTACTCTGCTCTTTCATTCAAGTGTAAGCATTCAAGATTCGGTGAAGGTTTCAAACGCATCCGTTTAGGCCTTAAATCATTGTTTTGAGTGTTTATATGCGTATTTTATGTTGTTTTGACCCTAGGAGAGGCTTTAGGGACCCAAAAACGACCCTTTAGGATCATCCGTTTACTATTTTTGCGTACTTTGGGACAAACGATCGCGATCCATGTACCTCCACAAAATGCTGTGATAGGATATGTTTCTGATAGTCCCCTGTAGCTTCCCTTCAAGTTTCGTGCGATTCCGATATGATTTGCATGGTGAATGGGCGTGATGACTGTAGAGCTGTGTAGAAGGACATAGGCAGATTACTTGGCTTTAGTGTGTTTGATTTGCTTGTAGAGTTAGTAGTTGCATCTCTTCGAGTTCACTTCATTAGGGTTGACATCCTAGTGAGTTTCCATGCCTCATCCGAGTCGCTTCCCCTGTATCGATAATTTTATGTTGATGCTTGAGAGCTATGCTATGGACGTCCATCTCGGCGACCCGCAAACACACCTATAGACTGCCATAGCATTGCATTGTCCACTTCCTGCCACCGACCAAATTTGGCTCCACTAACGCCGTGTGGTCTATAGTTCAATTTTCTATGAGGAAACTGGTGCTCAACATGGCATTCTTCTCGAGTGATATGTTGATAATAACAAATCTGACCAACATGATAGTTTTTGCTAAAGTGTCCATGGTAGCTTCTTCATTGACTTGGTCTCACTAAGTATGTCCACTACAAGCTACAGAGAAGGGTGGTAAAGTTATACCATCTCAAGTGAATAACATAATGTGATCCCAACATTTATTTTTGCTTTAGGAGTTTTTTAAACTTATTGTCAAATCTTGGGTCGGGAAATTTCATTAGGGGGTACTTATGGCCCTGCCAAGGCTAGTATATAAGCATACAAGGCCCCCATTGTATTTCATTACCAAGGTTGGTTGGTTCAAAAGTCTCTCTCTCTCTCTCTCTCTCTCTCTCTCTCTCTCTCTCGTGCTTCTCCCCTTGGTTTGACGCTTGCTGATAAGCACAAAAGGGCCTTAGCGTTCAAAGAAAATGATTGCATCTTACTCAAGTTTCCCAAGGCTCTATTGAGGCAAACAACGGGAAAAGATCCTATGGGCCATCAAAAGTATATGCTAAACTAAAGGAAAGATACTATGGTCCCTTTCAAATCATGAAGCCAATCAATGACATGGCTTATCAACTCAAGCTGCCCAACCATTGGCTCATACACAATTTATTTTCATGTAAGATTACTCAAGCCTTACAAAGGACAGCCACCAACAAACCCAATTATTGAAGACCCCCCAGAAATGGAAGATGAAGAAGAGGTGCTACAACCCAAAACTATCCTTCAACATGAAGACAAGGTCCTACAGCATGGTAATATTATTAGATGATATCTTATTAAGTTCAAAAATTATTCTTTTGGGAAGCTAGATGGATGCAAGGAATACAACTTAAGGATAGTATGAGCCTTGTCAATGCTTACAATGCTACATTAGAGTAAGCAAATATAAATGTTTATTTTAAATGATCAATGCCATTGTCTTATATGACTAATTCTCTTTTTATTGTGCACAAATTTAAGAAGTACTCATGCTTAGAATCATGTTTGTGTTGAGGTGCTTGATGATTAAATTGCATGAGATTCTTGATAATTAAGGTGCATGCTTGAAGCTAGGCATGTATTTGAAATCAAAGGCAATCCCTACATGGAGGGGGTGAGCCCTTGAAGCTAGGGGCATGAGAGAGAGAGAGCCCATGCTCTTGATGACGAAGGTGCTTAAGGTACTTGGGGGCTATGATTCTTGAGGTGCTTGAAAGTCAACATGCATGCCTAAAAAGGAGGGGGCAATCCACACAAGTAGGGAATGAGAGACAATGACCCAACCCTCACCCAAGGGGCACCCCTTGCTCAAAGAGGCAAATAGGACACATGTCAAGGCCCTAGCTAAGTTTCCCCCATAGTGTGCCTATGCATGGCCATGAGAGGGGTCCAATGATAATTTAGCTAATTTTATTTTTTAGGCCTTTATCAAGCCCTTTCTCTCAAAGGGAAAGGGAGGACACTTGTCCAAAGGCTACCTCTATTGCTTGAATAGACTCATGCTTGTGATTGGCTAGGCTTGAAGGAGCCAATGAGAATAAGGCATGAGCTACAAGAGGGGGTCGACCCAAGCATGTACTAGGGGGTTTGCTTTGCAAGACATACACTCTCCCCCCCCCTCCCCCCCAACACACACACACACACACACACACACACACACACACACACACACACACACACACACACACACACACACACACACACACACGCTAATTATGTGAAGTACTAAGTGTAAGAGCTTCATCTCCTTCTCCAAGCTTGTTAAGAAGTTGAGAGCCTACACCAACACTCTTGGCTATGGAATGCATATCCAACCAAGAGCCATGCTTCAATGCTTAAGCTTTCCATTTTCTTCATCAGTATTATTGCTATTATGCTATGCTATGCAACAAGAGTGATGATAAGCGAGGAATTATTTCTAAATTCTTTCTCGTAAGAATGTTTCTTCTTCCTCTTCCCTACCCTTATTCCCTTCTAGATCTCTCCACCTTTGAAGGTGTTTGAGGTATTGGGATTGAGGCTGGGGACAAGTTCTCGCTTTCATTTAGCTAAGCTAAGGGCATAATTCTGGCGCATGAAGCTCTCTATCTTCATTGAACCATTGAGGTATCAAGGAACACAAAGCTTGTATTGTACCAAGTCTCTTTTCATGGGAGAAATTATAATACAGAATCCTTTTGGAGGGGGGACCGGATCCACATAAATCCGGTCCTCAACTATTGTCAAGCTCTAATCCTCTCTCTTACAAATTATTGTTCATGCCAAGTTAATCAATTACAATGATTATGTTGCTACCGCTAATTAAGTTCACCATCTATCTTCTCAAAGTAGTCTCATAGAAGTTCTCACTATAGTTCTCTTAATTCCGCTATTCTCAATGTCCATAGGCCATTTCCATTACAGACAATAATTATAAGCTCACAGGACATTTATGACAATTTGTTGCCTCTTTTCAATGGTGGAAGTTTGAATGTAAATTCCAATGAGGAAAATGTGCAGCCTATGGGGGTCTCTGAAAATGTTACAAATCAACCTATTACTCATGCAGATGTACATGATGTACTTGATGAGGAAAGGGCTGTGAATGAGCAGGCTAGAGGTATGCCAAAATGGTAGGTGCATACTTTGGGTGATAGTAAATTGGATGCACCTTTGTCTAGTCGTACTCATTTGGTTTCTAGCCATGCATCTTATGCATCAAATTGTTATGCTTTGACTGTGTCTAGCTTCCATGATGTTGAGGAATCTATGTCTTTTGATGAAGCACATAATTCAAAAAGTTGGATGGCTGCCATCATGCAATGAGAATATGATGCACTTATAGAAAATGACACATGGAATTTACGTGATTAGCCTCCTGGCAAAAAGGCCATTGGTACAAAGTGGGTTTAAATTGAAATGCAAGCCGGATGGTGAGATTGATCACTATAAGTCTCGACTTGTTGCAAAGGGTACAACAAAAAGGCATAGATTATGAACACTTGTTGTATGACTACTGTGCATTTTCTATATGCATTGGTAGCTCATTTTGGTTGGGATGTACATCGGTAAAAAATTGTTACTGCTTTCTTGAAAGGTGACATATCTGAGGAAGTTTATGTAATGTAGCCCCATGGTTTTGTCATTAAAGGGCAGGAAGATAAAGTGTGAAAATGTAAGAAAGCTTTGTATGGGTTGAAGCAATATCCTTATGCTTGGTATGAGAAGGTTGACACTCATTTGGTCAAACGAGGCTTTTGTAACAGTCCAACAGAAAACACATTGTATGTAAAGCGTGAGGGTGATATACTTCTCATTGTGGTTCTCTACATGGATGATTTGCTGATCACTGGACCAAATGAGAGACATATTCATGAATTTAAGGCTAATTTGAATGCTACTTTCAAGATGAAATATTTGGGGATGTTGCATCATTACTTGGGTATGCAATTTAAGGAGTGTGTTGGTGGTATTGCATTGTGTTAAAAAAGTTACATAGAGACATTGCTATGTGAGTTTGGACTTAAGGATTGCAAACCTATTGCCACTCCCATGGAAACAGGTTTGAAATTGAGTTTTCATGATGCTGGTGATCCTGTCGATGTCACTCTTTACCAAACTGATGTTGGAAGTCTCATTTATGTATGCAACATGACGCTAGATATTCAGTTTACAGTCTCACAGGTCAACGAATTCATGCATAGCCTAGGGTTTGAGGATTGGCAGGCTGTGAAGAGGATTTTTTCATACTTGAGTGGAACTTTGCATCTTGTCTTGTTTTATCCCAAGGGAGGATCATTTCCACCAGATTTACATGCTTTTTTGGACTCAGATTGGGCTGGTTGTTTTGACATGCGAGTGTACACAAGTGGTTTTTGTTTCATGCTTGGAAGCTCATACATATCATGGGTGAGAAAGAAGAAACCTACTGTGGCCACTTTCAGTTGTGAGGCTGAGTACATGGAAGTCTTCACACCTATGGTTGAGTGTGTATGACTCAAATGCCTTATGGTTGATTTGGGTGTTGGATAGGACACTGCCAGCACTATCTACAATGATAGTCAGAGTGCATTGGTAGTTGCAAGAACCCAATTTTTCATGCTCACACAAAGCACATTGAGGTGCATTACCACTATGTTAGGGAGAGGCTCTCAGTAGGAGAGATCAGCTTATGTGCCAACACATGACAACCTTGTAGATCTTTTCACAAAGGCATTGTCTCGTGAGAAGTTTGAAGCTTTTCGCAAAGCTTTGGGCTTACTCCCCTTTGTGGACTAATCATGTCCTCAGCACATGGCACTTCCCTATACTCTGTGTTCCAGCTCTCGTTCACCGCATCACTCCCAAGGGGGATTTGTTACCATATACATGTGGTAGTGATGTGTGTGAACACACTTTCCCTCACTAGGATGTTTTTTCCCTCGTGCATTGTATATAGGCCCATCACTCTAGGGCTAAATCATCTTTCCATTGAACACTAAGTAATACATTCTTTGTTGTGTGCCTTGAGCTTCCTTTGTCTTCTCTAAGCTGTGTGTGTTTTCATGACTAAACCAATAGTAAGTGACTACCCATTCATATGTTCTACTCCTTGCAAACCTTAGCCTTTCTTTCTTCATCCAAGAAAATGGTGTATCATCCTTAATGGCTACCTAAGAACCTGCAATAGTGACTTGCTCAATTTGAGTGCCATGAGCAAGGCTTCTGTCGGGCCTAGGGTAAGACCGGACAAGCCAAGGGCCTAAACAAACATGCAGTCAAGGGGGCACTATTATTGGCAAGGTAGGGCCTATATATGGCATGGTCAGGTGGAGAGTTTCCAATGCTCCAACCCCCAGAGTCTCACATTGATATCAGAGCTTAGGGGACATGAACCATGGATGAGGGGAAGAAGAATGGTCTATCTCTGACTCGATGCTCTCTCTCTCTCTCTCTCTCTCTCTCTCTCTCTCTCTCTCTCTCTCTCTCTCTCTCTTTCTTCTTGAAGATTGGCATGGAAATTTGTTATCTCTGTCTTGCTTGCTTTTTGCGGTTCCATGGCAATACCAGTAGTTGGCAAAAACAGGAGCGTAGCCCCTTAGTTCTTGCATGAT
The DNA here is from genome assembly GCF_014529385.1 of Adiantum capillus-veneris. NCBI lineage: Eukaryota > Viridiplantae > Streptophyta > Polypodiopsida > Polypodiales > Pteridaceae > Adiantum > Adiantum capillus-veneris. Next base: position 52,696,210 of record NC_140942.1, on the reverse strand, counting down.
TTGAAGGCCTTTTTGGAGAATGTTCCGACAAAGACCCCTTCAAATGAATCAAAAATTAGAACACAATCCAAATCTTTACTTCACAAATAAAACCCAAAGACCCCTTCAAATGAATAAAAAAATATTTTTATAAAGCCTTATGGGCCCATTTTAGTAACTTGCACTCAATTGGACCTCCCATGATCTCTATTTGACAAGCTTGGATGAGTTTTGGTTGGCTCAACTTCTCTCTTTTCCTTTGTAACATTCATGTGCCTTCAAGGGAAGGCACTAGTGCTAGCAGTAGTGCTCCCAAGCCTTGCCTTCAAAAGTTTCGCTCGGGGCCATCAGCCCGTGTGAACATCATCCTATCGGGCTCGTGTGCCACATCATCTTAGAAAACACCAATGGCTACTACTGTTTGACATCGATGCCTGATCCAAATCTCTTGGCCTTTGTCACCTTTTGACTTCTTGGAGACTACCAATGGAGGCCGCAACAAATGAGAAAAACATCTCACACCACTCTACCAACAACTGCCTTAAAAATCTAACTAGAATATCTTGCTGCCTAGAAACCTAATTAACAAGCCATTAATTTTGCTAGCCCCACATGACGCCCACTACCTTGTGGAACCTTGTCGGCCCCAAAAAATTGCTAGATGGAGCACCTCCCAAAGCTATCAAAGTGCCCCATATCTGGTCCCCCAACAAATCTTCCATCACCCATAACTACACTCGAGAGCTCCGATCAATTATCCAAAAAGATCAACATACTCCACAAATTGAGCTCTTCAACCCTATCCACTCACATTTGTTCTGGCCACCTATCCCTGTCTACCCTGTCAATTTGGGATCATCAAAACTTTCCACCTTTGAGCTAGTATATCTTTCACATCGTGGCTCCGTTTGAGGAGTCGTCGAAGTTGGCTTGTGAAGCATCGGAAGACCACATTCTAGAGCACCAACTCAGCACCTTGGGCACCTTTACCTACCAACCCAATCGGTCCATTTTGGATCCCTTTTGGCCTTTTAACCACATTAGACATGCATTCCTGCTAGCCTCCTGTCTTCCCTAGACCATGGTACCTGCCTTAGCCTTCTACCCTGCACCTGTCTACACCATAGATAAGCATTGCACATTTTCTTGGACTAAATTTGCATATACCATCATTTCCCACTCTCTAGTTGAACATTTATGTTCAGTCGCACACATGTTTATTGCACCCAAAAAAATGTGCACCCAAACCACATTAGACATACATTCTTGCTAGCCTCCTGTCTGCCCAAGACCTTGGTACCTGCCTTAGCCTTCTGCCCTACACATGTCTACACCATAGCTGAGAATTGCACATTTTCTATCTTGGACCAACTTTGCATATACTAGCATTGCCCACTCTCTAGCTGAACATTTATGTTCAACCGCACACAGGTTTATTGCACCTAAAAAAATTGTGCACCCAAACAAGCACTTTGTACACCAAAAAACATGCCACTGTATGTATGAAACCTTTCAACTAAAGAAAATTCATTATTCTACGAGAATTTTTGAAAAAGTATTACTCGTCACGGGCCTCTTGCCACCCACACTCGTTGCTCAAGCGGGTTGCCCAACCCCTTGCATTACCTACCATCATCCTCCTGGGTCAAACACGTGCCATTGAGCATGCCCATCCACATATAGCTCCTTATAGTGAATAGTAAATCATCCACATAACTTGCCCTTGACATAATTTCATTGATCCAAGCACCCATTGGAAAACCTTCCTTTCAAACCAAGCACTCTATCACTTTCACAAACATAAACGTACCTGACATATCTAACCCACCTTCCCATCCATGTAAAGTGAGATCTTCTTCAAGTAGACTTTGTACCTACTTGATAGCCCATTTCACAGCTGCACCTACCAGCATCCCTTTCAACCACCACATAGAAACCTCCCCGAAAATCCTAGACACAACCTAGGAATCCGCATCATCTATCATAGAGCACACTTGTAGCACTAGAAGCTCCTCTATCTTTGGCTCCATGCTTGGCTTCTCACCTACCATGCACTTAATTCTACCATCAATGAGCCCTTCCTTGTCAATTGGCCCTCGAAGGTTGATTAGCACCACCCACTTATCAACTTCAATTACTTTCTCTTCAAGCACCTGCTTTACCGTTGCATCATGTTCCGCCAAGGAAGAGAGAAACTCATTCTCTACTACATTATCCTTGTCTCACTCCATCTAACCTAGCAAGACTCTATACATGTTGCATCACCATGGTACTCTCCATCGCAACCTTAACCAACATGACCATCAACATGGCACTGCACATCACCTTCACCTGCATGTCATCACATGTAGGCTTGGGCTCCTCCACTTGGTCTCCACCGCACATAATGGCTTGCACTACTCCCTACTCTTTACACACATTCATTTTGTTAGTGCCGTTTTTTGCATAGCAAGTCCCATACAATATTCTATAGTTTGTGGTATGTAGCACGTGTTTTTCCCACTCTATTTCTCCTCTTTTTGTGCAATTTTCACATCAGTTGCAGCATTCACCATGGCTGACAACAACACACATGTGTTCAAGATGTTTATTACTGAGGACAAATTGGATGGGGACAATTACCTTAAGCGGGCTTACATGATGCAACATGTCCTTGTGTCAAAGGGTGTTTGGAACATTGTGGAATGCATCCATGTACGTCTTGGTTCTTAGGATGTGAGCAATGTTGAGAATGTTGCAAGTTTCAATGATAGGGTTACTGTTGTCGGAGCTATTTTGCCTACAGTTGAGCAAGCTCGTTGCGATGAAAAGATGTAGAGGCTCATGCATTGATTGCATTGTCTGTGAAGCACACTATAACTCCTCACCTTTGTTCAATGAAATCTACAAAATAGGCTTGGGATATTCTAGCTGATCTTTATGCAAGCCGCAATGAGGCAAAAATTGCATTGTTGTGTAAAGAGCTGGAGTCAAATATTATGCATGAGGAAGATGATATGGAAATTTTCCTTGATGGTGTCAAGGATATCAACGAGAAACTTATTTTTGCAGGTGAAGTCATTTGAAATAGTTTCCTTGTGCAGACTGTTCTTGATGCCTTGCCAGATTCTTACCAGACTTTTGCTAGTACTTGGAGACCTATGACCCAAAGAAATCCAAAAGTTGTCAAGTTTGATGCATTATGCACATTGTTGTTGCAAGAGTAACTTTTTGGAAAAAAAGGACTAGACAGTGTGCAATTGAACTGGCCTTTATTGCTACTCAAAGAAAAGGTGGTAATAGCAATGGATCCACTTCTCATGGTTCTTTTGTGAGTGGTAAATCACCTGTTCCTAATGCTTCTACTAGCAGCAATTTGTTTGGGAATTCTAGTGATAAGGGAAAACAAAGATGCATTGCCATTATTATAAATCTAATGATCACTTGATCAAGCAGTGTACTAAGTTAAAGTCCAAAGAGGATAAAAAGAAAGAGGTTGGTTCTACTACTAATGCTAGTTCCACTGCAATTGCTATTGTTGAGTCTTCTATGAAAGGAGACCGTGATGCCGATGTTAATGCAGAATGGGATTTTAGTGCAGAGTGCACTTATGATCCTAATGTGTACATGATGTATGTTTGTCAGTTGCTATACATGCTCAAGTGTGGTACTTTGATAATGGTCATGGACAACCATGCTGTTTGAAATTTTTGTTGCATCTATACTCCATGCTATAGATCAGTTGATGTGAGTTTAAGAGGATCAGACACTCAACTCAAGCGTCACACCCCAAACGGTATTAATGGAAAGACTCTGGCTTTTGTCCATTAGCATCAATGGGTACTCCCTTGGGAAAATATGTTCAAGCTGAAGAACAATCACCCAAGGAATGCAAAGATTTGGGTCTTAACCCATTGAAAAACAAGATGGCTCTTAGTTGTTGTGGCTCCTAGCACTTATGCCATAAAGTGTTCAATGTATGAACCTTTGGTGGCATTTTTGCTACTTTCTGGTTAAGAGTTAGAGCATCATGGCTCAGAACGACTCACAGCCAAAACATATAGCAAAAACCTATTTAGTAGGTGTGCAGTATTCCTTTAAAGAATTTAGGAAAGATAGAAATAAAGAGAGAGCATGCTGGGCTAGGGAAGTTTCCTTAAACTACTATGACGTGTATAGTATGTTCCCATGCTCTGTTGCATCTTATGTCTAGAGTGCAACTTATCCTATAAGCATGCAACAATCTACCTGTGTAATGTGCTCATCGAGAGAGGTAACAAAAAACACAAGTCACATCTTGACCCACCTACCATGTATGGGATCGTGATTGTACAAAAATGACTTAAAGATGGCACTTTGCCGGTGAATTAAGTCTAGATTTAGGTTCCTTTTAGTGGTGTTGTGTATTAACTACAACCGAAGAAACATAAATGAAAATCATGTGAAACAATCCATACTGGAGCTTGGCCCTTCAAGCTTGGCCCTTACAGAGTTGCGAATGCGATAGCGGAAGCGTAATTCATGAGGCGGTAGAATTAAATCCACCTAGCTAGAATGCCTTGCATGTAGAAACAAGCCCTTGGCTACGGTGATGGCCTCAAACATAACAGCCAAACCATAAGTGCCTTGCACAGTCTAGATTGGTAGGGATGTTGTGAAGTGCCAATGCCTGTGATTCCCCATACTTGTGTGCCAATGCCCTTGATCCAAGTAATTGGGCAGTATCTCAACACAAGGGAGAAGCCTTGCTTCATGTAAAACTGTGAAAGCACTTTGCGTTGCACAATAGAAATAGCTGCCAAGTAAAGTGGAAACATGGAAAAATAAGAGAAACTTAGAATTGTCTAACCTGGGCATCCTGTCTGCAACCACATGAAATTTGTAAGGAAAAACTCACTCCAAACCGGCACATAGCCATATCTACTTTGCGAGAGAGTTGTTGTGTATGCACATACGCCCTCTTGTATCATATACCCTGTCTTGTATGTAATGAAATAACTTGCAAGCATGTTGCCAAATCCCTGCCAAGTTTGTATGCTCATAGCATATGTCAAACGTGGGGAGTCTCAATGCAAGATGCATAAATTGAAGCCTTGCTCCACATAAATTGAAGCCTTACTGATAGCCAACCTGATGTGTCTATTGACATACAGATATCATGACAAAAATAATTGACCTTCTCGAGCAATTTCAACTTAAATTAGCCAGTACTATGGGGCAAGCATCCTCTATCAGCTTCTAGAAACAGTGAGAAGGAGTCGGCCATGCCGAGAAACTTGCCCCCTTCATCAAGTCAAGCAATAGAATGTGCCAATCTCCTTGAGATTCCAAAACATTGCAAATTTACTATGCTTTTGCATCAAAGTTGAACCGTTGAGAAGCCGTTGCTGCGCAGCAAGGTGGTTGGTACTCATTCCATGGTTGATTCCAATCTTTAAACCAATCAAATTTTTGGTGCGTACAGTAATTTTCACAAGCCATGCTTGTGCTTTGCATGCCTAAAGTGTATGGATGTATGTTGCATATCATAGCTATCAAGAAGATTCTCAATAAACAAAGATCAAATGCGTACCTCATTAAGTACACCTGCCGACAAATCTTGCTGACATGAAAATCAAATGTGGTACCGAGGGGAAACTGCAATCTTATGAAAGGAGTAGCACAACATTGGACTACAGAAGCCTTGCTCATTAGCACCCTTGTACGGAGCCTTGCGCATTGCAATACCAGTCACAGCCTCACTGACTATTAATGCTAGGCAACTTTTCCACCCTACATAAACTATGAGGGCAATCAACTTGATAAAAACAAAATTGAAAGAGGTTACCTTGTTTCCGTTCTTGTAGAGAAAATTTAAGCCCAGTTAGAATATGGTGTATTCAAAGCCGTGCTTCGCCAATCATGGGTTGATGTTGGCCTTACCTTGGCCAATCATAATTCATACCGAGGCTCCTGGCTGGCTTTCAATTTTTTCTCACCCCACTTGGGCATGCCTTGCATGAGTTGTGTGTTCGAGCTGCCATGATTCTTGAACCGGATTCTCCTTGATAGGCTCAGTCCTTGGTTGCATATCGATTCCGACTATCCTCGACTTCGCTCTTTAAATGGGGGTGTGTATTCCCCTTAAGACCTTTGAAGGGTGACCACCCTTTGACTGTGGGCAGCCCTCCAAATGGAAAACAAAGAAAAAAAAAAGATGGCAAACTCTGTCTGCAGCGCTGACGAGAGATGGAGACCTAGTGTTTTTCAAGTTGCATTTGAGGGTTTGGCCAAGTGACGAAGAGTGCGCCCACTAGCTCTACGACCCCATAGATATCACATGCATTTTATTTCGTTGGGTCGGCTCTTGACCTCCCCCTTTGACAAGGTTTGTTGCGCACGGTGCCAACTACTTGACGAGAAGACTCAGCCCGTCCTAGCCTTGGTTCTCACATGTGTATTGCCTTGAAGAGAAAACCAACTCAAGCAACCATTCCTCTTCATATGAAAGAAAAAAAGATAGAGAGATAGATAGAGAGAGAGAGAGAGAGAGAGAGAGAGAGAGAGAGAGAGAGAGAGAGAGAGAGAGAGAGAGAGAGAGAGAGAGAGAGAGAGAGAGAGAGAGAGAGAGAGAGAGAGAGAGAGAGAGAGAGAGAGAGAGAGAGAACATGCAAATCCATGCAAAGCAGGTTTACCCTCCTCCATAGATCTCCCTTCTTGAGCTTTGATACCAATATAAGACCTAGGGATTGTGATGCCGGATCCACCACCCTACCACCCTACATATAGGCCGTACACAAAAAAATGAGATATTTGTGAGTGGTTGGATAAATTTGGTGACTTTGCTGAGGTAATTTCGGAAAAAGGACTTACCCGGAATTGAATCTGTTACTAAATCTGGTGCCTATTTTAGTAAAAACTACTTGAGAGGATTTAGAGGTCATTCAAAACTGGTTTTTTTTGGAAATAGTGGCCAGGAATCTTAATTTACAGTAGGGTATGATAGGTTTCGCATACCCGATTATAAGATTAAATAATGTTTTTTCAAACTTAACTCAACTTTTTTTACAAGTAAGATTGATCTTTTTTACCGGTGGCCTATTGTACTGAATCAGCTAAAAAGGTTATTTTGAGTACTGGCTTTGGGTATGGTGCCCTTGATGCTGACTGCACATATCGGACTGAGGTTAAATAAAATGCAAGTTTATAATTTACTGTTTTTTTCAGCATTGTCATATACTAAGAAGAATAGTGTTAGGTTCTGATTAACCTATCACTAAGTTCAAAGAGGTGATAGATTTCTGATGGCAGAAGTTCGGTCGAACCTTGGCTTCTCAAGTCTTTTTTAACTTCTTCTGCTGGCTTCTTTTTCTCATTTAAAGTATATAGGCCCTTGGCCTTACCTAACATCTTTTTAGTAGGTTTGATCTCAATACCATAGGGTAAATCATATATTGACCTTAAGTGGATCTTGGCTGGTGAAATCTGATGTTTTTAAATAGCAGACGTTTTTTACGGTTTTAACTAAAATGATACTTTGAATTTACAGATTACTTCAGTGTTATTGCCCTAACTTCTGATAGTTGATAGGAAGGAATGCATGATATGGTAGTTGAGCATGGCATACAGTTCCCTCTATCTGGGCATAACCTGAGATTGGAAAAAAAAAAATTCCGGACCGAGTCTAAGTTGGCTCACTATGACTAAATTGTCCAATATATTGTAGTATACATTTGTTAGCTAGCATACGGCAGCAGTAGGAATGACATAACATAATAGTAAGGAATTTTGGGATTAATGGTTATGAAATTTCTCTAAAGAAGGGGTATCTCAGTTAGGTAATAAGTGGTAAAAACTAAAAGTTTTGTTTTTCTTGGGGGATATCTCAGCCCGATTATAAAATAAGTCCCAAATAAAAGGCTCTATTACAAATGTTGTTGATATACAAGGTAGTGGGTATTTTTGATCTGGCCTGAGACTACTTCAAATGGAATAATCTAGTTAAGGATGAAGTTCTGGAAATTTGTTTTGCTACTTAAGTTTTTTTTAAAAAAAAACCTTAAGGTTGGTAATATTACGTTGTTTGAGAAAAAATAAAACAGAATTTATGGCTGCTCTATGGGGGTGGGTACCGTCTGTATCAGATTGGCTAATAAGCCAAGGATCTTCGTTCTTACCATTTTTTTTCAAAAAAAAAGAACAAATATTCAAGTTAAGGACTATGTTTTTTTTATGGGACATGGATAACAACTGGGATGCCCAGCATCACCTGCGTACAGTCACGTGCTAAAGAACTGTTTTATTGTGGCTATGGGTGCAGGTGAGGGCTGCCTTCCTTGATTAAAACGTGCAGTTCTTAACAAATGGTGGATCTCGTAGTGTGATACAAGATTTCCCAGACTTTGGGTTTAAGGATACTTGAGCTGTATTTTGTTATCTTCATTACCTTGTACATAATTTATTTTCAACTGCAAATAAATTACTGTGCAAAGCCACTGTACTTTTCTAGAAATGTTGTCTGTGAACAGTTAGTGTTCGTTTGCGTATAATTTTATAGATTTATAACTGCTACACACACAATAAACGCAAAAGAGAGATTGACCTAACAGTTTTTCTCTCTCAGACAATGACTCTAGAAACTTTCGCCTACGATAGTATAAAGTTTATACTCTAATAGGCAGGGGTACTATCACACAGTCTCTGTGGTTTTCTTTACCTGACTGGTGAAAAGGTTGATAGCACTACCATTCCACTTTATATTCATGCTTCTTACTTTACTTTAAAATACTATCATTTACATAAACTATTACTTCTGTTGACCAGGTCGTGGGAAAGATCACTGCAAGAATGAAAGTATGCTCTGACCCTGAAAAAAGAGCTCTGATTTCAGAGAAATTACGTCTAGCTAAAGAAATAGAAAAGACCGTCCCTTGTATCTCGCATAGGACTAGGCCTTATCTTCATAGGGCTGTAAAATTCAAAAAATGTAACACTTTGTATTAGATCTTCGGGTCTATGCTCCTAGACTATGGAATTCTAACTAATGATAATTTTGCAGATTGTTCCCCTTTCCCAAGGACTAGCTCTTCCTGTGGAACCCCTTTCCCTAGCCTCACTTCTTGTACTATAATGTATACAAGATAGAGAAGCTTCTACCCTAATTTATGATGCTTCGAAGGAGTCTAGTCTATCTCTTGTCCAACTGATTTCATTTGACCTATGGGTTAAAGTACTAGCTCTTCTTGTAAAAAATAAATCGGATGGTATCATCCTTTTGATGGAATTTACTTCAAATTTGGTTGGACTTTCCAAAGCACACATTCAAGACTTAGCGTCTTTTTCTTCCAAAGGTTTTGAATTGTCCAATCTTCTTAGAAAATTTTGTGGGCTTAGTCCCATCTTTGTTACTGCTCCCTCTACGCCTATTGTCCCTCCACCAAATAGCCTCTTCTGTAGAGATGCAGTTGCTTTAGAAGCAGTAAAGGAATTTCAAAAAGACCTTTGTTCACTCAGTGAAGCCTCACTTTTGGACATGGTACCGAAAGTCTCGAGGGCCTTTCCTTTTTTACCATCCCGACAAGTTGAGGTAGAATCCTTGGGAGTCGAGCATAGGTTGTGATTGTTTCCAAATAAAGGATTTCTTGCACCCATATCCATGGAAACCTGGGTCTTCCTTGCCAACTTGGCCCCTGCTACTATTGAGGAATGCAAACTTAAAGTTCTAAAAGGGATCCAGCTCTTGGACAAAGGGGATCTGATTAAAGCTCCTTTCAATATGAGTTTCCTTGATGACAAAAAATGTAGTTCGAATACAGGGCTATATGCAAGGACTAAAGGAGTGATGACCTTTAGTAAAAGCAGTGCTGATTACTACACCGAGACAGTGTGGAATGTGTTCAGGCCTTACCTTAAGTGTGCTTGCAGATTCTTGGACCCCAAAGCCTCTTGCGAGTCAAGCATAATTTGGTTTGACCATGCTATTTGGTATGCCCTCAACAATCTACCTAGTATCTTTCCGGATAAAGCAAAAGAATTTCACCTTTCCCTCTTTTGTTCTTGGCTTGGTGGTCAAGCGAAGGATCTGGTCTTAGCTCAAATTGCCTTTATTCAGTACAGAGCAATTATGCATGACACCCTTGAAGAGCTTGGATCTGATGGATGTGGGACTTTGCTTACCACTTATGGCAGCTTTAAAGGTATCAAAAGTATTGTTAGCCAAATTAAACCGAATATTGAAGAAGATGAATCTCTAGTTTCCAAACGTCTTAATACTCTTGTCTCTCTGGCGGCATCTTACACCTCTTTCCTAACCCCCTCTTCGAGTGATTCTGTGTTTGGAAGAGGGAGAGGTAGAAGTTTTGTGAGAGGTAGGGGTAGAAACCTACCAGTCAGAAACCTTTTGGATATGTAATATGCAGGATCGATGGATTGCTTGCAGAAGACGATACCTACCTCCAAAGGAAGAAGTGTGTAGTAAGATTTTCACACATTGCTTGTTTACAAGAAAAATTTTGGATTTCTTTACTCCCCAAGCTATCTTTGCAGAATGTTTTGGATATATTTTTGGGTCAAATTTATTACTAAAGGATGTGATGATTGGTTGGAAATACTCGCCGCCTATTAAGAATCTTTTTTATTCCATTACGTTTCTCCGTAATAATGAGATACCTATCTGCTCTTGCCATCTTTTTAAAAAATTCTGTAAAACTTCACTGAATTTGGTTTACATGTTTGTACATCTAACTTAGAAATCGTTTCGGATCCTCAAGTAAGGAGTCTATTGAGTAATGGCTTGAATCATATTCCTCCCTTTCCGCTAAATCCTCAAAGTGCCTTATCTGCACTACTTGAATGCCTGGCCAACTTGGCCTTAAAACTCCAACTAGAGGAGGAAGTTCACTTCCAACTTACATCAACTCTCAAAAGAATTTTTTGGAAAAAGATCATTCTTTTGCCACAAGTATGGCTAAGCACTGATACTACTTGGCTTACGCCAAAAATGAAGACCTCTATCTATGCTATTAAAAATAAATGGCTCATTATTGGCCTAGATAAAGAGTCAAACACTGCATCCGTTATATGTAAAAAATTGACTTTTGAGGCGGCCAGTTCAAGACTTAATAATGACGACTTTAGTAAACTTGATAACTCTCCGCTATATGTAGCTATAGCATTGAACAAGGAATTATCAGGACTCGGCTATAGTCCTGAATCTCTAAAAATTTCTGTACTCTTCCCAACATATAAGAATCATAAGCATAAATTTAGATGGATTTCTGACGCTTCAAATAGCCCGTTCTCTTGTGTTACAAATGATATCACCCACTGCTTAAATTTGGTCCTACTAGAAATAAAAAATATATGTTCCATCAAACACAGAGATATAAAGAGATTCAGAAATATAGACTATTGCCCTTTTTGGGTCATAAAAAACGCGGCTGAGGTGTTTATCAACCTCCTAGAAAGCATTTACTCTATCTTCACGGCAGACATAACTCAATGCTATGAAAATATCCCATTAGATGGGACATTGGGACTTTTTTATACCTTATCGTGTCTTATAAAGATTGCCTTTGCCCACAGAAAGGAACTTGGGTATACATGCATCTCACAAAAAGCGAATAAAGGATGGGTAAAAAAATCGAACAAATCTGCACCATTCAGCTTTAAAGAGGAATATCTTTATAAGTATATCCTTTGGCTACTGAATAACAGCTGTATCCAATTAGGAAATACCTGCTACAAACAAACTCTAGGAATCCCAATGGGGTTTGCATGCTCTCCGGTTATGTGTAATCTTTATCTCTGTTACTTCGAATATCAATGGCTCCAAAAAATATTAAATAACCCCGCAAGTAATTCGTTACTCACACATTTTGCACATTCATTCAGGTTTATGGATGACCTATGTAGCATCAACAACCCCATATTTGAGATTACTCTTAAAGATATTTATCCACCTTGCTTAAGTATTGAACCTACATTCTCCGAGAGAGTACTATGGCAGGATAAATGGATCGTTTCTAGAACACACTTCTTGAATATTGAGTTTACTTTGACTTCCCCATTTTTGGGAAATTTTTACACTAGTTTTTTTTTGGAAAAGAGATAATCTTAAACTTGTGTCCTGTGAATTTACGAAGAAAAAAAGAAATAGACCATACAAAAATTCTCTACACACTTGTCTAGGAATGCTTTTTCTTATAATGTATGCCTCTTCCGACTGTTTTAAAGCATATGAAGAGATTGAAACTTTGATTACCAAGTTCATTAAGAACGGGTTTACAAAAAAAGACCTTGTTGCATGCATCTGCAACTCCTAAGAAAAACACAACTGGACCTACCTCAAGTTTGACTTACATAAACTGATAAGTCTGCTTAAATCAGAATAAATCTAACCTCAACATAGCTGGTTGCGAATTAATACAAACACTTCTTGAGGTGGTAGGCCCCTATTCTATGAGGTCTACTACCTCATAGGATAAGGTGCCTGGGAATAGGTGGGCACACACACACACACACACACACACACACACACACACACACACACACACACACACACACACACACACACACACACACACACACACACACACACACACACACACACACACACACACAAGATGTCATGGGACAAAAGAAATCTTAGATAATGAGCTTTGCATCTACATCTCTATTATGCCGCCCATCACATGATCACACAAACAACTATCACAGTAGAAGCAAGTATTTGGCCTCTCTGCCAAAGGCACGATACGAGTCGCCAAGGCTACCCCATACTCCCGAGTGTGGTGAGTACAGTTAAAATATCCTCGTAGCTGATGACCATAACTATGGTATAGGAAAATCTTTTGAGGAGGTAGAAACTGGGCTAGTAGATATAGCCGATCTGAAAAACCAGGCTTTATGGAATGCTCGATATAATAATACTTAGGCCCTAGACGCACTGCTTCAGTAAGCATCGCCAATCGGATATTATTTTTGAAATGTTCACGACCCCAAAGTGTCACTCTGGTCACTCGATCCTGATATGTCCACCACTTTTTTTGAGAAACAGAGGTTCCTACCTGCGGGAATAGATGCTGTTCATAACGGAGTAATGTTGCTCGACGTATAGATTCATGTGACATAAAGAGATGTGTAGTTGCTATGAAAAAAACTTGGTCATGATAGTAGGCCATAATACACCAAGGATGCAAAATAGATGAAGAATGCCAAACTCTGGAATGATACTCTATACTTGGGGCTTTATATTTGACCAACCATCTCTAATAATTTTTTTAAAGAAAAATAGGAAAGTGTGCCTAATATGGTGTTGTATCTCACACTTTAAAAGGTGGTTTTTTTCACATTATTGTGCGGGTGGAAGCCTTGCATAGGGCATGGATAGCATGTATAAATACCTACTATATAACAGAGACCTGATACAACTTACTTGCTATGGGTCTAGACCTTGGTATGAATATAGGAATCATTCCTATTTAAATTTTACCTTGGGGTGATGTAGTCTGTCTGACCGGGCTTTACAATTAAACAGTTGAAAACCATTTACTCTGGAAATGATACTCGAGATTTGTTTCTTTAACCAACCATTTAGAATTAAAATAGGTTATTAACTCCTGTGACTTATTATGATTTGGAATGTTTTCCCAAAAATATATCATATACTCACAATATAGAAAGGTGTTTTACACTAAGGAAATGCTAAAACCTAAGGTCATGCTAGGATAGCAGATAAAAATACATACTGGGGTGTAAATACCCGACACCGTATATAATCGCTTCTAGTCAATAATATCGGGCTTTTTACTATGGGAATATATGCTATCTTATACGATTGTGGAGGAGACTGTCCGACTTGGCTTCACATTATTCCGTCTCAGTACAAATCCTTAATTTTTTGTAAGCGTGGCTTATGGTCCTTCTTGCATCCACTGCACGCCACCGCTTAGGTTTTTGTGGAAAGGCCGGCGATGAAAGACTTCTCCGCCATTTTTTCTTGAGCAGTAGGTGCTGATTTTGTGGAAACTTACCTGCTAAACCTCTGGATTCTGCCACCAGATCTTAGGCTATGGGGGATACTGGTGTACGTGCCTGGACTGACGTCCTCGATTGGGGGCTTAACCGGTCGAACTCAACTGTCTCGTCTGCTGCAGAGGAGCATCAACTATTTAAACTTGACTTCTAAGGTGATTTATCATACTCATATAGCTGCGTCTCTGTTATCATTTTTTTGCGTGTGTTAGTTCAAAACCTTGTGTATTCCATCTACTGGTGGTTGTGGCTCAAACATGCCGAAAAAATCGGAGAAAGCCAGTGTGGAGGCGTCATCGTCTCCTAATCTTCAGCTTAACAGAAATTTTCTGTCTTGCTCTAGGGAATTTCTTTAAACACTATGTAGCTTTGCTGAGACTGTTTTTTGGGATTTAAAAAAAAAAACCTGTTAAATAGTTTCCGGATACTGAGCTTTCATGTGAATGGTGTAAGAGGAGATATAAGATTGGCTTGCTTTGTCATCAATGCAAGTTATGGTTTTGCTTTGACTAATGTGGTATGGGTGTGTGAAATCAGTGGAAGGGGAAAGAAAAATATGGTTTTTTATATCGTTTTTTGAGGGGATTAGTCTGACACTGTCGGCTATGGAATAAAATGACTTGAGCATGTCTAATGGCATGATTATGGAGCGGACTGCATTGGAAAAAGTAAAGTTAAGCTGGGTTTATTCAACTATTTGATGTATGTCTCGCTGGTCTTTACATAGAGACAGAAATTCACAAAGTTTTAAAAAAATAATAAGCTAAAAATAGTGTGCATATAATGTCAGAAACATATGTCTGCTGTAAAACTAAGGAGTCGGAGTACAATTTTTTACATGTGCTGACCTCAAACTGAATAGACTCAGATTACAGGTATCAAATGTTTGGAATGAAGAAACTTTGAATAAATTAAAGGATGTTTTCTGATTTGCTATTGGATACTGACCTTTTTCTTGTGTCAAACTGAAATTATCTCTTACTCTAGAGACTGTCAAGTGTTATCCTTTTGACTGATGGTGTTTGTTTTCATAAAATAAACAAAAAAATATAATAGATATATAACCTGTTTCTGGAATCTGACTCTTACTGGTAAGGGAAGAAGCGTGAATGGCTCAAGTTAAACTAAGAATTACCTCCTAATCTTGAGGTTAACAGAAATTGTTTTTTGATCCCTATATTTTGCCTAAAAAAAACCAGGTTAGTAGACGGTTTTCTCTTGCTCCGGTGACTGTTCTTAAAAAATTCATAGGGAGAAAAGTATATGGTAAAGTATGAAAATTTTGATAAGATTGGAATGGGGTTTTGCTTCGACTAAAGATGTGTTTTTGATATGTAAAGTATTGGGAGACTGGCTCCGAAACATGGCTCTTCCTGGTTATGAAGAAAGCGTTAAAAAAACCCAGTATCTACTGAGTAAAGTTTGATGGAAATGATTTAAAAAAAAGGGGGGGGGGACTGTCTAACTGGTTTTTTTGTGTCCTATAATTTTTTTTTGAAAAAAAAAGCAGGCGGCCAAGTGTATGTCTTATCTTTTGACTGCATAAAAATGGGGATGGTGGGGTATTAAAAAGACATGAAGGGTATATAATGTTGACTCTGGTAATATTGTTACTCAAATGGGTAATGTACTCATGAACGGTGTACTGCAGATCTGAAAATAACCTGTCTTACACAAAAAAATGAGATATTTGTGAGTGGTTGGATAAATTTGGTGACTTTGCCGAGGTAATTTCGGAAAAAGGACTTACCCGGAATTGAATCTGTTACTAAATCTGGTGCCTATTTTAGTAAAAACTACTTGAGAGGATTCAGAGGTCATTCAAAACTGGTTTTTTTTGGAAATAGTGGCCAGGCATCTTAATTTACAGTAGGGTATGATAGGTTTCGCATACCCGATTATAAGATTAAATAATGTTTTTTCAAACTTAACTCAACTTTTTTTACAAGTAAGATTGATCTTTTTTACCGGTGGCCTATTGTACTAAATCGGCTAAAAAGGTTATTTTGAGTACTGGCTTTGGGTATGGTGCCCTTGATGCTGACTGCACATACCGGACTGAGGTTAAATAAAATGCAAGTTTATAATTTACTATTTTTTTCAGCATTGTCATATACTAAGAAGAATAGTGTTAGGTTCTGATTAACCTATCACTAAGTTCAAAGAGGTGACAGATTTTTGATGGCAGAAGTTCGGTCGAACCTTGGCTTCTCAAGTCTTTTTTAACTTCTTCTGCTGGCTTCTTTTTCTCATTTAAAGTATATAGGCACTTGGCCTTACCTAACATCTTGCTAGTAGGTTTGATGTCGATACCATAGGGTAAATCATATAGTGACCTTAAGTGGATCTTGGCAGGTGAAATCTGATGTTTTTAAATAGCAGACGTTTTTTACGGTTTTAACTAAAATGATACTTTGAATTTACAGATTACTTCAGTGTTATTGCCCTAACTTCTGATAGTTGATAGGAAGGAATGCATGATATGGTAGTTGAGCATGGCATACAATTCCCTCTATCTGGGCATAACCTGAGATTGGAAAAAAAAAATTCCGGACCGAGTCTAAGTTGGCTCACTATGACTAAGTGGTCCAATATATTGTAGTATACATTTGTTAGCTGGCATACGGCAGCAGTAGGAATGACATAACATAATAGTAAGGAATTTTGGGATTAATGGTTATGAAATTTCTCTAAAGAAGGGGTATCTCAGCTAGGTAATAAGTGGTAAAAACTAAAAGTTTTGTTTTTCTTGGGGGATATCTCAGCCCGATTATAAAATAAGTCCCGAATAAAAGGCTCTATTACAAATGTTGTTGATATACAAGGTAGTGGGTATTTTTGATCTGGCCTGAGACTACTTCAAATGGAATAATCTAGTTAAGGATGAAGTTCTGGAAATTTGTTTTGCTACTTAAGTTTTAAAAAAAAAAACCCTTAAGATTGGTAATATTACGTTGTTTGAGAAAAAATAAAACAGAATTTATGGCTGCTCTATGGGGGTGGGTACTGTCTGTATCAGATTGGCTAATAAGCCAAGGATCTTTGTTCTTACCATTTTTTTTCAAAAAAAAAAGAACAAATATTCAAGTTAAGGACTATGTTTTTTTTATGGTGACATGGATAACAACTGGGATGCCCAGCATCACCTGCGTACAGTCACGTGCTAAAGAACTGTTTTATTGTGGCTATGGGTGCAGGTGAGGGCTACCTTCCTTGATTAAAACGTCCAGTTCTTAACAAATGGTGGATCTCGTAGTGTGATACAAGATTTCCCAGACTTTGGGTTTAAGGATACTTGAGCTGTATTTTGTTATCTTCATTACCTTGTATATAATTTATTTTCAACTGCAAATAAATTACTGTGCAAAGCCACTGTACTTTTCTAGAATTGTTGTCTGTGAACAATTAGTGTTCGTTTGCGTATAATTTTATAGATTTATAACTGCTACACACACACACACACACACACACACACACACACACACACACAATGAGAGACGACTCCATTCTACTCACGGGAATTCCTAGCATTTTTCATTGCTCATGATGTTGCCAATGTTTCCATTGTCATGATGTTTCCAATACTAATACTTCCACTAATCCACTAACTTGCTAACTCAAGAGATTTCCATGCACCATATGGTAGTTTGCACTCCGTCACACATGCCTCACATCATGATCTCTCTCTCTCTCTCTCTCTCTCTCTCTCTCTCTCTCTCTCTCTCTCTTCCCCTTAGATGTTGGTGTCATCTCTAGATTATCAGTGTGAGTATGAGGAAGAAACAATTTTGATATTCTCATGATTTTGTGTTGATTTTCTTCCTCTCCCTAGCTCTCCATTTGGGGATGTGCTCGCTAGTATTTTCCATGCCACTTTGTCGAGGGTTTTGTTGAGTGTCTCACGCTACACCGCCTCCACTCGCCAGCTATTCTTGCCAACAACCTACAACATAGACCACTCACATGTATTACCTATATCACTATTTTGAGTGTGCTCCTCCTACTCCATGTATTGTAAAATGTTTTCTCATTGGATGCGCTAGATAGTGCATCATTTCTATCATCTTTACCGTTTGTATATGCATCCTAGCCACATCCCAAGCTAGGTGGTGCCCCTAATGTATATCTCCCATGATGAGGCCATCATGCATAATCTTGGTGTAGAGGCCATTGGGTTTGTTTTTCACTTGTACCTCTCATTTGGTGCCCCCACCGAGGAGGGATTTGCAAAGACCTTTAGTTAACAAAGAGTAGCGATGCATAACGTCAATCATGGACAAGTCGCTATAGGAGTTTTTAAACTAGAGGATTAAGATGATGAGACTATGGAAGCACTTAAGGCCTTCATAAAATGCTACTGCTGAGTTGTAGCATCTTCAAGATCCAAGAAGTAAGCTCCACATGTCAGATTGCTCGTGCTAATCGCAAATCAAGAGCATTATGGGGGAGGGCTACAATGTGTCATCACTACTATCAATTGAAGCATTTCTCCAATGAGTGCCAATAGAGAAGGTGAAGAAAGAATGGTGAGTTTTGCTTTTGAAAACCACATCAACACTCTCACATCAGTCAAATTTTGTGTAGCACCAAGGGTTTTCTCATTAGGAAGAGAACGGGGTCTAAGAGGGCCTTTTTATTTGGTAGTGTAATGGAGTCAAACCTCTAGTATTAAGAAAAAAATCAAAGGACAAATTCTGAATTCAAATAGGAAAAATGGCTAGTTTATTTGAATTCAAATTTTACCCCCAAAATGAAATTAAAATCTAGCGGGCGAAACCATATCATGTAACATATCTACAAAAAGAACTCAACATGTAGATTACACATCTATTATCTTCCCTCAAATTGGAGATCATATGTAGGAGTTATGAAATGCCAAAAATCATAAAGTTGTCCACCCCGTTTTTTGGGGGGGGAAAGTGCATCCTTTGACCACTCTTACACACCCATCATTCTTGCACACATGGCATGCATCTATTTGTTGTCAAAGTGTTAATCACCTTTGTAATCTCATGGAAAATAAAGAGGCCCTCCTAGACCTCATTCTCTTTCTAACGTCTCCAATGGTCGAAGAAGAATCATCAACTACATGAACCCCAAAGTCCAAGACACAAAGTTTGAAGCATTTGGTGGAAGAAAATGGACCTAATAGAGAATAAAATAAACCCTACTATTGAGCCCATGTGATAGGCAGTTTTTTGCTGAAGTGATCCCCCCAAGCTAGAGGCATACTCGGACAAACATCACATCACCAACGTGAGAATCAATGGGTATGTCATGACCATCCTGCACAACCGTGGAAGTTAATTTCAACCAACTAACCACTTGTAAAAATTCTTGTTTTACCCTACCTATCACTAACCTCATCTTTCCTTGTAATTTTAAAACCAAAATTCATTGTATATTCTCCTTCTCTCTCTAGCGGTGCCCCCACCCCTGACTAGAGAGCATCTAGTTGCATCATCATTCCTAAATAATGCCAAGGAAATGGTCTTCCTTGTGATTTCATTCCATGCGCCTGGGCCATCGTTGTCTGCCATTAAAAATTGTGAAAGATTCCCTCCTCTCTACCTTTATAAGGAGGGTTAGAGAACACTATCAAGGCAATCATCATTGCCACACTACCACTCTAAGAGAGAGACATCACCAAAGAACACACCACTGCAAAGACATGAGATATAAGTGAGGTAGCACAAGATCATAGTGGGATGAACGACCACTCACCACATGTACTCGCATAGGAAACATGCACTAAGGTAGAAGGCACCATGAGCACTATAGGGAAATGGGTGACGACTCCATTCTACTCATGAGCATTACTAGCACTTGTCATTGTTCACGATGCTGCCGGTGTTACCATTTTCATGATGTTTTGAATACTAATATTTCCGCTAATCCACTAACCTGCTAACTTGGGAGATTTCCATGCACCATATGGCAGTCCACACTCCATCATACATGCCTCGCATCACAAACTCTCTCCCCCTTTCGCTTCCCATTTAGATGTTGGTGTCATATCTAGATGATCATCGTAAGTATCATTAAGAAATGAGTTTGTTCTTCTCATGATTTTGTGTCGATTCTCTTTCTCTCCCTAGCTCTCCATTTTGGGATGTGTTTGCTAGTGTTTTTGCATGCCACTCTATCCTTGGTTTTGTTGAGTGTCTTACGCTACAATGCCTCCACTAGCCAGCTATTCCTATCAAAAACTTGCAACATAGACCACTCACATGTGTCACAAATATCATTGTTTTGAGAGTGCTCCTCCTACTCCATGTATCATAAAGTGTTTTCTCATCATCTAAGCTGGACGGTGCATCATTTCTATCATCTTGGTTGTCTGTGGTTTCATCCTAGCTGCATCCCAAGCTCAGTGGCTCCCCTATTATGTATCTCCCATGATGAGGCCATCATGCATAGTCTTGGTGTAGAGGCCACTGGGTACTTTTTTCTCTCACCATTAATCTCTAATTGTAAAACTATTTTACCTAGAATTGTTATAGATTCCTACCTTCTTCGGAATATGTTTGTTTTGGTTGTTAGGAATCCAATCTTGGTACTTGTGTAGTTGAAAGCCTTCTACTTAAGTGGCCTTTTGGCTCTTGTTTTGGTATTGAAAATAAAGATACTTTTTGCTGGTATCTGACTGTGTCCTTGTGGAATTATGAGCTCTCTCTCTCTCTCTCTCTCTCTCTCTCTAGTATTGTACTTTTTCTTGCTACTAACTATGCAATGCTAAGTAATGATATTGATCCGAGCCTATCACAAATTTTTGTTTATCATATTTTGTTGGTTTTCCTTGCTTCTAGAGGTTTACAATAAAAGAAAGAGTGAGAACAACCTCTTGGAAAAATTTAAAAAAAATGATTTGATAGGAATTTTTTCTTGACTAGTTCACCGGATGTGAAAGGTAGAGGGAGAACCTAGTGGTAAAGGGAAGGGAAAATATGTAAATGTGAAAAGAAAAGATATGATGTGGTTGTGGAGCCATGCACCCATGATTTAAGGGTCATGAGTGGCTCATATCATCATGGCTTTGGAGCTATATGATGATTCAAACAAATGGGACCCAAGTGGAAGACTTGGTAAAGGAAGGAACCAGACACATGATTTTTCTGAATTTTTAAAAAATACTTCCACTCCGATCCAAGAAAAGTTGTCTTCATCAAAGTTGTAGCTAATGAGCTGGAGATTTTGGCCATATTTTTTTTATAATTTTTGCATCTACGGTCTAGGAGACATGGCCAAAATGGCGGACGCCAGTTTTTTCAACTGTGGTGGAGACCACCCCCTCTACCTTTACACACACACACCCTTCCTTTCCCACATTGAGACCTTCTCTAAAAATCAGCCATTAGTCTTCTCACCCTCCTCTCCTTCCTCCTCTCTCTCAAGCTCAAAAACCCATCAAAATTCCTCTTCTAATCACCTCTCAAGTCATGCTTAATCTTGTTGTAATTCATAAGTTCTCATTCAACCCCTTTCTATTATTACTAGATATGTATTGATTTTATGTAGATTCTTTACATTTTAAAATAAGGAAGCTCTTGGACTCAAGCTATGGAGGAAGGAGTGAAGACAACACAAGTGATGATGGAGCTAATTGGTCAACAAATCACTTCGAAGGAGCTTCTTCATTGGTTGAATGTCCCTAATCAAGCTTCATTTGTACAAATTACACTTGGATCTTAACCTCACTCCTAATCACTCTCTTTCCTATATAAAGAGGCCTTCCCCTTTGTAATTTCAAGCCTCCCTCAGCCCCATTGAGTCTTTGTATCACTCACCATGAGCCCATAAGCTCATTCATTCACTCTATTCTTGCACATTCTAGAGTGCAAATTGTTTCATGCTAGTAACCTCTCCTCCTCTTACTTATGTTAATTAAGAGAAATCTTTTATATGTGTGTGAGAGTGCTTGATGTGATCTTGGCTAATCTTTGAGTGGTTGTTTGGTAATCTACATGACTATTTGTGTTGGGAGTGTTTGAAGTCATCCATTCCTTGTACACACACTAAGGTTAATGCTTCATTCATAGTGATCTTTTTCTCCCTCTCTCTCTCTCTCTCTCTCTCTCTCTCTCTCTCTCTCTCTCTCTCTCTCTCTTTGTGTAGCGGTCCTAGCCCACGCTTCCAAGACTAGGTGGTGCCCTTATCTCATTTCCCTTGTGGCGCAATGGAGTTTGTTTTGGTGTAGAGGCCGCCATTCCAAATTTCCTTCGTCAATATCTATATGTGAGCCGATAATCAATATTTTTGTACCAAGCATATGGAGCTTGTGTCAAATCACTTAGACACTTCTTAAGCCTGCACACCTTGTTTTTTTGTCCTTTTTGAACAAAAGTAAGAGGAAGTACTACATACACTTCCTCATGCAAATCAACAATAAAAACATAGTCCTTATAGCCAACTCATAGAAATTCCAACTATTATGAGATGCAATGCACGAATTCTATGAATGGTAGTCATCCAACAAGTGGGAGAAAAAGTCTCATCGAAATAAAATCTCTTTTCTTGAGCTTTGCCCTTTTTCCACAAATCTAACATTATAGCTATCAAAACTATCATCAAATTAATGTTTTAACATGAAAACCAACTTAGCACCAACCTTTTGCGAGGAGAAAAGACCATGTGCTATTGTTCACAATAGCATCATTCTCAAATTGCATTGCAACCAACCTTTTCTTTTGTGCTTGATCAAAGGATAGAGGTTCTTTCTCATCATTACATACTAGACACAACCAAGAAATAACAATCTGATGCATAAGAGGCATGTTGAAAAACTGAAAGAGTACAACTTGACAAAGGTGTACCCAATTTACTGTCACATAAGGTTTGCACCGACCATCTTGGCATACCTATAGAATGCTTATTTGTAGCCCTATCCTTATCAATTATATCACATCAAAAAATGGTTGATTTATAACATCACTTGAAACATGCATAGGCTACAAATGTGCCTCGTTAGGACTCAAATTTTTACTCCCACCATTGAATAGAGACAACAACGTATCATCTATATTTTGTGAGCTCATATCTATCTCCTTCCTTGGAGCATGCTAACAAGGGTTGAACTACACCTTTCACAAAAACAACACCTTGACTAATCAAAATACTCTTTAATTGTGGATGATCCAACTAGTAACCAAGTATTATCATACAATTTCTATGTTGTTGCTTAGGTACCAGAGAATAATATAAGAAACCAAACACATGAAAGTACCATATCTCATTGAGAAATAATTCACTGTTCTTTCCATTTACATAACACTTGCTTTGCAGTTCTTCAAAGACCACCTTTAAGTGCTCTTTATGCTCTTCCAAAGTGTGAGATTAGATGCATGTATTGTCAAAGAATACTCTTGTGTATGCCCTATGATTTTGAAAGAGTTTTTCTATCAACCTATTAAAGGTTGTGAAAGCATTGGTAAAGCTAAGTGATTATAGGTATTCATACAACCCAAATTGTGTACAAAAATGTGGTCTCATATATGTCATTGTCATAAAATCTAATATCTAACCAGCCAAATGATTTTCTCATATTAAACTGATCATTTAATGTTAATCTCAACACGGGGCCAATGGTAATGGGGCCCATATGAGAGATGGTCTATCAAAGAGCAAGGCTAACAAATGGAGCATAAATACCTTAGGGTGAGCTTCAGTGAGACCTCCAATAGTTAGTGTAAAAGTCCTTTGACCTTAGGTAAGCTAGGGCTAGGCTTGAGGTGGGAACCCGATCCAAGATTAAGGCGCTTGATGTGCTTGATGACTAAGGTGCTTGATGACTGAGGCGCTTGAGGTGCTTGATCATTGCAATGCTTGAGGTGCTTGTCATGCTTGAGAAGCTAGGGTTGTACTCGAGGTCGGAACCCGGCCCAATCTTGAGGGGCTTAGGGCCAAGCTTGCGGTGGGAACCGGGTCCAAAGTTGAGTGGCTTGAGGTGTGCAAAAGTCAACACTAATTCCTACAAGGAGGGGGCAAGCCCTATAAGAGGGGGGATGAGAGAGAACACACACACACACACACACACACACACACACACACACACACACACACACACACACACACACACACACACACACACACACACACACACACACACACACACTCACAAGGCATGCTTGGTACAAAGAAAGAAAAAGGGACATTTGTCAAGTTCCTCCTCATGTTTCCCTCATGGTGTGCCTGAAGCCTATTGGTTGGCCACCCAAGGGGTCCAATGATAATTTAGAATATTTAATTAATTGTTTTTACATTTATCAAGTTCTCTCTCTCAAAGGGGAAAGGGGGACACTTGTCCCAAGGCTACCCTTGGTACTTGATTTACCTCCTGCTTGTGATTGGCTAGGCCTGGAGGGGTCCATTGAGCTTCAAGCATAAGCTACAAGGGGGGATCCACCAAGGAAGCTAGGGGCATGCTTGGGGGCTATACTCTCCCACACACACTCACACACACTCTCATTGTGTGAAGTGAAAAATGCAAGAGCTCCCTCTCCTTCTCCAAGCAAGTAGAGAGGTTGAGAGCCTACACCAACACTCTTGGCTATGGAATGCAAATCCAACCAAGAGCCATTCTTCAATGCTTAAGCTTGCCATCTTCTCCATCTTCATAACTATGCTATTATGTATGCTAGCAAGAAGAGTGATGATAAGTGAGGAACTAGTTCTTTCTCCTATGAAATCTTTCTTCTTCCCCTTCCCTACCCTCATTCCCTGCTAGCTCTCTCCACCTTTGAAGGTGTATGAGGTCTTGGGACTGAGGCTTGGGATAGTTAATGATTTCCACAAAGTTTATGTTATGCTTGTGATGCATGAACCTTTCCATCTTCATAGCATCACCTAGGTCACAAGGAACACAAAGATTGTATTGTAACAAGTCTCTCTTGATGGCAGAAATCATGATACAAATGCCTATTGGAGGGGAGACCTCCGGCTCCACATAAATCCGGTCAAGTGTTGTCATGTTGTCTAAATTCTCTCTCTTGCAAAAGTATTGTTCATGCCATGCCAAGTTAACTAGATGCTATGTTTATGTTGCTATCTTCAATTATGATCATCCGCTATGATCACAAAGTAATTTCTCAAAAGTACTCTCTCTAATTTTGCTACTCTCAAGTTAATAAGACAATTCCATTACATTGGTATCAAAGCATTTGGTTTCTCTTTTCTTGCTTAAGAAGAGAGGTCCTTAAGTAGCCTATAAATGGTTGATTTTGTATTAATTATATTAGGGTAAGTGGAATTGGGATCTATTATCGATTTTGTTGAGCCCACTATGTGGGATATGGTGCACACCTCATGAGCTTTGGACTTAATAATGGAGTCTTTTTAGACTTGCCTACGGATTTACCATTATTGAGCCATAAGAAGTCAGAAAGGAGCTAGCCCTACACAACTCTGCTATGTTAGGCCTACTCTACTACTCTCTATAATTAACCACTTTGAGCCATGGGTGTAGATACTTAAGAGCCGATTTTCAAAGGCTAAAACGAGTGGAAACTAAGGTTTTGAATTGCCAAAGCATACACTAAGCACGTACACAAATTTTGTTAACAAGGCTGACAATAACCAAGAGATTAGAATGAACATTGATAGCTTTGATTTTTCACATGAAGGTGCTAATGAAGATGATCCCATGTTTGTGAATTATCTCGTAACTAGGTTGCAGCAAGCTATGGGCAACCCTGCTTTGCAAGCCAAAATTACTCAACAACTTTGCGCTTATGGGATCTCCTTTCCTCTCCAAGAGGAGAGAGATCTTAGGAGGACTCTTGAAGAGACCCCCAAAAGAAGACTCTCTCCCATACGAGAGGAGGAATCCAAAGAGCAAGAAAGCAATGAAATTTTAAGTTCCTCTGAAGATGTGGCTCCACGAAGACGACCAACCACTCCTCCCAAGAGGAAAAGAGCAACACACAGTCCTTCTCCTCATCACTCCGAAAGGGAAGAGAGGAAAAAAAGGAAGAAAAGGGCAAGAAAGAGGTCACCCTGTTCTCCTTCTTCTTCACCTTCCTCCTCTTCCAATGAAAGCTATTGCTATTCTCCTAGAGAATACAAGAGAGGAGGACATTGTAAATCATACCCTGCATGGCAAAGGTCACAAAAGCTAAACAATTCAATGAGGGAGGAAAGAGTATTTCTTGTCTCACCTATGATGACACCTTTGGTGCTACCGACAAAGTATTGGCATTCAGCCAACAATTTGATGCGGCATTTTGAGATGAAGGCTTTACAGAGTCCTCCAAGCTACGTTATTTAGCCATGCACTTTCAAAAATCAACTCGTCAATGATGGCTAGCTTTCATGGCAACGGAAAAGCCCCAAAGACATGGAAAATTCTACAAGTTTCCGTCATGAAGCAATTCCTTGCAAGTGATGCAAAGAACAAAGTGCTTATACTGAATGGTGCAGCTTGAATCTTCTCTCTCATGAGTCTATCCACAAGTATGTAGACAAGTTTTGGGATTTACATCTCAAGGCTACTGTCTTCCAAAAGATAGACTTCACCGAGAAAAAGCAACAATTTTCTGCAGGATTACCTGAAGAGATGGCTGAATATGTCAACTCTCAATGGCCTGGTTCTATCACCGAAGTAATCCATCACACTATGGTTTCTTCACGCATCAATTTCCAACAAGGGCCTAGACGGAATGGCAAGCGCATGGAAAACAAAGATAAAAATGATGCAAAGGGGAAAACCAATGATCAAAATTCTTCCCAAGGCACTTCCAACAACAACAACAACAATCAGCCCAAAGGAGAAGGGAGTTTACAAAGGCAAAAACAAAATCTCTCCTGAAGAGCTTGAAGATTTTTGCAAGGACCATAAGTGTTTCAAGTGTGGGGAGCAAGGACGTGGCTATCGTTCTTGCCCCAATAAGAATGCTCGCAATGAGACTCCTAGGGATTCCACCATCGAAGCTCCAAAAGAGGATGCTCATTGCAAAGGATCATCACTTTCCTATGCTTGGGGAAAGGTAAGGGAGCATGATGCTTGCAACTTGTTTGACCCTGGCTCTACTCACAACTTCATATCAATGGAGTTGGCCACCAAGTTGGGCATTCAAGCTTTTGAGATGGGAGATATTGTAATGGATGACACAGGTTTTAAGGGATAACAAGTCTTCGTTACTCCCTTGATTGGGAAGTTGAGGCCTCATGTGCAAAGCTATGTCAACAAAGAAGACTTTTTCATATCTCCTCTCCAACATGAGGATCCTAGGGGCGCCATGGTTTGATCACATGGCTTCCAATATGAAGTTCATTAAATGGAGAATCTAGTTCACCTATAGGGGAAAGAACATGTATATAGATGCTAGTGAGCGTGGTCGCACTATTCCACTTGTAAATCCTCCTCCTTTTGATAAATCAATGAAGAGCTCAGTCTTACATGATTTTTGTCATTAAAAGATCCTAATGTTTCATCAAATGTAAATGGTAGGAATCAAGAAGAGTTAGACTTGTCTAATTTTCTAAAAGGATTCTAAGATGTGTTCATCAATGATAACCCTATGGACTTACCTCCAAAACGAGGGGATGGTGACCATCGCATTGAGCTCCTTCCAAGAAGCTCATTACCTAACAAGCCTCCTTATCGAGTCTCACAAGCTCAACAAGAGGATATCATGAGGCAAGTACAAGAATTGGTAGACAAAGGGATGGTGAGGCCTAGTTCCTCTCCCTTTTGTTCTCCAGTCCTTTTAGTGCAAAAGAAAGACGGTACATACCGTATGTGTGTGGACTATAGAGCACTAAACCATATCACTATCAAAAACAAATTTCCCGTGCCTCAGGTAGAAGATCTATTTGATAATCCACTACAAGGATCTACCTACTTCAACAGGATTGACCTTAAAAATGTCTATCATCAAATAAGGATAGTGAATGAAGATATCCTAAAGACCGCAACGTTTGGCCTTTATGAATATCTATTCATGCCTTTTGGCTTGACTAATGCACCAGCTACGTTCAATTGTCTAATGGAGAAAATGTTTAGACCCTACTACATATTCACTGGAGTGTTCTTTGGAGGAACATAAGCAACATCTCCAAGTGATTTTTCTAGAATTAAGGGAGAACAAGCTTTTCCTCAACCAAAAGAAAAACGAAATTTTCCTTCAAGAGATTCAATACCTAGGTCATATTATCACTCAAGATGGTATCCATATGGATCCATCAAAGTTAGAGTTAATAAAAGCATGGCCTAATCCAAGGAATCTACATGAGCTAAGAGGCTTTATTGGTATGTGTGCATACTATAGACACTTCATAGAAAAATTCTCTCAAATAGCAGGACCATTACATGACTTAACAAAGAAGAATGTTAAGTATTTATGGACTGCTAAGGAGCAAAATTCTTTTGACAAGCTCAAAGAGAAGCTTACCTCCCAACCAATCCTCATGCTTCCGGATCTCTAAGCCATTAGAGGTCCAATGTCATGCTTGTGGTGATTGCCTTGGAGAAATTTTGCTTCAAGAAGAGCATGCCATAGCATATGAGAGCCGAAGACTCAATACAGATGAACATGTCTTAGGTATTTATGAGAAAGAGATTTTAGCTGTTCTACAAGCCTTAGACACGTGGAAGCATAATTTATTGGGGACTCCATTTATTCTACAAATCAACCAACAAAGTCTCAAGTATTTCATGATGCAAACCAAGCTTTCCAACAAACAAATGAGGTGGGAAAATTTCCTTTCGCAATTTAATTTCCATATTACTCACATTGCTTATAAGCACAATCAAGTGGTCGATGCACTTTCACGACGACCAAAAGTCAATGCGGTGTCTATTGCTACTCACAATGATCTAATTCTATGATAGATGACTATGCTACTAACCCTGACTTTAGAGACATAATGTTAGCCCTTGTTTTGGGGAAGAAAGAGGCGCCATTCAACTTACAGGATGGTTATCTCTCCACGGCAATAGGCTATGTATTACCCATTCCCTTTGTGAGAAAGTTATGTATGAATCCCATGCTCCTCCCTATGCGGGGCATAGAGGCATTCAACATACTATCCAAGGAGTAGAAACGTACTTCTAATGGCCTACCATGAAAGTGGACATACAAAAGTATGTTTCAAAATGTGTAGTATGCCAAAAGACCAAGTACGATAGAGGGAAGAAACTTGGATTACTCCAGCCATTGCCTATCCCAAATTCACCATGGGAGAGTATATCCATGGATTTCATCTTTGGATTACTCAAGTCTATCCCTGGGAATATGGGAATATGGACAATAATCAACAGGTTTAGCAAGCAAGCACACTTTGTTCCTGTCAAAAAAACTATTAAGGCACACCAAATGGAAACTCTCTTCATATCACAGGTTTTCAAACACCATGGATTACCAATATCCATCACGTCAGATAGAGATCCTAGAATCACTTTGGAAAGGTCTCTTTGAAAATCTAAGAAAAAGATTGAATTTCTCGTAATTTTTGGAAAGGTCTCTTTGAAAATATAAGAACAAGATTGAATTTCTCTTTGGCCTATCACCCACAAACGGATGGCCAAAGTGAGATAGCCAATCTTACGATACTTGATCTACTCAAGACTTATGTTACCGAAGTAGATTAACGCTTAGAATGGGAAAATTACTTACCTCTTGTAGAGTATGCCTAAAATAATACTGTACATACTTCTATAGGAAAATCACCTTTTGAGATCATTGAGGTAAGACCTAAAAGTCCCTTGCTACTAAAAGTACATGGGAAGATCTTCGCTGCAGATGAGTATAGTCGTGACCTACAAGAATCTTTTCAAAAGATTAAGGAGGCTATATCTATCTCTCAACAAAGGCAAAAAGCTGTTGTTGACAAGCACAGAAGGGCCTTAACGTTCAAAGAAAATGATTGGGTCTTACTTAAGTTTCCTAAGGCTCAATTAAGGCAAACGATGGGCAAAAATCCTAGGGGCCATCAAAATATTATGCTCAGCTAGCAAAAAAATACTATGGTCCTTTCCAAATCTTGAAACCTATTAATGAGACGTCTTACCAACTCAAATTTCCCAACCATTGGCTCATACACAATGCTTTTCATGTGAGCCTACTCAAGCCCTACAAAGGAGAGCCACCAAGTGAACCAATTATTGAAGACCCTCCCGGAGTTGAAGACCAAGAAGAGGTGCTACAACCCGAAGCTATTCTTCGGCATGAAGACAAGGTACTATGACATGGTAAGATTATCCGATAGTATGTTATTAAGTTCAAAAATTGTACTTTTGAAGATGCTAGATGGATGCAAGGAATACAGCTTAAGGATAGTATGAACCTTGTGAATGCTTACAATGCTACATTAGAGTAAGCAAATGTACAAATTTCTTTTAGATGACCCATGTTTTTGTCTTATAAGTCTAGTTCTCTTTTTAATTGTGCACAAATTTAAATAGTATGCATGCTTAGAATCATGTTTGTGATGACGACGTCTCTCACACACCAAGTAGAATTTGTCACTTTACTTTGGGAAAATGAAATGGACTAAAGAGCAGACATGCTTGTGGCAACTATGTCTCCCAAGCACCAAATGGGTTGGTCATCCATCTTGGAAAGATGTCGTAGGGTAAAAAGGGATCCTCTACCCGCTAAGTAAGATTGACTAATGACTAAGGCTTTATCTCTTCTACCTCATAGTTGAGGACGACTATGATTTCAAGACAGAGGTAATGTCATAAAATCTAATATCTAACCAACCCAAATGATTTTCTCATATTAAGCTGATCATTTAATGTGGGAGAATAAACGGGAACAAGTGTTAGAATATAGACATGTGCTTATAGATCTATCTCAACACGGGGCCAATGGTAATGGGGACCACATGAGAGATGGTATATCAAAGAGCAAGGCTAACCACTGGAGCATAAATACATTAGGGTTAGCTTCATTGAAGACCTCCAATAGTTAGTGTAAAAGTCCTTTAACCTTAGGTAAGCTAGGGCTGAGCTTGAGGTGGGAACCGAGCCCAAGATTAGGGTGCTTGAGGTGCTTGACGTGCTTGATGACTAAGGTGCTTGAGGTACTTGATGACTGAGATGCTTGAGGTGCTTGTCATGCTTTAGATGCTAGGGTTGTACTTGAGGTAGAAACCGGGCCCAAGCTTGAGGGGCTTAAGGGCCAACCTTGTGGTGGGAATCAGGTCCAAAGTTGAGTGGCTTGAGGTGTGCAAAAGTCAACACTAATTCCTACAAGGAGGGAGTGAGCCCTACAAGAGGGGGGATGAGAGAGAACACACACACACACACACACACACACACACACACACACACACACACACACACACACACACACACACACACACACACACACACACACACTCACACTCACACAAGGCATGCTTGGTACAAAGAAAGCAAAAGGGACACTTGTGAAGTTCCTCCTCATGTTTCCCTCATGGTGTGCCTCAAGCCTATTGGCTGGCCACCCAAGGGGTCCAATGATAATTTAGAATATTTAATTAATTTTTTTTACATTTATCAAGTCCTCTCTCTCAAAGGGGAAAGGGGGACACTTGTCCCAAGGCTACCCTTGGTACTTGATTTACCTCCTGCTTGTGATTGGCTAGGCCTGGAGGGGTCCATTGAGCTTCAAGCATAAGCTACAAGGGGGGATCAACCAAGGAAGCTAGGGGCATGCTTGGGGGCTATACTCTCCAACACACACTCACACACACTCTCATTGTGTGAAGTGAAAAATGCAAGAGCTCCCTCTCCTTCTCCAAGCAAGTAGAGAGGTTGAGAGCCTACACCAACACTCTTGGCTATGGAATGCAAATCCAACCAAGAGCCATGCTTCAATGCTTAAGCTTGCCATCTTCTCCATATTCATAACTATGCTATTATGTATGCTAGCAAGAAGAGTGATGATAAGTGAGGAACTAGCTCTTTCTCCTATGAAATCTTTCTTCTTCCCCTTCCCTACCTTCATTCCCTGGTAGCTCTCTCCACCTTTGAAGGTGTATGAGGTCTTGGGACAGTTAATGATTTTCACAAAGTTTATGTTATGCTTGTGATGCATGAACCTTTCCATCTTCATA
The DNA here is from genome assembly GCF_014529385.1 of Adiantum capillus-veneris. Taxonomy (NCBI): domain Eukaryota; kingdom Viridiplantae; phylum Streptophyta; class Polypodiopsida; order Polypodiales; family Pteridaceae; genus Adiantum; species Adiantum capillus-veneris. The sequence goes on along the minus strand of NC_140942.1, from coordinate 52,664,200 downwards.
GCATCACCTAGGTCACAAGGAACTAGTTCTTTCTCCTATGAAATATTTCTTCTTCCCCTTCCCTACCCTCATTCCCTGCTAGCTCTCTCCACCTTTGAAGGTGTATGAGGCTTGGGATAGTTAATGATTTCCACAAAGTTTATGTTATGATTGTGATGCATGAACCTTTCCATCTTCATAGCATCACCTAGGTCACAAGGAACACAAAGATTGTATTGTAACAAGTCTCTCTTGATGGGAGAAATCATGGTACAAATGCCTATTGGAGGGGAGACCTCCGGCTCCACATAAATCCGGTCCTCAACTATTGTCATGTTCTCTAAATTCCCTCTCTTGCAAAAGTATTGTTCATACCAAGTTAACTAGATGCTATGTTTATGTTGCTATCTTCAATTATGATCACCCGCTATGCTCACAAAGTAATTTCTCAAAAGTACTCTCTCTAATTTCCGCTACTCTCAAGTTAATATGCGAATTCCATTACATCATTGAGCTCAATCCTTATTTCATGATATCTACTTCTAAGATCAATTTTGCTAAAGTGGAAAGAGCCTTATACTTAGCTTATCAAATATGCCCTATATCCAAGAAACTAAAAAATTGATTCTTTATTGTACTCTTATTTAGTGCACGGTAGTCCAAAAACATATCGTAGGACCCATCCCTCTTTTAAACTTAAAGCACAAGTGAGCAAAAAGGAGATAAACTAGGACATGTACTATTCTCATTTCTTGGGAAGATAGTATCCTCTTGTTGTGCCTGAAAAACATGATAAGGAGGTCTATTAGGTGGAGGAGTCTAGACACGAGCTTTATCTTATGGTCATCATCCCCTCTTGAGGGAGGTAATTCACTTGGGACAAAGTCAAAAAAGAAATCACTATATGATTGAAAGAAAGACATGTGCTTCAATCACTATATGATTGAAGGAAAGACGTGTGATTCATTTCATCATAAGAACATGAATTGGTATCAGATGTCTTGGTGGTGGAAGATGAGTCTTTTGAAAAAAATCATACGAGAAAAGAGGAATTTATTGATTTTATAAATACAAATGATACCATAGGAATTGTACTTCCCTTCCCCTTAGTACTAGGATTCATAGATCTATCTTTGTTATGAAAACTTATTGATACGAGAAAAGAGGACTTTATTGATTTTTGTATAGATACAGATGATACCATGGGAATTGTACTTCCTTTCCCCTTAGTACTAAGACTCATAGCTCTATCTCTATTATGAAATTTTTGACTCTATTAATAAACTTAAGTTCAATAGCCATGCAATGAAACCATGGTGCTCCTAAAATTACATCCTTATGGAGAAAAGGATATGCAACAAAGTCTTCTTGGTATAAATAGCCCTCCACATGGAGCCTTCGATTTCCAATTAAAGGTGTTTACCTTTAAAAGCTCCAAATGCATCAATAATTGGTCCCAATTTTTTAGCTCTTATGCCCAAATTTTTCAGTGAGTAGCTTCTTGATTGACCTCTACGATACATGCGACATGCATAAGGAGATCCCTTTTTGGCATCCTTTGTGGGACATGCATGATAGGTGTGCCCTTCGTTTCCATACTTAAAACATTGATTCTCCTTCTTATATTTCTCAAGATCTTAGGGTGAGATCTTGTTTTTCCCTTATATATACCCTTGTCTTTCTTCTTTTCATTGATTGGCCTTGCAACCTTGAGAAATGTGCTCATCGTAGGGAGCCTTATAATTGTTCTCATATGTCTCATATTTATAAGGTATCATGCTAGAAGCTAATATCTTGGTGCCAACCATGGAGTAGTGGATGAATTCTAAAATTTTCTTAGGCTTTTATACACTAACATATGTGCACATATTCTTAAAAGTATCTACAAAATATTATTACTTTTGCTCTAAGAAGTCAATTCTTTTGAAGATAGTTCCTTTGAGATGGCAAACACAAAATTTGTTTACATACCTTTGAATCAACTCCCCCTTCTCAAGATTAAGACACTACCAAGCCATAAGTCTTTGGATTGGTCATTTGGGTTTGCATAGTAGCACACCATGTTGATGAGTGGAATTTTTGAGATACATAGCTACATGGTGTAGCTTGGATTTCTCAATGGATCTCTTACCTCCAAAGGCGGCATCAAAGTGTTTGAGAAAGTTGAGTACCTTACCTATGGACATAAGTTCCATCAATGAAAAGTAATGTGATGTTATTGCCTCCTTCCTTGAACTTTTGAAGTTTGTGCCCTTGCTTCCACTCATAATATGTCCTTTTGAGGTCATGTTGCATCATCATGAAGGACATCCCATTGTGCTCGACATAGATTCATGACAGCTAGCCTTTCAGGAGTGGGGAGAAGAAGAACTTCATGATGGAGAGAGATATCTTCTCCTCCTTTGATGGAAGTGATTTATTTCACTTCTCCCGCTCTTGGAAGAATAACCGTCACTTGAGGGAGACCTTCGCCTCTTTGTGGGTGTATCTAGGAGAACGATTAGAATGTGGTTCTTGAAAAGGTGGTTTCTCTTATGAAACAAGCCTCTTAACATGCTCACTTCCTTTGGAGAAATTTGTTCTTGAGGAGTCCTTGTGGTAAGAATCATGTAATGTACAAACATCAACCCTTGCACATGAGTTGTAAAGAGGGATTATGTTGTGGTTCATGAAACCTATCTACTTATTGCATGAGTTCCTTGTGTCAAAGCTTCATCTTCCTGTAATTGATTTCATGCCAATTTAGTCAAATATCTTAGAGGCTAGAGAGAAGAGTACTAACCCCCAAAGAGTATATCCTAATATCGTTCTCTACCTTGTGTAAGCAAGAAAAAACTTAATATTTGATACCAATGAAACCTTAGTTAGCTTTTGTTTCCTTTAGGCATAATTTTATTGCAGCATAGAATACATTTTTGGGTGCATAAACACACGTCATTTTTATATACATATCCAAACTAGCATGCTTTTAACCAAAATAAAGACAAAGAAGATTAATATGAGATGACATTATATTGAGGACTAGATTTCATAAGCCAACAACTTTTCCCCATTCCTCCCTATAGGGGTAAAGTCTATGTGCCGCTTACCTTGGTCAGACACGTAAGAAAACGTTTGATTGCCCATTACTTGTACACACCTTATTCTTTACTAGCTATTTACTAGATAGAAGAATAAGGGGCTTTCTCACACACATAGTGTTGAGATTCTCCACCTACATTCTATGCTCTGTGTGTGTGTGTGTGTGTGTGTGCCTACGCACTGCATTTGTGCACTCACAAGAGACCTCTTCGATGGTGTGTAAACGCCTCCGTGACTCTTTACCCAAATCTACCAAAAATTTTCAAACCACAAGCTCTGCATACGCTAAAATTTCATCTTTAGCTCAAAATTTATGCACCCAACTTAGATCACCTGCCGTGCTTCAAGCGCATCAAACTCGCACACTATGCAGAAACAAAAAAATGCAATTTATGTATATAATCAGTCTAAGCTGAATATCAGCAAAACGATGAGGAATTTGCAAAAAGTTTCTTCTGCAAAGTTGTAGACTGTTAAGGCGGTTATGCCGCTAGCGGAAGCTAAATAGCGAGAACTCAACCAACAACAGAATTTGTCAGACGAGGACGGAGCTTGACCCAGAGGCACATGGAAACAACTAGGTGGGTGTCAAATCACCTACTCGACCTTCTAATGACAATCACTACTAAGGAAATCAAATCTAAGTTCTAAAATACGCAAGTGAATGAAATCCGTACTACGAACGAATGCTATACGAAACAGGATCTAGAATCATTGAATCGATCTCAAACTCAAGGGGAAGTCTATACACTAGGTAAGAACAACACCCTAAAGACTTGAACTGCAAAATCAACCTATAACCACTCCGTGCGGTAAACGCGTATGAAGACAGGCCGAAATATACAGGTGACCGAAACTTGACCCCGATGGTACTAATGTGTAGCTCTACTCGTTGTGGTTCTATAGATATGCTGCACGCTCAATTCCGACACACGAGTTGGAAGAAAACTCACACCGAAGCTCGTAGGAACTTACCACACATAGAAGCCGATAGCGCGCACTCTTGGTATCTGTGCGTAGCTCTCGCTGTTGCTAACACAATGGCAGTGTGGCTTCTCCAATGGCGGCTCCGTAGCTCGCGTAGCAAGTAGATAAGACTCTCTCTCTCTCTCTCTCTCTCTCTCTCTCTCTCTCTCTCTCTCAAACACAGTCACGGCGCTCAAAAACTCACTTTGATTAATAATCTGAATTCCTAGGTTACAAAAACTTTGGCTTATATACCTCAGCCTTGGAGGTGAGAACATCTCTAACTAATTACATCAGCAAGTGAAATTACTTCGGGATTACAAGCTGGAAACTCAATTGAGTCCCGTTACTTAATGAATGGCTCAAATCAAAATTAATGTCGGAAAGACATTTATTACAATCAATGGTTACAAAATGATGAGTGTGAGCAAAAATGTGGGTGTGATCCTCTGCTGGCTCAACACTCCCCCCCCCTCCACGTTGATGTCGTCCCTGACATGAATTTTATGCTTGGTCAATAAAGTCCTGTCGTCTTGAGCATCTGCAAATGTGATTCGTATGGTAGGTTGCCGATGGTCAAGGTTGGGCCGAATATTTTGCTTTCGTGGGTGAAAAAGCCGGTGTAGAAAGCTTCTTCGAATGTTTGCATGTGGAAGCTAGGCAAAAACATAATCCTTTGGTATAGGAGGTGTAACACTTTTGGAGAAGGCTGCAATGAAAGATCGTACATCATATCAGACACCGTGTCGGCCATCGATTGTAGACTCGAGGTCGTGGCTTTATCTGGCGCGAACACTTCAATGCAAGTTAAGAGAGTCCTGTAGATTTTCTTGAGCATCTGACATGAAAGGTCAGGAGAGCCAGTAAAGAGCTTGATGGTGCCCGTTAGGGTTTTCACCATGTAGGCTTTACCTATTCTCTCTCCTGCCTTTGGTCCTGGCATCCTGGGATAATTAAGCCAATTTGGCTTCTTTTCTGCAATCCTGCCATGCTCTTTCCAGTTTCTGACTCTTGGCACCGGGCAGAAGGTTGCATCCTCCCGGATCTCCTTTGGTGCCTCCACCAAGTAGATGAGGTAGGCTGGGTATTTGTTCATCCAACCTTTCCTCCATCTAGGTTGTGAATCTACTATCTTCTTTGATTGTTTCTCCTTTGTGATGTTGCCTTCGTAAAGAGCGACATACTGCTCCCCTTCTAGTCTCTTTTTTGTCTTTAGCACTTCAAATTTCATCAAAGGGAAAGGTAGGCTGGGTTGCATCCACTGTTCATGGAGCACTTTTGTGTCTAGTCCGTGAAGTCTAATGGAGATTAGGAGTCTCCTCTCCCATTCCATTTCCGCCTTGGCACTCTCCTCTGCTGACTTTTCTATTTGGTCATGGAGCCTTTGTTCTTCTTCTTCAGAGATTCTTGAAGTCGAGGCCACCTCTTGAGCTGGGGCTGGATCTTCAATTGTGGTTGCCTCTCCAGTTTTTGGTAGCTCTATGGCTGCTCCACCTGATTCTTCTTGTGGTGTCTCTGTCTCTCTTCTTTGTTGCTCTTGTAGATCTTGGAGCTGTTTGCGGAGGGCCTCATTCTCTGTCCGTAGTGTTTGATTTTCTAATGTGAGCCTCTCCTCTGCGGCCAATGATCCCTCCGCAATGTGCAACTTTTGCACTTGCTCTAATCTTAGCTCTCTTTGTAAGCTTCGGACCTGGTCTTCCAAAACTGGTACGATAGCTCCCTCTTGTTCGGTTTCTGCTCTGGTAGCTCTAGGGGTAGACCTGAGTCTAGTGATTGTTCTTTCTTGGAGCTCGACTCTTTCCCTTAGCTCAATGAGCTCATCCTTAGCCGCCTCCAACTCATCCTCTATCCGCTCCCTTGCTTCCTGTGCACTTGTTACTTCTCTTGAAGCCTCGGCTAGTTGGAGTATCAAGCCGTCTCTCTCGTTTTCCGCATCATGGAGTGATGCTTTATGACTTTCAGATTCAGTTATAGCATTCTCTAAATTTCTCTGCAACTCTGCTTCCCTTTGTTTGGCTGTCTCAATCTCTACTTCCTTTGCCTTGGACCTTTCTTTTATCTTGCTGAGCAGTTCATGCACCATGTGCATGTCTTTTTCATCATCATCTGTCAACTCTAAAGCTCTTTCCGCCACCACCTCCAATGGCTTTGGCTCTTCTAGTATTTTCGGTTCATCCAGTTTCTCTTCACTTTCTTTTTTACTCTTTGTCTTTTTCTCCGTTCATCTTGTTTTTGTAGGGTGATCCCATAAACTGCCTCAAGGGCCTCTTCTTCGGTGTATCCTATCTCTACCAGATCCTCATAATCATTTCTCTTTTGTTGAACTGGATCTATCTTCTTTTCTTTGGTCTCGGCTTCTGGCTTTTCCAAAACATCTGTGTCCACCTCTACTGTGGTCTCTTTCACAATTTTTTCCGTCTTCTTGGGCTGGGTACATCAGTCATAAAGGGATGTTTGTCCTCAGCTTCCTTGGCTTTCCCTTTGTCGGCTTGCCCATCTTTCTCTTGAGGCTTAGTAGACCCATCTACTTTCCTTTTCTCCTTGTTATCTTTTTTCAGCTCAGCTTTTAATTGCTGTACCTCCTCTTCAGTGTATGGATCGACAGGTTACTGCTCCAGAATAGCCTCTGACTCCTCATAAGCTTTAATATATTGATCGTATTGATCAATATGTGGCCTGGCCGAGCTAGTTCCGACTTTAGTGGGGTCTGGCACCCACTTTTCTTCAAAGTCACCCTTTAGAGCTCTTTCCGCTCTAAACTGCTCCACTAATCTTTCCATTCTTGCCGCTTTCTGACTTTTGGTTTGCTTGGGAGCAACCTTCTTCTTTACTGTCTTCTTAAGTGGCTCGTCCACATCCTCTTCAGGTTCTGAAACTACTTCTAGTTTCCGGCGTGCTCTTGTGGATGCCCTCTTGGATACTTCGGGCTGTTCTTCCTCCTCGTCGGCTTCTCTAAGCCACTCATTCTGGGAGGGAGCCTTTGGCCACTGATCTCTAGCTCCAATAGCTTCATAAGCTATTCTTGTCAGAACTTCCGCTCCTCCTATGTATTTTGGCTTCTCATTGTGCATGGCAATTACTTGCTCGTGGATGTGTTGAGCGTAATTCACCTCTTTTGGCATATTGCTCTTTAATGCCCATGTGATGGTGGTCACAATGGCATGGGGTGGTGTCATATGCTTTTGCGGTCTTTTACTGCAAACATGAAGAAATTGGTTGTACAGTCGGCAAAGGGTTGCCGCTCTTGGGTCCTTCATATCTCCATAGGTCGCATTCTGTTTCTTGGGCCCATAGACCTCTATGGCCTCCCTTCTTTCCCTGACCGAGCTCCCTTTGTTGTGCAGCTTCAATGCGTCTGCAATTAGCTGTGGAGTGATCTGTACTTCTACCTTCTCTCCATCCATGGCTGTCAATGTGGCTTTTCCATCCTTCTGAATGGATGTTGCCAACTCGTACACTCTTCTTGTATCCACACCTGATGGTCTCGAGGTGAAGAAACTGTGCAAGTCTGCCCTTTCCAGGTACATGCTGATGTCTTCTGACCTGCTATAATCTACCAATTCCTGTGGGATCATCGGTACATCCACCGCTTGCCTTTGAGGATCTCTAAAAGTCCCCTGGTAGATCTTTATTGTCTCTTTCTCCAATACTGCTTCCTCCACCCAAGTTTTGGTTGGCTTGAGGGTTTCTGCTGGAATGTCAAATGGTTCCGCTTCTGCAATAGCATCTTTGATTGTCGATCTTTTTCTCTTCGTTGCCGATTACTTGGTGGAATCCATGGATCCTGTAACTCCAATTTCAGAAGTTAGCGTCTTTTTAGTACTGAAAGCAGAAATGAAGCTTTTAACTATCCAAATGACTTGAAAATTGAAACATGAGCTATTCAGGGCCTAAGGATGCAAGGTAGGTGAAAAAATATGCAAAGTGGGCTCAAAATCATGCTGAAGACATCATACGCGTATGATGTCTTTTGTGTCAAAATGACTTCATATTGGTTGTGCTTGTAGCTGATAGTGTATACATGATTATCATATGCTTGGATTTGAGTTTGGATCCCATTTGGTCAAGTTTTGGCCAATTTAGTCCAGTTCCGGCTCTTGGCAAAATTTTGAAAGGGAATTGGATTTTATGATCCAAATTGGATAAAACTTGGTGGTTCACTTTCAAATGGCATGTAAATCACTTCTGTTTGGTGGTTGAAGCCCTGAGGTGCCAAAATCACATAGTGAGACATCATACGCGTATGATGTCTTTTAGTGTATTTTTGGACCAAATTTCTCTATAAGCTTGGATTTGGCTTTAGATAGGCTTATTCAGTGGATTTATGAAGTTTGGATAGATTTTGGGCTAAAAATGGCTCTGGAGACATCATACGCGTATGATGTCTTTTTCATCAATTTTGCATGGGATTGGTTTTGTGGACTCCCCATGTACTAGTGAAGGACTGTTCCTACTCAAATTTTGGTTTGGACTTGAGTATGTTGGATTTGGGCCAAAAATAGGCTTTAGGTGAAGGATTTTCCCTCAATTGGGCTAATGGGGTGATCCTCTTGACCAAATGGTTCCAAATTTCATATGTAGCATGTATTAGATATATATAATGGATGTATGATGACAAATGAACAGTTTTGGCTCTGTAAGTGCAAATAGACATCATACGCGTATGATGTCTTTTGTGTCAAAATGGTGCTTTTTGGTTCCAGATAGCTTGTAGATGTGTTTAACAACAATCCTACAAAGTTCAATGAGTTTGGAGTTATTTTGACAAAATTAGGACCAAAAATCAATTTTATGGCCTACTTTGCGTTTTTTTGGTTTTCCTTGGGTTTTCTAACTCCAATTCTCACGATACTTGGTTCATAGGATGTGATTAACATGTGGAATGAGGCTATGCACTCAAATGTTGAAATGGATGTGAAATTCATGCTGTGAGACATCATACGCGTATGATGTCTTTTCTTGAAATGTCGGTCTTTTTGTGCAAAGAATGCTTTGTGCTAGTGCCCTAAGCCCTGCTAACTAGGTTTCAACTTAAAAAGTCATCAGTTTAGCTAAAAAGCCCCCTTATAGGCATTTCAGTCTCCGAAGTCATCTTTTTGCCTTGGAGTTGAATTTCTTCAACTTTTCTTCTCGAGAGTTGCATTTCCAGCTCATTGGATATGTTGTGAAGCCATCTATTTGGTTGAACTTGACTTTGGCTCCCCGTTCTCCATCTTTCCCCCTTTGGTTGCCCGAAAGCATCTTTTTCACCATCGGTAAGTGAATCAGCTTTCTTTTGGGTTTTGCTTGCAAACATAAGTCATCGATAGTTACTTGAAGCTGCTTGTGAAGTTTCATTTCATTCGGTCGTCAATTTCAGCCGTTATGCCAAAATGACGCTTTGTGTGTCCGCAGCCAAATCGGTTGTTCCGACCTACTTTTTGTGATTCAAACTTGGAGATATTCTATGGTTGCATTGTCCTTGATGTGGTTGAACTTCCTGTGAAGTTTCGTGTTGTTTCGACAACTTTTTCCTGTTTGCTTCTTGCTGGCTCTGTTGACCTAGGGTTTTTCCAGTCGTTCTTTCTCGAGCTTTGAGTGTTAGAAACCCATCTTCTATACTAGGGTAACCCACCTATAAGTTCTTGCAAGGTTTGGTTAGGCGGTTGTGCCACTACCTAGCATTCTACCCCATTCCTCGTCTGCTCTTGTTTCTTGGTTTTGGTTAGTTTTCGCGACAAAAGTTAATGATCAAAAGCTTATGGCAACGAGTCTACCTCTCATGTCTGGTGTCCTCTGAGCTCTCGTGGAAGTCGTAGAAGGTCGTAGAAGATCTGTGCTCCTGTGGCTCTCTGCTCTTCTCCAAGAAGGTAATAGTGTGAATGAGCTTGAAAGTGATGTAAAAAATACTTGACTTGGGACTTCCCGGTTCACTTGCCACCAAATTTGTCATGTGCTCCTATCTCGTTGTGAGATGCGCTTTAGGATCTGAAATTTCCCAAATCGGACTCCGTTTGACCTGTTTTCTTAGAATTCCGTCCACTTGCCAAAATTCTGCCGTTTCGGACTTTCCGCAACTTTTTCAGAATTGTACCCAATTTTTACCATGGGTTGCCCTTGTCATTAGGACCATCACCGTCTATTCTTTTCTTTTTTTCGATCTCATTTCACCTGCTCTTTTTTATTTTTCTTTTACGTTTATTAAGAAAATCATAAAAAATAAAGGAAAATAGCAAATTGAAGCCAAAAAATTCCAAACATACACAATAAATAGCTGGTAACCCTGTGTATATGAATATACACTTATTTGTGATTTTTGGATTTGGATTACCATTTTTTTTCACTTTTTAGCTCCAAAAACACTCTTATTTAGTGATATTTACACGTCTATAGACCCAAATTCATCATTTGATCTCTTCTTGTTGCAAAACAAGGTATATAAGGGCATAAATATTATCAATATCCGCAATCAAACATAAAAATTGCAAAATCATGTAAGACACTGCCCTTGTAATATAATTTTTTGTTTTTCTTTGTTTTTGTCGCTTGTAGCTGCTTTGTAGCTCCTGTATACCTGTATATAGCTCCTATATACCTGTATACCTCCCCCCCCTCCTAGTCTGAGTCCTCCCGGACGACTATGAAGTGTCTGTGGGCGAAGCATTGTAGTTGTTTTGGTCATAAGTTCCCAATGCAATTGTAGAGCGATGATACAACAATCTTTCCAATAAAGCTGCTCTTTGTTTGATTGAAGGATTGGTGGTCGGATTTTGGGTTGGTTTTGGCACTTCGGTAGTAGAATCAGTAGATGGATTCTTCTTTACCTTGTTGTTCTTTTTCACAATCCAAATTTGCTTCCGCTTCGCTTGTGCTTGCCACAAACTCTTTGCGACCCAAACCTGCTTTGTTCTTTGTGTTGATTTCCTCGCCTTGAAATACCTAGGAGTTTCCGTGGATTGTACTGAAGGGAGTTCCTGTTTACAAATCCTTGGGATCCAAATTTTCTTGCTATAGCTTTGTGCCCTCATGAACTTCTTTGGAATCTAGATCTGTTTCACTGTCCTTGATTGTCTGGAATCACTCTGTTGTCTGGTATTGAAGACTCTGTTTTCCACCTTTGTGTTCTCTGGCACAACCTTTTTTGGTCTCCATACCAACTTTGACTCCGTTTTTTCCCAAGGTTGAGCTGTTATATTATTGCTTGTCTTCCTTATCCAATGTTGAGAATTCCTCGTCAAAGAGTAATCCGGTTGTATAGAAACTTTTGGTTGCCATTGCTTCTTCTTTTTCTCTGGTTGTTGTTTACCTTTGTTCTTGGATTCTTCCTTTGGAGTTGGCTCTGCTCCTTTGGTGAACTTAACTGATTGACTTTCACCTTCGTATTTGATAAGCACTGATTTAGAACTCCAATCAATCATTGCATTGTATTGCTTCTGCCATGGTTCTCCTAGCAATAATGGATGTTGTGTAGCTTGGTCTTCAACCACGTAAAACATATGAGGATACATACTGGTTAATCTGTATATGTAAAACTGTGCATCCGACAGTTTTGATTGAATTCTCAGAGTAACTCTTTAACTCTTGCTTGGCAGTTTGTAATTTAGTGTCATTTGTCAATTGTCTATACAAACTGAGTGAAAGTAGGTTAGTTTGAGCTCCTAAATCCAATAGTGCTCTGGCTTTGATTTGGTTGGTTCCTACTTTGCATTCAATGATGGGTTCTTCTTTGTCATTATCCATTTCTGTTATACTCACTGCGTTTATTAGTATTGCTCCTTCATTGCGCTGTTTCTGACGCAGTAGTCTTCTTTTCTCCATTCTTTCCTTCGCCTCGGCTTGCACTTCCTCCACAATCTTTTTCTTTTTCTGGACACGCAGCTTTTCTTGATGTATTTTGAGAAGCATGTCTTGGGTTAGCGGCAAAAGATACTTTTTCACTCTGCATCCACTAATCCAATTGGGCATTTCTTCTCCGTCTAATGTAGCAAGCTTGACGGCTCCACTTGGTGATAGATCTTTAATCACCAGAGGTCCCATCCCTCGCTTTTTAAGCTTCTTAGCATGTTGTTTCAGAGTGTAAACTAGGACATAGTCCCCAACCTTAAACTCTTTAGTCCGCACATGCTTATCAAAAAATTCCTTTTGTCGCCTTTTTTGAGCGTAGATAGAAGCTACTGCTTTTAGGCGAAGCTCGTCTAGCTTTTCCAGGTCATCTATTCTATCAGAAAGCTCGTGCCCTGTCCACTCTAGATCCTTAGCCACCCTTAAGGTTGAAATCAAGAATTCTATTGGTAAGATAGCATTTAGCCCAAAAACCATGTTATATGGGGTCGTTCCTATTGATGTTTTATATGCTACCCTATATGCCCATAATGTTGAATGCAACTTCTGGTCCCAGTCAGTTCTCGACTCAGATACAATCTTCGTAAGGACCGTGCATATGGTTTTGTTTGTTGCTTCAGCTTGTCCGTTTGCTTGTGGATGATACGGGGCTGATTTCCTATGGATTGCCATGAATTCATCTAGAAGGATCTCTATCACTTCATTTATAAAATGTGTGCCTCGATCACTCACAATTTCTATTGGCAATCCATATCGTACAAAGACGTATTCATATAGAAATTGTGCCGTGGTCCTGGCATCTGCTTTTTGAGTTGCCTTTGCTTCGACCCACTTTGTTAGATAGTCTGTAGCCACAACGATGTACTGTGCATGAGTCTTATATGCAGGAGGTGAAATGGGTCCGACATAATCAATCCCCCATTTTGCAAAAGCTCTTGCCCCCATCATTGGTCTAAGCGGCATATCATCTCTTTTAAGTGGTACTTTGGTCCGCTGACAGTCATCACACCGTTTAACGTATTCCTCAGCGTCCATATGTAATGTTGGCCACCATATTCCTGCGGCTAAGACAAGTTTTGCTGTCTTATCACCTGAGAAATGTCCTCCACCTACTCCTCCATGAGCTTGCTCCAGGATTATCACATACTCAGACTCTAATGCACAAATCCTAAGCTGGTTGTCTTTACCTCTCTTATAGAGTTGATCTCCTATTAAAGCGTAATCTCTAGCTTCTGTCTCTACAGATTTCTGACGAGCTTTTGACGTTCCTTCTGGGAAAGTTCTATTTGTGAGATATTCAACAATATACTGACTCCATTCCGGAGCGATCATTATCTGATATAATGTCGAATACTCTGCTGGCGGTTTTGATGAACATACAATATATACAGTGACATATTCATGTACGCTTTCTTTCATTCCTGGCCAATAGACTCCCAATTGTAACAAATTCCTATATGTGTTCCTTCTTGAACAATGAAATGCACATTCCTGAACATGTGCTTCGCGCAAATATATATTATATTCCTCAGGATTGATGCATAGTCGTAAAACATGATCATTTCCCAATTGATACAACCTTCCTGCAACCAATTGAAGATTCTTGGATTGCTGAATAGCAATATGTTTCTGGTTGTATTCTCTTCTATCAAACTCTTCTCCATAGGTTAATAGGCTAACGACATTTTGAGACCACTTTGGTATCATTTCTATGTTGAACAAGTACGCGTCTGGCATGTCGTCATCCACTCCTATAGGGTCTTCTCCATTCGTCAATCGCGAAAGATGATCAGCTCTAAGATGTGTTTTTCCTTTCTTTACTACTACCATGAAGTTGAATTCCAGTAAGATAATGAACCATCTCACTATTCTCCCGGTATTGCATGGTTTATTCACTAGGTAGAGCAAGGCTTGGTGATCCGTAAAAAACACAAACTTGTTGGCTAGAAGATAATGCCGAAATTTCTTCACAGCATATATCATTCCTAATCCCTCTCGCTCTGTTGTGGTGTAATTCTTCTTTGCATTGTTGAGATGTCGACTGGCGTAACAGATAGGAAAATCCATGTTTCCTTCTTCTGGCTGAGCCAGAATGCATCCTATTGCATATGCCGAAGCATCTATATGCACATGGAATATCTTCTCCCAATCTAGTGATTTCAAGACTGGAGTAGTAATGAGTGCCTCTTTCAATTTCTTGAATGATTCCTCACACTCCTCTGTCCATTCAAAGTTCACCTATTAGCATGTAAAGTGGTTGGCCTATTATAGCGTACATGTAAATGAATCATCTATAATATCCGCAATGTCCCATAAAGCTCTGTACTTGTTTCACATTGGTTGGTCTAGGCATATCCACTATAACTTTTATCTTCTCTAAATCCGTGGATATTCCGTTTTGTGAGACAATATGTCCTAGAATTCTGCCCTGTCGGACCATAAACACACATTTCTAAGGATTGAGACACATGCGATATGTCCTACATTTCTCAAATACTTTTCTTAGGTGTTCTAGATGCTCATCTCTCAGAAGAGAATGTACACATAAGTCATCCATGTATATTTCTAGAAACAACCTTAAGTATTCTTTGAAAGCATGCATCATCAGCCTCTGGAAGGTTGCGGGAGCATTGGTTAGACCAAAAGGCATAACCGGATAAGCATAAATTCCCCACTCCGTTGCAAAAGCTGTTTTATGTTGATCTTCCGGTGCTATGGCTAGCTGGTTATATCCTGAAAAACCATCAAGAAAGGAGTATGTTGTTTTCCCTGATACACGCTCTAGAACATGATCAGTTATCGGCAGGGGATAATTGTCCGTGATTGTTGCAGCATTCACTTTCTTTAAGTTGACACACACTCGGAGTTTTCCGTTCTTCTTGGGTACCACCACAATCGGAGATACCCAATTGGTGTGTTCAATCTCGTATATGAATTCAGCTTCCATTAGCTTATCTATCTCTTCTTTGATTCGCTTAGCAAACGTATCATTATATGTGTATGGTCTCTGTCTGCTAGGCTTCGCGTCTTATTTTAGTGGGATTGTGTGTTGGCATATTGATGGGTCAACTCCCTGTAAGTCCTTATAAGACCATGCAAACACATCCCTGTACTCTCTGAGAAGACTCAAAAGTCTCTCTTCCTCGCTTGGAGACAAATTTGTGGCTATGTACACCGGTCTAGGTGTCTCACCTGGAGCTGCTAAATCAACTTTTTTTGCATCCTCCGGTCCGTCATAAGATTCGTTCTCCCTTCTCTCTCGAATAGGTTGGGTTAATACCACCTTCCTATCCTCTATTGTGAATTTCCTGTAGTGAGAGGGAACATCCATGTTTTCCTTGATTTTGGCGTTTTCGTCCTCTCCACTCTCAATTTCTGTCGTCCAAACTTCTTTCAGAGTTTTCTTGAGCTCTCTGTACTTGTTTCTACGTTCTAACTTGGACTCCGTGTGTTCTCTGTTGCGCTTGCTCTTTTCTGATTTTTCTGTTTCAGTTTTCGTTTCATTCCTTTGAACTTGATTTCTTGAGCTTCTTTTGTCTTTTTGTAAGCTCTTTTGCTCATTGCCTCTCATTCTTCCAGAAATCTTGTCCTTAACACAATCTTCCGCCTTTACTAGCATTAGGAATTGATTTTTTCCTCTTATTCTAGGCATCGGATTGGTTCTAACCCCCTTTGTTTTTCTCTTTTCTCTATAGCGTTTCTGGCGTTGTTTAGTTTGGTTCGGAAAATCATAAAATCGGACATCCGTTATAGTTTCTTCGTTTCCGCTTGAATTGTCTGTTGACTCGTTGTCTACTTCATTTCCCCACTCTCGATGATCGGGAATGTCGTGAAACACCTCTTCTTCATCTTCCTTTTCCAGTGTATCGTTCTTTTCAGTTTCTTTTTCGAGTATAGTTCTCAGCATGAAGTACGAAACCACGTCGTACCCATCCTTGTCGCAAAATTTTGTCGTGGGACCATTCGGAATTGCACAAACATCTAGGGTTGCTAGAATGTGTGTCCATTCTAATGGTTCAAGCGTGTCCTCTGGAAAGGGTTCTCCTATATAAGTTTCGTCTTCGATAGCCCTTTCTAAAACATATTCTTCTCACCTCAGACTTCCACATTTCGAGGCTCCACACATCCATAACTCCTTGGGCTTACCTAACCAAGCTGGAAATTTGGATCCCGCCAAAGTAGCTGAATCAAACTCCTCTACCGGTGTTCGGTTCACATCTTTGTAGCTATGGTCTCTCAGGTTCACACGTGTAGTGATTTCCATATTTCTCAGGTATATGTGATCATAGCCCCAATCTTGGACCATTTTCAATTGTCTCATGAATGGTCTTCCCAGTATGATATCATAGTTATTCTCCTTGCCAAAATCGACAATAGCAAAAGTATGTTCGTATTCAATGCCGCAAGAAGTTACTACGACTTTCTCTAATAACCCCATAGGTTTCTCCATGTGTCCATCTGCTAATTGGAGTTTCAACCTAGTCTTCCTTATTGCTGGTTTCCCCCATTTTTTCCAGATTTCTTTTGTAGCAATGGCTACCCCAGCTCCGCTGTCTAGTATTGCCATCGTGTTCACTCCTTGGAATTCAACTGGTAAGGTTGTATTCCCCTCTTCACCTTCGCAATACTCTCCGACCTTGTTTAAGGGTACAGGCTTAGCGTTCTTTTGTGGTTTGCTCAGCTCTTGTATACCCTCTTGCAGTCTCGTTGGGTCTTTTATCCCAAATTTCTCCAAGCATTTTCCTACAGTGGTCCACATATGTGGTCTTAGCCTCAAAAGCTCAGCTAGAGTGATAGTGCATGTCAATGGTGTTGACAAGATCTTTATCAATCCTTGCGAGTCCATGAATTTTTCTGATGAGATTCTTCGTGAGGGAAGTGCTCTAATCTCGGATTTTGTTTCATACTCTCCTAAGTATGAAGGTAAGGTATTCAGTGAATGAGGTTTGCTCTCCATTGTTCTAACAGAGCCCCCATCTCCCCAGTAAGATTGCAGATCCAAGTCCACTTGAGATCCTGCCTCAAATTCCACTATGGGAGGATTCCTGATGTCCTTTTCCCAATTTGTCTGATTAGCTTGGCAACTTAGCTCGTTTGCAAAGTTTGCCTCTCTCACTTGTTTCCAAAATTCATTGTAATCCTCATCTCTTCCGTAAATCCTCTGTATGACTGGATGAAAACTCTCTATTTCCTGATCGGTTGTGTTCAATACTATGCGGTCATCCTTGTGTGTATTTTCAGGCTTTTGTGCACTGGGAGTCTTTTCAGCTACCCGTGAAATGATAGTCTCTTGCTGAATTGGGTTTTCCGTTCCACAATTCATTGTTTCTCTTGGTGGTTCTAATAAGGCTTGTGCAGTCTCGATCATTCTCTGGCACATTTCAAGTCTCTGCTTTTCCAATTCCGCGTTTTGGTATGTCATCCACCTCTGTTCTTGTGTTTGGTTGTTCTTTAACCTAGCTTCGTAAGCTCTCATCAGTGCGTCCAATGGTTCGTGTACTTTGTCAACTAGCACTGATCCCCCTGAGCTTAAGCTCGTTGTTTCTTTGATACTCTTTTGTTTCATTCTTTCCGGGCTCATCTCTCGTTTCCCGTTTTGACTCTCAAGTTTTTCTAATCTATCTTTAGTTCGCTTTAGTTCCTCAGCTAGAATAGCGTCTTCACGTTCTTTTCTCAACTTCATGCGTGCTTTTCTAGATTTCCATGTGTTTCTCTGACTTCGCGGTCCTTGACTAACCACTTCAGTCGCTAACTTTCCATTCTCAAGTTCTCCAGTGGTTTTCTTAGCTTGAGCTCTAGTAACAACTTGCGTTGGTATCAGAGTTTCATTTTCGGACCCACTGCTGGTAGGAATAGTTTCTAGCATATTCAATGTCGTCTTTTGCACTTTGTTTGGATTCTTTGAACAATCCTCAATGAAGTGAGTAACCCCACACTCAGTGCAATAAGCGTTAATTCTAATGATTTCCGTATGTGGACAAACATTCATCAGATGGTCACCTCCACACTTAGGATCTCTCTGATGAAGTATCATAAAGACTCTCCTCTAAGATTTTTTCTAGGGTCAGCAACGGTCCCTGATTAATACATCAAGAAAATTACACTTGCAAACCTTGACCTGCTAACTTTTACAATGCATTCAATCTTCCAATGGAAGACATTTTGAGCTGCACACTATGATTTTCACAACCTGTACAAAAATCACTCGGTGGCTACAAGTCTACACTCACTCTGTTAGTCAAAATTTGAATCAAGCAAAATTTTATGGCACTTTTGACAAGAGATCTTATTTGGCTTGTAAAATTCACAATTGAAATCCAGATTGAGCTTTGAAAAGACCAATATGCTCCTAGGGACTAGAATTAGCTATGGCATGACTCTAGATTCAATCTGTGATAGGGAGACATGGATCGTGATCCATGTACCTTTGTCTAAGAATGCACTGAAACTTGATACACAACTTTCTCTTCATCGATCTATTGATCCGTGCTATATGGATTTTAAGTGATTTGGATCGCATTAGGTAATCCAAAAGTCAAAACCCTAGGTCTATCTGGCGATTTTTGGTCTTGAATGACTTTTGCCCTATTTCGACCCACTTTTTGGAGTTTTTTGACTATCTTGCTTTTGGATATTGTTTTTGTATTGGTCTCTGCTACAAGTCTAAATGGTCTCTGTCCAAAAATCATAGAAAAGGAACATGGATTATGATCCATGTTCCATCAGATTTGGATCCCAAATTTGATGATTACTTGCATTCTAAATATTTTACTCCATAACTTATTTTTTGGAACTGAAAAACTTTTTGCTGATCAAAAGAAAAAAAATTGTGTTTTCCCTACGGTTTTTGACTAGCGACTACTTTTTTTATGATTTGATATACTTTTTGAAGTTTTTGGCTATGGTGTGCCCTTTGCAAAGTTGTTCCAAATGCTGTTAGATATCTACTGCTCAAACGATAGCCCTAGATGGTCAAAAGGTACATGGATCGCGATCCATGTTTGATCACATATGAACATGATATTTGATTAGTTGTATGACTGCACTTTGTAGATGTCAGATCTCACTTATTTTTGCATTTGGATCTCAAAAAGTTGAAAAGCCCCACATTTTGGTTTATTTTTAAGGTTTCGTGTCTTTTGCCCAATTTCTTGATTTTGAGTGCATTTTTAGTATCAATTTCTTACCAAAATTGTATTTTCAATGATGTGAAACCACACTAGACCCAATGGTCTCAGTTTTTGCTCAAACTGTCACGGGGGGACATGGATCACAATCCATGTCCCCACACAAAATTGCATGACACTTTCCAGATTGACTCTTTTTTTCCCCTTTTTTTAAAACTTATTTTTAAGTTTAGATCAGCTTTTGCGTTTTGACCATCAAATTTTCAATTTTTCAAAGTTTATGGTCTCTCTTACCAAAATATAGTTTTGGTTTGGTTATCCCTCTTTTTTTGCTTATTTTTGGGTTTAGATCAACTTTTGCTTTGATTATCAAATTTCCAATTTTTCAAAGTTTATGGACTCTCTTACCAATATATGGTTTTGATAGTTTGTTTTCATGAACTTTTCAGCCCAATTTGATGGTTTGGGTGTCAAAATGAATTCTAGGACCAAATAAAAACAAATGGTACAAAATTGAAAGAAAAATGGATGATGGAATAGTACTTTCAAAGCATTCAAAAAATGAAAAATTAAATGCTTTTAGTATCTCACTTACAACTCTCTATGCATCTCAAGAGTAGATCTAGCAAGTCCTTGACTTCTAGTCCTGAGTCTAGCTACTTAACTACTAAGGTATAAACGGAATGTAAATCTAAATCAAAGGTCTCAAGAGTAAAAGCTACGTCTAGGTCACTCACCACCTAAGGATCACTATCCCTGGCAACGGCGCCAATGTTAACAAGTCACCACGATCGGATGTCTGTAGCATAGCTATCTAGCATAGTAATTCAAATAGATCACGGAGACTCTTTGAGGGTGTCAACCTCAAGAAGTGAACCTATAGAACGAAGCCATCTCTAGCACTAGCAATCTGCCTATTTCCTCTCTCACCGCTCTCGATCACCATGCCATTTTGAAACTCAAACAAATTCCAAATGCAGTGAAAATTTAGTAGGAGGTCTAAGACACCTAGAGGTACTATCCTACCAAGTCTAGTCACAATCTTAGATCAGGGTCCTAAAAAATACAATAGAACAATCTAAAAGGGTCGCCCTATGGTTTAGGAATACTCTCCTACGATCAAAACGTCAAAAAACAAATGTTAATGCACTCAAAATATCTAATTTAGCTTACAAATAGGTCTTTGTAAACCACATCAAAATTGATAATGGTTATAATTGAATTAAAGAGCAGTAGAAAAGGAACACAATGCAATTGCCAGAAAAAAATTTGGATTACAAGAGCTCAAGAAAAATGGATTACAATGCACGAGAGAGTAGCCGCTCTCATTTGTACGCTTCAAAGTCCAAAACCTTTGATAGTAGATTATGTTCAAACTTACAAAATTGGGTTTTATACCTAGGGTTATAAGACTCAAACCCAAAATCAAACTTTACAACTCAGATTTTACGTAGGTTGGCTCAGAGATCATTTGGCAAAAAAATCAAAGTCTCTCATATTTACAAGGCTTTTTTGAAAAAATAATACTGGGATTACAAAATTTTGCGGATTCATGATGAGGTGGTTGACCAGGAGGGTGCCCGTCTGGTCCATCTACCAACAATGCCATCTAGTTCATCTGCTAATAGATATGGTTTTACCTTTTTTAGCACCTAGCACTTATGAAGGTCATCATCACGCAAGCTTCAACTCCTCATTAACAACAAGAGGTCTTCTGCTCTATTAGCTAGCAAGGTTAGGGGCACAAACTTTTGGCTAGGTTGATAGTATAGTAAAGCTTGCAAGCCTCAAAGCTTCTAATTTTTTTGGAAATGGATCCCACTTTCCATACCCATAACCTTATGCATGAGAATCTAGTGGTGATAGTTCATCGAGAAAGAAACATGAGTAGGATAAATTGTATTGTGGTTGTGTGTCAAGGAAGAGAGAGAGAGAGAGAGAGAGAGAGAGAGAGAGAGAGAGAGAGATAGAGAGAGAGAGAGAGAGAGAGAGAGAGAGAGAGAGAGAGAGAGATGGTAGACTTGGCAGAGAGAGAACTGTTTTGACCACTTTCACGAAAAGCTTCTCATCAAGATTTGCACTTTTAATATTGTTTCAAAACAAAATTATTTTTCCTTTTTTGTTTATACACACATGTATTTGTAGAGCATAGTATTATCTTTCAACATTAACAGAAATTGTAGAATCTTTACAACTTTTTCATGATTTTTATAGTCTTTGAACTGTATAGAATTTGGTTATGCAGACAAATTTTCAAAAAAAGTAATACTATCCTCAGTTTGCATCCCTAGTAGAAGGACACTAACACTCAATTCTCCTATGGGTCAATAAAAAATTTGCCTCATTAGGAAGGGAAATGGGAGACTAGGAGGGCCTCTTTATTTTTCATTTTAAGGGAGTCAAACCTTGAGTTTTAAGAAAGCAATCAAAGGAAAACTTTTGAATTCAAACATGCAAATCGACTAGTCTATTCAAATTCAAATTTTCCGCCCAAAATGAAATTTAACATATACCATATCTACGAAAAGGATTTGGTGCATAGATTACAGATCTATCATCTTTGTAGAAATCAAAGATTTTGTATAGGAGTTTTGAAAGGCCAAAATCATAAAAATATCCACCTTCTTTTTGGAGGGAAAAGTGTATCCTTTGACCAATCTTATGCCTCTCTTACACACCCACCATTCTTGCACACATGGCATGGACCTATTTCCCAAATTTTTAAATCACCTCCATAATCTCATGGAAAATAAAGAGGCCCTCTTGACCACCCCATCCTCTTCATAATGCCTTTCTACACTCATATTGATTGCCACTATGCCAAATCTCTTTTGCAAAATCACATCGTCATTGGCATCTTCATCATTCTTCATTGTGGTATTTGCAATCGTTAACTTTATTAGTAAAGTTTGTGTTGAAAACTTTAGATTGACCTAGACCATCCTTTGCTAGCTTCTCAATTGTTGAGATCGAGTTTATGTGTCTGCATAAATATTCCTTGCAAATCAAAACATTACTTTGATACCACAATCAGAAAATTGGGGAAGAGTGTCGCTATTGAAGCACACACTTGGGCACAAAATTTCCCTTTTTCATAGATCCATAAGCATGAAATAGGAGAGAGAGAGAGAGAGAGAGAGAGAGAGAGAGAGATGGATGTTGACATACATATAGAATAGTACACATTAAAAGAAGAAAAAAACTCTTACATCATCTCATAGCATGATAGAAAAGATAGAGACACATAGAGATATTCCATAGCCCAAAACGCAGCATAAGACAAGAGAGGAAAAATTCTAGAGAATCTCACACATTAATGGCCCAAAGTCCTAGCCTCCAAGGTGAACAGAACACTTGTGCCCCTTGAGTATTTGATGGTTTATTTATAAGTGTGCCAAAATTTAGGCCTCTCTTTTACAAAAACATTCCATGACCACACACTCTAAGAGGTGGTTCACACTTGTATCCATCTAGGCATAGTTTTTTGCATAGACAATGGTATTTACAAATGAGCTATTGCATGTCTAATAAGATGAAAATTGAATTGAATAGAGGTATTAGGCCTCCCCAATCTCACATAAATTAAAATTCTTCCAAAGAATGTATAGATGCTGGTCGTTTAAGCATAGGTAGGCAAAAAGTCAAAAGGTTATTGGGAGAATTTAGAAAGTCGAAAGTCACTTTAGAAATATAAAGGAATCATCTACAGGCTCAGGCTCCATCTGTAGCTGGAATCATGGTTGAACGCTCAGTAAGTCTCTCTCTCTCTCTCTCTCTCTCTCTCTCTCTCTCTCTCTCTCTCTTTGCGTGTCTGAGTTGTATCGCTCAGTCTCTCTCTCTCTCTATGTCGCTGGTTCTCTCTTCCCCCTAAGTCCTGCAGGGGCTCTATATATTAGGCGATGATCGCCTCTTTGGGGCTCGTTTGGACAGCTTCAATTGTCGAGCTAAAGGTGATGAAATCGTGGACGATGAGGCTTTCCAGACACCCGCATCGCAAAAACCCGTTCTGTTATTGTTGATATGCATCAGCGAAGAAGCAATCACCATGAATTCTCTAGCTAAGGATTTAGATGTCCTGGTTCAAACCACCGTGTCTGAGCCTCTGCATTTCAAATGAAATTATGCCCCAAATACCCAAATTTTCTGCCTAGACAAGTAGCCAACATGGAGCCTCTTCCTAGCAAGGATATTCACTTGAGACTTCTCTACAAGCAGGGACACTTGACAGAAGTCATGGAAGCTCTTTTCCTAACAAACATTCAAGAAATTGACCCTGATACTTGCCTTATTGTCCTGGAAACTTGCATTAAATTCAAATCCCTAGTGCATGCTCGTCATATCCACTCTTACATGATGAGCAAGGGCCTAAGGCTAAGCTTATTCTTAAACACAAGACTAGTTGATATGTATGCAAAGACTGGGAGTATTAACAAGGCACTAGATGTTTTCAATCAAATGTTGAAACGGGATGTAGTGGTTTGGAATGCCTTAATATCACAAACATTGAACAAAATTCGTAGTCAAAAACTTATGAAAAAAAATTAATCCACCTCAATCGATGCAAAAGGACCACCTGAAGCTATGTTACTTGATATAAGCTCACTATATATTCTGCAAGAGGATGAAGCAAGAGCTTGTCTAAAGGATATCCCACGACGAGAGTTGTTATGTGTGCGCAGGAATAGAGGCCTAAGGATAAGAATTTTTATTTTCATACATTTTTTTTAAATAAAATTATTTGATTTTATTTTGAAAAATAGGGATGGCAAACTTAAAGAAAAGAGCTCGTGAAGCAAACACTAATGTGGAAATGGAAAAGAAACGAAGAGGAAGACCAAAACTAATAGAAGAAGAAAAATTAAGTAGAGAGGCAAAGAAAGCAACTAGATTGTTTGAGTTGAGCTGTACCATATCAATTGGAGGTACCGACGTAGATATAGGATTGTTGCCGAAGCTAGAAGAATTTTTCAAAAAAGAAACTTTCGTTGGAATATGCTCTGTGGAGAGAGATGGAATAGTCTTCCACTTACATTTTCAGATGATAATACGCATTGTAGCTACATCAATAATTGCAGTAAATCGTAAAATAAAAAAATACTTGGGATGGAAAGTTGGAAATCCAATTAGTTCCAACGTATTATGTAGAGCATTGCAGCAGAAGAATTCAAACATGACACACAATTAGTTAGCCATTAACTTAGGACAACAATCAAATATCACTATCTAAGTCCAACTATTTCCTAATCGCATACAAGTGATCTCACATGTTGAACATTTACCCATAAGAGAAAGCACAATCAAGCACATGTCAAAGGGAATTGTGATATGCAAGGAAGTGAACTCAAAGTGTAAGATCCCCAATTTTTGGGTCTCTTCTAAAAATTAAAAAAATAGCTTTCAATATTTATTTTACCAAATATTGATTTAAGATACTTGATTGACAGTATTGGAAGGTTCTGAAATAAAAAGGAAGGTCGTTTCCATGTTCCAGTACGTTAGACGGACGTTTGCTTCAGTTTTGGAAAAATCCGTTATTTTTAGATTTTTCATGCTTTTTGTGCTTTTAGGTGTTTTTTTGCAAAAAGCAAAGTCAGATCCTTAATCTACGTGTTCCAGGAAAGCTATGGTTCAATTTTGTAAAAATTTGTTTTTTGAGTGCTTTTCACGCTATTTATAGCTTTTCATGATTTTTAGTGAAGAGCGAGTCCGCTTTCTTATTCCAGTGAACGAGGGGAACCCCTGGTTCAATTTTAGAAATTTTTACGTTGTGAGCGGGATGAAAACACACACAGTGCCTCTATAATGACCCGGCACACACTCTTGGAATGATACACACACACACACACTATGGGGCACCACTTGGCTTACCCAGCCCGCCTGGCCGAGAGAGGAAACACACACAAGGAGTGAGAAGAGAGAGATTTCCCACTTGCCCACTCACCAGTCACATACACACACTCACACACACACTCTCAATTCATCTCAAAGGAGGAAAATTTCTGTTGTTTAGACTCAATGAAGCTCAGCCCAACACCAATGGGACAAATAGGTTACACAGTATTGAGGAAATACACCAGATACAACCACAAAGTTAAGCAGAGGCTTCACTCACCGGAGAAGATTACACAGAAAAACAGCAGAAAATTTGTGAGGAATTTGGCAAAATGGATAGCGCCATTACGTCCGGAACGGCCAAAAACCCCACCCTACAATGTCACAGCGCTCAAATCCGACCTCGGATGAGCAGTTTAGGGCCAAAAAATGCTCCAAAATGAGCAAAAACACAGTTGCGGCTGTTCCTCCTCTCTTCTCCACTTTTTTTCTGGTCTTCTCTCAGTTTTTTCAGTTCCCACACTTAGCTTTATTAGTTGGGCACCAGTGGCCTTTTAGATGACCTCAAACGGACCCCGAACAGGCCAAAAACTGACCTCACAGTGCATAGTTGTCACCCTGCTGCATCATCCGCACACCTGGCACTCAGTTTTTCCCAATAATGCATCCCGCAACCACGTGAAGTGGCCCCAAAAATTGGTCCTCATGATGACCTTTCTGCATAAGTATCACAAGAAAACACCCACGTCGTGTCTGTACTCATCCATGTGCAAGTATTGACCCCATTCGACCTCCTTCCGCCACTAGATGCCATCTGACGCACCTGCTTACCTCATGTCATCGGCCTGCGGATAGCTTCCTCAAGAAGTTTTACACACTATCAACTCCTCCTTATTGTAGAAAAACACAGTGGTACTGGTAATAGTGAAAATCGATGCACTATGTACACCCTGTCCTACATGTACACATGTGGGCCCCACGTAACCACCTGGCTCTGAAAAATGGACAATTCTTTATTTGATGCACCATGCATGTATATGTACATATGCGCAATCCCTTGCTCCAAAAAACTTCTGACATAATTTGCCCATCCCCTAGCCTGCTAGATCATTCATGATCAGCAGCAGCAAAGAGAGATATGAGACTCGCCGCATCACAGGTCTCCTCATCCCTCACCAACACTGCTTGATCCACAGACAGCTCATCTTGCTCCACCATCATCAATCTAGCATGATACAATTTAAGACGCAATCCATTTACCCTTGACTTATGTAGAACACCATCCAGGTTAGCCAGCTGATATGTGCCATTTGGAAAACACTCCACTACCTTGAAAGGGCCTTCCCACTTAATTTGAAACTTCTTTTGGAAGGTGTTGTCGAGCTTACTGTAGTTGTAGCGCAAAACCAAGTCATGTTTATTGATACCCTTACCTTTGAACTTTTCATTTATCTTTGTCAAAGCCTTATCCTGCATCTGCCCATAATGCTCCAATGCGCTCATCCTATCCAGCTAGACCTCCTGTAACTGCAAGAGCCTCTCTTTGAATGCATTACTAGACGGCCCAAGTAGCTTCTCTAGCATCTTTACTACAGGCAACTCTACTTCCATAGGCAATAGTGCTTCCTTTCCATATACCAAATGAAATGGAGTAAACCCTGTACCTGTCTTCACCGAAGTACGGTAAGCCCATAATGCACTAGGCAATTCCAAATCCCAATTCTTTCCTTGGTGCTCTGTCACTTTCGAAAGAATCTGTACCAACTCACCATTGAATCTTTCATTTAAGCCATTACATTGTGGGTAATAAGGAGTGGTATGCTGGTGCCTAATCTTCGTATTTGCGCATAAAAAGTCTAGCAGTTTAGCTCTAAATCCTGGCCCCTTATCTGAAAGTAGCTCTAATGGCACCCCAAACTTGCAACATATTTCATCATACACAAATTTTGCAACATCCTTTGCAGTGATTTGTTTTACTGCTATAGCCTCTGCCCATCTAGAGAGATAGTCCATTGCCGTCAAAATATAGCTTTTGCCCCTCCTTGTGATAGGTAGCGGGCCTATTGCATCAATCCCCCACTTTTCAAACACATCAAACGCCATAATGTTTTTTCGTAGCTCTGGCTTCAACACTCTCTTCCCAAATGCTTGACACCTATTGCAAGACCTACACCAATGGTGAACATCCTTGTGCAAACTAGGCCATACATACCCCTCTTGCAAAATCTTATGCAAGGTGATCTTTAGAGAAAAATGGCCACCACATGCACCTTCATGATTCTCTTCCAACACTCTATAAAGCTCCTCTCGCCAAGGGACACGTCTCAACACGAGATCAGCCCCTTTCATGTATAAGACATCACCAATCAATTTGTACCTGTATGCTCTACGCACAAAGCCATACTTCTTAGACTTATGAATCTCCTTTGGAATGATTCCTGTTAGCAAAAACTCCTCTTCTTGAGCCAAACTTTCCTGGCCATGATAAAGAGGTAAAGTGGTCCTCAACACAAATAGCTCACCAATCATGCCTTGAGCTGCTTCATGTGCCTCTCCATTTAGAGCACGTTCAATGTGTCTGATGATCCATGCTTCGAACTTTTTTAACAGACCTTTAGTTCTGAAGCACATTTCCTTCAATGAGGTGTTCTTGCTCTTCCACACACCCAGCACTTGCTTCACCACTAACAAGGCATCAGCTTTTATGCTCAACCTTCGAACCCCATGCTTCAAACAAATGTGTAATCCGGCTTCCAGAGTAGCATATTCAGCCTCATTGTTACTATGAGCATCCAATTTGAACCCTTTCTTGCATACTAGCTTCCCCTCTGGATCATAAAGTGCAATATCCCCTGAAGTTGCATCATGGCTCTTTCTGTATGAACCATCAAAGAACAACACATGTGCATTGCTGATCTGTGGCACTTCTTCAACTACCTTTCTCACCACCTCTTCCTTAACAATAAGGGGATTCTCCTTGTAGGTCAACAAATCAGCTAGGGTAGCCCTTGTACTATCTTCCACTAGAAAAGAGAACTCAAACTCTTGCAGCTCAATTACCCATTTCTTCACCACATTTGACATGTTAGTACCATTAATTAACTGTGGCAAAAAGGCATAACTCGTCAAGAAAACAAAAGGTCATGGTAGCAAGTAATGATGAAATCGTCGACAAGCAAATATTACACTGGCCATCACTAGCTCTACTTCTGAGAACTTTCTCTCCGCTACCAACTTCACTCGGCTTGCACAATACACTGGCCTCATATAATGGCTACCCTTTCCCTTTGCAATAGCATGGATCCAATGGCATCATCCCCTACTGATGGATTTACATAAAACACTTTCTCCCAATCAGGAGCCTGCATGGCTGACAACCCCCCTAACACCTCTTTCACCTCTTGAAACACTTCTTTACACTTGTCATCCCATTGCAATGGATCATGCTTTGCCACTTGCTGTAATGGATAAAGAAGCTGTGAAGACAATGGAATAAACCGTGCCATGTACTTCACTTTGTGTATAAAAGTTGCCAATTGCTTCATACTCGTAGGTGATGGAAGAAGAATAATAGACTTAACCTTATCTGGATCAGCCTCAATTCCATTTTCTGACACCATATGGCCCAATAACTTCACCCTTGGCTGTGCTAGATGACATTTCTTTGGATTTAATTGTCCTCCACATTCATCATATCGAGCCAATACCATCTACAGATTCTCATGGTGTTCAACCCTACTGCTATAAACACAGAAGTCATCCATAAAAGCTTTAACACAACTACCAATGACTGGTTCCAACACCCAATTTGCTCTCTCTTGATAGAAGGAAGGTCCATTTGACAACCCAAATGGCAATACTGTGTAGCAATAGCAGCCCCATGGCGTAATAAAAGTGGTCTTTGTGCGGTCTTTAAGAGCAATCTTCAATTGAAAATAGCCCGAAAAACCATCACACACACTGTACCTCTCATAACCTGCCACTGAATCCAAGATCTGATCGATGAATGGAAGAGGATATGGGTTCTTCTTAGTGGCTGCGTTTAAGGGTTTAAAATCTACACAAATTCTCCACTTCCCATCCTTCTTTGGACTGACTACAACTGGACTCACCCATTCTGTGGTCTCCACAGGGACTAAGAACCCTGCCTTCAACAACTTGTCCACCTCTTCTCGCAAGGCTTCCATTTGCTCTTGACCCATCCTTCTTAGCCTTTGCCGCACTGGCTTAGCACCTTCTTTCAGCTCTATATGCATCTCTTTGCCCTTGAACCCTCTGATCTCTTCATATGAAGTAATGAGCAAATCAGGAAAACTAGCCAACATGTGCAAATATATATCCTTCTCCATAGTTGAGAGGTCTCCACTGATCATTTGTGTCATCAATTCCTGCTTCTTTGACAACTCAACCTTGGTTTGCATCAGCCCTTCAATCACTTCATAAGGCCCTTCACTTTCATCTTCAACCTCATTCGCAAATGCAACTAAACCAAACTCCTGGATTTCTTTGTCCATCAAAAGAAATGCAACATCAGCATCCTCATCACTGCTGGTAGTGCTATCACTGTCCTCATCTGTCACCGTGGAAGAGTCTTCATCACTAGACTCATCCTCATTTTCATAAATCTCCTCTAATCGTTTCCTTGTGTCCATATTATAAAGCTTCTTGGTACCTGTCTTTCCATAGAGGCTAATCGTACCATGTCGCCAATCTTGAACAACTCCCACTGCACGTAACCATGGTCTGCCCAGTATAATAAGATATGCTCCCAACCCTGCTGGCATCCCAAGCATTTTACTTTTTGATGGTATGCCAATATGATCCGAAAACTTGACACCCTAGCCACTGGAGACCCATCTTCTCAACGCATGAGTGTGTTATGACGCATATTTTGGCTCTGCCAGCCACATAACCTTGTCCCAAATTTTTCCTTTTATGCCACACATCTACTATTGGACAAATGTCTGGTAGCTCATCCATTGCCAACACCTTTACTCAACCTCTCTCTAGATCTTTCTCCATTGGGTTAACCATCCTCTTCCACTGTCGCTTTAGATTAGGCACCATCTCTATAAGTTTCCCAATAGTAACATCTGCCTTCCTGCTTGTCAGATCCTCCTTCAAGTCATAGCTTAATTGCCCATCCCCTAGTGGAAAATCTGAAACATGAAACTTTCGACGAGCTCTCCTTTTCCTCTTGGCCTTGACATCCTCACCTTCATGACTCTTTCCCTTCTTCTTACTAGGACCTGGGGCACTTCTTCCTTCCTTGTCCTCTGTCGTCCTCTTCCCAATAGGCATCACTAATGTATCCTCTAGCTTTGATGCCTTCTCTAAGGTAATCACACTTAACACTTTTGTCTTTCCCTTTTCCTCCTAGGTCAATCCATTGGTTCCTTCATCTCCCTTAATTTCGATGCCATAATCATGCGACCTAGTTAGCACCTATTTTGGCAATGGATACATGTCTCCCCTCATCCTTGGTGGCTTATCACATTGCGGGCTGATGTGACCCAACTCTCCACAATTGTAACATGTGGGCGTCTGCCTCCAAAACCTACCATTGCTTTGTCCAACACCATTTCTAGGCCTTTCTTCACCTCCTGGCTGATTTGCAAACCTCCCTCGACCTCGATTATTTCCCACTTGACCTAGCATGTTTAGGCTGAGATTCTTCATCAAATCTACCATTTGCCTCATGTCTTTCCTTAGCCCATCATCTTGCACTGCTGTAGTGACCACTGCTGGCATAACCTGAGTAGTAACAGGAACCACTGGTTCGTGATGAACCCCTGGCATGCGACCTTGTAAAGAGTCCATAGGCTAAAATTCAAACCTCATTGGCAAAGAATCCACCCCTAACTGGCTCATTTTCTTCAGCTTCCACTCTTTGTTCCTTGCTACCTCTAGTGCATCTTCATATGTCCTAGGCTTCTTTAGCTCCACTCTCTAGCGTATATTCTCCCAAAGACCAGCCAAGAACCTGTCCTTATTCATCATGTCAAGCGGGGGTACCTGTGGTGCTAAGGCCTTCCACATTCGCTCCCATGCCAATGAAAACTTACGTATGTACGCATCTACCGGCTCACCTTCCTTTTGCACCAAAGCCTATACTTCTTGCCACACTTTGTCAGGATCTTCTATCTTCACAAACTCCACTTCCAACCCATGTCGTAGATTGTCCCAACTCAACCTTACAGGTGGATCAGCCACACGCAACTCCTCTTCAAATGTTTTGGACCAGACTCGTGCATCACTCTTCAAACAAATTTGGAGAAGACATAACATCTGCGCAGGGTCATGAATCTGGTTGCTAATGCAGACAACCTCTATCTTTTCCAAAAAATCTTCCACATCTTCATCACTTCTTCCATGAAACTCCGGATAAGAGAAAGCCATGGCTACCCAAGTTACAATGCTTTGAGAACCCCTTTGAACACACGTGCAAGAACCCAAAACTTTTGACTACCCAATCCCCAGAAACTTCAATGGAGCTCAACTTTAGATAAGGACAAACACATGCACATCAAATGAGTTTTCATAGTTGATCATCGGAATTACAACAGGCAAAGGACATTCCAAGATCTCTCGTAATCTTCTTGGCCCTAACATAAAGACTATGCGTTGCTGGAAAAAAATCTTCCTGGACACATGAACATTTATCTGGATTCTTTGAGTTAAATGAAATGGAGTGAATTGAGGGCCATTTTGATCATCCATTAAAGCCAACCATGCAGCTCCCAAGAAGGCACACCTGACTTATCCTCTGATTTTGCCAAAATTTCAGCAGCATCACAACATAAATGGCTCAAAAGACCAAAAAACCAGCCATCACAACTCGAAAAAATTTTGGCAGAGTTTCCCCAGAAGTAGAGCAGTAGGAACCCAAAATATAGACTGTATGTGTATGCATAAATTGTCAAGAATAGAACCCGAGCATCAAATAGGACTCACTAGTACATAGCCTATGGCGAGGTCACGAAAAGGGTGCTCCAGCTACCTATATCACTGAAAGGATCTCCACATTTGAGAATCCCCCAGCTCAATAAAACCTCACGCTATCGACCCTCACACAAAGGCTAATGCAAATCGCGTATAGTCAAGTCTCAGAAATGACTATCTTCCAGACCAAGTCTCATAAATGGCTGGGACTTCCAAATAAAACCAAGTATGGCTCCACAAAGGCGTACAATAGCAGTTTCCACAAGTAACGTACAATCCAACAGACAATACGCTCAAACAAGCGCTAAATGATGCATACCCACAACAACTACAAGTGACACCACTGCTAGTATATCACTGTACTCCATCTACCTGTACCTGTGTGAATCACCTGTACCTGTACCTGTCCCTATAACCTGTAACCTGTAGTCTGCAACCTCTAATCCCGAATCTCGAAGCTTGAAGCTCGAATCGAAGAAGATCCTCCGTGGGGTGCCAAAAGAATGTGAGCGGGATGAAAACACACACAGCGCCTCTATAATGACCCGACACACACTCTTGGAATGATACACACACACACACACAGTATGGGGCACCACTTGGCTTACACAACCCGCCTGGCCGAGAGAGGAAACACACACAAGGAGTGAGAAGAGAGAGATTTCCCACTTGCCCACTCACCACTCACATACACACACTCACACACACACTCTCAATTCAGCTCAAAGAAGGCAAATTTCTGTTGTTTAAACTCAATGAAGCTCATCCCAACACCAATGGGACAAATAGGTTACACAGTATTGAGGAAATACACCAGATATAACCACAAAGTTAAGCAGAGGCTTCACTCACCGGAGAAGATTACACAGAAAAACAGCAGAAAATTTGTGAGGAACTTGGCAAAATGGACACCGCCATTACGTCCGGAACGGCCAAAAACCCCACCCTACAATGTCACAGCGCTCAAATCCGACCTCGGATGAGCAGTTTAGGGCCAAAAAATGCTCCAAAATGAGCAAAAACACAGTTGCGGCTGTTCCTCTTCTCTTCTCCACTTTTTTTCTGGTCTTCTCTCAGTTTTTTTAGTTCCCACACTTAGCTTTATTAGTTGGGCACCCGTGGCCTTTTAGATGACCTCAAACGGACCCCGAACAGGCCAAAAACTGACCTCACAGTGCATAGTTGTCACCCTGCTGCATCATCCGCACACCTGGCACTCAGTTTTTCCCAATAATGCATCCCGCAACCACGTGAAGTGTCCCCAAAAAGTGGTCCTCATGATGACCTTTCTGCATAAGTATCACAAGAAAACACCCACGTCGTGTCTGTACTCATCCACGTGCAAGTATTGACCCCATTCGACCTCCTGGCGCCACTAGATGCCATCTGACGCACCTGCTTACCTCATGTCATCGGCCCGCGGATAGCTTCTTCGAGAAGTTTTACACGCTATCAACTCCTCCTTATTGTAGAAAAACACAGTGGTACTGGTAATAGTGAAAATCGATGCACTATGTACACCCTGTCCTACATGTACACATGTGGGCCCCACGTAATCACCTGGCTCTGAAAAATGGGCAATTCTTTATTTGATGCACCATGCATGTATATGTACATATGCGCAATCCCTTGCTCCAAAAAACTCCTGACAACGTTTCTTTGCTTTTTACGCTATTTTTAGCTTTTTGTGCTTTTTGGTGTTTTTGAAAAGCAATGTGCTTTTTATGATGACCTAAACAAAAAAAAATGAATTTTAGTCTCCATCGGATTAAAAGATGACCACTCGGAGCAAAAACAGGACTGGACGGGATTTTTACGAGAAATATTTTAAAAAAAAGTGGTATCGTAAATACACCGGGCAATATGGGGAAAGTCATAATTATGTTGAGATATTATGGTGTGGCATAGTCTAGCTGTCTAGCTACGGTATCCAGTAGTTGGCCAGTTTACTGCTCGGATGGTCAATTTTGCTGTAAAAATTGAATGGTAAGTGGGAAAGTTGACCACCAAAAGCAAAGGCTTATTTTTAGGAAAGACTAGAGCTTTTTCCCAAAAGCTAGGGGCTATTCCAGGCCGAGAGGTAGCACCATCTTTCTACTTGGGGCACACTTCAGCCTGTTGCACTTGCCTATAACTTACCGGTTAGTGCTTAGTGTTCAATGTCGTCTGTTGCGTCTACTACCGCAAGGCTATACATATCTATTATACGGAGTGGTGCAAGCTCTTCATCACCATCTCCATAAGCTCTTCTTTCTCTCGAGGAGAAGAAGAAAAAGAAGAAGGACACTCTCTCTCTACTTTCTTATTATCTTCTCTCTGGTTTCACGATATACGTGCCCTCCGAAAGCTTTCGTGGCGGAAACCCTCTACGTAGTTCTCATCACCACTCTCTTGCGGCAAAGAAAACGCCTTTAGATAGCCCCTAATCGATTCTAAAGCACGGTAAGAAGCTCTAAACTCCATAGCCATCATCTCTCTCCCTCTCTCTCTCTCTCTCTCTCTCTCTCTCTCTCTCTCTCTCTCTCTCTCTCTCTCTCTCTCTCTCTCTATGTCATTTTTCTAAGTAGTCACCCTCTCGGTGATTGTTTTTTCGCATACCAGGGCATGTATGGATCAACCGACTACATACGACATTGCCCCATGATTATTTCATCATGTATAAAACGCTGATTTATGCACATGATGTGTTTATGGTCACGTGCATGCATAAAAAGCGCTTTTTGTTTCACGTCATAGAGACGGTAGGAGCACTGTTTTGGTCACAAATCCCAAACTGCTATGAATCAGCCCAAACCCTTTATACTAGAGATAAAACACATCATTTAGAACATTTTCTCTCTTAGGTGTCATGTGAAAAACACGGATGAGCTAAGAGATATAGTCCTTGGAGAACCACTATATAGATTCACCCTTTACACTAGAGATAAAACACATCATTTAGAACATTTTCTCTCTTTGGTGTCATGTGAAAAACACGGACGAGCTAAGAGATATAGTCTTTGGAGAACCACTATATAGATTCACCGGATGGGCAAACCCACTTAACCAATTGAAAACCTTGATGAAACTTGATAAATGAATTTAGGTCTCCGTTATCACTTCGGGAATGCGAGTTATTAATCACTCTATAACCGGTTTTACCTACACGCGTAAGGGTGCTACCAAGGGGGGTACCATATGACATCGTGAGTTGACCGAGTTGTTTGTATATGTTTTATGGTTTGTTTTGGTGAGTTGATTTCAAGTATTAGATGGCCATAAACATATGTGCGAGTGTATGGTTAAACATCCCGAACCGCATAGATAGATATGAATAAAATGGCTTTCTTTTGGGGTTACCGTTTGTTGTGCGAGTACCATACGGGTGAAGTGATGTCATAGAGTGATAGTCTATATTATCGAGCTGAGCTTGATGCATTGGTTTGAGGCCAAATACTTTCAATTTCATGTTTTGTATACTACCGAAAATGCCAAAAATATGTTTTCTGCATATGCGTGAACTTATGGTTTATGGTTGACCTAAAGGTCAGAGCTGTTTTGCTTCATGTTTATGGTGATGGAATGTTATCATATGATGTATGGGAACTCATGGATTGATGTGGATGCCTCATATGCATGGTTGTGATTGCTTTCCACCTTCCCAGGTCAAAACTAGCTCTATGTGCTAGGGAGGTGAAGTGCAGATGTGATGCATCAACTTTGCATGGTTGATGTGGTCAAAATTGGATTTTTATATCATGACTAGTTGCTGGTTGTACTCTTTTTATGCATCAAGAATCACATCTTAAGGGTCACATGTGTGTAGATTCCAATTGATTGCAGGGGATGTGTCAAACTCCAAGTGTGGAGTTGGTTCAGTGTGATTATGATTCATGGTCAAGAGCTGAGATTACCTTATGGATTATGGTTGATATTCTATGGTGTAAGCCGGTGTGGCTCATGGTTTTTTATCTGGATTTGGTTATGTTGCCGAAATTTTTGCAGCCATGTTATGTTCTAAAGTGGTTATGCAGGATTGGTCGTGCCTCACCCAAGTTGCATGGAGTGCTCGTCCGTGTGATGTGATTGGATTATGGTTTATGGTTTTGGGATTGGATCATGAAGTGATTTAAATGGTTTATGGCATACTGTAAGGGTAGAGACCCTGCATAGTCTAACTGCTTGGAAAAGATTGTTTGTGCATCTGGGAAGTGCTATTGTGATTGGACTCATGTGTCATGTTTCTCATGGTAGCGTCGCTACAAGACTAGAATCACCTACATCGCTTAGCCTTAGACTAAAGGGTCGCTGACCTGGGGCTTTGCTGGATCGGGGGTGTTGCCTAGGTCTCCTTCTTTTTGTTAGGCTCATCTACACGATTAGTGTGTCGAGGGTTGAAGGACATACATGGCTAATACGTCGGGGATTTTTCCTTGTCTTTGCCTAAACACCCAGTACTGGGCATCGAAGAGGCATGGCACCCAAACTGATATGGTTGGTGTTGATACCCTACCACCTGTTGGTACTTGAGATCCTTTCAGAGCTCGGGTTCATGGAGGGAGGCGAAGCGGCCTCAGCCTATGTCTGGCTCAGGTAGGTTGGAGATGTTCTGGCTCGCTCTCGACGAAGTGAAATTCTCTCTATCCGTAGTAGAGCGGAAGTGGATGGGTGGACCGGTTGATGCTTACACAGGGTCCGGTGCTCTGGTAGTTATTTTGTCTTTTTTTTTTTTGATGTTATGGTATACCCAGATTTTGTCATTGCATTAATACATGGTTGCCTATTCCATTTAGATGGGCATTTAAAGACTCTCTGTTGTCATCTTCTCATGTCTCTGTGCACTCTATTTCACCCCCCACTACTCTCTCTCTCTCTCTCTCTCTCTCTCTCTCTCTCTCTCTCTCTCTCTCTCTCTCTCTCTCTCGCAACGCGGTGTACACATATATTCACCCTCCACGATGTTACATTTTTCTTGAGTACGCTTTCATTCATAACACCCATTCAAGCATAGCACTAGTCGCTAGGTACCTCTGGATGCATTCCGGCTCATGGCCTAAACTCCATGCTTCGACGGGTGCTGATAACTCCTCCCCTATGCAAATGCTTCCGTAACTTTGATGGATATTGGAAATTGTAGAAAAGTGTAAATTGTATATTTTGTGCATAAACCCTTGAGGAGGGGTATCTCTCACCTGGTATCAGATCCAATGCTTAAGGTTATGGGGATGGCCTAAAGCGTGATACTGGTCGGGTTAGTTACGCATCATGCACGCATTCATGCATGCTGTTTGAGAAAAGATATTGTATTCATGATGCATCTATAAGTGACATTGGTTGATGGTACTTGTTTGACTTGTCTTCTTGAGTGGGAGTGTTTGGTTTGAGTTATGGTTGAAGTGTTCAAACAATGTTGTTGTAATATCTTTGAATATTTGTTTTTGTAGTAACAAATGACTCCCAGAGTGACATTTGAATGCTTTAGCTAGGGGAATGAGGTTTTGGCCATAGTGTTCAACAATATGGCGACACGATTTCCCAAGGATGAATGGGGACTCATTTACTTAGAAATCAAGACCAAAGTATTTGGCATACCAGGAAGCAGAACTTGTTGGAAGAGTATTGATGGTAGTTACCTTACCCGTCACCAAGAACCCTTCCGTCAATTCTTCAATCTATATTGACGAGCAGTCCAAGAGATTGGTTTACCAACCTCAGACTACTTCCACCTAGAATATGGCTAGCTCTAGAAGGATGAATGGGGACTCATTTACTTAGAAATCAAGACCAAAGTATTTGGCATACCAGGAAGCAGAACTTGTTGGAAGAGTATTGATGGTAGTTACCTTACCCGTCACCAAGAACCCTTCCGTCAATTCTTCAATCTATATTGACGAGCAGTCCAAGAGATTGGTTTACCAACCTCAGCCACCTAGAATATGGCTAGCTCTAGAAGACATGTTTTGCTACTTGGCGATGCGTTCTCAAATGTTAAGAATTGTCAAAGTTGCAATTTGAAGCTCTTGGAACTATCATAGGAAAAGAAAAGTTGGAAGATAACTATAGACCACGTTGTCACGTTGGAGGTATGAGAGAATACCCTGTTATAAGAGTTAAAAGAATATTTAGAGAATTAGCTCCAAGACACCTATAATATTGTAGCATGAAATCATAAAAATCAAATTTTGATGAATAAAAGAAGCGTAGACTCAATTTTGGTTCACATGTGTACTAAGTTTTCTCTCTCTCATTGTCTTTCTTCTTAATGTGTAGATGAACTCCCAAGTGACTTTGCACAAAGAGTCTTTTTTTCAGTTTTGCGGTTGGATTCAGTCTCCATTGGGAATTGAAGTGATTCGAGTTTCAAAGGGGACTAGATATTACCTTATACTCAACACTTACGTATCATGGGAGTTGTATGTTGAAGCTCATCCTGAACATCGAACACAAGTGCCTGATAGGTTTATGACCAACCCACAACTTTGGGTAAAGGAAAAGATCCAAGAAGGCGATGTTAATGTGCAAGTATATGTTCTTTACCTTAACCTATGTTCTCTTTTGGACATATTGGGTGTGAACTCATACTTAGTAAGAAGGCCCTTGTGTTAAACCAAAGATATGAATTTTTTGAGAAGGTCATAATCAGAGTATGGATCTATTATGTACCCCAAGATTGGTTCAATAGAGTCTTTGGACCTATCCTCAAATACAACCCTTACAACATTACCATTATCTTTGATGACTACTAGAAACCAAAATGCATTGGTGACTTTGCCTGAGCACAACCAATAGGAGTGAACTTGAGCGGATACTTCTACAAAAATGATATAAACGAACGACATGCTCATGTAAACTGCTTTAATGGATTATCACCCAAGAATGTATCACAGGGGGGAGAATGGTACAAAAAGAAAGACGTGACTTTTAATGCACAAGTTGAAGTGATAAACTTTGACACCCGAGATGTGAACAAATATAGGGGTAGAACCTCAGTTGTAGGAACCAAGAATTGGTTCATTGGACCCTTTCGTATTTAAGTATCTCCCTAGAAACACTATGTATCTTTTTTGGTCTTCTACGGTTATAAAAATTTGATTTTGATATAATACATATTGTTTTGAAGATATAATAATTAAGTTTGAATCTTGGTTTTATCATTCTAACTAACTTGAGTGATGGTGTGTGTGTGTGTGTAGATTACCACACATAATGGGGAAGAGAAGAAAAGATTGATGTCTACGGATTTCATTGTACCAAATACCTTCCGATCTTGGTATCATTATGCTACAACAAACCCCGAGTTTAGACCCCCCGAACATAAACCCTCGCCTGTTGGGAGTATCGAATGGATACAATCTAAGTTGGGAAAGGAGATTGTAGTCACTAATCAAATATTGTACATAAATGATTATGAACTTATCCTAAGACCGACAAAGGAAACGTGGATGGCTAGAAACATACTTCCTTTAATAATGGCTACGGGATTCTTTGACATTGTTATATTTAATGTATGGGGACGGTAGTGCAAAAATAATGACCGACATTTCTTTAGCCCAGTACCTTGGAAGTCATTCTTTGACTTATTTGGAAAGTCACTGATTTATAATCCTTGCAATGTAAAAATTTTATACAATGCCTACAACAGACCTCAGTCCTTGCAGATTATGCAAATATACACAGCTCAGGAGATGGGCACATCGGATGTGTTTCCAAAAGAATATGCTTTCTTTGATGACTACTTCGGGTACAGGAAGGTGATTATCCATACCAAAATAGGAGTACTTGTAACCAACAAATCGCTTACTCAGGAATGATATGACTCACATGCCAACAAAGAAATGTTCCACCCAGAGATAGTAAAGGATTATTTGAGTCAACCATAAGACATACTCAAGGAATAGGACAAGGATACTCCATTGGTGGAAGGATGTCACAATGGATATTACCGAGTGCATTACATTAGAGCCATTAGGATTTGTTAGAACTTTTGAGACACCTTGTAGTCTTTTAGAAAAACCCAAGGTTTGTGATACAAAAATTGGATTAATTTATTATTCTTTCTCCTATTTCTTCTCATCTTATCTTTACGTGCTTATTCTATTTGATTTAAGAGCTTCGAGCGGAATAGAAAATTTCACTAAGTGTGACCTTGGTTGATATGGTGCAATAAGTTACCACGCCTCCTAGAGGAAATGCGGTTGCTGCTAATGCAAATG
The DNA here is from genome assembly GCF_014529385.1 of Adiantum capillus-veneris. NCBI lineage: Eukaryota > Viridiplantae > Streptophyta > Polypodiopsida > Polypodiales > Pteridaceae > Adiantum > Adiantum capillus-veneris. The sequence goes on along the minus strand of NC_140942.1, from coordinate 52,624,260 downwards.
CACCTATTGTTCCTCAACACACTATGCTTTGCAAGTCTCAACCTGGAAATTTTAGCGGGAAAGGAAAAGTTCTTGAAGATTGGATTGAGTGCATGGATGACTACTTTGACTTAGCCCATTTGTTAGTATTAAACAAAGCTATAATCGCTAAGTTCAAACCAGAGAAAACATCCAAGCATTGGTGGAGAGACCATTGCACAAAAAACAATGTTGACCCTAATGCTGCAACTTGGGATTATCTTAAGACATGGCTTAAGAAGAACTATCAAAACAAGGTCTATCATTCAGACCGTATGAATGAGTTTCTTCACTGTACTCAAGGAACCAGAGATCTGGAATCACACTATCAACATTTCTTAACTCTTGCCAAGTATGATCCAACAGGAATGACTCAAGAGGTCAAGGTAGCTCGATTCGTGTCAGGGTTACATAATCCTATGAAGACTAGACTCTAGAGTCTTCGCCTAACCAATTTTGCAGATGTCGTTGATGCAGGCAAACCCATTGAAATACAATTATCTACGACCAAAAAGAGATCTCAAGGCACACAATAGAGAGTGTTACTTAGTGTGCAATGGAAAGATAGATAGCCCTAGAGTGATGGGCGTATATACAATGCTCGGGGAAAAAAACCTCCTAAAGAGGGAAAAAATGCCCCGGTGGTCCTAGTGTGTTCACACACATCACTACCACATGTATATGGTAAAAAATCCCCCCTGGAGTGATGCGGTGAATGAGAGCTGGCACATAAGTAAAGGGAAGTGCCATGCCCTGAGGACATGATCAGTCCACAAAGGGGAAAAAGCCCAAAGCTTTGCGGAAAGCTTCAAGCTTCTCACAAGACAATGCCTTTGTGAAAAGATCTGCAAGGTTGTCCTGTGTTGGCACATAAGCCAAGATGATCTCTCCTGTTGAGAGCCTCTCCCTGACATAATGGTAATGCACCTCAATGTGCTTTGTGTGAGCATGAAAAACTGGGTTCCTTGCAATTGCCAATGCGGTCTGACTGTCAGTGTAGATAGTGTTGGCAGTATCTTGTCCAACACCCAAATCTGCCATAAGGCGTCTGAGCCATACACACTCAACCGTAACTGTGAAGACTGCCCGGTACTTAGCCTCACAACTCAAAGTGGCCACAGTAGGTTTCTTCTTGCTCAACCATGATATACATGAACTGCCAAGCATGAAACAAAAACCACTTGTGGACACTCGCGTGTCAAAACAACCAGCCCAATCTGAGTCCAAAAAAGCATGTAAGTCTGGCGGCAATGATCCCCCCTTGGGATAAAACAAGCCAAGATGTAAAGTGCCACTAAGGTAGCGGAAAATCCTCTTGACAGCCTGCCAATGCTTAGACCCTGGGCTATGCATAAATCTGTTGACCTGTGAGACTGCAAACTGAATATCCGGCCTCATGTTGCATACATAAATGAGGCATCCAACAATAGTTTGATAAAGAGTGACATCACCAGGATCACCAGCATCATGTAGACTCAACTTCAAACCTATTTCCATGGAAGTGGCAATAGGTTTGCAATCCTCAAGTCCAAACTTACATAGCAATGTCTCTATGTATCTTTTCTGACACAAGGAAATACCACCATCACACTGCTTAAACTGTATACCCAAGTAATGATGCAACAGCCCCAAACCTTTCATCTTGAAAGTAGCATTCAAATCAACCTTAAATTCAACAATATGTCTCTCATTTGGTCCAGTGATCAGCAAGTCATCAACATAAAGAACCACAATGAGAAGTACATCACCCTCACGCTTTACATACAATGTGCTTTTTGTTGGACTATTAGGAAAGCCTCGTTTGACCAAATGAGTGTCAGCTTTTTCATACCAAGCACGAGGAGATTGCTTCAACCCATACAAAGCCTTGTTACATTTGCACACTTTGTCCTCTAGTCCTTTTATGACAAAACAGCGAGGCTGCGTTACATAAAATTCCTCAAATATGTCACCATTCAAGAAAGCAGTAACAATATCTGATTGATGTACATCCCAACCAAAATGAATTTCCAATGCACATAGAAAACGCACAGTAGTCATACGACAAGTGGGAGCAAAAGTCTCTTCATAATCTATACCTTTTTGCTGTGCATAACCCTTTGCAACAAGTCGAGCCTTATGGCGATCGATCTCACCATCTGGCTTGCGTTTCAACTTGTAAACCCACTTCGTACCAATGGCCTCTTTTCCAGGAAGAAAATCACATAAAGTCCATGTGTCATTCTCTATAAGTGCATCATATTCTGATTGCATGGCAGCCATCCAATTTTTTGAATTCTTTGCTTCATCAAAAGACAGAGGCTCCTCATCACGTAAGCTAGACAAAGCCAAGCATAACAATCTGATGCATAAGATGCATGGCGAGAGCCTGAGCGAGTACGACTAGACAAAGGTGCATCCAATTTACTATCACGCAAAGTGTGCACCAGCCATTTTGGCATACCTCTAGCCTGCTCATTTTCAGCCCTTTCCTCATCAAGTACATCATGTACATCTGCATCAGTAATAGGCTGATCTGTAACATTTTCAGAAACCCCCATAGGCTCTACATGTGCCTCATTGGAACTTACTTTCGTATTTCCACCACTAAAAAGAGGCAACAAAGTGTCATAAATGTCATGTGAGCTTGCATTACTATCTCTAGTACATGACAGCAAGGGCTGAACATAATCTTCCACAAACACTACATCCCGAGAAACAAGAATACGTTTTGTTTTCAGATGATACAACCTGTAACCTTTGCATTCAGCACTATAACCAACAAAAATACATTTGACAGCCTTATCATCCAATTTTCTATGCTGCACTTGTGGCACCAAAGCATATGCCAAACAACCAAAAACACTCATGTGCTCAATAGAAGGCTTTCTATCATACCATGATTCATATTGAGTAATAGACTGCAAAGCTTTCATAGGACACCTGTTTAGTACATAACTGGCACACATGATGGCCTCAAGCCAAAAATAATGCGGTAAAGCTTGACTTTTGACCATACATCATGCCATTTCGGTCAGTGACTTATTTTTCCTCTCAGCAACACCATTTTGCTGAGGTGTATAAGGCCCTGTACATTGGTGTTTTATCCCACGACTAGCCAGAAATGCATTAAATTCATGAGACATGTACTCCTTCCCTCAATCGGAATGGAGGGTGTCCATAGTACATTTTGAGACATTTTCAGCCATAGCCAAAAATGTTTTGAAGCACATAAAAACTTCAGACTTCTCTTTAAGCGGAAATACCCATGTATGCATAGAGTAATCATCAATGAAAGTCACGAAGTACAGGTAATTGCCGAAGGACGAAGTTTGCATGGGCCCACAAACATCACTATGCACAAGCTGCAACCTGCATGTGGCCCTAACTGAACCATCCTTTGGAAACTTAGAACGCTACATTTTACCCAGAATACAACCTTCACAAACATGTTTGACAGGTGCTTCAAGAGGCGGCAAAGAAGCAACCATATCAGATTTCTGCAGACGCAGCAAACTGGCAAAATTCAGATGACCAAAACGTGCATGCCAAAGTTTTGCATCTGAAATAGCCCTTGAATTTACAACAGCATTTGCAAAATTTTTTCCACACTTGTCATACAAAGTGAGCTTATATAGACCACGGCACAAAAGCCCAGATGCAACAATTTGATCACCAAAACTGTGATCATGAACTGTACATCTGTCATCCACAAATTTGACTACAAGTCCAAGTCTAGCAAGTGTGGATATAGACAAGAGATTCTTCTTGATCCCAGGTACATAAAGTGCATCAACAAGTGTGAAGGAACTGCCATTTGCAGCAGTAAGCACAATCTTTCCAACTCCCTGAACTTGATAAGAGGCATTGTTGGCACAAGTGACCGAATTCCCATGAGGGACAGACTCGAGAGAGGTAAACAATTCACGGTGTGAGGTAATGTAGGTGCACTCTACGCTAAAATCCCATTGTGCATCAACATCAGCATTACAATCTCCTTTCACAGAAGACTCAACAATGGCTGTATTTGTAGTGGAACCAGCATTTGCAGTGGAACCACCCTCTTTCTTCTTAGCCTCTTTGGCCTTCAACTTAGGACATGACTTGATCAAGTGATCATTAGCTTTACAATAATGGCAACGCGTCTTCTTTTTTCCCTTGTCACGAAAATTTCGAGACGAATTGCTGTCAGCAGAAGCATTAGGAACATAATTTTTGCCACTCACCTGAAATGACTTCTCCTGCAGAAAAAAGTTGCTCATTGATATCCTTGACACTAGCAAGGAAAGTGTCCATATCATCTTCTTCATGCATAATCTTCGACTCCAGCTCTTTACGCAGCAAAGCAATTTTATCCTCATTGCGGCTTGCATAAAGACCTGCTAGAGTATCCCAAACCTGTTTTGCAGATTTTGCTGAATGGATGTGAGGAACAATGGTGCGCTTCACAGACAACGCAATCAATGCATGAGCCTGCACAAGGATTAACATCCCAACGAGCTTGTTCTGCCGTAGGCAAAACAACTCTAACAGCAGCAATCCTTGCAGCAAGACCTGCAACATCCTCAACATCGCCTACATCCTCAGAACTAGGGCGTACATCAATGCCCTGCACAATGTTCCAGATGCCCTTTGACACAAGAACATGTTGCATCATATAAGCCCACATAGGGTAGTTGTCCCCATCCAACCTGTCCTCAGCAACAAACATCTTGAACACATCTGTGTTGTTGTTGTCAGCCATGGTAAATGTTGCACCTGATGTGAAAACTGCTCGAAAATAGGAGAAATAGAGCGGGAACAACCTGTGCTATATAGCACAAACCGTAGAAGACTATAAGGCACCTGCTATGCAAAAAACGGCACTGATAGAAATTATGCACAAAATGACGAAATAGCATGTGCAGTACTGCCTGTAGTGAAAACGGAGGCCGAAATGGGCCCAAATCAAAAATCTGAGCCCAAAGTATTTGTCGACCTACGAATGCTCGCTAGCTCACTGAAATCGGAGAAAGTGAGCAGGCGTGTACTGGAGCAGCTAGCGATTGAGCCCGGGAGCACGCAACCTGCTCTGATACCAATTGTTGGAATTAGGGTTGCAGAGAAACGCACACAGCTTGGAGAAGACGAAGGAATCTCAAGGCACACAATAGAGAGTGTTAGTTAGTGTGCAATGGAAAGATAGATAGCCCTAGAGTGATGGGCGTATATACAATGCTCGGGGGAAAAAACCTCCTAAAGAGGGAAAAAATGCCCCGGTGGTCCTAGTGTGTCACACACATCACTACCACATGTATATGGTAACACTACACTTTTCTTGATCCTAGTCATCAATCCAAGGATTGTCCATTCAACAATTCAAGCTTCATAAGATTGGTGGACAATTATGAAGATAGAAACTTCAATCTAAATTGGAATTTTGGAGACTTTAGACCCAGACCATCGGCAATTTAGAGGAACTTCAATCATCAAGACTTTAACCAAAACCAAAGACAACCTCAAAAGTAAGGAAAGTTTAGACCAGGCAATCCATCTTTTGTTCAAAATGGACCGCCTTTCAACAATAACAACAAGGGGAATATTAATTGTCAACTTCACCCAGGAGCAGGAGGAAATCAAAGCCTCAGGAAAGACCTCAAGTTAGCAGATCTCAAGGGGCTAGAGGTGAAGGAAACCAGACAAACGCGTATGTTCATGCTGCAGACTGTAGTTGAACATCAGGGAGTGAATGAACAATTTTCAATAATTCAAACCCCAGTAGAATATCAAGGTAACCATTTTAACTTATTGATTGATTCAGGGAGTACAAATTCTTTCATATCTCCTAAGTGCATTAGAAACCTTATTTTTCCTGAACATCTTGATACAAACCTTACAGTAGAATTAGCTATGGGTAGGAAGGTTAGATCTTCTACTTCAGTGTGGGTAACTTGAATTTTGTTTTGGATGGTCATAATACTTCTGCAAACTTCAGAGTCTTACATATAGGAATTTACGATGGATTCTAGAAATGGACTGGCTTAAATCCAATGATGCTCACATACATTGTAAAGACGCTTCATTGACTTTCGAAAATGACCAAAACTCTAGCGTTACAGTTACTGGGAAACGAGGAAAGCCTAAGCTCAGATTAGTGAACTTTACCAAACTTATGAAGAGTCATAGGAAGAATGAGAGGATTTACGTAGTAAAGCTTAACCCTAAGGAGAAGAAGATAGATTCACCTGAACCCGGATGGATAACATAATTTGATGATGTATTTCTTGAAGAACTTTCATAGCTACCACCCAAGAGTGATGTTGATCATACAATAGAGCTTACTGCAGAAGCTCAACCAGTTGCTCGTAGATATTACAGAATACTAGATTGAACCAGGTAACAATCAAGAATAAGTATGCAATACCAAGGATTGATGAACTGCTTGACTGATTACATGGATCTTCTATCTTCACAAAGATTGATCTTAAGTCAGGGTATTACCAAATCGGAATCAAGGAGGAGGACATACCGAAGATAGGATTTAATACCCGTTTTGGACATTATGAATTTACATTTATGCCTTTTGGACTTACTAATGCTCCTGCAACTTTTAATCGTCTTATGACCGACGTATTTTGAGAGCAAGAAACAGAGAAGAACATGAACATGTGCGGTGAGTACTTGAACGTCTCCATCAAAATCAACTTTATGCCAAACACAGCAAATGCACCTTCTTCACTGACAAGGTGAAATATTTGGGATTTATTGTATCCAAGGATGGTGTTTTGACTGATCCAAGTAAGATCAAAGCTGTCATAGCTTGGCCTACACCAAAATCAGTATGAAAAGTACGTGGATTTCTTGGTTTGACAAGATGGTATTGTGCATTTATTGAGGGTTATGCTAAGATTGCATCTCCATTGACTAATACACTTAAAAAGGCTAAAGTGTCTACTTGAAATCAACGTGCTCAAAGAAGCCTTGGTGAATGCTCCCATACGATAACTTCCAGACTTCTCAAAGACATTCACTGTTCTCACTGATGCAAGCGGACAAGCAATTGGTGGCATTCTATCTCATGAAGAAAAAACAATAGCTTATGAATCTTGTAAGTTACCTATACATGATTTAAATTATCCTACACATGACTTAGAATTATTGGCTGTTGTGCATGCTCTTAAAGTATGGTGACATTATCTTCTTAGGAGGAGATTTGAACTACATACCGATCATAAAATCCTAAAGCTGATCTACACCCAACCTGACCTTAATATGCGGTAACTAAGATGGATGGAATTGTTATGCGAATATGATTTTGGAATTGAATATAAACCTGGGAAGGAGAATCTTGTATTGTTGCGGTTGTCACAACCTCCACTACTTCTTTAATCCACCTTATTCGAGAAGGTATGACTGGTGATCCGTATTACTTAAGAATCCAGTACTTGATGAACTTAAATAATCGCAGAGAGAAGAAGGAAAGACAAATCAGAGGCTTTCACGTTGAAGGTGATGACCTTTACTTTGGTAATTGCATTCGTATTCCAAATCAAGGTGGAATCAAACTTTATATATTACAGGAAGCTCATGATATACCTATAGCAGGACATCCAAGATACATTAAGACTTACTTTACTATAAAAAAGAATTTCTTTTCGCCAGGACTAAAGCGCGATGTGTTGAACTATGTCACAAGATGTTGAACAGTCAGCGTATTAAAGCTGAACAAATTTGATACCCGGTGAGCTTCAAACAATTGATGCTCCACAAATGAAATGGGAATGCATATCCATGGATTTCATTACAGGACCTCCTACATCTCTGGGATATGACTCTATTTTTGTGGTTGTTGATATGCTTGAAAAAATTACCCATTTATTTCCAGTCAAGACAACATTTTATGGCTAAGGATATAGCTCAGGTCTTCATGAAAGGTGTTTTCATGTATCATGGTTTGCCTCGATGGATAATTTTTTATTGTGATGCGAAATTTACCTCAAATTTTTGGAAAGCCTTATTCTCAACTATAGGAACCCAATTAACCTTTAATAATTCTTATCATCCTCAAATTGATGGGCAAACACACAAATCAAATAATTGAAGACATGTTGAGAGCTTATTGTATTCATGAGCAGAGTAAATGGACTCGATATTTATATTTGGTTGAATTTGTGTATAATTCATCATTCCAACGCTTAATTGGGATGTCTCCTTTTCAAGCATTATATGGGTGAAACCCAAACATAGTTCTTTATCAATGGGTAAGTGTAAGAAGCTAAGTTCCAAATATTGTGGACCTTTTGTAATCACAGAGCAGAATAATGATCAAGCTTACAGACTCTTGTTACCGCCACACATAAAGGTACATGATGTTTTTTCACGTCATCTTACTCAAGAAGTATGTACTTGATCCGCAACATATTCTTGATAATTCTCTATTATCTACCTCAACAGATGGAACTTTTGAAGTGTATCCCAAGGTAATGCTTCAGAGCTAAACCAAGCCTCTACGCAATCGGACCATTATTGAACACCTTGTTAAATGGTCAACATATCCTCAGGAAGATGCAACTTGGGAACGTGATGATGTAATGAGACTAAATTATCCAGATTTCATGTCGAGGTGAGGACACCTCGAATTTTCCAAGTGTGGGAGGATGTAAGATTCCCAATTTTTGGGTCTCTTTTAAATATAAGAAAAATAGCTTTCAATATTTATTTTGCGACTTAAGATGCTTGATTGACAGTATTTGAAGGTTCTAAAATAAAAAGAAAGGTCATTTTCATGTTCCAGTAGGTTAGCGGACGTTTGGTTTAGTTTTGAAAAATCCACTATTTTTAGCTTTTTCATGCTTTTTGTGCTTTTAGGTGCTTTTTTGCAAAAAGCAAAGTCGGATCCTTAATCTACGTGTTCCAGGAAAGCTATGGTTCAATTTTGTAGAAATATGCTTTTCGAGGGCTTTTCACGCTATTTATAGATTTTTATGATTTTTAGTGCTTTTTAGTGAAAAGCGAGTCTTCTTTCATATTCCAGTGGACGAGGGGAACCCATGGTTCAATTTTAGAAAATTTTGCTGTTTTTTCTTTTTATGTTATTTTTAGCTTTTCATGCTTTTCGGTGTTTTTGAAAAGCAATGTACTTTTTATGATGACCTAAACATAAAAATATTAATTTTAGTCTCCCTCGGATTCAAAAGGGATCACCCGGAGCGAAAACAAGAACAGACGTTTTATGGGAAATATGTTTAAAAAAAGCGGTACTGTAAATACATCAGGGCAGTATGCGAAATTCGTAATTATGTCAGGATATTACGGTGTGGCATAGTCTAGCTACGGTTTCCATTAGTTGGCCAGATACTGCTCGGATGGTCAATTTTGCTGTAAAAATTGAATGGTAAGTGAGAGAGTTGATCGCCAAAAGCAAAGGCTTGTTTTTAGAAAAGACTAGAGCTTTTTCCCAAAAGCTAGGGGCTATTCCAGACTGAGAGGTAGGGCCATCTTTCTGCTTGGGGCACACTCCATCCTGTTGAACTTGCCTATAACTTGTCGATTAGTGCTCAGTTTTCAGTGCTGTCTGTTGCATCTACTACCGCAAGGCTATACGTATCTATTATAAAGAGTGGTGCAAGCTCTTCATCACCATCTCCATAAGCTCTTCTCTCTCTCTCTCGCAAGAAGAAGAAGGACACACTCTCTCTACTTGCTTATTATCTTCTCTCTCGTTTCATGGTGTACGTGCTCTCCAAAAGCTTTCGTGGCGGATACGTCTACGTAGCTCTCATCACCTCTCTTGCGGCAAAGAAAAAATCCTTTCGACAGTCCCTAATCAATTCTAAAGCACAGTGAGAAGCTCTAAACTCCATAGCCATCATCTCTCTCTCTCTCTCTATGTCGTTTTTTTGAGTAGTCACCCTCTCGATGATTGTTTTTTCGCATCTGAGTGCATGTATGGATCAAATACATACAAAGTAGTCACCCTCTCGGTGATTGTTTTTTCGCATCTGAGTGCATGTATGGATCAAATACATACAAAGTTGCCCCATGATTATTTCATCATGTTTAACATGCTGATTTATGCACATTATGAGTTTATGGTCACGTGCGTGCATAAAAAGCGCTTTTTGTTTCACGTCATAAAGGCGGCATGAACACTGTTTTGGTCATAAATCACAAACTGCTATGAATCACCTCAAACTCTTTATACCAAAGATAAAACACATCATTTAGAACATTTTCTCTCTCGGTGTCATGTGAAAAACACGCACTAGCTAAGAGATATGGTCAAAAAACAGTTTGCTGCCCACTACACAACCAAATTTTTTGACTCCAGAATCCTTGGAGAACCACTATATAGATTCACCGGATGGGCAAACCCACTTAACCAATTGAAAATCTTGATGAAACTTGATGATAAATGAATTTAGGTCTCCGTTATAACTTCGGAAATGCGAGTTATTAATCACTATAACCGGTTTTACGTACACGCTTTGGGGTGCTACCAAGGGGGGGTACCATATGACGTCGTGACCGAGCTATTTTTATATGTTTTATAGTTTGTTTTGGTGAGTTGATTTCAATTATTAGACGGCCATAAACTTATGTGAGAGAATATACATCCCGAACCGCATAGACAAATATGAATAAAGTGGCTTTCTTTTGGGGTTACTGTTTGTTGTGTGAGTATCATATGGGTGAAGTGATGTGAAAGATAGTCTATATTATGGAGCTGAGCTTGATGCATTGATTTAAGGTCAAATACTTTCAATTGCATGTCTTATATACTCCCGAAAATGCAAAAAATATGTTTTTTGCATATGCGTGAACTTATGGTTTATGGTTGACCTAAAGGTCAGAGCTGTTTTACATCATGTTTATGGTGATGGAATGTTGATGTATGGGAACTCATGGATTGATTTGGATTCCTCATATGCAGGGTTTTGATTGCTTTCCACCTTCCTAGGTCAAAACTAGCTCTATGTGCTAGGGAGGTGAAGTGTAGATGTGATGCATCAACTTTGCATGGTTGGATGTGGTCAAAATTGGATTTTTATATCATGACTAGTTGCTAGTCAAACTCTTTTTATGCATCAAAGAATCACATCTTAAGGTTCACATGAGTGTAGATTTCGATTGATTGCAGGGGATGTGTCAAACTCCAAGTGTGGGAATTGGTTTAGTGTGATTATGATTCATGGTCAAGAGCTGAGATTCCCTTATGGATTATGGTTGATATTCTATGGTGTAAGCCGGTGTGGCTCATGTTTTTTTTCTGGATTTGGTTATGTTGCCAAAAGTTTTGCAGCCATGTTATGTTCTAAAGTGGTTATGCAGGATTGGTCGTGCCTCACCCAAGTTTAGTGGAGTGCTTGCCCATGTGATGTGATTGGATTATGGTTTATGGTTTTGGGATTGGATCATGAAGTGATTTGGATGGTTTATGGCAGACGTGTAAGGGTAGAGACCCTGTTCAGTCTAACTGCTTGGAAAAGATTGTTTGTGCATCTGGGAAGTGATATTGTGATTGGACTCATGTGTTATGTTTTTCATGCCAGCGTCACTACAAGACTAGGATCGCCTACATCGCTTAGTTTTAGACTAAAGGGTTACGTACCTAGGGCTTTGCTGGATTGGGGGTGTTGCCTAGGTCTGCTTCTTTTTGTTAGGCTTATATATACGATCAGTGCGTTGGGGATTGAATGACCTACACGGCTAACGTGTCGGAGATTTTGCCTTGGCTTTGCCTAAACACCTGATGTCGGGCATCGAAGAGACATGGCACCTAAACTGGTATGGTTGGTTTTCATACCCTACCATCTGTTGGTACTTCAGAGCTGGGATTCATGATGGTATACCCAGATTTTATCAATTGCATTAATACATGGGTGTTTGTTCCATTTAGATGGACATTTAAAGACTCTCTGTTGTCATCTTCTCATGTCTCTATGCAGTCTATTTCACCATCCACTATAATCTCTCTCTCTCTCTCTCTCTCTCTCTCTCTCTCTCTCTCTCTCTCTCTCTCTCTCTCTCTCTCTCTCTCGCGCGCGCGCGCGCAACGTGGGGTACACATATATTTACCCTCCACAATGTTACATTTTTATTGAGTACGCTTTCATTCCTAACACCCATTGAGGGGTAGTACTAGTCACTAGGCACCTCTGGATGTAGTCCACCTCATGGCCTAAACTCCATGCTTGGTGGGGCACTGAGAACTCCTCCCCTATGAAAATGCTTGCTCAACTTTGATGTATTTTGGAAATTATTAAAGTGTAAATTTTATATTTTGTGCATAGACCCTTGAGGAGGGGTATCTCTCACAAGGCTAAGGAAGTGTACAAAAATATATGTCAAAATATAGGTGCATTAAAATTTTCCTAAGATCCCACAAAAACTTTATGACAACAGAACATGACACCCATGATCTCTAGGCTATGAGATGGAGATCAAACTCCTACAAGCATCAGGCACATACTGAACATCATGGATCACAAGCATACTCCCACTAGCAAAATTCAAATGAATGTCACCCACACCATGAACGCCATCCTGTCTTAGAGAAAAAAAACGTTTTAAACCACTTCCTGCAAGGAGTAACATGGTGTAAAGCACTAATGTCCAATTGCCAATCGTGAGACAAAGTCCATGCATGTCTTGTTAACCTGCAAAAGTAGAAGTGTCTACCACACTCGTACTCTCACCAACAACCAATGGAAAATTGCATTGTCTCCAAGGCCTAAAAGAGCGTCTCTTCATGTGTCCAGGTCTGCCACAATGCCAGCAAACCACATGTTTGTGCCTCTGAGATCTACCTGATACACCAACCCATGTATCCAATGATGAACTCTCATTGCAAGATTCCATAACTGAGCACGAAATGAGTCTGTAGGTCATCCCACACAAAGTGTAAATGCACTATCTGCAAGAGCATAACGTGTCAACACAATGCAAAAGAAAACTAGTTGATCAAACACCTAGCACTAAAACTATGGCAAACATCATAAAGTGCATAACCGTCTGCCAAAATCAAGAACCAATCATCCATAAATTGTGACCATACACAATGAGAACGCAAGCGAAGGGACCATTTGCAGAGGCACAAGCTAAAATTTGGCTAAAACAACTCTCTAGCACCTGTCAAAAATGCATAAAACCTGGCAAAAATTTGGCACAGTCTCCTCTCTAATTGGAGAAAAATCTCAACCATAAAACCGCATCCAAGATACCAAAGTTGGAGAAGCTATTGACCACTACAAACTGGCAAAAATCTGTCAACCAAAAGTATGGCGAAGTGGGAGTTAACATGAACCACTATAGTCTCCGAAAGAGGACTCTAAACCATAACACTACTCAATGCCAATGAGTAAAAATTCCAAAATGGCTCCACATATTCACATACAATGGCAATTTGCACTCAGCGTACATCAACGGAGTGAGCGCGCATAAGCAAGCGCCAAAAGAGTTGCAATCCGAAAACTTGATCAATGAAAAAACAATGCTCTTTTGGCGTGCATAAGCAAGCGCCAAAAGAGTTGCAATCCGAAAACTTGATCAATGAAAAAACAATGCTCTTTTGGCGTGCATAAGCAAGCGCCAAAAGAGTTGCAATCCGAAAACTTGATCAATGAAAAAACAATGCTCTTAAGAGAGCTCACTGGCACTTGAAACTGCTCACCAAAATGCATGTACAATGGGCATCAACAATGTGTCAAAACCATATGAAAATCTATCATCAAAGATCATGAATCCAAGCACAAAATCACTACCAAAGTATCTTGTGAAAACCTGTAAAAGAAGCTCAGAAAGGTACTGCCCTAAAACTGTGTGCGCAGCAGTACTATTTTTAGATTCATTTTCTCTTTGTAGAAGATAGATCTGAATATTTTGCAAACATTGCCAAACTATTTTGACGTGGTCTACAACTTTGCAGAAGAAACTTTTTGCAAATTCCTCATCGTTTTGCTGATATTCAGCTTAGACTGATTGTATACATAAATGGTTGAGCCAGCAGAGGATCACACCCACATTTTTGCTCACACTCATCATTTTGTAACCATTGATTGTAATAAATGTCTTTCCGACATTAATTTTGATTTGAGCCATTCATTAAGTAACGGGACTCAATTGAGTTTCCAGCTTGTAATCCCGAAGTAATTTCACTTGCTGATGTAATTAGTTAGAGATGTTCTCACCTCCAAGGCTGAGGTATATAAGCCAAAGTTTTTGTAACCTAGGAATTCAGATTATTAATCAAAGTGAGTTTTTGAGCGCCGTGACTGTGTCTGAGAGAGAGAGAGAGAGAGAGAGAGAGAGAGAGTCTTATCTACTTGCTACGCGAGCTACGGAGCCGCCATTGGAGAAGCCACACTGCCATTGTGTTAGCAACGGCGAGAGCTACACACAGATACCAAGAGTGCGCGCTATCGGCTTCTATGTGTGGTAAGTTCCTACGAGCTTCGGTGTGAGTTTTCTTCCAACTCGTGTGTCGGAATTGAGCGTGCAACATATCTATAGAACCACAACAAGTAGAGCTACACATTAGTACCATCGGGGTCAAGTTTCTGTCACCTGTATATTTCGGCCTGTCTTCATACGCGTTTACCGCACGGAGTGTTTATAGGTTGATTTTGCAGTTCAAGTCTTTAGGGTGTTGTTCTTACCTAGTGTATAGACTTCCCCTTGAGTTTGAGATCGATTCAATGATTCTAGATCTTGTTTCGTATAGCATTCGTTCGTAGTACGGATTTCAGTCACTTGCGTATTTTAGAACTTAGATTTGATTTCCTTAGTAGTGATTGTCATTAGAAGGTCGAGTAGGTGATTTGACACCCACCTAGTTGTTTCCATGCGCCTGCGGGTCAAGCTCCTTCCTCGTCTGACAAATTCTGTTGTTGGTTGAGTTCTCGCTATTTAGCTTTCGCTAGAGGCGTAACCGCCTTAACATTTGGCGCCGCTGCCGGGGACGAGAGCCCTAAGTAGGTGACCTTAGACTAATCCTATGAGGTGAGTCGTATAAACTACTTTGTATACTTTAGTTAGAAAAGATCTAGGAGTGGTGGACTCCGAAGATCTCGAGAGATACTAGGAAGTGGGGTATTCCTGGGTCTTCCGTGTTGACAGTATTTTTAGTTTAGGTTAGATTTGTTTGTTGTTTTGCTGGTGTTGAGTAGTTGTTGATAGAAGAAGAATTTGCTAGTCCGTGAGTGGCAGTGGATCTCTTTAAAATCACAATTACCAAACCCATTTTATGATTAGGAATAGCTTAGGTAGGACTTCATTTGATCCTGATCTAGAGCTAGTAATCATTGGAGTATTTGCTTGATATGGTTGATTTCATGTTAGATCACTAAACCGTCGTGTTAGTAGTGAAACTTGCAATAAACAAAAGTTAGAGAAATTTTCTGTGTATCTGGGAGTTGCTGAGCACTTGAGAAAGCTTTAGAAAGGATTCTGTGCCAAAAAACTGGAAATCTGCAACTTTAGACATCATACGCGTATGATGTCTAAATGACCAAACAGAGACCAAAACAGAAATTTTGACTTTACCAGAGTGTTCAAAAGGGGGGTTATACCCTAATTTCAACTTAAAACAAGAGCATTAACACTCAAAGAAACCCAAAAAGACAAGTCGGAGTCCAAGAAACGCAAAGAATAGAAAATTTTGGATTCAGATCTTGTTTTTACATTCAAACATGACAAAAACACTTGAAAATCAATTATAAACATTGGAGAAGGCTTAAAACCAAGAATAGTCAAAATCTGGGATAAAAGACATCATACGCGTATAATGTCTTTTAGCACATCCATTGCTTATTTTTGATATCTGACCTGACAAGATTGTTACAAACACTGTAGAAAGCATAAATATCAAGTCTTGACCCAAATTGATGAAAAAGACATCATACGCGTATGATGTCTTTTACCTAATTTTGGACATATTTTGATACTTTGCCAACACAGATCCATTGTAATAGCTGTCTAAAGGTTATATTTCAAGTTTCATCCCATTTGGATCACAATTGACCCAAAACAAGTCAAAAGCGGAAAATTGCCAAGAAAAGCCTAAATTAGCCATAACTTGCTCAAACAGAGTTCAAACTGAATTTTGTGAGTGGACAGAGCATAAGGGGGCTACTGAGAGTGAGCATAACCAAAATAGTCCAAATCTGTGAAAAAAGACATCATACGCGTATAATGTCTTTTTCAGCATAACTGCAACAAAATTCTCACTTGATGAAACAGAAGTTGTCCAACTGACAAGATTAAACAATTGACCAAGTATCAATCAGTTTGGATCAATTCTGACCACAAAAACTTGGGAAAACAAATTGCCGAGACGGAAAAGTTAAAGTCCTTTAGGGGAATTGATGAATTTGAGATCGGGCAGGAATCTCCAGAATAACCAACCAAAACAAGGGGAACAAGCAAGTGTCATATCAACCGTGGGAAGTGTAAACCAAAGTTGGGTGCAACCATTAGAGCCGATCTTTGAAGGAAGTGTTTCTGATACTTCTTCGGAGAGATCTTATGAGATTTTCACCGAACACTTGGAACACTTGAACCTGAACAACAGAGAAAATATGGCAGCGGGACCATCAAACCTTTCTGCCACAATGAAGCTATTGCTCATAAAATACCAGTACGACAATGAGCAAGGTGCCAAGATCTACAAAGATGGAATGGACCGCTATTGTGTAAAGATAGAAGATAGACCTAGTGAGTTCAAGGACTTAGTGCCTGTGAGCTATAGCGGAGATAGATATCTAGATGACGAGGGTACCATGTATTTGGTAGTCCTAAACCCTAACATTGTGGACAAGTGGGGATTGATGGGCACCAAAGCCAAAGTAGATGAAGAACTTGAGGAGAAAGCACCAATCCCTGATGCGAGGTTAAGAAGAGAGAATGAAACTACAAGGATCAACACTGATAACATCTATGTGGGGCTATACAAATATAATAATGGGGAGCAAGATCTCTATTATAGATGTGAAGAACCCTACACTGGAGAGTTGACAGACCAAAAAAGACTTTATGTCTTTACCTACACAGAGGGATCGGAAGTGAAAATTTCCGCTTATGACAAGTATGGGAGGCAATACTCAACAATGGGCAAGAAAGAATTAGAAGGATATACATACTTTGGGGGACCACTACATCAGTATTATGTTACTTCTAGCTCACAAAGACCAGCACCAACAAATGGAGTGCAAAACCCAATGACAACAGGAGGACAAAGAATTCAAGCTGCTGACTCTTTCAGTCAACCTCAGTACTCGAAGCCCGGACCAATGGGATCATTACATTCCAGAGAGTCAATGGATACGAATCGAGGTAGTGCAGTTCCAATCCCCACATATACCACTCCAAGTCCAAGGTTCGAAGCGGAACCATCACATTTACCTCCTAGTAGTAGACTCAGGGAAGGGGAACCGACAAGGGTAACCCATGAAGTCCATGATGCTATAGAAAGCTTTAGCCGGGACACAGGAGCAATGAGATTAGTAGCAGACCATAGACGTATGAGACCATCTCAAGTAGCCAAGTGTATGCCAAAGAAGTATGGTGGTTCAGGAGATCCGTATGCACATGTATCACTCTTTAAGCAAGTCTTAAGAGCTGAGCAGATAACAGATTTCCATACACAATACGAGGGATTTGGTCTTACTCTAGAAGGTACGGCATTGACATGGTCTCAACCACTGAACAGAGGGGGATTCCATGACATTGACCATTTGCTAAGAGAGTTTGCTGAGGAATTCTCAAAACGAGGGATTAAGCACAATACGGTCTCACAAATATATGCTTTTAAACAGAGAGAACACGAAAAAGTGAAGGAAGCTTCACTTCGCTTCAAACAATACATTGAGAGATGTCCAGTACGTGAACGACCACAAGATGATAGACTATCTGTTCTCTTTATTGAAGGATTGAGAAACGAAACTCTCAAGAAGGACTTGCACTTGAAAGCTTGTACAAGTTTTGAGCAAGTAACGAGAGAAGCATTGTACTTAGTGGATAACTGTACGGTTTATGGAGAGGTGTCAGCGGATACAGATTTTGCATCCAGTAGCTCTTCCTCCGTAGCGAGGGAGACTACCACTAAAAAGAATGTTCAAACAACAACCATGCCAAATGTAGAGCAAATGATAGAAGATGCTCTAAAAAGGATGGCACCATACCAAAAACCATTGCCAAAACCACTCAAATGGTGTGCTATTGAGCAAAAATGGACAAACCATCCAACAGAGGAGTGCTATTACAACAAAGGGTATGTAAGGGAGCGTTAGTATGCACCTCCTGCTCAATTAGCACCACCTCAGGTACATCCAGTACCTCGATACCCAACGGGAAATGTACGAGGACCTATGGGGATAGAAAGACCGCAACCGGTATTGGGACAACAACCACCTTTACCAGGAGCAAGACCAGTGGGCATTAGATATGCACCAACCTTAGAGAATCAGGAAGAACAAGCCTTCGTGCCTGTTCAAGCCTATTATGAAGAATCTGGTGCACACATGTCTCCAACTGTGTATTACCCACCAGAAGAACCCAAACAACTAGAACCATGGGGAATGATTGGGAATGTTGGAACACCAACAGTTACAAGTGCTTCTGATGAAGAGAGATACAATTTGGACGCAAGAACATTGATGTTCATAGCTCATGGAGGGTTAACAGGACAAAGACCATCCTATCCACAAAGGACGAATCAAGTGGGACCAAGACCAGCACTAGGACCTACCTATATGGCTGAGGGATTCAAGAGTGTGAGCTTTAAGGAAGAAACAACCATGGGAGCAGGACCATCCCAACTAACACCAACCTTGAAACCTTTGCAATAAAAATTTCAATCTGAAAATATATAGGGTGCTAAAATATACAAAGATAGTATGGTTTGTTACTGTGTCAAACTAGAAGAGAGACCTATCGAGTTAAGGACATACTTCCTGTGAAATATAGCAGCGATCAATACTTTGATGATGAGGGAGCCATGTACTTAGTTGTGCACCATCACTTCATTGTGGACAAGTGGGGATTGACAGGCACCAAAGATAAAGTTGATGCCGAGCTTGAGGAAAAGCCACCAAAAATGGACATTCTTGATGCAAAGCAAGTGAATGTGGCAACTGGATACAACATGAACAATAGGCATGTGGGTTTGTATAAGTACAAGAACAAAGAGAAAATTCTCTATTACAGATGTGATGAGCCTAATGGGAGAGAGTTAATAGAGCAAAAATGTTTCTATGTGCTCACTACAAAGTGGAGAGAGATACTCAGGTAATTATGCTGGATAAGTATGGTCAAAGATACTCTGTGGTAGATCCCAAAGAGCTTGAGGGATATACGTACTTTGGAGGGCCACTCCACTTGTACCACCACGTCACCCCTAGCACACATAGACCATTTGTCTCAGAAACAAGGCCAAAAATTGCAAGAACAAGTCCAACAAGAACTATAGTAGAAGACTCGCTTAGTCGGCCACATTTTTCTAAACCTGGACCAATGGGATCCTTGAGTTTGAGGGTTCCAATGACCATGCATCGGGGTAGTGAGGCTTCAAACATAATTTATACTACAAGGGTTCCGAATACAAGAACAGAGGGTAGATATGCAAGACCTAAAGAGAGAGTAACTGACCAAACTCCCTCTAGACTACCCATCAGTGGGTATGAGGCAAGAGATGTTGTAATAAGGAAGCCTCGAATGATGAGAATGGTAGCAAAAACACAAAGAATGCGACCATCTCAAGTGGTTAAGTGTATGTCCAAAAAGTACAACGGATCAAGAGATCCCTATGCACATGTTTCACTCTTCAAGCAAGTCTTAAGAGCGGAACAAGTCATGATTTCATATGCAGTATGAAAAATTTGGATTGACATTGGAAGGAGCAGCGTTAATATGGTTCCAACCAATAAACAACAGAAATTTCTTAAATATTGATGAACTCTTGTAATATTTTGTTGAGGAATTCTCCAAAAGAGGAATTAAGCACAATAAGGTTTCCCAAATCTATGCTTTTAAGAAAAAGGAGAACAAAAAGGTGAAGAAAGATTTTCTTTGTTTCAAACAATATATCAAGAGATGCCCTGCACACGAGAGTCAACGTAAGATTATTGAATGTCAATTCTGTTCATAGAGGGCTTGAGGAATGAAACCCTTAAGAAGTATTTGCACTTGAAAGCATTCGCCACATTCAAAGGAGTCACTAGAGAGGCATTGTATACAATGGACAATTGTAAGATGTACGGAGATGTAGCCAAAGATGCAGACATGAACACCAACAGTCCCTCCTCTACCATTAGTGAGCCATCTATAAAGCATAGTTTTCATGCATCAATCACAAGGAATATTGATCAATATTTGAGGAAGTGATCTGAAGAATAAATCAAGATTACCGATAAAATCCCAATCTGTGACCACATCAGCCACAAGCAGTGAATGCTTCAAGGGTATTGAAGTGGTGTGCAATTGATAAAAAATATGCCAACCACAATACAGATGAGTGTTTTTGCAACCAAAATCATCTGAGGGAAAGGTCGTACAGACCTCCAGTGATGCAACAATTGCCAGCATCTCTGAGGTACCAGATAGGACCCAACAATGCAACACAAGGAGGAGATAGACAACAACCTACGCTGGCCAGTTCATATGTGGCTCAAACAACAATAAACAAATTCATATGGACAAGAATACACTTATGTTCATAGTGAATCAAAATTAGAAGCCTAAAGGATATCCTCTTAGGACAGGACAACCAACGGGAGCACCGTTGCCAGCTGCCCAACCAAAAAGGTTCATGCTATGAATGTGAAGGTGATCATTGGGCACAAGTGTGTCTAAACAAGTCCAGAGAACAAAAGTCTTTGGATTATGTGATGGATGTGCAATAGATCACCTAATCCAACATTGTGCAAAAAATTCAGACAACAAAGGAAAAGAGACTATGAATGTCATTTGAGTTTTACCTTGTGTTCTAGAATATCTAAGTCAGAGCCAAAAGTTCCTAACAATGTGATAATGAGAGCTTAGTCTCAGGAAGCATCCAAAACTAAGACAGTGGAAGACGAGCTAAAACTTTTAGAACAAACCGAGTCTAAAAGTGGGTTAGTATGTACTCAACAAAAATTGTGGAAAGCAAAACAAGACACAATGAAAGCAAAGAGGCTGAAGGAAAAGACGGCCTTGGAGATTGAACAAAACCAAACAAGGGAACAACATTAAAGTGAACAAGAAAACAAAGAAAACATCAAGGAAGAGGAAATACCAAAAACACTATCATGTGGTTCAGTCTTGGTTGAGAAGGTGAAGTGAATGAACACTTAGATGCCATGCTGCAAGCCTAAAGAACAACCAAACTTTGGAACAAATATTGTTGACCTATCCATATCTTGAAATATAAATAGAACAAATGGAAATGTGTAGAATGCTCATAGAGATAGCTCAAGATTTAATGCATCCAAAAACATCAAAAATCCATGAGCAAGTTGGGCATGTGCTAGAAAAGGAAAACACAAGCACCTTAAAAGAAAACAACATGGGAAACCAACCAAATTGCAAACGGAAGAACCATTGCATATGAGGGTGATTGCAAACACAACGAATGAGGTCAATTCTCACAAGATGCTGTCAATTCTTGAGGTAGACAAGCCATGAACACAACCATTATGGGAGACAATAAAAAACAGAGAAGACGATAATGCCACACTGCAATCAGCACCAATGTCGGAGGTCAACATGGACCATGAGATTTATCTTGGGGATATACAATCATTGTACGGGGATGCAGGGATAAAAGTATCCTTAGAGAGTAAACTAGAAACCTTAAGGACTTTACCTTCCTTTGTAGGGGAGCATGAGACAAAATTTGAGGTGAGGGTTGTGTCATCTCAATGGAATCCAATCCCACATATGGCTGACACAAAAAGCCTACATGATTTGATGTCGCCCCCTATAAGATGCACCATTACTCTCACAAAACTTCTGAAGCTTAGACCACATTTATGGAGACAAATAAGCAAAAACTTGAAAAAAATGGGATTGAAAATTCCTCCACAAGATAAACTTGTGATGAAATCATGGAAAAAACTAGTCAAAGAGACTAAAGCAAAGCATGTACCAGTAAATAAGGTAGGTGACTATTGTGAAAGAAAAGAAGGAAACACAACCTTACCACTTGAGTACAAGGGAGTTAAAACAATAGCAATACTAGACAGTGGGACCAAAGGAGCTATTACTAGTGGGGAAGACCAACTCTCAAAAAAATGTGTATGAAGTTGCAACTAGCAGACAATTTGTAGAGAGGTCCTTGGGAATGATAGAATAAATTATTGTGTCTTCTTGCAAAATTGAGTACAAGCATACTTTTGATATAGTTGACCTTCAAAAAAGAAAAAACTTTGAGGTTATTTTGGGATGACCATTCATGCGTCAACTCAAAATGGTTCAAGATTAGGACTATGACTACCTCTACTTATGGCATAAGGGTGTAAAAATGAGAGTCAACACAAAGGACCATAATTATCAAGATGTAAATCAAACCCCAGTGAAAGATTTGGTGTAACTATGGATTCCAAAACACAAGTGTGTGCTTGGTTGATGAAGGAAGTGCATGTTTGGATGTTCAGAGTATCAAAGTGTGGAAGCTTGAAAAGAAAGATTGTATCTCAGAGCACTTGGTAGAAGAGAAGTACTATGTAAAAGAGTTGTTTGAAGCATTTGGATGGAAGAAAATATCAACGACTCTAGATATTTGTATTAACAATGTAACCTCCACAACATTTTGCAAAAAAGATGGTTCTGACATTATGCCCTTCCAGATGGTGGATGCTATCTTGGAACTGGAAGAAGAGGAGACTAAAACAATGGAAATAAACAAAACAATCAATTACAAACAAATAGTTGACGACTTTTATGTTTAGATGATAACAGATGAGCCAATCTTCTACGAGTGTCAAAAAAAAAATTTGAGGAGATAAAAGAGATATCAAATGAGACGAGCGAGAAAACAACAAAATTGATGCCTAGAAAAATGACCAAAACTCAGTATCTCATGCTCAAGGGAGTAGATGATTGTATCTGAGACAAAATCACCAAGAAGCCATTGAAATTAACGACTTTTAGAGCAAATCCAAAGAAGCAAAGCAAAAAGAAACCAAGGGACACATCCGCAATATCAACCAAAATGTCCAAAACTGAACAAGAAAGTGAATACCAAAAGTTGAAACGGACACTAAAAAAAGTTTGGACAACTGAGATGGAAAGTGAAGAGGGCTCCAAAATGGAGAAATTTGACACATCCTCTTACTATAAAAGGTACACCATTTAGGACTGACAAATCTTGATTCAACAACCAATAAGGAAACTTAAAGGACCAGGTACATACGATGGGCATGTTAACTAAGCCGACGTCAATTAATAGGAGCTGCTAAAGATTAAATCCTTATGAATGCACATTGAAGATGAATATGAAGAAGCAGTGAAGATTGGAGTTACACACTTTTCACATTTTCTCAAAATGGACATGTATTGTAATTTCCCAATTTATTTAGCTATTGTGGTAATTTAACGTGTTACGTTCTCAATAAGAGTTCCGGGATGTAAAGAATAGGCCAATTAGTGTGCTTAGGTTGAAGATACAGTAAGTTGTGGAGCCTCAAAGGTCTTGGGTGCGCGAACATTACACATTTTAAACCTTGGCTAAGGTATAAAAGCCTTTTTTTGTAACTTTGGACCTAAGTTTTGGATAATGAAAGTGAGCATACGCTACAGTACAGTCTTGTGAGCTCTCTACTGTTTCAATATTTTGTGTCTCCCTCGTGTGGTGTTGCATTGCAAATCCGAGCATACCAATGCGCTCACAGTGAAAGCTCTCTTTCTACGTAAGTTTCTCGCAAGATAAATTTGTGGTTTTAGTCATGCTTATCTACAAGCAAATTTCATTCCCTACGCACAATACACGCATCTAAACTAGTTTTTGACCATAGGAATAGATTGAGAATGTCCTAAGGAAGCTATAAAGTGCTTCTAAATCCAAAACTGATTGACCTAAAGTAGGTTGTTTATCTTATGCACGATTTTGTCCAAGTGTCAAAAATGACATTTGAGCACATGAGAGTGTTGAGAATACTTTGCACATGCTAGTCATTAAGTTTCAGCACATTTGGAGCAATGTAGCTACATGAAATCAACATTTAGGCTTGCGATAAACATGTTGTTTATCTTATGCATGATTTTGATAGAGTGTAAGAAATTACTTTTGAGCACATAGGGATGTTGAGGAGACTTTGCACAATGCTAGGCATTAAATTTCGTCGCATTTGAAGCACCCTGTAGCTATACAAATTCATCGGATCAAGCTTGTGGTAAGCAAAGTGGCTTTTGGTGTCTCACACACACTTGAGACCCGATCTAGATGAGATCACACTAGACTTGGGTTTTTCCAAAAGATTGGCCTTCTCTTGTATGTGGTTCTCGCTTTGCTAGCATTGTTATGGTGAGTCTTGGCAGCCAACCGACAGCGCCTGAGAATGCAAAAAGAATTAACCTAGTTGAACCGAGGGAGAACTGAGACCTTCTTACATAGCCATGGAACTCACAGAAGAGGAAGGGCAGCTTCTTATAGCTACTCTCAATTAATATAGATGTGTTTACTTGGCTATACAAAGATCTCAAGGGAGTAGATTTGAGCATATGTCACCATATGATACCCCTTAAGAGAGATGCTAAATTGTGTAGAAAACGTCCCTATACTTATGATGAAACATTTGCAAAGAAAATCAAAGAAGAGATATACAAGCTTAAAGAGGTGGAGTTTATCTACGAGACTGAGCACACAAAGTGGGTGTTACTGATTGTGGTAGTGCCCAAAAAGAATGGCAAATTGCGAGTGTGTATGAGTGTCAAGTGGGTAAGCATATCCACGATAAGAGACAACTATCCCTTACCCGTCATAGATCATGTGATTGAGAGAGTCACGAGCAAGGAAGCTTACAACTTTCTTGATGGAATTTTGGGCTACAATCAACTCACAATATAGCCAGAGGACCTGCATAAGATGGATTTTGCAACAAAATGAGGCATATTTGTTTTAAGAGTGATCCCATTTGGCTTACCAATACACGTGTCACATTTCAACGACTGATGATTCATGCATTCAAGAAATATTCAAGAAACTTCTCAGAGATTTATATGGATAACCTATGTGTGCATTCTCTACAAAGAGACAAACATATTGAGCACTGGAAGAAAATCATTGAGAAGAGTAGAACTTATCGCATTTGTTTAGACCCAAAAAAATGTGCCTTCATGGTCAAACAAGGTAGGATTTTGGAGCACATTATGTCTAAAAATGACATTTCCACAAATCTTGAAACTATACAAGTGATTCTTTTCTGTTAAGAACCACTAATGTTAGAGAGTTACAAGCCTTTATGTGGCATTGTGGCCATTGCTGAAGGTTTATGTTGTTGTTGCAAAACTTCTCTATGCTCTCATCACAAAATTGAGTGGAATGAGAAATGTGAAAAAGAATTTCCATAGTTGAAGCAAAGATTGATTTTTGCTCCAATCTTGAAAGGTCTCGATTGGAACAAGATCTTCCATGTCCATGTAGATGCATTGGCATACGTGATCGGATGCATCTTAGCACAACCTGGAGAGAATAACATGGATTTTACAATTTGTTACTCCAATAGACATGGTGCAGGTCCTAGTAAGAAGAAAGGAAAGAGCCATGAAGACGAGGATGTCAAGGCCAAGAGGAAAAGAAAGGCTCCTTGCAAGTTTCATGTTTCCAATTTTCCACTAGGGGATGGGAAATTAAGCTATGACTTGAAGGAGGATCTGACAAGCAGGAAAGCAGATGTTACTTTTGGGCAGCTTATAGAGATGGTGCCTAAGCTAAAGTGTCAGTGGAAGAGGATGGTTAACCCAATGGAGAAATAACCAGAGAGAGGTTCAGTGAAGGTGTTGGCGATGGATGAGCTACCAGACATTTTCCCAATAGTAGATGTGTGGCACAAAAGAAAAAATATGGGACAAGGTTATGTTGATGGCGAAGCCCAAATATGTGTCATAACACACTCATGCGTTGAGAAGATGGGTCTTACAGTGACTGGGGTGTCACGTTTTTGGATCAGACTGGCAAACCATCAGAAAGTAAATGTTTGGGTGTTGTAAAGAGCTTAGAAGTGGAGGCGTATGATGCAAAGGTAGTGGTTGATTTTCATGTGATGCCAACAGGGTTGGGAGCATATCCTATTATAGTGGTCAGACCATGGTTACGTGCAGTGGGAGTTGTTCAAGATTGGCGACGTGGTACGATTAGCCTCTATAGAAAGACAGGTGCCAAGAAGCTATATAATATGGACACAAGAAAACGATTGGAGGAACTTTATGAAGATGAGGATGAGTCTAGTGATGAAGACCATTCCACAGTGTCTGATGAGGACAATGATAGTACTACTACATCAATGATGAGGATGTTGATGTTGCATTTCTTCTGATGGACAAAGAAATCCATGAGTTTGGTTTAGTTGCATTTGCAAATGAGATTGAAGATGAAAGTGAAGGGCCTTATGAAGTGATTGAAGGGATGATGCAAACCAAGGTTGAATCGTCAAAGAAGTAGGAATTGATGACACAAATGATCAGTGGAGACCTCTACGGCTATGGAGAAGGAGATATATTTTCACATGTTGGCTAGTTTTCCTAATTTTTTCATTACTTCACATGAAGAGATTAGAGGGTTCAAAGGGGAAGAGATGC
This sequence comes from Adiantum capillus-veneris, assembly GCF_014529385.1. Taxonomy (NCBI): domain Eukaryota; kingdom Viridiplantae; phylum Streptophyta; class Polypodiopsida; order Polypodiales; family Pteridaceae; genus Adiantum; species Adiantum capillus-veneris. The sequence continues at coordinate 52,597,512 of NC_140942.1, read as the reverse complement.
ATATACAGCTAAAGAAAGGTTCTAAGCCAATGCAGCAAAGGCTAAGAAGGATGGGTCAAGAGCAGATGGAAGCCTTGCGAAAAGAGGTGGACAAGTTATTGAAGAGAGGGTTCATAGTCCCAATGGAGACCATAGAATGGGTGAGTCCAGTAGTGGTCAGTCCAAAGAAGGATGGAAAGTGGAGGATCTGTGTAGATTTTAAACCCTTAAACGCAGCCACTAAGAAGAACCCATATCCTCTTCCATTCATCGATCAGATCTTGGATTCAATGGCAGGTTATGAGAGGTACAGTGTGTGTGATGGTTTTTCAGGCTATCTTCAATTGCAGATTGCTCTTAGAGACCAAACAGAGACAACTTTTATTACGCCATAGGTTTGTTATTGCTACACAATATTGCCATTTGGGTTGTCAAATGGACCATCCTTCTATCAAGAGAGAGCACATTGGGTATTGGAACCATTCATTGGTAGTTGTGTTAAAGATTTTATGGACAACTTTTGTGTCTACAGCAGTAGGGCTGAACACCATGAGAAGCTACAAATGCTATTGGCTCGATATGATGAATGTGGAGGACAACTAAATCCAAAGAAATGTCATCTAGCATAGCCAAGGGTGAAGTTATTGGGCCATATGGTGTCAGAAAATGGCATTGGGGCTATCCAGACAAGGTTAAGTCTATTATTCTTCTTCCATCACCTAAGAGTACAAAGCAGTTGGCAACCTTTATACACAAAGTGAAGTACATGGTGTGATTTATTCCAGTGTCTTCACAACTCCTTTTCCATTACAACAAGTGGCAAAGCATGATCCATTGCAATGGGATGACAAGTGTGAAGAAGTGTTTCAAGAGGTGTTAGGGGGGCTATCAGCCATACAGGCGCCTGATTGGGAGCAAGTGTTTTATGTAAATCCATTAGTAGGGGATGATGCCATCGGAGCCATGCTATTGCAAAAGGGGAAGGGCGGCCATTATATGAGGCCAATGTATTGTGCAAGCCGAGTGAAGTTGGTATCAGAAAGAAAATTGTTGGAAGTAGAGCTAGTGATGGACAATGTAATATTTTCCTGTCGATGATTTCGTCATTACTTGCTACCACGACCTTTTGTTTTCTTAATGAGTTACACCTTTTTTCCATAGTTAATCAATGGCACTAACATGTCAAATGTGGTCAAGAAATGGGTAATTGAGCTGTAAGAGTTTGAGTTCTCTTTTTTAGTGGAAGACAGTACAAGAACTACCCTAGCTGATTTGTTGACTTACAAAGAGAATCCCGTTCTTGTTAAGGAAGAGGTGGTGAAATGGAAGAATTAACACAGATCAGCAATGCACATGTGTTGTTCTTTGATGGATCATACAGAAAGAGCCATGATGCAGCTTCAGGGGTATAGAACTTTACGATCCAGAGGGGAAGCTAGTATGCAAGAGAGGGTTCAAATTGGATGCGCATAGTAACAATGAGGCTGAATATGCTACGTTGGAAGCTGGATTACACATTTATTTGAAGCATGGTATTAGAATGTTGATCATAAAAGGTGATGCCTTGTTAGTTGTGAAGCAAGTGTTGGGTGTGTGGAAGAGCAAGAACACCTCATTCAAGGAAATGTGTTTTAGAATTAAAGGCCTGTTAGAAAAGTTTGAAGCATGGAGCATCAAACACATTGAACGTGCTCTAAATGGAGAGGCACATGAAGCAACTCAAAGCATGATTGGGGTGCCATTTGTATTAAGGACCAATTTACATCTTTATCATGGCCAGGAAATTTTGGCTCAAGAAGAGGAGTTTTTGCTAACAGGAATCATTTCGAAGGACATTCAGAAGTCTAAGAAGTATGTGTAGAGCTTCCAAGTACAAATTGATTGGTGATGTCACATGAAAGGGGTTGATCTTGTGTTGAGACATGTACCTTGGCGGGAGGAGCTTTATAGAGTGTCGAAAGAGAATGTTGCGGACATTTTGCTCTAAAGATCACCTTGCATAAGATCTTGCAAGAGGGGTATGTATGGCCTAGTTTGCACAAGGATGTTCACCATTGGTGTAGGTCTTGCAATCAATGTCAAGTATTTGGGAAGAGAGTGTTTTGAAGCCAGATCTACAAAAAACTATTATGGCATTTGATGTGTTTGAAAAGTGGTTTGATGCAATAGGCCCATTACCTATCACAAGCAGGGGCAAAAGCTATATTTTGACTGCAGTGGACTATCTCTCTAGATGGGTAGAGGCTACAGCAATAAAACAAAACACTGCAAAGGATATGGCAAAATTTGTGTACGATGAAATATGTTGCAAGTTTGGGGTGCCACTGTAGCTACTTTCAGATAAGGTGCCAGGATTTAGAGCTAAACTATTAGATCTTTTATGTGCAAAGGTGAAGATTAGACACCAATATACCACTCCTTATTATCCACAATGTAATGGCTTAAATGAAAGATTCAATGGTCAATTGGTACAAATTCTTTCGAAAGTGACAGAGCACCAAGGAAAGAATTGGGATTTGGAATTACCTAGTGCATTATGGGCTTACCGTACTTCGATGAAGACAGGTACAGGGTTTACTCCATTTCATTTGGTATATGGAAAGGAAGCACTATTTCCTGTGGAATTAGAGTTGCCTGTAGTCAATATGTTAGAGAAGTTGCTTGGGAAGTCCAGTGATGTATTCAAAGAGAGGCTCTTACAATCACTAGAGGTTCAGTTGGATAGAATGAGCACATTGGAACATTATGGAGAAATGCAAGATAAGGCTTTAGAAAAGATAAATTATAAGGTAAATGGATTTCATCTTAAATTATATCATGCTAGATTAATGATGGTGGAGCAAGATGAGTTGTCTGTAGAACAAGTAATGTCATTGAGGGATGAGGAGACCTGTGACGCGGCAAGTTTCATATCTCTTTTTGTTGTTGCAAATCATGAATGATCTAGGAGGCTAGAGGATGGGCAAATTATGTTAGGAGTTTTTTGGAAGAAGTAATTGTGCATAGGTACATACATATGCATGGTGCATCGAATAAAGAATTGCCCATTGTCCAGAGCCAGGTGGTTACGTGGGGCCCACATGTATACAGGTAGGACAACGTGTACAGAGTACATCGTTTTTCATCGTCACTAGTATCAATATGTTTTTCTATAATAACGAGGACTTGGTAGAGCGTAAAACTTCTGGAGGAAGCTATCAGCCGGCCGATGGCATGAGATAAGCAGGTACGTCAAGTGGCATCCAATGGTGTCAGGAGGACGAATGGGATCAAGAATTGCACGTGGATAAGTGAGGACACAACGAGAGTGTTTTCTTGTGATGAATTATGCAAAAAGGTCATCTTGAGAACTATATTTTGGGGCCACTTCACGTGATTGTGGGATGCATTATTGAGAAAAGTTGAGTGCCAGGTGTGCGGATGGATGTAGAAGGGTAACAAAAACGCACTACGTGGCCATTTTTTGACCTGTTCGCGGTCCATTTGAGGTCAATCAAAAGGCAAAAGGTGCCCAAGGACACTGAAAAACCTGAGAAAAAACCAAAAAAAAACGTGGAGAGAAGGGGAGGAACAGCCGCAACTCAATTTTTGCTATTTTTGGAGCCTGTTTTGGCCATAAACTGCTCATCCGAGCTCATATTTGAGCACTTTGATATTGTAGACTGGGGTTTTTGGCCATTCCGGACGCAATGACACTGTCCATATTGGCAAATTTCTCACTGTTTTCCTGATATTTTGGTTGTGTAAGTTTCTCCTGTGAGTGAAGCCTCTGCTCAAATTTGTGATTGTATCTGGCATATTTCATCCATATAGTGTGAGCTATTTGCCCCATTGGGTCGGCCTAAGATCAATTGTATCTCAGCATCAAAAATCTTCCTCCTTTGAGCTGATTTTTGTGTGTGTGAGTGTGTGTGTGTGTGTGTCTGCGTTGAGTGGGCAAATGGAAAGTCTCTCTCCTCTCACTCCATCAGTGTGCTCACTGTCTCCGTCAGGTGGGTTGTGTAAGGTGAGTGGTACCTCATAGTGTATGTGTGTGTGTGTATTATCCAAAGAGTATGTGTCGGGTGATTACAAAGGCATTGTGTGTATTTCCATCCCGCTCACAACATCAAAATCGAACCTATTTAAATTTAAAATTGACCTCTATTCTATTATATTTTGTAAACAAATAACCTCATGTGAGAGTACACTCTACACACAATGGCAATCTCTAAATTATATCACTAATTCACTTCCACATGTCAGTAAACTGAGGATGTAGCAAGTGACTCCTAAAAAATAAACACCTTGTATGAGTGAGAGTTTGAGCTCTACAAAACATACAAAGCTTACATAATTTGATTTAAAAAATAATAATTAATCAAAGAGGCATTGACAAAGTGGGTGCCTTCATACGTAGGTGGAGAGTGTAGGGTGAGAAAGACCCAAACTAGAAAGTCTTTCCTTTGGGTCCCAATTACTTCATCCCCATCGCCCACTTGTTAGTAGGTGGAATTGATTACCAAGGAGGTGATGCAAAAGAATAAAATCTCCTATGTTATGCATGCGTCCTCTTTTCAATCCTCCCTGGAGTGTAGTGTCAAAACAGGGATTGCGGGGTCCAGGTTACATGGCATTGTCTGAAGATTTTTCATGTGTAACTAAAAAGGTGGAAAAAATGATAAAACCATGGATAAAGATGAGTGATTTACTTGGTGAATTATTACAAAATATTTTTTAGGAAAATATTTTTGTAAATAGAGTATAAAAGTGAATGTTATGTAAGGTATACTAGGTTTTCACATGCATAAGAGTGTGAGAATGAAAGGATGAAGATAAAGAGGTTGGTTAAGATAAAAGATAAAGTAAAATTTGAAAGTAAAACGTAAAATTAAAATATGAGCGGTAAAAGTGAAATGTGAAAATGACAAGTGCAATTATTTTATATACAAGTTGGGGTAGAATATGCAATTGTGGACTATCTAAAGTGTGTAAATATATACAAATGATCTTATGGTTTTCAAAGGAGGTTTCAAAAATTTCACACTCATCATTACCCCTCCCTCAAGCTTAGTCTACTATTGACATGGAATACCTTTTGTGATGACTACTAGTCTCAACAAGGCGCGTTGCTAATGTACATTTTTCAATCGATTTTTTTTTAATCCTAAATATCTTTTGATCGAAAGTTTTTTTTATCGAAGTTTTTTTCGATCGAAAAACTAGGAAAAAAATATGTTGCCCGTTTTTGCTAACATGGCATCATATAATACGCCCGTATAATATGAGGTCATGTAAAATACGCCCGTATATGACTTATTATACGTTTTCCGTACAACATATAATGCAACTTAGAAAACTACTAGATTAGCAAACGTCTAAAAACAACATAATAGAAGATACCAAAACAAGAAAGTCGAGCCAAAAATACCAAAAAAATACCAGTATGAAGAAAAACTACCTAAACATCATAGAAAATTTGAAAAATCTACCAGAAGCTACCAATCTACCTAAAATATGCAATTACCATACAGAAGCAAGAGGAACAAACGTTGAAAAAACTAACAAACCAGGATCTATAGATACTAAAAAAACACCAAGAGCTTTCACGATTACGACAACTTACCAAAAAATTTCAAAACTGCCAAACCTATCAGCATCTACTAATACTAAAAAAAAATCTGAAGTACCAGAAACTTCCATAAACTACCAAATGTGTTAGAACTACCAATGCAATAGCAAATAGAAGATATTAACACTACCAAAAGCTACCAAAAATAACAAAACCACTTTCTCAAGGCATAAATGTCAAGTGTTACTTGCTGCAGATCGACCTCCTTCTCAAGCTTCTTCATGTCTCTCTATTTCCAAGTTGGCAGAGCATGCACCAATTGGCTCCCAAATCAGCCTCCACCTCTTTGACGCCCTCATCATTGCAAGGGTTCTCTTGCTTTAGTTTTGCAAGCTACACTTCATAGTGCTCTATGTCATCTTTTATCCACTTTGCAGCAACATTGGAGCCCTCTGCTCTCAACAAAGTTTCCTTGTTTTGTTGCAGAGCTGCTCTCAACTCTTTTAGCCTAAATGCAGCTACACATGTCTGAGGCACCTTGTCAACAATACTTTCTAGGTTTGTAACATAGTGAGGTTTCCACACATGACGCTATGGGCGGTCTACCTCTATACATAGATTACTACCACTTTGCATAAGGTGAGGCTTCTTAATAGATGACAGGTGGCATCTGTGGGAGGCACCATTTTCCCTTCTCCATGTTTTGACTGTCGCTCCAACCCTGTCGGGTGTCTCTCACACATATTGCTTACACTCTCTCCAAACCTTGCCTATGCAACCTTATGGCATTCAAGATCCTTTTTTGCCAAATGGAATTTCTCAAAAGCAATGCGCTATGAAAACTTTGAAGGAATCTCCCCACAAGATGAAGGGTCTTGGTATACCCACAATCGTCAACTAGACTTGGTTACGCATGATTCAAGTAAATCTTTGCATTCTTTTGGTAGTGTTGCTTGAAGAAGTCATCCACTGATCATCAAGGAGGACTTCTTTTGTAATATCCTTTGGAATCACACCCTCCATGCTCAGACCATACTCCTTATGAAGCTCTTTGACTATATAGCAAAACTTGGTCAAAAGAGTATATTCATCCATTTTATTTTTTTCTGCAATGTGGAAGTACAAAGCTCATTAGACATGCCTTCATTCTATCAAACCAAATACCTAAGCATGTTTCCTATGTGCCTTTATTTTGGATACATTTTAGTAATGTAAAACTCAACACAAAGATTTTGAAATGCTCTTTATCACATGGATGACATTGCCAATGCAAAATTTGGTATTGTATAGTACCAAATTTGGTACTATAAAGTGCCTCATTTTATATATTAAACTTCACTACCCTCAGAGCTTTAAATTTTTGTTCGGCTCAAAGCACATATAATTGCATGCATGCATGCAATTTAAGAAGAATTCAAATAGGGGTCAAAACCTTAAAACATTCAAATGACAATAGCTACCTTTCATGAAAGAAAATCATCTGCTAGTGACACAAAACAACAATGTACACATGCAAAGGAGGAGCACTAACCTCTAAATTTTATAGATGATCGAGTCCCATCCTCACCAAAAACCGCTCTAGACTTAGCTAATTTCTCTATAGAGAAGCTCCTTGTACTAGCTCTTGTGGTGGGGGTGTTGATGCTCCGAGGAGATTTTGTACCTGTGATGGGGAACCTTGCATCCACGGTCCTAGTATACTTCCCCTTGTCTAGTTACGCTCTGGCAGAGCAGCCTTCCTCATAGGCATTCGCATAGTTGTGATGGTGCACAATTGGAGACCTTGCCAGATGGTGGTGCAAAGCCTTTGCTGCTTGTGAGAGGTGCAAAGCCTTTGCTCAAAAAGGCTTGATGCAGGTGCTCTCTGTGAGAGAGGTGCAAAGCCACTGATGTGGGACATACAATGACATGATTATTGAAGACAAAAGCGATAATTCAACCAATCCAAGAACACATACCATTAAACATGCTACATGTTCAAACCATCCATTTCACTCAAGCTTTAGTGGAGGATGAGGTTGAAATGGATGATGAATGTGTGGATGGTCTTCACATGAGAATTACAGTGACCTTGAAGGATGGAGTTAAATTCAAGACCTTAGCAAATGCACATTATAGAATCAATGTAGTAAGTTACTCCACTCACAAGAAGTCAACTGCCCAACCCTTGGAGTATTGCAAAGATAAAGTACAGGCATGTCACAAGGAATTTACTCAAACCTTGGGAATGATCAACCTTAATATTTTTGTATGAAGTTGTTCAAGATTTGGATACCAAGTTCTTGGAACTTACAAATGGAAGGCTGACCTATAAGCTTCAAAGTCAACAAAACCATGTCTCATCACAATATCTATGTCCAACGCTCACCATCAAATCTATCGTCATTACATACACATACAAGGAATTAGGCAATATCGAGTACCAAAGGTTCAATTTCACTTCAATCCCAAGAAAATTTGGGTGTCCAAGGATCAATTCAAAAACAAGCAGAGTACCAACAAACCTCAAGAACCAACTATGAAACCACAGAGCAAGAAGAAAGTGCTACTACCTTAGACCAAATGGGTGTGGAAGCTAAAAATTTAACCAGAAGAAAAGACAACAATGAAAATAACTTATAAGTGGGTGTCAAAGCTTCAACATCGACCAATTCTACCATCAAAGCAACAACCAATCTGTTGTTCATGAATAAGTATCCAAGAATGTGCTCAATTGCTTCAAGATCTTTTTTTTTTTTTTAAACACACCAAGAAGCCTCAACATTAATCACCCTTGGACAATCAGCTCAGGACCCTCCTCTTGCATTGCATTGTCTTGTTTTATAATGCATTGACATCACAATCATGGTAAGGCCATGCATAAACACAAATTTTCAACCCATGCACAATACTACTTGGGTTACACACTATCAGCCCAAAGGACTCTAACTAGGAGTGGGGAGACATTCTGAATGCAGACCCAATTTATTTTTTTTAAAGAAAAAATTATGAACCTTGCATGGGCCTTGTAAGAAAGACTTATTTTAAGGGATTAAGTCTAATAGTGTGTATGGTTAAGGGGACTAGTGCATATATTAAGCTACTTTTTCATACGCTTTTTTAGGCCCAAGTAGGGGGTGGAGCTACAATGTCAATTTCTCTCTCTACCTTTTTGACAGTGATGGGGGAAAATATGTAAGTTTATTGTGATGATTCCATGATTTTGGTGTTGCTAACCCTCTTCCTAATTGGTCCTTTACTATTTATGGTTCATAATCATGACATGATTCCAATAGTTTGCATTTATATCATAATGTTTAAGATTTAAATTTATATCTCAAAGATATGGCGGACAACAAGATCACAAAACATCAACAAAAGTTCATTTTTGAGGTTGTAGTGCGTCACTTTCATCACATGTCAGAGGCCGAGCTTTGTCATTGCCTCAATCCTTCAACTCTAGAGCATTATTACCTATTTATAGAGACTTTTTTGTATTTGAGCAGCTCCAACTTATATTTGCACCCACTACTTTGACATATCTCTGATGACATCAGGTTCATTATTGGACATGGTTAAGAAGTCTATTAGGTATATCTCAAGGACTTTTTGAGAGCTAAAAAATCCTAAAATTACCACTTTTCCAGGCATAGCTACTCGCATACAACTTGTGCAGTAGTTTTATACTTTCAAGAGCAAGGAGAAACTTGAAAGATTAGTAAAATGGTTGAGAGTGGAAGCCAGCTCTTCTAGTGTTGCCGAAGATTCAGGAGCCAACATTAGAGCAAAGCAAATAGCTAGTGTCGCCTATCACTTTAAACCAATCACAACTCCCCTCTCTATTATATCTTTTGCTTGATACTGCAATCTTCAACATACAAATTCCACAGTTAGGAGAAGGAAGATGGGCACGCGTGAAGCGACAATCCTCTCTACATTACGGCAAAAAATCCTCCATTTTGAACAAAAGGGTGTCTGTGCAGGCATTTTGGATTAGGGGTCATTCACAAAGACCAAAACAACATTCCCCTTTCCTCCTCTCCTCGAACTGTAGATTAAAACTAGAAGGCAATGCGAGAGAGGATTTTTGTGGGGTCATCCCCGAATGTATATCTACTAATCCCCCTACATGGACTATTTCTACATGTGCCATACTTGTAAACAATGGTGCAAGCAAAGCTAGTTTGAGCTAAAAGTGGTGCCAAATAGGGCAAATGATGCCTACAGGTGGAGAGCAAGTGTTAAGACTGGTATGTAAGACCTGGTGGCATACAAGGGCTGGTGGAAATGCATGTCTCTTAGTGTTTTTTGGGCCAAGAAGGCTCCAAAAAGGCCAATTTTGGAGGCAAGTACAAGTGTCCAAAGGTCCGTTCTAATGCCCAAGGGTGTAGTATTCAAAGTGCTCTAGAAGCCAGTCTAGACGGCTCCTCAAACAGAGCCCCCGTGTGAAAGAGATCGAGGTTCAAAGTTAGAGGGCTTTGCATATCCTCAATGGATAAGGCAGATGGGGACATGTGGCTAGAACTGGTTTCAATGGATATATTGAAGAGCTCAAGTTATGGAGCATGCCAATCTTCTTGGATGGTCAGTTGGAGCTCTGATGAGCAAGTTATGGCCAATTGAATGTTTGTCAGGGGTAGTTATGGGCCAATTTTCCCGCCCTAGGAAGCATGCTTGCAAAGAGTTCTTAGTCCTTGATTAGGTTTTGGAATGTCATATGCTTTGTATGCATTAGCCAAGATTTACGGCTCGTTACATAAAGTCTCAAAGACCAAGATATTGCAGTCAAAAGCTAGTGCCAAGGGGTGGAAGGAAGTTGCCAAATGACTTTCTTGGTTTTTTGTGGCCTTGAAAGGCTGGCCCAATGATATTGAATTGGATCTAGGTTTTCAAAAATGGTAGCCAACGACCACCTCTGCAAGTGTGTCTTGACAGCTTGGAAGCTTGATCTTAACAAGGAGAAAATGGCAAGGCCTGGAAAAAGGACCCAAAAAGGGGTTTGCACTCGAAAAATTTGTGAAGCTGGAAGGGGCTCTTTCAAAGGGTTTGAAGACTAGAGCTTTGTAGTGCCGTCAAGTGGTGCACCTCTAATCCCACATGTGTAGTAGGCGCCAAAGAGCTCGGGGTATATTTATGTGCTTCCAATAGGCATCACGAGAGGGAAGAGGGGCGTGGTCCATATCTACAATGTCGACGGCCCTGTCCTGTGCGGGTGTTGAGCGCAGCACGAGCCAGCGGTGGCAGCAATTTGTGGTGGTGATGGCCACCCTTGGGGAAGTGCCACTTGTGCGGTGAAGGTAATGATGTGGCAGTCTGGTATGGGTTAGTACCCACAAGCCTAAAGGGCACCCAAAGGCAAATGTGTATTCGAAATGGTTGTCACGACGCCATGACAACCAAAATGGACTTGGAGAGAGATCTTTCAAAATTTGTGAGAGAGAATGAAGTGATGAGGTGTTGGAAGTTCACCAAAGGTTATAAAATGGTGCCCCCAAGTGGATAAAAAATCCACCCCTTTCAAAAACAAGAAGCCCTTGAGTTAAATGGGCAAGAGGAGACCAATTTTTTGGAGTGTTTTTTTGAAATGTAGCCCCCCTGTATGATGGAGAATTGTAAAGTCTAAAGGGCTTTTTGGCCACTGAGAGTTTGGAGAGAGCAAGAGAGAACTTTTTCCTCTATGTAAGCCATTGAACTATTGTAAGCTCTTGCAAGAAGAAATTCATCACTCCCCCCTCTTGGTGTTGATTCCTCATTTCCCTTTTCTTCCCTGACGCGTATACTTTATGTGTGTTGCGAGTTGCGGTGTGGTTGAGTGAAACCCCAAACCAAAGTCTTTGTATGGAGAGAGAGAGAGAGAGAGAGAGAGAGAGAGAGAGAGAGAGAGAGAGAGAGAGAGAGAGAGAGAGAGAGAGAGGTTTGTGTGATCAACAGTGTGGAATAGAGGCATGGGTGTGTGAGAAGTGTTGAAGCTTTTTGTAAAGCATGTGCATGCGTGGTTGTGCAGTAAAACAAGTGTGTATAGATAATCGATTTGGGTGATGTGTTTACCGCCGTGAGCTATAAAGCGATGCTTGTGTGTGTTCTAGGTGTGTACCCCCTTCCCCCTTTCCATCTTTTAGTGCCTCCACAAAGGAGGTCACTAATTGCTCACAATTCTGTGAAAAAAAAATAGGTTTTTGCATTGGTTAAGATAGCATCTTGGAGCTATGGTCTGACCTTCACAGGTGAAGAGAGTCTAGACAAGTGGATTGCAGATTTTGAGTTGTATATGTTATCATATGATTGTCAAACGAGACCATCAAGATGTAAACTTTTTCATTGGTGATGCACAGCAAAGTGAACGTGTGGTACAAAGCGTTAGAAGGTGAGCCGAGGCTTGCTTGGTCGAATCTATAGGCATGGTTCTTACATGATTTTTGAAAGAAGCGTTGATAAACCACTTTTGGTTTGTACAAAGAAGTGCATATATGCATGGTCATATGTACAAAAGGATGTAAATACGTGCATTTGGGAGATTTGCAAAGTAGTTGCAAATTTCAAAAATGATGTGACGAATACAAATTATAAATAGTCATGCTTGTGTGCCGGTCGTTGGGGGCACACACGTGTCTGAACAAGGTATCAAAGCATTGGATGTGGTCCCAAGTGGCTTCTTTTGGCTCTAGGGAATTTTTTTGAGTTTTTAGAATGTAAATAATGCAAGCAACAAGTGTGGTCACTCTCATCCCACCTGAGAAGTTTGTCACATGTAGGAACTGTCTAATTGCGGTGCATGATATGTAGCGATATGTGATCCCCGCCCTAGAAGTGGTAAAAAAATGGCATGTGAGCATGTGGAAATGAGATTTGGGTATCAAGGACCAAGACTACAAAATTTGGTGGATTTTGGAGTTCATTTGGTATTTTTTCCCCGAAAAATGCCCGTCGGGGGTCGAAACTAGCCAAAACTGGGTCCAAAAAAGTTACAAAAATTTGTCAAAATTATTGTGAAAAGGCTGAAATTTGACACGTCACTCACAGTACCATAATGGTTCAAGCTGAGGGAGATCTCACTTTGGAAGTACAATATTGGCACTTTCACCTGTCTGCATGTGGGAGGAAGCAGGGTTCTTGCAGGTGGTCTGGTGGAGTCCCGTCCCATTCGCATCCTATTTTCAACTGTGTGGAGGAATGAATGAGAGATTTCTCTCTTCAATTTTGTACTTGGGAGAGTCTATGGATGTTCTAAGGTTTCTATGGATGTGCGTGAGTGAGGAATTGAGGGAAGAAGGGGAGGCTTTTTGCAAGACTATGTGACACTATATCGATGCCATTAGGGTTGAGGCTACTCCAAAGAGTCCAACAAAGTGGAGTTTGGTGAAGATTTTGCAATGGTTTGAGAGAGGCCTTTTGTGGCTAGAGTTTTTGATGGTTTGTCTTGTATATTTGGGTCACCATTAAGTGTGATTTCAAGTTTTGATCAACTTGACTCACCTTGTATTGTTTGCGGGCAGGCAAGGGCTTGTAGGTCGAGGTGTTTGGAGTTTGAATTGAGCTTGTGGGTAGAATTTTCAAGGAGCTCTTGAGTGGTGGTGTGTGTGGGGTGGAACTTAAGTAAACTCCTTGTGTTGTTTTGAGTTGTCTGGGTGTGTGAGTGTGCGCATGGCGTCTTTTGCTCCGTCAGTGTCCCCAATTGAAATGGATGCCAAACTCAAGGCACTCACACAAGATGTAGGTGAGGAGTTTGGTTTGTTTTTGGATCGTTTTGAAGCTCATTGGACAGAATCAGCAGTAGCCATGCAATTGGCTAACAGTGACTACTTTAAGCTGGACAAATTCATGGCATGCCTACATCCTAAAGTGAGGGAAAAGGTAGATTTTGAAAGCTTGAAGAACTACAATGGGTTAGTAGCGATTGCGAAGGTAAAGAGAATGAAAATCAAAAAGAAAATTGAGCAGGGAGTGATGGGTTATGAAGCAATGGTTCCTACTCAACCATAGGGTCCGAGGGATGTTGCTCATGAGGAGAACCATGGGAATCAAGGTGTAGCACTTGTGTCACAGAATTGGGTGCAAACTTTGCATGATTTTTCAAAAAAAATGCAAGAATTGCAGCTAAGTGTGATGGATAGAGGGTAGTCAACGCGAGCTAGGGGTAGGGCAAGTTCGTTGCATGGATAATGCTACAATTACAGTGAGAAAGGGAATTATGTACCGCACTGTCCTCATTCACCAAGGGAAAGAGGTGGTATCTACCCATTTTTTGGTAGCGGAAGAGTTCAAGCATAGCTTAATGGCCCAAGAGAGAAAGTGGTGGAGAATCAATTGCAGGCAGCTCCTCTGGATGGCAGTGAATTCCTTAGGGTGAACATCATTGGTGTGGATAAGCGGGATGTCAAATTTTTGGCCAAAAAAAGGAAAAGAGTCGAGAGGGAAATGGAAACCAAGTGGGAAACTAGAACCCATAAAGGTAAAGAGAAGCTACAGTAGGGTACGGAGTATGGGTTGTTTTCAAAATTTGGGTCACCTCTCTCTTGGTATACACTTGATGGCAAGGCTTCAAGGCTTCGTGGAGAAGGAGAGACCTGATGCATTAAAATCACAAAAAAATATATGTATTTATTTTCTACATAGCTATGGTTTTAACACATTTGGATCTCAAAAATAAGGAGAGGTAGGAACAAACCCTCTGAAAACGAAAAAAAATCACTTGATGCGGATTCTATGTGACGGTCAGTACAGGTGAAGAATAAGAGTCAATAGTGAAATGGAGGAGAATCTTATGCATTATGGAGTTAAAGTCAACAAACTATAATCAAATTCAAGGATAATTCACTTGTGGACACAAGGCTTGATCATGGAGTCAAGAAAGGACCACCTCGAAGCCTTTTGAAAGAAAAAAGACACACATGTTTTTGTGGGATTTTTTCTCTATTTCTTCCATTTGGAATTGGACAAAGTTTTCAACAAAAAAGTTGTAGGCATTGAGTTGATCTTTCTGCCCATATTTTTTTTATAATTTTTGGAGCATTGGGAGATATGGCTGAAATGGTGGAGCCTATCTATTCACATGGGAAGAATTCATGGTTATCCAACTCCACACACAATTTCTTATAGGTTTCTCTTCATTATTGCTTGATTTTCTCTTATTTTATCAAGATTCTCTCAAATATTATAAGGAAGCTCTTGAACTCAAGGTATGGAAGGTTGCATGGAGACAAATCTCGCCATGATGAAGGCGATTTAAGTAGGTCACATGGAGCTCTCTCATTGAGGGAATGCCCCTAATTGAGGTTACTTTGTAATTACCCCTTTTGCTCATAATCTCTCTCCTAATCACTCTCTTGGCCTATAAAAGGAGGCCTCCTCTTTTGTATAAAGGACACCCACTCAAGCTTTGGCTCTAGCACTCACACTCTCATATGTACATCCTTGTGTATGCACCTCTATGCGCACATAGTTCTGCTATGGAATAGCATTGGCTATGGTCATTTGTTTTGGTTTCTTAATGGACAAGAGGTTTGAGCTACCATGCACACATGAATTTGTGAGATGTTGATTATGTGCAATTCCCTTGGTGAATGTTTGTATTGTGTTTATCACGCCTATATTAATGAAGCTCTAATGATTTTTTCCTCTCCCTCTCTCTCCTTCTCTCTCATCTTCCTTGTGTTATGGTGTTTATGAAGCCTATATGAATGAAGCTCAAATGATCTCTTCCTCTCTCTCTCTCTCTCTCTCTCTCTCTCTCTCTCTCTCTCTCTCTCTCTCTCTCTCATATCTTCCTTGTGCTATGTCCGCACCCCCCTACCATGTGTCCTTGCCGCATTCCAAGTTAGGTGGTGCCCCTATTGTGTATCTCACGACTACGAATCTTTCCTCTATTGATGCCTCACGACTATGAATCTTTCCTCTACTCATGAAAGTAGAGGCCAAGTCTTGATACAATGCTTTGCCCCAAGCTACCAAGGATGCATAGGACTTACTACGTGTTGCATTTGTGAAGAGGGTTAGTGGAGGCACAATCTCACAAAAGTTTTGGCAACTCTGCTGATAGAGTTAAAGCAGAGGGTTCTGCTAGAGTATACCACTTACGAATCCAATTTTGTGGATTTGTGGGAGTGACGGGTTGCCTCACTAAAGGAAGGTGAAGGAGCGCCTAATTTCCTAAAGAAGGACTAGTTCATTGATGGCCTATGGTTTTCACTTAAAGAGAAGGTGAAGGGGAGATTCCTTGCAACGTAAACACCACCCGTGCAAATCCTACAACCACCCGTTCAACCACATCCACCACCACCACAATCTCTCATTCCACCCTTACCCCCACCACTAGTCGGCAACCAGGCAGTAAGTGTCATCATTCTTTAAGGTAAGGGAAAGGAGAAAGTGGAGGAGGATATCACGGGAGTATCGAAAGGTAAGGCCAAGGTTAAAGGGGTAGATGCCATGGGGGTACAACGGTCTAGGCATGGTGAATCTTCCTAAAAGGAAGAAAATATGAAAACTAGAGGGAAATCTAGCAAAAAGTTGTCCAAGTCACAACATAAAATTGACGTTGTAGATATCTCTTTGGGTGAATGTTCTAAACCATATGATTTGGTTCAAGATGTTTCTATGCAGGGCCCAAAAATCACCTGGCCCCAATTACTCCACCTAGCACCTAGGGTGATGAGACAATGGACAAAGATGGTTATCACGAGACAACCAAAGCCAAAGATAGTTGGGGTTATCTAGGGGAGGAATCCAAATGCCATACTACCAGTGATGGATGCTCACGTCAAAGAGCAGAACATCTCTAATATCTACATTGATGGTGGCGCACAAATATGTCCCATGAGTGAAAAAATGATGCACCGTTTGGGTTTAGAGGTGATTACATCGGCACCATGCTGAACTAAAATGGTAAATAATGTAAAATTTCAATGTGTTGGTGCTATAAATGCAGTTAGGATAATGCGTTCAACACCGAGGTAGATGTGGACATCTTTGTCATGCCACATAAAGGGGAGGGCTATCCTATCATTCTAGGGAGGCTTTGGCTTATGGCTATGAGAGCTAAGTAGGACTGGACACCAGCATAATCTAGATGAAGGATGCCAAAGGGAAGAAAATACTTTATGACATGAAGGCAGGTCAGCAACGCGACATGGATCTAGAAACCTCTATGGATGAATTTTCTAGTAATGACTCTTCAACCACTTCAAAGGAGGAGTCAACAGTGACTGAAGAAAGTGATAGTAGCATTGAGGTGATGGGGGTCATTCTCAAGGGCCCTAAGAGGATGGAGCAACCTTATGCGTCATCATCAAACCAAGGGGAGCCACCAAGTATACAACCTTTGGTAGAAGCAAGTAAGCTACACTGAATGCTCTCTAGTGAGTTGTGTGGGAAGGAGCGTGAAGATTATATTTTGATGCTAAGTAATTTTACCACATTGGTCATTGATGAATATGATAAAATCATATTGGCATCATAGTAGTTCATCATTACATTAAGCTCAAGGAGGGAAGCAAACGTATAGTGCAAAAGCTCTCATGGCTAGGAGTAATTTAACAAGACACCTTGCTCAAAGAGGTAAGGAAACTCATAGAGGCAGGTGCACAAGAGCACTTGCAGCCTTACAAAAAGATCCAACATTTTGTCCTGTACCCTGAGTAAGAACATGGCAAGCGCATGAAGCACTGCAGAAGAAGAGGCCAACTTGGCTCAATTTCCCCAGGCTTCCAGCTCCAGAGAGAGGCCAAGCGACGGAGGAATACATGGTGAAAACCCTAACGGGCGCCATGTCATTCTTCAAGAGTCTACCAAATCTCTCCTGTGCAATGCTATATAAGATCTGCACGATGCTACTCACTTGCATACAAGTTTTCAATGAGCCTGAGCAGACACGAGCCCCATGGCTCTCATTCTTGGAAGGGAACAAAGGCCAGATGCATGTTCCTGCCCTCGCATAATATGCTAGCCTTTGAAGAAGCATTCTACACTGGATTCTTCACCTGGCGAACGAAGATATTTGCGTCGATGATAAGCAACCTCACATCCAGATTTTTAGGCTACTCAGCAGTGGAACTAAAGAATCAAGTCACCGTGAAATTTTTGCAAGTGCCTAACAAAGAACGAAGAATCAGATACCAAAAGGCACTAGAAGCACTTAAAGACCGCCTCGCCTGCCGTCAACCCGAAGACTACTTCAGCCCATAAAGTTGTGTCAAGGGACAACATAGGCGAGGAGGGGGGAATGTTAGCAGCAAGCTAACGCGGACACCATTTTTCGGAGTTCTCCTTGTAAAAAAAAAATTATTATTTTGATAAATTGAAAATATTGTAACTCCTATTTTCTTAGTAAACTTTATAATTAATGAGCCGGAGCTACAAGCTTCCAAATTGTATTAGCTAGTCAATTCCCAGCTTTGGTAGAACTCCAGATTATTAGTTTTGACTACTCAGAAACCTTGACTAAGGTATAAAAGCCAATTTTTGTAAGTTTTTTGGATAAGAAATACACAGCGTGAGCTAACAACGCTCACTTCTCTCCTTCTCGCGCTTTCTACTCCCTCCCCGGTTGTCACATTGTGATTGTGTTTGTTGCATTGCAACCGCAGGTAAGAGCTCTATGCATTAACATAAGCCATTCACAGTATTTTGTATTAACGTAAGCCATTCACAATATTTTGTATTAACGTAAGCCATTCATAGTATTTTGTAGCTTTTGGCATCGCCGACCCACGGCCTAATTTGATTATAACTAGGGATTTACACTTTTAAATTGAAAACTAAGCATAGGTGGGATATTGGGGCATCATTGCTAAGCATTTATATGCATTCTAGGTCGAAAACGACTAGGTCAAAAACCCACTGCTGTTAATAATCGCAATTTTGGAACTTGACCTAAAGTGGGATTTGAGGTCATAGGCATGTGTGCTTAGGTCTTATAAACTTACCCTAGAAGTTTCGTCACGTTTGGATGTCATTTGATGTTGTAACGGATGTGATTTGCTTGACAATGAGTGATTGGCTTTTGGTGATTTCAGTCACTTGAGTGTAGCTTGAGTTAGATGCGAGTTGTTAGTTGTTTTTCGAGAGATTGAGAACCTCTTGTAGCCTTTATGCACTAGTCGAGTTAGCTTCTTCCGATGGTTTGACAAATTAATCGTGGTTCTCGCTAATACTGCAATAAGATAGGATGGTGAGGCTAGACATGCGTCCCACATTTGGCGTCGTTGCTGGGGATCAAAGAGACCTAAACTAAGGAAAAACACGAGCGTATTGTGTAGTTGTCCTTTAACTTCCTCTAGGTTCCCATAGAGCTCAAAACTTTCTTTTAGAAACCGCATAGCTTAAGATTGTCGCCTTTTGCTGTGTAGAGGTAGCTTGGAAGTAATCATACTTGCTGAGTACCTTTAGAACTGTAGGATTCTAGATTTAGATTAGGATTTGGAGAATGATTGGTAGAGGAGACAAGTCTTAAGATCAAGACTCTGAAAAACATTAAAAAACACAAGAAAACGAGTGTTTGTGGACACTTTCCACAACCCCATTGCATGAGAAACTAGGAGTGGGGTAAGTAGGATCCGAGGTGGATTTCAAAACATTGCTCTCTCTGAAAGAATCAAGTGTGAGTTTATGTAAAGTTGCAGAATTTCAGGTCTACGGCTAGAAATAGCTTGAAAAGACTCGAATTCACTCAATCCGACTGGAGAGTAAGCCTAAGAGTTGTCCGAACCAGTGGGTAAGCTCAAAGACACTTCGGGAATTTGACCAAAACTCATATTATTTACTTTTTCTTGACATTTTAGGCCAAATTAAGTTTTGACTTGATTTATAGGCTTATAAAACATCATAAAAAGACTGTCTTTGAAAAAATTGCAAAAAAGTGCTCATTTCAAGCCTCAAGTTAATAATCGCGATTATTAACTTTCTGCTCGAAATTGGCCAAGGTTCATACCATTGACTCATTGCATGTGTACAAACAACTTTTGTAAAGGCTCAAAAGATTTGGATCACTAAACTGGCAAAAGACAAGGTAAAAACTAAAGTTTATACTGACTTTTTGACTCTTGCTTGTAAATTGGGGAGAAATTTATCCAAACTTGTTGAAAATTGATCCATACGCTTATATTAATGTGAAAAACATGTGTACATGCTCAGTTGACCAAAAATTTACAAAAAATTATCAAATGTAAATACTCGTGATTATTTATATCTGTCTTGTTTTTGAACTTTTTTGACCAAGTTGGCATACCACTAGCTTTACCATGTTGTAATAAGCCCACAAACCAAATCTGGTAAGATTTGAATCACTGGATTAAAAGTTGTGACTAAAAATGCAAAGTTAGTCTGCGGACAGATAATTGATGACCATTTGACCAAAAATTGCCCAAACTTGAAAATTGGCTAGTGACCTTAACTTAAGGTGCTTAATAGATCCGTGTCAAAGTTGGAGCAAAAATTTGTTAGAATTAAATAATCGCGATTATTTACTTTTGCTTCAAAACTTGATGATTTTGCAAATTTGAGTATACCAAAAGGTCAAGTACATCAAGTAGACCCCACAAATCAATTTTGGTGAAATTTGGACCACAAAAGTGAGACTTAAGCCAGATTCTCGAAATCAGAGTCTGCAAACACAGAACAGTTGGTAAACTTGATCAAATTTTGTGCAAACTTGTTGAAACTCTAACAAGTTGTATACTTGCCAAACCAATCCAAAAAGTGTCAAAACTTGACAAAAGTAAATAATCGTGATTATTTACATCTGTTATCCAGAGACTTCAATTTTGACTTTTGAGCTTATACAGTGTTAGACCAGCATAATATAAAGCCACGGGACAATTTTGGGTTCAATCGAATCAAAATTGGTATAGATACACTCAGTTTACAGGTTGCAGATTAGACCTTTGATTTTGCTAAAGCCGAGTCTGAAAGTTAAATTTTGACCTCCATAGCACGAATTGAAGTGATACACGAGATTTCTCAAGAGCTCTATTGTCATTATAGAAAGATAGCTAACTTGATTAATTTTGTACAGGAATCAGGTTGCAGACGGGGAATCAGTGGCTTGACAGAAAGTTGCAATTGAATCGAGTGGAAATTGACGACAAGTCAATCCAAGAGAAGTACTCTATCTAGGGCTTCATAAGTCTATGAACCTTAGATCTGGTCATGTACTAGGAAATTGGGGCATACTTGGAGAAACCTCCAATAGAGTATCTACCAAAGAAAGCATGAATCAAGGGAATTCCTTGCACACAATTCCTGAAGAAGTCTTAGACACTTTTTCAGATTCAACATCCGAAATGTCTTCTTACTCGACTCACTCAGAAACCGGAATGACAATGCACTATAAGCATATACTCTCTTTTTAATAGACTAACTGTCATGGAGCCCTGGTTTACTTGGACCCTAACGAGGAGTATGCTATTCGCATTGATGACCATGGTATTGATTTCGAAGAAGAGGTTAGGACAAACAAACAAGGAAAAATGTACATGGATCGAAACGGAACTCAATATGTACAAATCAAAAATCCTGATGTGGTAGACAAATGGGGGTTAGAAGTAAACACCATAATCCCAGATATGTCAGCAAAAGAAGGACCACCAACTTTGAAATTCGAAGGATACGATCAAGTAGATTTGAAGCCTTTGAAACGGCTTAGTACGGATAATCCTATGATCGGAGTCTATTATTGGGAAGATAGAAACATAAAAGATCTTTTGTGGACTTCTCATGCCAGACTAGGACAATTAACAGCAATGAAGATCATTTATATCTTCAAGATCAAAGATAAAGGATCTGCAGATCTACCAACTTACTTGTTTAGGGATTGTTATAACAACAACTTTGTTATAATGACTCCTAAGGAGGTAGAACAAACCAAATACCAGGGGTATTCCATAAGGGATTGGATCTTGGGGCAAGGACCAGAAACCACTCCAAGAGACGAACATCGTGAGAGATCATCTGAGAGTAATGTGAAGAAACCAGAAACCACCTCATCATGTAGAAAACCGGGTGACACTAAGGTCAGTCCAGGGCTGCATGAGTCACTATTTCCAACAGACTAGTTTGAAGGACTCGGAACAGTACCAAATCCCAAAAGACCTGGAGTTGAACCAAATATACGTGTCAGACCAGCTAATTTTCAAAAATGGGTCAAAAAATACAGTGGATCAAGGGATCCATATGACCACTTAGCAAGCTTTAAGCAAGTGCTAAGAGTAGAGCGTATATTCGATTTCCATACTCAATTCGAGGGGTTTGGAATGACATTAGAAGGAAAAGCTTTGACATGGTTCCAAAACATTCCACCAAGGTCAATCATGGACTTGAACACATTAGCTCAAGGATTTGTAGCTGCTTGTTCCAAAACAGGGATTAAATATAATACGGTACCTCAAATCTACAGCTTTAAACAGAAACATGGTGAGTCTGTTAGGGATTGTGCAACTCGAATGAAACAATACATTGCTAGATGCCCAGAGATGGAGATACCTATAGAAGAATGACTTGTATCCTTGTTTTTGGAGGGACTGCTAAACAAAGAACTTCATGCTATACTCTATACTAAAAATCATACAACCCTAGAAGCGTGTGTGTCTGATGCGATTGACCTAGGAGACAATTGCGAGATCTTCAATGAAGAGGATGTCCCTAAGGATAACCAAAGTGAGAAAACATAATACACAAAACCATCACAAGTGGGAACGGCTGTTGCGGCACCACTCTCAGCCATAGAAGGTATGCTAAAAAGGATGAACAACATGATGAACAATATGCAAAAAGCACCTATGAGAGGACCAAGACAAGGGATACCTCCACAGAGACAACCAATTAGGCCACAAAAATGGTGTGCAATCAAGGGTAAATGGACCAACCATGAAACCCACAAGTGCTACTTCAGACCAAAGTATGATGGGAATATTCAGTACGTGCCCATGAGGCCCCAAGGACAACCCATGTATAAATATCAGCCTAATATGGACCAAGCTCAAAGACCACCAATGGGTATGGAAAGACATCAACCTGTGTTGGGACAACAACCTCCGTATCCATGACATACTGTAGTGCTTGTAAAGTACATGCACTCGGAAGGAGTCATAGATGAACAAGCATTAGTGCCTGTTACACCCTATGCAGGGCCTAGTCCATCTACAGTTGGTAGAAGGAGATTAGTATAGTCCACATCCACCACCAATGGAAGAAACCATGACTTATGCTCCACCAGAGCTCGCACCAATGTATTATGTAGCTAATCAAGGTGTCAGACCTCCCATGGGAAGACCCATGATGAAGCCCAGAACAGGAAACTGTCATAAAGAACGAATGTCCAAAGCCTGACAAAAACCTCAAACCAATTGAAGCCTATTGCATATAATGTTGCAAAAAGGGAGGACACTTTCCGGGTGATTTTCCTAAGAATCCTTGAACAAGGGAAAAACTGTTGTAAACGTAGTCCAAGTGATGCCTAATAGCTCATCAGAGAGGGAGCCGATTGTTCCAATCAAGGTAATCACTAGAACCCAGGCAAAGAAAAAGAAACACAAGTCCTCTGATGATTTGGAGAACACGAAAGTTTCTTCTCAAAGAATCAAAAGGAGCAGAAGCAAAAGATATGAGATGAGAAAACAAGAACAATGGGTTGAAAACAAAGAGAAAGCAAAAATGCTAGCCCAGGACAAGTTGAAAGAAACTGGCAGTGAATTCAAGGAAACAACCGTAAAATCTGGAGGATCCCTTTTGGTTGATAAAGTTTTTGAGCCTATTAATGCTGCCTTGGAAGCTTACCAAGCAGGACTTACAGTAGGCGAAAACATGGAAAACAAATGGAAAAACTATCCATCTCCAGACATGGAAGCAGTGAAGCTGGAGGCTTACCAAAACTTGATAAGAATCACGCAAGAAATGCTGGATAAACAAAAACCCAAGCTTGAAAGTATTGCAAAACCTGAAGAGCTTGCGGTAGAAGAAACGAAATCAAAATCCGATGTGGTGGCAGAACCCCACCTTGAAACAAATGAACCAGAGCTTATAGTGCCGGACAGCGAAGATGCCTTAGACAGAATTCCATTCGTAGAGGAAGACTAACCAAGACACTTATGGAAAATTTTGAGAGAGATCAATGATGGGAGCCTAACTTTAAAGTCAGCTCCTATAGAGGAATTCTGGTTGGATAACCTACCATTTGATATGAACATGGATTTACAATCCTTGTACGGGGATTGTGGATCGGAAGCTTGGAATATCTAAACCATTGACATTAAAAACATTACCTTCTTACTTGGGAGATAACGAAGATGAATCCATCGTGTGCAAGATCACTCAAGTAAAAAGAGCCAAACAGACCCTAGAAGTAGACAACATTCATTCAATCATGTCTACCCCATCCAATGCACTCTTACTTTGGGAGAACTGTTGAAACTCAGGCCATACTTGTGGAACTATTTGCAGAAAATCCTAGAGAAGGTGGGGATAACAGGGTTAATCTCTAAGAATTTGGGAAAATTGAAAAATGAAATGAAAAACAAAGAGATTCGATCAGTTCCTATGAACAAGGTCGAAGAATATTATGAAGGGGAAGAAGGAAACACTACCCTCCCAGTGAAATATAATGACATTGAAACCATGACAATACTGGATAGTACAGCTGGCATAGCCATAGCCACTAAAGCAGTATGGGAATCCTGGGGACATCCAGCCATTAGACAAACGCAAATGAAATTGCAATTGGCTGACGGACACATTGAGAGACCACTAGGGCTACTTGAAAAAGTGATAGTCAACTCCTATGGATCAACACACTTTTGCCATAGTAGAATTTGGGAAAAAACTCAACTATGAAATCATATTGGGAAGACCTTTCATGCGACAGGTACAGCTTATCCAAGATTGGGGAAACAACTATCTGTACTTGAAGCAGGTGGGATCTATAACGAGAGCCAATCTAAAATATCACACTTATAGAGATGTCTTGAAAACACCCATCCAAGAGTTTGATTCAGTCTCTTCGACTGAAACTAAGCTCCCATCTTGGTTAAACAAAGACACTCCTATTTGGATGTGCGGAGCTTCAGAAAATGGAAGCTTAAGACGAGAGGAATGTATCCTAGAAAGGGACTTTACAGACGAAGCCTACATACCTGAACCCTTTCCAGAGCATTTATTTGAACCATTCTAGTGGACTCAAATTTTAGCGACAATGGATGTATGTGTGAATACGTCTATGCCTACTCAATTTTGCAATGAGGATGGCTACGACATAATCCCCATCCAAATGATGTCAGCCCTCAACATTGAAAACAAAGATAAGGAAACAAAGGACTTAATGAAAGCTCAACAATTATTTTTTGACCTTTATTACGATGCAACTGATGAGTTAGATGAACACTCAGCTACCTCAGAAGATTCGGGGGTCAGAAAAAGAGCATACGAGAGCTCAGTTACTCTTAAAGGGAGGGGAGGAAAAGTTTTTTAACTTTCCAAACCAGAAATCAAGAAGACAAAAATGGTATAGACAAAAGAGAGACACCTCATGAAAACATGCCCTATGCCATCAGTCTCCAGTAAAACACAATTCTTGATGCATATAGTTGCTAATGATTGTGTTAAGGACAAAAAAACTAGCAAATATCCTTGAAACAAAAACTCAGAAATGTCTCAGACATCGAGAAAAGCAAGGAAGGGAGCTCAAGAAAAATCACAGAATAAGAAACCACTCATGACCAGAGTCAAGCGGAAAAAGAAATATCAAGAGTTGGAAAAAGCTCTAAAGGAGATATACACAACCAAAATGGAAGCCACAGAAGAGGATGGTAAGGATGTAATGCATGTTCCATCCCATTACAAAAAGTATACTCTCCAAGATAGGAAAATCATAATTGAACAACCTATTAGGTAACTACGAAAGCAAGGCGAATCTTACGAAGGGCCTGAAAACGCTAAAAGGGTAGACTTGGCTGAACCAAGAGAAGAGCCTAGACCTGATTACATTGAAAATGACCTAACAGAAGAAGAAGAAAATCTTTTGCTAAGCTTGTTAAAGGAATACCAGGATATCTTTGCTTGGTCTTACAAGGATCTCAAGGGTGTTGATCCAGAAATCTGTCAACATACTATACCCATGAGAGATGATGCGAAACCAAGTAGACAGAGACCATACACTTATAATGAAACATTTGCCAGGAAGATCAAAGAAGAGATTGAAAAACTAAAGGAATTTGAATTCATTTATGAAATTGAACACACAGATTGGGTGTCTCCAATTGTGGTAGTGCCTAAGAAGAATGGGAAATTATGAGTGTGTGTTAATCTCAAAAAAGTGAATGCAGCCACCATTAGAGACAAATTTCCTCTTCCAATAACTGAGCATGTTTTAGAACGAGTGGCACAAAAGGAAGCTTACAGCTTATTAGACGGCTTTTCGAGATACAATCAACTTTTGGTTGACCCAAAAGTTCAGCACAAAACTGCTTTTGCAACAGAATGGGGTATATTTGCCTATCGGGTTATGCCGTTTGGGTTAACTAATGCTCCAGCCACATTTCAGAGTATCTTCGGAAATTCTTAGAAGTATACATGGATGATCTATGCGTACATTCGTCAGTCCAGGCTGATCATTTTGAACACCTCAAAAGGGTATTCGAGAAATGTAGACTTTATAGGATTTTCTTAAATCCTGAAAAGTGCACATTCATCGGAAGACAAGGGAAAATTCTTGGACATATTGTGTCTAAAAATGGCATAGCTACTAATACGAGAAGATTCATGTCATTGATGATTTGCCTAGACCAACAACAGTCAAGGGGGTACAAGCCTTCATGGGACATTGTGGATATTACCGACGGTTCATCTACATATATGTTATAATTGCAAAACCCTTGTATAGCTTGATTACACACTTTGAATGGACCAAGGCTTGTGAAGAATCCTTCAAGAAGCTAAAGCAAGCTCTCACCTCAGCTCCAATATTAAAAGCACCAGATTGGGATAAGGTATTCCACTTACATGTAGATGCTTCAAACTTTGCTATTGGTTGTATACTAGCCCAACCAAGAGATGGGAAAATTGACTTTCCTATTTCTTATGCTAGTCGACAATTGAACATGGCAGAAAAGAATTACACCACCACAAAAAGAGAAGGACTAAGAATGATCTATACCGTTAAAAAGTATAGACATTACCTATCAGCCAACAAATTTGTGTTCTTTGTAGACCACCAAGCTTTGTTATATTTGGTCAATAAGCCATGCAGCACAGGGCGAATAGTGAGATGGTTCATCATTCTTCTCGAATTTGATTTCACTATGGTTGTAAAAAAAGGCACTACACATCAACGAGCAGATCATTTGTCAAGGATTGTTTCAGGGGAATCACCTAAAGGGGTAGACGATGATCTACCAGATGCCTATTTGTTCTACATGGAAATGATACCTAAATGGTCGGAAAACATTGTGTCATTGATGACAATAGCTCAAGTGGATTCACAAATACCACTTCCTATCACAATTGATTTAATCGAGCAGTCAGCTATGCATCAATTACTAGCCAGAAGCCTATATGAAAGAAATCGAGACGGGATATTGCTTTTATGCATTAACCGTGAAGAAAAAGAATAATACCTAAGTCAAGCACATGTTACCATAGTAGGAATTCACTTTGTGGAAGACTAAACTATGCAACGAATCTTGAGACTTGGAGTATTTTGGCGGACTATGAGGAGAGATGTTAGATCTTTTGTAAAAGATTGCCCTCAATGTCAAAAACAACCACCCATTCCTCATGTAACATTATTTCAAATGTTACATGTTCCTAAGTGGAGTAATTATCTGGTTACTTACTTATCGACCCGAACAATTTCTGAGGATATCAGTAAACGCCGTCAAAGAGGAATTGAAACTGAAGCAAGAGACTATGCTCTTATTGGGAACCAATTGTATCGGAGAGGTGAAGATCAACATTTACGTCTTTGTGCAAATAAAAACGAGTATATTTCGATTATAGAACAAGCACATGCTGGATTAGCTGGAGGGCACTTTTCTAGTGAGACCACCGCAAGAGCAATCTTGATGGCAGGCATATGGTGGCCAACACTTTTTGCAGATGCCAAAGAATATGTTCGAAGGTGTGCTGCTTGTCAACGAGCAAAAATGCCAACATGAGTAGACAGCATGCTCTTAAGACCAATGATGGGGGCTAGAGCCTTCGCAAAATGGGGTATAGATTTTGTTGGACCGATACAATCACCTACTTATAGAACCCAAGATCAATATATCATTGTAGCTACGAACTATTTGACCAAGTGGGCCGAGGCTAAAGCAACTCAAAAGAATGATGCCAGAACCACTTGCATTCTTATATGAGTATGTATTCATGAGATATGGACTGCCAATAGAGATTTTCAGTGATCGGGGAACTCATTTCCTCAATGAGGTAATAAGAGTATTTGCTTAATGAGTTTATGGTCATCCATAACAAATCAGCTCCCTATCACCCACAAGCAAACGGAAAATCTGAGCATACAAATAAAATTCTTAGCTCAGTACTGACCAAAGTGGTTAGTTCAGGAAGGACAGACTGGGAAATGAATCTCCATGCTGCTCTATGGGCTTATCGAGTTTCATTCAAAACAGCTCTAAATGCTACACCCTTTAACCTTGTTTATGGTCTTGATGCCATACTACCAACAGAATTTCTATTGCCGACATTAAGGGTAGCATAGAATCTTGAGTGGACTAGACATGAATTGTCAGAAAGACTTGAAGATTTTGAAAAGTTAGACGAGCAAAGGCTAACTGTTGTAGCTCATATCTATGCATAAAAGAGGAAACAAAAACAGTTTTTTGATTACCACTTCATCACAAAAAAATTCAAGAAAGGGGACTTAGTTCTAGTCTATTCCATTAAGCAACACATTCCCAAGTTTAAGAAAAAGGGAAATGGATCATTTATCATTGAAGATGTATCTCCAAGTGGAGCTGTAAAATTGTCCACCCTAGATGGTGAACCAATGGCTAATTGGATTAGTGGATGTCGTTTAAAGAAATACAATTTGCCATTAACCAATGAATTGCTAGAGAGAATGCATGCAGCCAAACAAAGGAAGATCAATTAATAGCAGGTTATTGATGAAGCCCAAGAGGAAGCTAGACTTCGGGTACTCAATCCTAAAGCTGCTCTCAAGAATCAACAGATACCGATTCCCATCAACACTTTGGAACTAGATGATCGACAATGGGAATTACTAAAGATGCAGTTTCAACAGATGACGACTGGTTAGATGGAATGGATCTGCGCATCAAAGTACAACTCAACAATCATAGCACCAATGCTTTGGTAGACACAGGAGCTAGAGTGAATGCAGTCAGTTATTCCACATACAAGAAGGCAACAAGTCAAGCATTGATAGCAGGAATAGCGACAATCAAAGGATGCAACAAGAATCCAACTCCAACATTGGGAGTAGTCAACTGAACATGGTAGTACATGGATGTTCATGTCCGCATCAATTTGTATGCTTGCTAGATGAACACATGAATGAGATGATGATTCTTGGAATTCCCTAGATGCATACATACAAAGCAGTACCAGATTGGGATATGAATCAACTAAAGCTATCACCTAGAGGAGGGAAATTCATTGTTCCAATTGCACCAAGCAACGAGGAATGGAAACGGAGCAATCAGCAGATCAATCCATGAAGCCAATCTTCTCCATCCCCTCGACAATCAAATGCTACAAGTAGCATGCAAGGAGTCAGGCAGATTTGGGTACCAAAAGCACAGCTTAAGGATAAACCAATTCAGATCTGGGTGCCTAAAACTTCAGCGAAGAACCAAAAGAAGGTTCCATGGATTCAAACACAGAATCGAGTGTCTCCGAGCAAGGACCCTAACATGAAACGGGTTTGGAAGAAAAAGGAGCACTTATCTTTTCCACAAACCGCGAAACCAATCAAGCAGTGGCAAGTTAAGTCTCAACAGACTCCACCACACCATGCAGCACCAAGCCGAACAAGCTACCAATGGCGAGAAAAAGCCGACAACAGTTTAAAGTGCTACCAACAGTTTAAAGTGCTACCAACAGCTCAAGCAATCAACATGCTAAAACACCCTGATGGTACAATCAAACAGAGAGCACAAAAGCTACAAGATTTGCTCTTTGGAAGACATTAACAGCAAACCTCGACATCGAAAACCCTTGAGTTAATTACTCAAGACCCAGCTCTTGCACAGCATATTGGTTTGAATTGCATTGATCTTCATATCATGGTAGAGCCAATCATGGCTATGCATAGACACAATTGTTCAACCCATGCACGCAATCGTCCCGGAGTACGCCATCTAGGAGGGGTGGAAGGGCACTAAGTACTAAGTAATTAAGGGCAATGTTTGAAGAGGGAGGAAAAAGTTCCATGTTAATGTGTGATTTTTTGCAAAATTACCTAATAATGCCCTTATAATTCATCAACAAGGGAAAATTCACTGATAATATCCTCCCGATGAGTGTAAATAGTGTATATACTATCAGAAAATCATCAAAAATAGTTCTTTTTTGGGTATTTTTCATCATTTTTGTTGATAGAGAGACCTAAAAATGGAGAAATCCAACAATAAACAATAAAGCTGTGTTTTTCAAGGGATTTTCTTAATTAGTGAATTTTTACTTTACTTTTTTAGAGCATTTGGCTATTTTCTTTGATTTTTTCAAATAAACAAGTCAAAATTAATAATAAATAGAAGGGAAGCTCAGATGGAAAAAATTGAAGACACGATGGTGATCAGAAGGACAAGGCGGACAAGCACAAAAGTTTTCAATGAAATCAGAAGACGGAAGCGGGAAGCCTAAATTAGGCGGCTAGGCCTACTTTTGCAAAATTCTTGCAGAATGAGTAACAGGAATCCGATCAAATAAATTTTTGAGTCTAACATAGATTTCATGGCCTAGTAGGACTAACGGGGGAATCTAAGGAAATTTGGTTCGGAAAGTCCAGGTACAGATATCCATGGTACGCTAAAACCACCTCATTTCCACTTGGAGCCTTTGGAGAGAGAGATTTCAGCCTCTTTCGCGCGACATTTTCGGAGCCCACAGTTGACCTTTTTCAGCACCTTCTCACACGAGACATGAGGGGTAAGTTCTTTACTTGATAATGATCCATTTTGTACGGCCGGTAGCTAGGCTAAAGCCTTAGAAAAAACCCTAGAAACCATGCAATGCACGAAGACCTACGACCTAAAACTGACCTTAGCGGCCTGCCAGCTTGACCAAATCGGATGGGATTTGAACCATAGCATGCACTAACATAATAGAACATTTCTATATCATCGAATGATCATTCGGCTGGGGTCAAGGGGGTCCCAAGTAGAAAAGTTAGGTTTTTGGCAAATGCCAGAATTCCGACCGAACTCCACAGAGGGCTTGCTAATGAGGTCCATATACAATGTATATGATTGGTTTGGTGAAATCCATCAAGCAAGGCCCTCGAAAAGAAGAAAATGGCTCGAAGGTTACAGAGCGTCAAATTCGACATACGAGGCCAAACTGACTCCAAATGAGCCAGAATTAGACAGGTAGCTTCACGACTATGTTTCGGACAAGTCCAAAGCCTCAAAGTTGACCGACCAACCCAACAGACATAGTAATCACAAAAAATAGTGATTTCAGAGTCGACGGAGCACAAAGTGATGCCAGCATGACCAAACTTGAACAAATTCAATTTAGGACTTGTATTAAGTTTATGAAACATGTCTAGGTCAAAATTTGTGGGATTTGCAAAGTTTTTGTCACTGAAGTTAATAATCGCGATTATTTACTTTTGCATTATTTTTTCTTGGAAATTTTCAAATCACCTCACCTATCATGTGTATATACCTATTACATGCCAAAAATCAAGTATAAGCCAAAATGACCACCCATTACTTGTAAAATTGCCAAAAAACGCAAAGAAGTCTTTGCAAGGCAAAATTTAGGTTATGAACAACTTTTCTTGATCCAAATCACCTCATATCTCCTACCCAAGGTCTATACCATGCCTAGCACCAATTTGTACCCAAAAATGTCAATTTTGGAAGAAAAGTTGATAATCACGATTATTTACTTTTTGGTCAAAATTGGGAAATTTTGATATTTAGCCATCATACATCCAAAGTACATCTTGTGATAAGCCCACTAGCCAACTTTGAATCAATTTGGATTTCAAAATCTCAAGTTTCCTTTATATCTACTGTTTTAGAGACCTAAAGCCAAAATCTGGTACCATTTTCAACCTGTGCATCCAAATGAGCCCATATTTCACTCAGAGCATGTATTTGGCATATACTTCAAGCCTATAAAGCCAAGTTTGCAAAAAGTTGAAAATTTTTCTCAGCTGTAAATAATCGCGATTATTTACTTTGATTGCAAATTTTTGTTTTGACCATACAGTTTTGTTCCTTGCATGATTTTATGCATCTTTGCTTGTTCAAAAATTGATTTGAAGCAATTTGGACTGGATTATCAACACTTCAGTCTAAAAGGACATTCCAAAGAATAATCCGACAAATCTGCTAACTTTGCACTCTATTCACTGAAAAGGAGCAATGCAAGCAGCGGAGAAGGCCAAGAAGAAGCTAAACCAAAAAGAGAAACTACAAGAATTGCAAGCGTATCAATTGGACCCCAAGTCAGTCAAGGCGGAAAAAGCATCCTATCTTTCTAAAGAACAGCTGGAAGAACACCACACCACGATCTTCACTGGCAAATTCAAGAGTGAAGAAGGGCATTAGGTGGAGTTGCAACTCCTGCCTAAAGAAGTCTATGATGTAGCTGCCAAGCCAGAAACCAAAGAGGCTAACGGCAAGTTAGAGGCTAACTGCGGTTAACCAAAGAGGCTAACTGCAGGTTGGGGCTCAGACATTTCTACGAACAAGAGCCTTGCGGAGTGGACTTTCAAAAAGCTTAGGAGCTTCTTTCCACAATCAAAGAAGACGGAACCGCCCAGATATCAGACACCCAAGGAACAAGGTCGAGGTAGTAATTACAAAATAAATAGTGGCAGAGGCACTCAGACTGCCCACGGAAGGAATGACCATGCGGGCAAGAGACAGGAAAACTATGGGCACATTTACCAAGGAAACAGTCGTGGCCACATTCGTCGATCTTATCCACAAACAGGTGGAAGAGCCAGCCCGTTTGTACCATCAACACTTCCATTTTCTGGCAAAAAGGCCACCAAGGTACACTACACCAAATCTGTTAAGTATAGAGCCTGATTTACCCTTGTAATTTTCTGTGGTAAAAGCGCACATTTGTAAGGCCCCCATTATGAGGAGAAGCCATCGTGCGTGAAGGAAAATCACTCACCGGAAACCAAAATTTTCACGGACAAGAATCAGGGGCAACTTTAAAGGCCTCGGAGGCGGAGGCCCCCGGAATATTCTTTTTCGCCGGAATATTATGGCCGGACGGCGGCCTGAAAGTGGTCGGAAAACAACCGGTCGGTTGGCCGGTGGCCGGTGGTCGGAAGTCAATAGCCGGTGGCCAGTGGCCGAATTCAATGGCCGGTGGCCGAATTCAAAAGCGGACTTGTCTTCTCAAGGGCGGCCACACATGGGCGGATTGAAGGGTCCGATTTGGACTTATTCGCACAAGGGCGGCTACACATGGCTGTCTCTCATAAGAGAGGGCAGCCCTTTTGGCCTATAAAAGGAGGCCATTTCTACACACATTTCATAGTGTGAAGTTGATGCAACAAGGTGAGTGTGAGGTGGTGAGAGGGAAGCACGGCGGGAGCTCCATTAAGGGTATAATCCCTTTGTAAACTACTTCTTGTTTTGAAGTACTAAAGCCATTGAGTGGCTGCTTTCCCATGGACGTAGCCCACATTGGGTGAACCACGTATATCGTGTGTAATCTCTCTCTCTCTCTCTCTACTCTATAATCTCGTGTATATAAATATGTCTCTCTCCATTAAGTAATCTACTCAATTATCTATTTAGCTACGTCTTATTTCCTAACAACTGGTATCAGAGCAAGGTTTTCTCGTAGCTAAATTATCTCAAGGAAAGGATTCCTTGAATTGAGTGGGAGTTATGGCGGAGGAAGAGAAGCTAAAGATTGAGAAGTTCAACGGCAAAAACTACCAACATTGGAAGATGCAGATTGAAGACTATCTCTACTAGAAGGACCTCTATTTGCCACTAGGCGGTCTTGCGAAGAAGCCCGCAACAATGGCAGATGAAGCATGGATTGTCCTTGATCGAAAGGCACTGGGAACAATCCGGTTAATCTTGGCGTCAACGGTGGCCTTCAATGTTTCGGAGATGAAGACCACGGAGGACTTGATGAAGTCACTTGACGACTTCTACGAGAAACCATCGGCATCCAATAAGGTATTTCTTATGAAGCGCTTGCTCAATCTAAAGATGGCAGAGAATGGTTCAGTTGCAGAACACCTAAATGACTTTAACACAAACATAAGTCAACTTCGATCAGTGAAAATCAATTTCGATGACAAAATGTGAGCTCTCCTTATACTATCATCTCTACCGGATAGTTGGGACAGCCTTGTGATGGCTGTATGTAATTCTATCTCTGGCACAAATACTCTTAAGTTTGATGATGTTGTGGGTGTTCTCCTAAGCGAGGAAATGCGAAGGAGAAGCACAGGAGAATCATCAAGTGCTGCACTATCAGTGGAAACAAGAGGAAGGCTTAAGGAGAGGTTCAAAAACCAAAAGGGTCGTGATCGCTCAAGGCGGAGCAAGTCACGCACAAAGTCAGTTCTTGAATGTTGGAACTGCGGCAAGAAGGGCCACGTCAAAAAGGATTGTTGGTCCAAGAAGAAGAAGGAGACAGAGTCTCAAGACAACAAGCCAACATCGGAGGCCAATGTGGCAGGTAAAGTAGAGCAAGATGCTCTAATTCTCTCATTAGACAATGTGTCTAATTCCTCGATAGTAGATTCCAGGGCTTCATTCCATGCGACACCACACAAGCAACATTTCCAAGACTACACCAAAGGTAATTTTGGGTATGTATACTTGGGAGATGATGAAGCTTGTGAGATTGGCGGCAAAGGTACAGTTTTTGTCAAAACTGCTAACGGAAATGAATGGAAGCTTAAAGATGTTAGGCATGTTCCTTCTCTTCGCAAAAATTTGATCTCTACAGGACAATTGGACGATGAAGGTCACAACATTGCATTCGGAAACAAACGGTGGAAGATCTCAAAGGGATCTTTGGTGGTTGCCAAGGGTGAAAAAGTCGGTACACTTTACTTGTGTACTGTTAGCACGCAACCTTCAGCTTGTGCAGCAACTACAGAAGTTGACAGTGTGATGTGGCACTACCGACTTGGGCATATGAGTGCCAAAGGAATGCAAATCCTTCAAACAAAGAAGCTTCTACCAGATTTGAAAGAAGTGGACTTAGAGTTCTGTGAAGATTGTCTTTATGGTAAACAAAAGAGGGTAAAATTTCAAAAATCAAGAAATGAAAGAAAAAATAAAAAACTTGAGTTGGTTCATTCTGATGTTTGGGGTCCTGCAAGTACACCATCACTTGGTGGCTCATTGTACTATGTAACATTCATAGACGATGCGACTAGAAAAACATGGGTTTATGTCATGAAGAATAAATCCGATGTATTTTCCATATTTCAAAGGTGGAAAGCCTTTGTGGAGAATGAAACAGGTACCAAGGTTAAATTCCTCAGATCCGACAATGGAGGCGAATATTGCAGCCAAGCTTTTGAAAGCTTTTGTGCTAGCAATGGCATTCAGAGGCAAAGGACAACCCCAAGGACACCTCAACAAAATGGGATTTCGGAAAGGATGAACAGGACAATCATGGAACGAGCACGAAGCATGCGGCTACATGCAGGCCTACTGCTTGAGCTTTGGGCGGAAGCTGTAAGTACGTCTGTGTACTTAATCAATCGGTCACCCTCAACGGCATTGGATGGGGGAGTTCCAGAAGAGGCATAGACAGGTAAACCGGTGAATTATGCATTTCTCAAAGTGTTTGGGTGTGAGGCTTTCATGCACATAGATAGAAGCCTAAGATCAAAGTTAGATGCAAAGTCCAAAAAGTGTTTCTTCATTGGCTATGGAGAAGGAGACTTTGGGTATCCCCTATGGAATCCTGAAGATGGTAAAATCTTAAGGAGTAGGGATGTAATTTTTAACGAACAAAATATTTACAAAGATTACTTGGAAAGAAAACAAACAAAAGAAACAGGTGATGAGTACATGGAGCTTGAGGACGGTGAAGACTCAAGGACTGCAAACGGTGACAATGTGCAACAACGTCAACCAAATGAGGAGCCTCAACCTATTCCCCGAAGATCTACAAGAGCAAGTAGACCTCCAGAAAGGTTTGTTCCTTCCTTCAACCATTTCTTGATCTCAGATTCTGGAGAGCCGGAATCATATGAAGAAGCTATGCAACATGAATCCAAAGAAGAATGGACGAAGAGCATGCAAGTGGAGATGGAGAAAATGGTTTGCAGATTAAAGAAGAGCCTGTATGGTTTAAAGCAAGCATCAAGACAATGGTACTTGAAGTTTGATCAATGGATGTTGGATCATGGATTCACAAGATGCAACTCGAGTCACTGCGTCTACACGAATAATTTGGGAGATGGAAAATTCATCATCCTAATGTTGTATGTTGATGACATGTTGATTGCAAGTGCTAACATGCAGGACATCAAAGACCTAAAAGAGGAGCTGTCCAAATCTTTTTCAATGAAAGATTTAGGTGCTGCAAAGAGGATACTTGGTATGAAAATATCAAGGGACAGGACGAAGAAGACAATAAAGCTATCTCAAGAAGATTACATCAAGAAGGTACTAGAAAGGTTTGCAATGCAAAATGCAAAACTAGTTTCTACACCTTTGGCTGGTCATTTTAAACTAACGAAGGATATGTGTCCAAAGACACAAGAGGAGATAGCCTATATGTCTAAAGTTCCATATGCTGCAGCGGTAGGTTCTCTAATGTATGCTATGGTCTGGACAAGGCCAGACATTGCACATGCAGTGGGAGTTGTGAGTAGGTTCATGGACAACCCAGGTAAAGAGCATTGGCAAGCTGTGAAGTGGATACTTAGGTATCTAAAAGGGACAACAACAAATGCTTTGTATTTTGGAGGAGCTGATATTTTTCTAGAAGGGTATGCTGATGCAGATATGGCAGGTGACAAAGATACTCGAAGGAGCACTACTGGCTATGTGTTCACGGTTGGAGGCACAGCAGTAAGCTGGGCTTCAAAGCTGCAGAAAGTGGTTTCACTTTCTACCACGGAAGCAGAGTATGTAGCAATGACGGAGGCAAGCAAAGAAATTATGTGGCTTCACAGATTCTTAGAAGAGCTTGGATTCAAACAAGACAATTGTGTCTTGTACAGTGATAGCCAAAGCGCTATCCATCTTGCGAAGAACTCAGCCTTTCATTCAAGGACAAAGCACATTGAGGTGAGATATCACTTCATACGCACTCTTTTGGAAGAGAGACAACTAAAGCTAGGAAAGGTGCATACAAGTGAAAATCCTGCAGACATGTTTACAAAGGTGGTCAACAAGGAGAAGTTGAGCTTTTGCTCATCTTCAATCGGCATTCAAGGATAAGAAGCCAGAATGGAAAGCAGTCACACGTTTGGTTTGGAGATCAGTCTCCAAGTGGGAGATTGTTAAGTATGGAGCCTGATTTACCCTTGTAATTTTTTGTGGTAAAAGCACACATTTGTAAGGCCCCCATTATGAGGAGAAGCCATCGTGCGTGAAGGAAAATCACTCACCGGAAACCAAAATTTTCACGGACAAGAATCAGGGGCAACTTTAAAGGCCTCGGGGGCAGAGGCCCCCGAGACTTTTTTTTTTCGCCGGAATATTCTTTTTCGTTGGAATATTATGGCCGGACGGCGGCCGGAAAGTGGTCGGAAAACAACCGGTCGGTTGGCCGGTGGCCGGTGGTCGGAAGTCAATGGCCGGTGGCCAGTGGCCCAATTCAAAAGCGGACTTGTCTTCTCAAGGGCGGCCACACATGGGCGGATTGGAGGGTCCGATTTGGACTTATTCGCACAAGGGCGGCTACACATGGCTGTCTCTCATAAGAGAGGGTAGCCCTTTTGGCCTATAAAAGGAGGCCATTTCTACACACATTTCATAGTGTGAAGTTGATGCAACAAGGTGAGTGTGAGGTGGTGAGAGTGAAGCAAGGCGGGAGCTCCATTAAGGGTATAATCCCTTTGTAAACTACTTCTTGTTTTGAAGTACTAAAGCCATTGAGTGGCTGCTTTCCCGTGGACGTAGCCCACATTGGGTGAACCACGTATATCGTGTGTACTCTCTCTCTCTCTCTCTCTCTCTCTCTCTCTCTCTCTCTCTCTCTCTCTCTCGCTACTCTATAATCTCGTGTATATAAATCTGTCTCTCTCCATTAAGTAATCTACTCAATTATCTATTTAGCTACGTCTTATTTCCTAACAAAATCACACCGTGGCCACCACCTTTACTCAGGTTCTTAAGTCAACAACAAGGCAGTCTGTGGACCACGCGCAGTATGTCTTGACAACCTTGAAGGGCACCAAGAAGGAGGGTAAAATAACATACGTGGGCACGCCAAAAGTGTTGACAAGAATAGCGTATCATGCCATCGGCATGGCTGATAACCTACCGCCTGCCCCTGATCAAAATACATGGATTTTGGCAGCACAACCCTCTCCAAGAGCTACAAGATCAGATAAAAGATCTTTTAAATTAGGTGATGAATCAGATGACAACTCACCAAAGCGACATAGCAGCAAGAGCTCTGACAACGAAGAAAAGAGAGCTAGGAGGGAAGAGATGAAGAGGAAAGTTGTGGCTGCCCACCAAGAGGAGCCAGCTCAAAAACAAGCGCGTTTCGAAAGAGAAAAACAAGCTTATTAACACAGTAGGCAAGCATAAGGAAAGGATCCAGAAAAGTGGGTACCCACAAGACTAAAAGGACCTCGAACAAAGCATCATACAAGAAAAGAGGCAGATGATTCCAAAGATTATTTAGAAAGAATGTACCAAGAGGCCGAAGCCCTAAAGCTAAAAGAGGCAGAAGAAGTGGCAAAGAAAGCTGAGGAAACGGCTACTCAAGAGCAAAGCCAAGCATCTCACCGCCGCCGGAACAATAGGACCATCCCATGCCTAGCCCACCACCATCAGCACCAGACCAAGGTACCAATGAAGAAGCAGAGACTGAAAAGGAAAAAGATTCTGAATCCACCCAATGAACAGAAGCTACACAAAAAGCTGACCACACCGAAGGACATGAGAAAAAATAAGCCGAGCCAGGATCGAAGCAGGCAGCAGAAGAAACTCAAAAGACGACGAAAGAAACTGATAAGGAAGTAGATACAGAAAAAGAGCATACCACTACACATGAGACGGAGCCCGAGCCAGAGAAGGCAGAAAGGCCACCACCTAAAAGGACGGTAAGGGTTGAGACCACACCATCTACTTCCACTCGGCCAAAAACTACCAAGGCATCAAAGCCTCAGGATGGCCAAGGAGAAGAACAACCATCTACCTCTACAAAACCACCAGCACTTACGACATAGCAAGAAGCAACACATGAGGCTGCAGGCACATCCCAACTAGCAAGGCAAGAGGAGTGGCAGTCCAATGATGAAGTTATAATACAGGTAAATGAGTATGCAAGGCAGATGCAAGACATGACGTAGAAACTCCGCTCAGCAGTCTTGAACCGCAGCACAAAGGCCAAGGAATTAGGAATGGTGATTGACGCTCTTCAAGGAGAGCTCAAAGACAGGATGATTATCATCACTGTTCTCCAAAGGCAAGTGCAAGAGATAAAGACAGAAGCAGAACAGCATCAATTAGCCAGGGACAAACAACAAAAGGAAATGGAGGAGGTAGGTGACCTCCTCACTAAATTATCTGATGTTTGCAAGGTAAAAGACGAGCAATTGGCAGAAGTCATGAATGAACTTCTTACAACCTCTCTGTCAGCTCAGAAAATTCAAGTGCAGCTAGATGTTGCCAATGCTTCACTGCAATATTCCGAACAGAGAATCAATGATCAGGCCATTTTCTTGCGGCAAATCATAGAAAATCCAGCCGTGGCCTCGATCAAGGGAACTGATGAAGTGTACAAGGCACTTGGAAAAAAAACAAGGATTTAGAATTAGAATTAAAGTTTGAACAATCACAACGCAGAGACCTGGCGCTGATGCGGGTTCAAAGAGAGGAGGAGATCCTAAAGGAGATAGCAGAACTCCAACGGATAAATCAGCTCCTCAGAGATGGAAAGCCAGACACGTAGGAAGAGGTAGGCACTTCAGAGCCGCCCCAAATAGACATTCCCTCGGTCTCGTTTGCTAAATTTGAGACGTAGTCCAGAGCAGAGCCGAGTGGTGATGAAGACTTTCAGGTCCACATCACAAACAAAGATACAAGGCCAATGGTCCAACTGTCAAAAGCTGAAGAAGACGCACTGAAGGAGAAAATCACCTTAGAGATGGATGAGCAGTGGAAGGCCGCTATGGATTGGGAGTTGAGAGTTTTAAACTCCGTCAACGTCACTCAACTCACTCCCAATCAAATCAACGCTCAATAGCACCAACTATCCCTGTCGTACCCTCTCATCAAGGTAGAACTTTTACAGGTAAAAGAAAGGCTGTACAAGGATATGCAAGAAGATGGCGCAGATAAAGACCACCCGAAGTGGAGGTGAAGTTGGCTGAACAAGAATCTGAGATACCTGATTCTGTTCACAAGAGCACCTGCAGCCTTACAAAAAGATCCAACATTTTGTCATGTACCCAGAGTAAGGACATGGCAAGCGCATAAGGCACTACAGAAGAAGAGGCCAACTTGGCTCAACTTCCCCAGGCTGCCAGCTCTAGAGAGAGGCCAAGCGACGGAGGAATACATGGTGAAAACCCTAACGGGCACCATGTCATTCATCAAGAGTCTGCCAGATCTCTCCTGTACAATGCTATATAAGATCTGCAGGATGCTACTCACATGCATACAAGTTTTCAATGAGCCTGAGCAGACAGGAGCCCCATGGCTCTCATTCTTGGAAGGGAACAAAGGCCTATGTTATGAGCTGAGTGGGCAACCTTCAGAAGAAATCCTTTACGGATTCGATGCCAGATGCATGTTCCTGCCCTCGCATATATGCTAGACTTTGAAGAAGCATCTACACTGGATTCTTCACCTGTTGAATGAAGATATTTGCGCCGGTGATAAGCAACCTCACATCTATATTTGTAGGCTACTCAGCGTTGGAACTAAAGAATCAAGTCACCATGCAATTTTTGCAAGTGCCTGACAAAGAACGAAGAATCAGATACCAAAGGGCATTGGAAACACTTAAAGACCACCTCACCCCCCGTCAACCCGAAGACTACTTCAGCCCATAAAGCTGTGTCAAGGGATGACACAGGCGAGGGGGGGGGGGGGGGGAATGTTAGCAGCAAGCTAATGTAGACACCATTTTTCGAAGTTCTCCTTGTAAAAGGATTATTATTTTGATGAATCGGGAATATTGTAACTCCTATTTTCTTGGTAAACTTTGTAATTAATGAGTCGGGGCTACAAGCTTCCAGATTGTATCAGCTAGTTGATTCTCATCTTTGGTAGAAGTCCAGATTATTAGTTTTGACCACTCAAAAACCTTGGCTAAGGTATAAAAGCCAATTTCTGTAAGTTTTTTATAAGTTTTTTGGATAAGAAATACACAACGTGAGCTAACGGTGCTCACTTCTCTCCTTCTCATGCTTCCTACTCCCTCCCCGGTTGTCACATTGCGATTGTGTTTGTTGCATTGCAACCGCAGGTAAGAGCTCTACGCATTGACGTAAGCCATTCATAGTATTTTGTAGCTTTTGGCATCACGACCCGTGGCCTAATTTCATCAAAACTAGGGATTTACACTTTTAAATCAAAAACTAAGCATAGGTAGCATATTGGGGCATCATTTCTAAGCATTTAGATGCATTCTGGGTCAAAAACGACTAGGTCAAAAACCCACTGTTGTTAATAATCGCAATTTTGGAACTTGACCTAAAGTGGGATTTGAGGTCATAGGCATGTGTGCTTAGGTCTTATAAACTTGTCCTAGAAGTTCCGTTATGTTTGGATGTCATTTGATGCTGTAACGGATGTGATTTGCTTGCCGATGAGCGATTGGCTTTTGGTGATTTCAGTCACTTGAGTGTAGCTTGAGTT
This sequence comes from Adiantum capillus-veneris, assembly GCF_014529385.1. Classification (NCBI taxonomy): domain Eukaryota; kingdom Viridiplantae; phylum Streptophyta; class Polypodiopsida; order Polypodiales; family Pteridaceae; genus Adiantum; species Adiantum capillus-veneris. The sequence continues at coordinate 52,555,815 of NC_140942.1, read as the reverse complement.
AGATGCAAGTTGTTAGTTGTTTTTCGAGAGATTGACAACCTCTTGTAGCCTCTATGCACTAGTCGAGTCAGCTTCGTCCCATGGTTTGACAAATTAATCGTGGTTCTCACTAATACTGCAATAAGATAGGATGGTGAGGTTAGACATGCATCCCACAAAAGAAATAACACATGTGTTGGGAGTCCCTAAGTTGCAGAGGGCTCACTCTCTTTTCTTTGATGGAGCTTATAAGAGGACAGTGGAAAAAGCTGTAACAGCAGACATTGTCATCTTCACCGAGCACTAGAGGGGAAGAGGTATTCTCCATTGTGCATCTCTTGGATTCCCACTCCAACAATGAGGCAGAATATGCATCCTTAACTCTTGGGTTAGAGTGGTGTGTGACACAAGGTATTCAACGGTTGAATGTATTTGGTGATGCCATGCTTTTAATATACAAATACAAGGAACTTGGGCTTGTCAAAATCATAGCTTGATAGGTCATTTGCACCAAGTTAGGAAACTTTTAGAAAAGTTTCAAGGTATATAACTACATCATGTCCCTCGAGCAGAAAATAAAGAAACAGATGCTCTAGCTAGAGAGAAGCTACAAGATGTTCCAGTGGTGGGTGTTATCAAGTTGAAGCTACCTCTCTTCCAAGGTAGCAATGCTATGCCTTACATGATGAGTTTCTTGGACACACAAGAGTGTCCTAAAGATCTTACTAATAAGGGCCAAAAAGAAGTGGCTTGTGTGCAACGCAACAAAATACCGCCTTATCAATGATGACCTCTACTGCAAGGGTAAGGATCAAATTCTTAGTCGTGTACCTCTCTCTAGAAAGATCACATAAGTAATTTCAAGTTTCCATGATGGTTTTTGTGGAGGGCACTTTGCATTTGACATCACCAGTAGAAAGGTTCTACAAACTTGGTTTGTGTGGCCTAGTTTACAGAGAGATGTGCATCACTGGTGTAAAACATACACAGAGTGTCAGAAGGCTGGTGATAGGAGGCTCGCATATAAGCCACAGATTCTTATAATCTCTTATGGACCATTTGAAAATTAGTAAATTGATGCCATTGGGCCTCTTCCAAGGGCCAATCAGGTAAATTGTATATCATCATGGGTATGGACTACATGACCTGGTGGGCTGAAGCAATTGCTACCACAAGGATTACAAGTAAGGAAGTGGCTAAGTTTGTATTTGAAAACATTTATTGCCGTTTTGGCACTCCTCTTGAAATAAATTTTAACATGGGACCGGGTTTTAGAGGAGACCTAGTAGGAGAGCTAACGGAGAAGGTGGGTATCTCATGACGACACTCAACTACCTACTACCCACAATGCAACGGTTTGGTGGAAAAGGTAAATGGTATGATTTTCCACTAAACATGTAAACAATCACAAAAGTGATTGGAACAAGCATCTTATGACTGCACTTTGGGCTTATCGCACTTCATTTTGCACATCCCTTGGGTTCACGCCATATCACTTGGTGTATGGTAAGGAGGCTATATTTTTACCCATTGAAGTACAATTGGCTACTCTCAGGGTGCTAGCTAGGCAGATGGAATGCCCTAATGCTCATCTTCACAATGACATTCTTGATCTAGAGAGGCTTCAACTAGACAGAGAAGATGCTATCAACTATTATGCAGCACAGGCAGAGGAACGTCGACATACCTTCAACAAGGGACTTAGAGCAAAAGGCCTCAAGAAAGGTATGTTGGTCCTAAGGTATGATAATAGGTTTGACACTGGGAAGGATAAAACGTTTTCAACCAAATGGGAGGGGCCATTTTTCATTAGAAAGCACTACAACAATGGCAGTTACCGATTGATGGATGCAAATGGTAGGCTCCACAAAACAAATGTCAATGGATGGAGGTTGAAGCTTTAAGTTTGATCAAGCACCTATGATCTAAATCCCTTAGGAGGGAGACTCCTCCACCTCAACTGATGAAAAATCAAGTACAGAGCTAGAGACATAAATACCTCTAGCTTTAGGGGGGAGGGCTAATGAGGGCCACTTTTCAAATTTTGGACCACCTCTCTCTTGGTATACACTTGGTGGCAAGGCTTCAAGGCTTCGCGGAGGAGAGACCTGATGCATTAAAATCACAAAAAAATCTATGTATTTATTTTGTACATAGCTATGGTTTTGACACATTTGGATCTCGGAAATAAGGAGAGGTATGAACAAACTTTATGAAAACAAAAAAAAATACATTGGATGTTGATTCTACCTGACGGTCATTACAGGTGAAGAATAAGAGTCAAGAGTGAAAGGGAGGACAATGTTATGCATTATGGAGTTGAAGTCAACAAAATATTATCAAATTCAAGCATAATTCACTTGTAGACACAAGGCTTGCACATGGAGTCAAGAGGGGACCACCTGGAAGACTTTTGGAAGGGAAAAGACAGACACATGTTTTTGTGGGATTTTTTCTGTATGTCTTTCATTCCGAATTGGACAAAGTTTTCGACAGCAAAGTTGTAGACGTTGAGCTGATATTTTTGCCCATATTTTTTTTATAATTTTTGGAGCTACAATTTGGGAGATATGGCTGAAATGGTGGAGCCTATCTATTCACATGGGAAGAAGTCATGGTTATCCAACTCCACACACATAATTTCTTATAGGTTTCTCTTCATTATTGCTTGATTTTCTCTTATTTTATCAAGATTCTCTCAAATATTATAAGGAAGCTCTTGGACTCAAGCTATGGAAGGTGGCATGGAGACAAATCTTGCCATGATAAAGGCGATTAGGAGTAAATTGGTCAATAAGCACGGCACACGGAGCTCTCTCATTGGGGGAATGCCTCTAATTGAGGTTACTTTGTAATTACCCCTCTTGCTCATAATCTCTCCCCTAATCACTCTCTTGGCCTATAACAGGAGGCCTCCTCTTTTGTAAAAAGGACACACAATCAAGCTTTGGCACACACACACACAATCAAGCTCTAGCACTCACACTCTCATATGTACATCATTGTGTATGCACCTCTACGCACATATAGTTCTACTATGGCATAGTCTTGGCTATGGTCATTTGTTTTGGTTTCTTAATGGACAAGAGGTTTGAGCTACCATGCAGACATGAATTTGTGAGATGTTGTTGTGAGATGGTTATTATGTGCAATTCCCCTCAGGAATTTTTGTATTGTGTTTATCAAGCTTATATTAATGAAGCTCTAATGATCTCTTCCTCTCCCTCTCTCTCCTTCTCTCTCATCTTCCTTGTGTTATGGTGTTTATGAAGCCTATATTAATGAAGCTTGACTGATCTCTCTCTCTCTCTCTCTCTCTCTCTCTCTCTCTCTCTCTCTCTCTCTCTCTCTCTCTCTCTCTCTCTCTCTCTCGTATCTTCCTTGTGCTATGTCCCCACCCCCCTACCATGCATCCTAGCCACATTCCAAGTTAGGTGCCACCTCTCAGTAGTAGCCAAAAACTAGTAAGAGAGAAGGCATCAAAAGTTCACACAAGCAGACTTCTACCTAGGGCACTCCAATCCCGAGTACAATTTGGTAAGTGATGTACAGAACCAAAAGTCTAGCTAATTTTTTGTCAGTTATTAACTCTGAACCCTAAACTGAGGAGACAATAGTCTACAAGTGTGAGCACGAGGCTGCCCAGAGCTAACGGCAATGTGCATGCAATGCAAAACATGGCACTCAAGGTGGGTAGCCCAGTGGATGTTCTTCCTTTGGTGGATGCTATCATTGAAAAGAGAATGCAGGTTCAAGCCTATATAGATAGTAGAGTTGAGATTTGCATCATGATGGAAGCTACAATGAGGTACATAGGTTTTAAAGTGATGGCCAAGTCAAATGTACGCCTGAGGATGGTCAACCATACTAAAGCTAGGTGTTTGGGTGTGGCTCAGGATGTAAGGGTGAAAGTGATGGGCATTGAGTGCCTAATTAATTTCTTTTTTATGAAAGCAAGTGATAATTCATATGCTATCATCTTGGTTAGACCGTGGCTGTTGGCAATAAGTGCTAAATAGGATTGGGAGAGTAGGGTGTTTACCTTTCCTGATAAAGAAAGAGGAAGTCAGGTGGTGCTAGACCTAAAGACCAAGGAGAGCCGCTTCCATCCTATGGTGGCAAGAGATAAAGATGACACCATGAGCTATGAGTCCAAGACAGAGACCGCCTATGATGAAGGTAATACAAATACGGAGGAAGAGGAAAGTAAGGATGATATGTTAAAGATTGATGTTGTTTTGTTTGGTGTCGTTGTGGAGGACTCTAATGCAAAAGAGAAGATGAAACCGCAGGTTCATGGCATAGGTAAGGAAGAGGTGGTCAATATGCTAAGTGAGGATTTGACCAGGTAGGAGAAAGATAGTTATGTCCAATTGTGTGCCTCCTTTTCAAATCTGTTGATGACCGAGTACAAAGATCTGTGAGGAGCCAAGGGTGTTGAGCACAAGATAATACTCAAGGAAGGGTACAAGCCTAAAATGCAAAAGTTCACAAGACTGGGAGAAATTCAAAAGAAATCCCTTTGGCAGGAGATCAACCGACTGTTAGATGCATGTATAATATACCCCATAATAGAATCAAAGTGGGTTTCCTCGGTGGTTATTACTCCTAAAAAGAATGGAAAGTGTTCACACGCATGCATCGACTGCAAACCCTTGAATGCGACAACCAAGAGAAACCACTACTCGTTGCCATTCAAGATGAATGATCCTAAATCAGGTTGTTGGTCATGAGAGGTACTCTATCATGAAAGGGCTTTTAGGGTACTTTTAGATAGGGATTGCTTTTTAAGACTAGATGAAGATTACATTTATCTCTCCATGGGGGATTTTTTCCTATCACAAGATTCCATTTAGGTTGGTGAATGCCTCTTCGACCTTTCAAGATTGGATGAACAGGGTATTTGGTCCCTACTTGGGCCGGTTTATCAGAGTGTTTATGGATGGCATTGGGTGTTAGAGCTTGTTTGGTGGATACAATGGACTGTCACCTAGAAACCTGGATACACACCACACTTCGTTGTATTCAATCCCTTTTTTCCAAAAGAAGCCTTGTAATTTTGCTATTAATGATTCTTGAAGTGTAATCTAGTGTGTTATTCTCTATTGCCCACTCAAAATCTACGAGCCTTGTAAAGTGGCCGATGGCTATGGATGGGAAAGGGTCCCAAGTTTTTAAGTCAAAACCCTTAGTTTGAAAGAAACATTATCATTATCTTTGGGAATTATTGGACGTCGACTGAGAGCTGCATTTCTGCTACACTTTGTAATCAACCTTTCTCCTTGTATGGTAATTAGAATTCGATTTCGAATAGCACATTTTGTTCCTTGTCTGGTAATTAGAATTCGATTTCGAATAGCACATTGTGTTCCTTGTCTCTTGCTCTTTAATGTAAGTGTAATCATTCTCAATTTTTTTGCGGTTTGCGATGTCTTGTCTCTGAGCTAAATGTCTTGATTTAAGAGCTCAAATGGTTATTTTTTTATGTTTTGACCTTGAACGAGTGTTTTTAGACGTGAAGAGAACCTTTTCGTGTAGTTCCTGTTTCAGTTTTCTATACATTTTTTGGGATGGATTGTGACTTTTGTACCTTCCCATATGACTACAGAACTTGATAGGAGTATCCCCTTAGGTGTTGTAACACCCCTCCTTAAGTTTCATTGTATTCCAAATCCGTTTGGATGCCAAAACGGCGTGATGATCTAGAGCGATGAGACTAGACATAGGCTTATTTTCTGACTAGGAAGTGATTGATTTGCTATTGCAGTAGATGCATGAACAGTTCTTTACGTTCACTTCTTTGAGATTGACAATCTCATTGAGTCTCCGTGCCCCATCACGAGTTGCTTCCCATATTGACATTATGTTAGTGCCAGATAGCTATGCTATAGAGGTCCATCACCGCGACCCGCTAACATTGGTACCATTGTCAAGGAAGTTGATACTTAGGTGGTGAGTGACGTAGTTGTACGAAAAAATCCTTTCCAAATATTTTGACACCCATTTCATTTACACCTAAATAGTAAAGCAGCGAGACGTAGGATTAGTGCTTAGTAGAGACTTGAGTCAAGGACCAGTCACTTCTAGTCCTTATAAGCAAAGAGAGTTGTGAGTAAAGTACTAGAAATATTTCGTTCTTCGATTTTCCCTATGCTTGAAAAGGACTGTTTCACCATACATTTCGTTGTTATTTTTGCACTATTAAACTCATTTATGTTGTCGGGGGATTTGTGTTTGAAAGGTGAGCCGGGAAGGCAAGGGGCCTCTGGCTGTGAGAGGTTCGAGGAAGAGAGTTGCGGCAGACACAATTAATGGAGACATAGCTTAAAACAGACAGCTTGATCCAGATTTCGAAGCTTGATAACTCAAAACACATAATCAACAGTATCCTTGCTTAATCAAACATTAGTAGAGGAGTTTATGTTCCTTACAAGGTTTAACCTGCCTTAATCCAAGTTCTAATTAAGAAATCAAGCTGTAGTAATGATCCTTTGCCTTAATTGGCCTGCCAAACTTGCTTTGTTCTTCTTCGTCTTCCCTCTGCTGCTTCAAGGTCGAGAGAAAGTCGATTTTCTCTTCAGCTATGGCTAAGGGAGCTTCGGCTTTAGGAGTTCCGATTTGGCTTAAGGTTATTGGCTTAAGGATTATGGCTTAGGTTTAAGGCTTAAGATGTTCGGCTTAGGATTGCGGCTTAGTTGAATGAGAAGAAGTGAGGATTTGAATGGATCAAGGACTTGGTATAAGCGGATTATAATGGTTATTGGATGGCTTTATTTTAGATTCAAATGGGCTTAGGCGGCTTAGATTAGGATTAGATAAGATTAGAATGAACTATGGAAGCTTGGGTTTAGAGCTTAAGGCCTGTGGCTCTCTTCTCGGGAGAGAAGAAGAAAGAATTCGAATGGATCAAGAAGGGTTTACTTAAGTGGATTATGGAAGCTTGGGGATGATGAAACTTGGTTCAAGAAAAGCCTTGGATTCTCCTGCTAAGGAATGCCCCCCAAGAAGACCCAAAAGATCCGCTCCCTCCTTTTTTATAGTAGCCCCCTTTGGGCTGCATGGGAAACTCTCCTCTTTCTATTCGCGGCTAACCCATTAGCGATATCGCTAATGGGCACAACCTCTTGATGATGTGGCGGTAGATTTTGGAGCAGCACTAAAAATGGAAGAACCGGTGCCTAAAGGGAGTGCTATGGCGAGCCAAGCCATTTTCGTCCCCTGGGTGCCGCCGTTTGAGCAAAGATGCAACAGTGCAAGCTGCTCTCTGCCTCTCACGCTACCCTGCGCCCTCCTTGCCTTCACGCCATGGCCCTTTTTTCTTTATGGCTTGACACCCCATTACAAAATAGGGTGGCCATTAACTTAAGTGGGAGGGCGTCCATTTAGTTGGCCCTTGGGCATGGGCGGCCGGAGTAAAGGGTCCAAATTTGGCATGCATATCGGGCACTGCATCTTCTTATAGTGACTTCAAAAAAAAACACACCATATTTGGTAAGCATTGCTAAGTTTTGACAATTATCCTGGGCAAGCACTACTCCTCTTTTGCCATCCATAAGCGGCCATGGTTTGCCGCAGTGGAAACCATCATTGGACTTGAAAATACACCTGCTAGTGGAGACAGTCTCCGATTGCCACCATACCTGGCATATATATTGATCAAGGCATTTCGCTCCGACGGCTCCTATGGTTTGAATAAATGAATCTGAACTGCTGTTAGCCAACCATATATATAATTCGACTGAAGCACTGGGAAGCACTGGTTGATGAATCTGATTGAGCAAGGCGACCAAAGCGGTACAAAACTGGCCCCCGATGATACTTAAACTGGCCATATCTTGTCAATCGAAACCCTGATTGACGAACTGGAAAGATCGACATGCTTCTGGAAGTTAGCACTTCGGACCCATGCATTTCTATCATCTTTGACCCTTTATCAGTAGCTACCCAATCCGGTACAGATCTGCTACTGACTCAACTTCCAACTATCATAACTTTCTCCATGTAGCTCCAATTGACGAGCCGTAAAGAGAGGCCTGTAGAGCACTTCAAGTACTTCAACTTTGATCAATAAAATCCCAGCTATGACCACTTAAGCATACTCAGTGTTAGCATTACCAAGACATCTTTTGGCCCTTAGAGCCACATCTAGCATACTTTTATCTTAAAGTTGGCTTGTTAGCAAGTGATAGCCGACTTTCGAAAATCAAGAAAAAAAAAGAAAAAAACTCATTTCACCCCCCCCCCCCCCCCCCCCCCCCACTCTCAGTACCCCCCCACCGTCACTTATTTTTTCCCCCTCCCACCCTACGGGCATCGGATAAAACCCTCGGACTCTCTCCCCCCATTTTCCCTACATACCCCCTTCCCTAATATCTCTCTCTCCCGATTTACCCTCCCCAGCCAGGCAAAATTCAGAAAAGAAACCCCCAACCCCTCTCTCGTGCTCCCTCGATGTGAGCCGTGTGAGAACCCCCCCCCCCCCCTTTTTTTCGCTCTCGGTATTCTTACACACTCACCCTACACCACCCCTCACATTACCCTCTACCCTTATTCCCCCCCCCCCCCCTCTTTGGCCCGCGGATATATTCCCTTACATCCCCCCCCCCCCCCCCCCCCATTAACTTATTTTCCCTTCGTCCTCAAGCTCCCATGCAAGACAACACACCCCCCCCCTCTCCCTCTCACCCACACATCTCCCATACCCCCTCTCCCCTCACTCTCCCTCACACACTCTCTCTATCTCTTATCCCCTCACCCCTCTCCCCTCCCCCTCTCCCTCACTCTCCCTCTCACGCCAGCGCGCACGTCTCTCTCTCTCATCTGGATACCGGCAGCATGCCAAGGCTCTCTCTCTCTCATGCGGGCAGCGCTGCAATCCAACACACACACACACACACACACACCCTCTCACTCACACACACACACACACACACCCCACAACACCCCCCCCCCCCCCTCTCTCCTCTCCCTCCCCATGCGCTGTGCGCCGTAGCTTGCATCCCCACACACACACACACACCCTATCCTACCCCCCCCCCCCTCTCCTCTCCCTCCCCATGCGTTGTGCGCCGCAGCTTGCATCCCCACACACACACACACCCTATCCTACCCCCCCCCCCTCCCTTTCCGCCTTGCGCAGAAGAACAGGCCGCCGGCCATCCGCAGAAGAAAATAAAATAATAATAAAGAATTATATAAAATTATTATTATATATATAGCCCCCCTTCCCACGCACGCTTTCGCACACACATGCCTATACAAAACACACACACACCCACCCCATGCACAACTACATACACACACGCATATACGCACCGCACCGCAATACGAAGGAAAAGGCTACGACATCAACAAACAAAAAGAAGAAGGATCCAAAGCACGCGCCGCCAACAACAAAAAAAGAAAATGCGCCAAAGGCATGCCCCGGTTGACTCCGAAAAGAAGTACGCTCGACACCGACGCACCGGTAGCACGCCATTCGCCGGCAACACGCAACCACGATGCCATCCCAGTAATTTTTAGGTTATTTTTATCATTATCTTCAGTTTTCACCCGAGCCATTGTAAATTTCCATTTTGTAAATATCCTCTCTCTAGGTGATGGTGATAAAGGCCCACCTAGAGATTCCCATCTTTTAATAACCTTCGCCAAAACAAAGCAAGGGTCAACCACACCGGGCCCACCACTTGCTTTGTCTCCCCGATTAAGATTACCCTAACCACACTGGGATTACCATAATCCAAGAAGCCAACACCTATAAATTGGCACTGAGAGGTCACTATCGGGGGGGGGGGGGGGGGGGGGGCAACTTATGTGGAACCAAGCATTGGGTAAAGTGTAGTAGGAGGGATTGACACCATCACCATCACGGGGAGGGGGGGTCTTGTGTGTTGGGTTTGCCTTGGAAATTGCATCATGCGAAGGAAACCACATCCACCTCTCAACTCCAATGGTCGATGCACACACGTATGCATGCTCTTGGCAATGAGTATTCACAGTCATTGAGTCGCCCTAGTGAACGCACCAAGTAGGTTGCACCATCTCCTTCCCCTACCTCTCTACCACCACGGCATGCCACCTTGTAAATATTGCAGAAATAACTCACCCTCACACCCCCGAGGTTGTTTTCATCAATTGCAAGTATTCTCTCTCTCTCTCTCTCTCTCTCTCTCTCTCTCTCTCTCTCTCTCTCTCTCTCTCTCTCTCGGTGTGTAGGCTTGCGGTGTTCATATCATCGTGGGCTTTGCGTCCTAGCCGCTCAAAGCTAGGTGGTGCCCCCTGTTTGCTTTACCGTGGCAGGCTCGAGGCGAGCCATTCCGCCCCCGGCGTTTTAGAGGCCGTCGGGGTTCGGGGTCCGCTTTGCGTCCGTCATTTGGTGCCCCCACTGAGGAGGGCTTTTCTAAGACCCTTCAGTTTACAATGCTGAAAGTGACGCCCACTATCAATCATGGACGAGTGGGTAAAGGAATTTTCTAACTGGAGGACGGAAGAAGAAGAGACGAAGGAGGCCTTAGCTGCCTTCATTGAGGTGCTACTGCCAGGCTGCAATGTCATCAACATTCAAGAGGTAAATTCTCCATCTCGTGTCGCTCGTTCTAACTATAAATCGAAAGGACCAGGTGGGAGATTGGTGAGGTGCCATCACTGTTGTCAACCAAGGCACACGGTCAATGAGTGCCAGCAACGAAGGCAGCGGAAGGGCTGAAGTCTTCTACATTGACATTCATCGCAAGGAGGTCATTCACGTCAAGGAAGGGAAGCAGACGGTGAGGCCTCTTTTCCCTAAAGAAACTGCAGTCAAAGATAAAACCCCAAAGTGGCCTAAAGGGGCTGCTCAAGCCAAGGGCAAGGAGAAGATAGGCTAGCCTGGAAACACATGACCCCGAAGGGAGAGGCATCTGGCCAAGCAAGTGCTTCAAGCTTAGAAAGCCGGGTTGTACCCACTTTGTCAAAGAAGAAGTCATCCGAAGCTAAGCGGCGGAAGGTCGCCTACCGATTTGCACGACGCATGCGAGTGCTACTAATCCACTTCGACAACCCAGAAGAAGAAGTGGTGAGAGTATTCCCATGTCCTAGAGAGGAGTGGTTCGGCTACTGCTCTCGCTGTTTTGGGAAGTGAGTGGAGGACCTTCCTCCCCTCCCTGTACAACTTATCCTGAAGAAGCTCTCTACCACGGGAGAGACCCAGTGGGCTGGAGATGAGTTGCAACTGAATGGAGTAGAATTCATGCAACACGCTGATTACGGAAATTACCTACAATTGCCGTTAGCCAAGAGACTGGGAGTGGTCAGACGCGTCGCCATCACCCCGTACGTGCTAAGCAACTAAGGAAGGGTAGAGCCCATGAAAGGCGACGGCCTCTTGTGGATGTGCCGACTCATCAAAACTCGCATGGTAAGAGTATAAGTAAGTATTTCACCCTTTGTGCATGATGGAAAACGGGCTGACGGCATTCCCGTTCAGATTCCTGCAGCATATGCATGTGAATATCTATGTAGATAGGAAAGTCTTCTACCAACAAAAGATCGTTTACCTATTAGGTGCGGCAGTACTAGGAGAAATCCTCAATTCCCCGAACCCTATCATTCTCCCCATACTAGATTACCATCATTCCTTTAATGTCTCTATTTTTATCCTGTTTTAGCCTATCCGTTCGCCCCTGTAAAAACCGCTATGAGCCGTTGCTGTTGATGTATATAAAAAAAAAAAAAAGGTACCACCATGGCAAGTGTTTCTTTCCCCACGTTCAATGGAAAGAAGGGTGAGGATCTCACCACTGATTTTTTGGATGATTTTGACATTGCTTGTGTCGTCTCCAACAAAGATGACGACGCTTCACGACTCAGAATTTTTCCTCTAATGATGAAAGTAGAGGCCAAGTCCTGGTATAATGCATTACCCCAAGCTACCAAGAATGCATGGGATGTGTTAAGGGCTGCTTTTGTAAAGAGGTTTGGTGGAGACACAACCTCGGAGAAGCTATGGCAGCTATTGACAGAATTAAAGCAGGCAAGCCTACTGGAGTACGCCACCTATGAGTCAAAGTTTGTGGACTTATGGGAGAGGTGGGTTGCCACACTGGAGGAAGGCGAAGGAGCGCCTAATTTCCTAAAGAAGGACCGTTTCATTGCTGGTCTATGGTCGTCGCTTAGAGAGAAGGTGAAGGGAAGGTTTCCTGCAACATATGAGTTGGCAGTCGAAGTAGCCCGCATTAAAGACAAGAAGCTACGCATGCAAGCAAGAGTGAACGAGTCAGAGGAAACAAGCTCGGCCCGACCAACCCTAGTGGCTGCAACAGCCAATCATAGAGTCCAACCACAGGAGACATCAGAGGAACAGCAAGACCTGCTCAGTCGCATCACCACCCAACTAGAGAGTTTATATGTGCATCTGGTGCAGCAAGGGCATGCATCTGGCAGAAATCTAGAACAAGAAAGAGGACAATGAAGGCAGAACCCAGAATACCATTGTTACAACTGCGGGGAAGACGAACATGGAATGTACTACTGCCCACACCCAAGAAGGCAGAATTTCAATAGAGGGGGGAGACAGAATCAGATCTCTCCGCAAAGAGAAAGACCACCACCAAGGCAGCCAGGACCAATCCCAGCAATCCAAATCTTGCGACCACCTATACAACAACAACAACCACCCCAACCTCTGATTCCGCCAGTACCCCCACCACCTGCGGTGAACCAAGCGGTGAGTTTTATTAGCTTAGAGGCTAAAGGGAAGGCAAAGGTAGAAGAGTCAGCTCGAGAGAAGCACAAAGGAAAAGCGAAGGTAGAAGAAGTGGATGCTATGGGAGTGAAACGTGCGAGGCACGAGGAGGCATCTCAAAGAGAAGAGAAGATGAAAGGGAAAGCCGAGTCTAGCAAGCAAGCAGCTAAACCGCGGCGAAAGATAGACATCGTGGAATTCTCACTACGTGAGGAAGCACAACCCTATGACTTAGTTCAGGATGTGTTAATGCAGGGCCCGAAGATAACTTGGCCCCAATTACTCCACCTTGCACCCAGAATGAGGAGGTAATGGACGAAAATGGTAAGTACCAGGAAATCAAAACCACGGATAGCTGGGGCTATCTCTGGGAGGGATCTCGATGACATCTTGCCAACCATGGACGCTTACATCAAAGGGCAGGGTATTTCAAACATCTACATAGATGGTGGCGCGCAGATATTGTCATGAGTGAAAAGATGATGCAGCATCTAGGTCTAGAGGTAAGTAGGCCGGCACCCTGCCGAGCCAAGATGGCAAACAATGTAAGAGTAAAATGCGTAGGCATTGTAAATGCGGTCAAAGTAAAAGCATTCAATACGGAAGTGGAAGTAGACATCTTCGTCATGCCACACAAAGGGGAGGGCTACCCCATCATTCTTGGAAGGCCTTGGCTTATGGCCATGGAAGCCAAACAAGACTGGAGCACCGGGATGATCCAGATGAAGGATGCTAAAGGGAAGTCCATATTCTACAACATGAGGACTGGAAAGCAGCGCAATATGATCTTGGAGGCTTCAGAAGACGAGTCCACCAGCGACTCCTCATCTACCTCAGGAGAAGACACAACCACCATCGATGGGAGTGACAGTAGCATCGAAGTAATGGGAGTCATTCTTGAAGACCCAAACAGATTAACACAATCTGAAGCAACCTCAGCAAACCAAGAGGGACCATCAGGTAAGCAGTCATTGGAAGATGCAGGTAAGCTACAAAAAATGCTCTCAAATGAGTTGTTAAGGACCTTCTGAAGAAGTTTGAAGCAGTAAAGCTCTTCCATATTCCCAGAGCAGAAAATCAGGAGGCACATGCACTAGCTAAAGAAAGAATACAAGATGTTCCCATAGGAGCAATCAAGTTAAAACTACCCCTCTTCCAAGGCAGTGACGTTATGCCTGACATCATCAGCTTCTGAATACAGTGGAATGTCCAACAGGACACACTAAAGGCCAAAAACAATGGCTGGTAAGGAAGGCTACTAGGTACCGCCTTATAGACGACCACTTGTATTGTAAGGGCAAAGATCAAATTCTCAGGCGGGTGCCAACCTCCAGTGAGATCACAGAGGTAATTTCAAGCTGCCATGATAGCGTCTGTGGTGGTCATTTTGCTCTGGATATCACCAGTAGGAAGATTCTACAACCAAGATACTTTTGGCCTAGTTTGAACAGAGATGTACACCATTGGTGTAAAACATGTAGGGCTTGTCAAGTGGCCAATGATCGCACGCTAACCTACGAGCCACAAACCCCTATCATTTCATATGGTCCGTTTGAGAAATGGGGAATAGATGCAATTGGTCCCTTACCAAGGGCCCAATCAAGTAAACTGTACATCATAGTGGGTGTAGACTACATGACGCGATGGGCAGAAGCAACGGCCACCACCCGCATCACAGCCCAAGAGGTGGCAAAGTTCATTTTTGAGCATATCGTTTGCCGTTTTGGCACTCCTCTTGAGATAATATCAGATAGGGGACCAGGATTCAAAGGTGATGTGGTAGGAGAACTGATGAAGAAGTTAGGCATCACACGTCGGCATTCCACACCATACTATCCACAATGCAATGGTCTGGTAGAGAAGGTAAATGGAATGATTTGCAAGATCATCACAAAATAGGTGAACAACCATACAGGAGATTGGGATAAACATCTCATGGCAGCTCTTTGGGCCTACAGAACAACGTTCCGAACATCACTAGGTTTCACCCCTTTCCATCTAGTTTATGGGAAGGAGGCAATTCTACCCATTGAGGTACAAATAGCTTGCTTACGAGTCTTGGCCAGCCAGACCCACCATCCAATCGTAAACCTTAGAAACCACATCTTGGATCTAGAGAGACTCCAACTGGATAGGGAAGAAGCAATCAATCACTATGCAGCACAGGGAGAACGACGCCGATTCACTTTCAATCAAGGGCTTAAAGAGAAAGGACTGGAAAAGGGCATGCTAGTACTGCAATACGACAACAAATTTGATACCAGGAAGGATAAGAAATTTCAACCCAGATGGGAAGGGCCATTCATCATCAAGAAGCGCTACGACAACGGTAGCTATAAGCTGATGGAAGTAGGTGGGAGAATTCACAAGACTAGAGTCAATGGATGGAGACTGAAGAGGTATTTTCTTAGGTTTGACCCAGAATTCGTGCTAAACATTCCAGAAGAGGGAGAACCCTCTAACTCTACAGCCGAAGAAACTGAAGAAGGGCTAGAAGCATGAATGCCTCTAGCCAAAAGAGAGAGGGCTAATGATAGCCGACTTTCGAAAATCAAGAAAAAAAAAAGAAAAAAACTCGTTTTTCACCCCCCCCCCCCCCCCCCCCCACTCTCAGTACCCCCCCACCGTAACTTATTTTTTCCCCCTCCCGCCCTACGGGCATCGGATAAAACCCTCGCACTCTCTCCCCCCATTTTCCCTACATACCCCCTTCCCTAATATCTCTCTCTCCCGATTTACCCTCCCCGGCCAGGCAAAATTCAGAAAAGAAACCCCCAACCCCTCTCTCATGCTCCCTCGGTGTGAGCTGCGTGAGAACCCCCCCCCCCCCTTTTTTTCGCTCTCCGTATTCTTACACACTCACCCTACACCACCCCTCACATTACCCTCTACCCTCATTTCCCCCCCCCCCCCCCCCCCCCCCCCCCCCCCCTCTTTGGCCCGCCAATATTCCCTCCCCCCGACCCCTCCTCCCTCTTCCCCACCCGCTCGCCTCACCCCCCCTCGGCCTCATCCCCCCCCTCTTTGGCCCGCGGATATATTCCCTTACACCCCCCCCCCCCCCCAAATGACTTATTTTCTCTTCGTCCTCAAGCTCCCATGCAAGACAACACACCCCCCCCCCCTCTCCCTCTCACCCACACATCTCCCATACCCGGCCCATACCCCCTCTCCCCTTACTCTCCCTCACACACTCTCTCTATCTCTTATCCCCTCGCCCTCTCCCTCACGCCAGCGTGCAAGTCTCTCTCTCTCATCCAGATACCGACAGCACGCCAAGGCTCTCTCTCTCTCTCACGCAGGCAGCGCTGCAATCCAACACACACACACACACACACACACACACCCTCTCACTCACACACACACACACCCCACCCCACAACACCCCCCCCCCCCCCCCCCTCTCCTCTCCCTCCCCATGCGCTATGCGCCGCAGCTTGCATCCCCACACACATACACACTCACCCACCCACACACACACACACCCCCTATCCTACCCCCCCCCCCCCCCCCCCCTCCCTTTCCGCCTTGCGCAGAAGAACAGGCCGCCGGCCATCCGCAGAAGAAAATATATATATAATAATAATAATAAAGAATTATATAAAATTATTATTATATATATAGCCCCCCTTCCCACGCACGCTTTCGCACACACATGCCTATACAAAACACACACACACCCACCCCATGCACAACTACATACACACACGCATATACGCACCGCACCGCAATACGAAGGAAAAGGCTACGACATCAACAAACAAAAAGAAGAAGGATCCAAAGCACGCGCCGCCAACAACAAAAAAAGAAAATGCGCCAAAGGCATGCCCCGGTTGACTCCGAAAAGAAGTACGCTCGACACCGACGCACCGGTAGCACGCCATTCGCCGGCAACACGCAACCACGATGCCATCCCAGTAACTTTTAGGTTATTTTTATCATTATCTTCAGTTTTCATCAATGCCATTGTAAATTTCCATTTTGTAAATATCCTCTCTCTAGGTGATGGTGATAAAGGCCCACCTAGAGATTCCCATCTTTTAATAACCTTCGCCAAAACAAAGCAAGGGTCAACCACACCGGGCCCACCACTTGCTTTGTCTCCCCGATTAAGATTACCCTAACCACACTGGGATTACCATAATCCAAGAAGCCAACACCTATAAATTGGCACTGAGAGGTCACTATCGGGGGGGGGGGGGGGGGGGGGGGGGGGGGGGGCAACTTATGTGGAACCAAGCATTGGGTAAAGTGTAGTAGGAGGGATTGACACCATCACCATCACGGGGAGGGGGGTCTTGTGTGTTGGGTTTGCCTTGGAAATTGCATCATGCGAAGGGAACCACATCCACCTCTCGACTCCAATGGTCGATGCACACACGTATGCATGCTCTTGGAAATGAGTATTCACAGTCATTGAGTCGCCCTAGTGAACGCACCAAGTAGGTTGCACCATCTCCTTCCCCTACCTCTCTACCACCACGGCATGCAACCTTGTAAATATTGCAGAAATAACTCACCCTCACACCCCCGAGGTTGTTTTCATCAATTGCAAGTATTCTCTCTCTCTCTCTCTCTCTCTCTCTCTCTCTCTCTCTCCCCTTTCCTCTCTCTCGGTGTGTAGGCTTGCGGTGTTCATATCATCGTGGGCTTTGCGTCCTAGCCGCTCAAAGCTAGGTGGTGCCCCCTATTCGCTTTCCCGTGTCAGGCTCGAGACGTGCCATTCGGCCCCCAGCGTTTTAGAGGCCGTCGGGGTTCGGGGTCCGCTTTGCGTCCGTCACAAGCTCTGCTGAATAATCATGTAGGATTCAAATAAACCTGATTGGCATCCCTTTGCTCATTTTCTTGTCATGGAAGAGAAGCTACACAACAACGTTTGTAGATTTATTTCAGTTTATAGGAGTAGGTTAAGTACCAATCTCGCCATCAATTGATGTTAAAAGAATCGAGGTGGAAATTGCCCAAAACCTTATTTTGGTACCAAAGATCATAACTCTGAAAAATTTGCAAAATTGATGGTCAGAGCTTCAAAGCTGAATTAAACTCAAGAAAACCTGGCAAAATGGGATATACAAGCTTGCAAGAGGTAAACTGAACAATTTTTTCCTAGATTGCCTACCCAACATGGATCACAATCCATGTACCTTTATGGCCAATTGACTAAAAATTGCCCTCATTTTTTCAAACTAACTCTCAGACATCAAGATCCTGAGTTTGGCCAAAAACAGGTTGCTAAAAGAACATCCAAATCAAGAAATTGGGCAAATCTATACAAAACCTTGAAAATTAAGTAAAATTTGGGGGAATTGAACTTGTAATTGTCCAAATTCAAAAAGGGGTGAGAATTGGGTTCAACAAAATGCAAGGAATCAGCAGGACAAATTTCATGACCAAATGCTGTCCAACATGGATCGCGATCCATGTTCCAAGTTGACATTTGGATATGATAATTGACCAATACACTCCTGAGAACTGAGGGAACAACCTTTCCAAAAGAGTCCACAACAAAAAAGTGCAAAAGCTTAATTAAAACACCAAAAAATAGTGGATATCCAAGAACCAGAAAACAGACACAAAATCTTGCTTTTGGCTGGGCAAAAGTGATTCAAATCTAAAAAGATTTGGGGAAGAGTATCACCATACCCAACATTATAAGCTAACCAAATTTCATGACCAGATGTTGCCCAACATGGATGGCGATCCATGTACCTCATTTGGATTTTGAGCTTATATTTGACAGGTAGATAATTGGTAAGATTTGAAGAACACTTTCCAAAACAACTATTGTCAAAAGAGTTCAAAAAGTGGGTCAAAAGGGCAAAACACAGTTCAAGGTGAAACCCTGAAACAGACCTAAGGATTAACTTCTGGTTGGCCTAAAACAGTCCAAATGCCACAAAAACCATATAGTAGACATCAGTGGACCAAGGGGAAGATGTGTGCCAAGTTTTATTGCAAACTCACACTTAGGTTCATGGATCATGATCCATGTTCCTCTGTCACAGATTGATACCAAACATGCCCCATAGCTAGAGCACATCACGGGAGAGAGATGGGG
Organism: Adiantum capillus-veneris; assembly: GCF_014529385.1. NCBI lineage: Eukaryota > Viridiplantae > Streptophyta > Polypodiopsida > Polypodiales > Pteridaceae > Adiantum > Adiantum capillus-veneris. Next base: position 52,537,057 of record NC_140942.1, on the reverse strand, counting down.
GGTGGAGAGAGAGAGAGAGAGAGAGAGAGAGAGAGAGAGAGAGATAGAGAGAGAGAGAGGGGGGGGGGGGGGGGGGTTTGGTAGAGAGAGAGAGAGAGAGGGAGAGAAGGGAGTAGTAGAGGAAACGGGTTGAAGGGGTCATGAGAGGGAGAGAGGGGAGGGGCGAGGGGGTTTGACTATTATAAAACCCCAAGGCACTAGCAAAACTGCTAGCATTCGGTTTTTTTAAAGAGAGATATAAGAAGAGAATTTTAACAAAGTAGGAAACCATCCACACACACACACAGATAGAGAATTTTAACGAAGTAGGAACCCATCCACACACACAGACACACAGACACACACACACAGATAGAGAGAAGGGGGAGGGGAGGGTTTGGTAGAGAGAGAGAGAGAGAGAGAGAGAGAGAAGTGGGCAGGAGAGGAAACGGGTCAGAGAGATCATGAAGGGAGAGAGGGGAGGGGCGAGGGAGTTTGATTATCAAAAAACCCCAAGGAACTAGCAAAATCGCTAATGCCTTGGGTTTTTTTAGAGAGAGAAAAGAAGAAGAGAATTTTAACAACATAAGAAACTATCCACAGAGAGACACACACACACACACACACAGAAGTGGGCAGGAGAGGAAACGGGTCAGAGAGATCATGAGAGGGAGAGGAGAGGGGCGAGGGAGTTTGATTATCAAAAAACCCAAGGCACTAGAAAAATCGCTAATGCCTTGGGTTTTTTAGAGAGAGAAAAGAAGAATAGAATTTTAACAACGTAACTATCCACAGAGAGAGAGAGAGAGAGGAGAGAGGGGCAACAATGGGCGATGGTGGTAGGAGTAGGGGTGGCATATGGTGGTAGTAAGATAGCACCACTAACCGTACCAGCGGTGGGCTAGGGTGGTGGTAGTGATGGGTTCTAAGGTGCGGCAATGGGAGGTAGTGGTGGTGGGATGGGAGGGGGGGGGGGGGGGGGGGGGGGGGGGGGGGGGGGGGGGGGGGGGGGGGGGGGGGGGGGGGGGGGGGGGGGGGGGGGGGGGGGGGGAGCTCTTTCCAAAGCTCACTCCATTGAGCTCGCTCCATAACCATCCCCTTCCTTTTGGTCTCAGCAGTGCACCAGCAATATTCTCTTGCATGATGAAAAAAACATTTTTGGAGCACCATCATTTTGTCGTTGTCTTTTTTTATGATATTTTTATTTTCAATAAATCCCAAAAAGAACATGAACAACATTTGCACACTGTCTTTGAGCTTTTACGTGACCATGATCTCTATGCTAACCCCGATAAGAGTCATTTCTTTCAAACAAAAATAGAGTATTTAGGTCACATCGTCTCAGGTGAAGGTATTCGCATAGACCCCAAGAAGATAGAGACCCTCTAGAATTGGCCAACCCCCAAGACCATACACGAAGTTAGGTTATTTTTAGGTCTCTCTAGCTTTTATCGCAAATTTGTAAAGAATTACGTCCGCATTGAACTCCATCTCACCGTTCTCACACGTAAGCATACAGCTTTTCGTTGGGGTGAAAGTCAGCAAAAAGCATTTGACACACTCAAGTATTTTCTCACACATGCACATGTTTTGCAATTGCCTAATTTCACACAACCTTTCTTTGTTGTTATCGTTGATGCTAGTGGATCTGCAATAGGTGATGTGTTAATGCAAAATGACTACCCCATTGCATATGAAAGTAGCAAGCTTAAACCTAGTGAAGCCAACTACATTGTATATGATAAGGAGCTTGTTGCAGTAGTTCATGCATGAGACATCTAGAAACAATATCTGATGGGCTCCAAAATCCTCATTAAGACTAACCAACAGGATATCAAGCACCTACTCTCTCAATATACTATCTCTGGTAGGCACATTAAGTGGGCTAGCTTCATTCAAAAGTTTTAGCCAATAATATAGTACCAACATGGCAAAGCAAATGTCATAGATGATGCCCTTAGTTGTAGTCCAAAAGATGATGAGAAACCCTCTAATCTTCACTCTTACACGTTTGCTAACATTCAAGAGGTGTATCTTAATCATCTTTCTGTTGTTGAAATTCGATCTTTTGATGCTTATGAAACAGATATGGATTTTTCACATGCCGGTCTAATTTGGTTGCCAATAATTAGTTTCATGTTAGTGCCTACTCTTTTATGAATGGTTTTGTCTTTTATCGTAAAAAGCTTTGTGGGACTGCACACTTTAGAGAACTCGCTATTCACAAAATGCATGCACCAAAGTATACGGGTTGCCATGGCATTCAAAGGACTCTCTCTTCTTGCACTAACTACTTATTTTGACCTGACATGAAGCACGATGTTGTACAATTTTTCTCCCATTGCATTGTTTGTCAGCGTGTCAAGAGGCACCACGGTAAAACTCATGGACTTCTCATGCTTCTGCCTACTTCAAAGGGGCCTTTGGAAGAGATTTCCATGGATTTTATCACAGGTTTCCACCCACCTCTTCACACAATGATATGATATGGACTATCGTAGATAGGTTTAGCAAGCAAGCATGTTTTATTCCCTATAAAAAGACTCTCACTGTACCTCAAGCTGCAAAAATATTTTTGAATCTCATTTTTCCTACCATGGTTTTCCTCCCGGGGCAGTCACTTATCAAAAGACCCCTATATCACGTGCGTTCAAGAGGTAATTAATAATACCCCAATATACATACTATACTTACACTATGAGCCTATTTAAAAAAACCCCACCCCCCTCTATATGTATACATTTTGGTCTTTTAATAATCCTCTCCGGTTAACTCACGTGATATCATACACATTCTAAAAAGTGACCGCCCCGGGGTTTTCCTAAAGTATTAATTTTTTATCGTGATGGTTGATTTTGCAATCATTTTTTATCTGCACCATCATCACTAGTAATGTTCTTGCGGCCAACACCCTTGCACAAGATCACGTTCGCATTTCTCAAGAAGTCACCATAGCTATCCAAAAATCTCAAGCATGCCACACCCCACAAGCAAACAAAACGCATAAGTTTGCTGAGCTCATTTTGAATGATTATGTTTGGTTGCGTATTGAAGAACATTGAAAAATACCCCAAGGTCAAGTTAGCACCTAGATTTTATGGCCCCTTCAAGATCATCAAAATCATTAACCCCAATGCATATAGGCTTCACATCCAACATCACTGACGCATACACAACTCCTTCCATGTTAGTGTGTTGCAAAAATTTAAAGGCACCCCACCTAATTGCACTTGTTTTAGGCAACTCACTCTAGGCATGGGGGGATGATTGCACCCAATGTTCTCTCTCTCTTTCTCTTACTCTATCTTGCTCTCTATCTCTCTCTGATTGTTTGCAATCTTGAGTATGTGCTATGGAATTTGCCAGGTATGCAGATTTGTCATTTTTATGGTTTGTATTGTGTTATTTTCAATATTTTGCAGGGCTCTCTGCGCCTATTTTTGTAGCTCTCTCTCTCTCTCTCTCTCTCTCTCTCTCTCTCTCTCTCTCTCTCTCTCTTCTCTCTCTCTCTCTCTCTTCTCTCTCTCTCTATACTAAGCAAGGCAGGAAGCCCGCTCTCTTGCTCTCTTGATTGAAAGAAGAGGAGAAAGGAGGAGTATTGTGCGGAGGGAATAAGAGGGGAATTTGGAAGCAAACTCTCTCTCTCTCTCTCTCTCTCTCTCTCTCTCTCTCTCTCTCTCTCTCTCTCTCTCTCTACTAAGCTCTATGTCTTGATGGATGGCATGAAGCAAGGGAGATAACATAGGGTGTGGTGAAGGATACAAAAGAAGCATGATATGAAGGGTGATAAGAGTGTTCTCTTCCTCTCTCAATTTAAAGAAATAAGGGATAGCAGGGAGAGCTCGGCTTTGAGATCATGTTCTCTTTGTCTTAACTTGAAGAAGCGGGCACAAGAGTAAAAAGCAGGGCTTCAAGATTTGGAACTCTCGATCTCTCTCTCTACCATACTTGGGAGATACAAGGATATAAATTTGCAGGTAATTTAACCTAGGTTTGCATGTTCAAGAAACAAAAGGATTGAAGGGATGGTTTATGATAAGGGTACATGAGTGCTAAAGACAGAGAAGAAAGTGAGGCTTTGGGAAAGTAAGGGTGAGCTCAGCAGCACATGGGCAGTTACCAAAGTTTGGAGCAGGGCTAGTCTATGTTCATTGAGGGGTTCAAGTGCATGCAGCTATGAGGGCTTGGATACGCAACAAGAAGAATTATCGACTAGGAGCCAAGCGGTGATTTTGATTGACTATCAAAGCTAGAGCTATTGATTAAACTTTACTTAGATTCTTTATTATAATATCATGATGATTGTTAGAGGTCGATTAGACCACATCTAGTACAATTTATTCTAGTTTTAATGATATAATACTCATTTGGGGTTCCTATTGGCATTCATCTATCTTTGTATATTGTTTTCTCTCAATTCCATCTCTCGCAGCAAGAGGCCCCATGCCTTCTCGGCTCACCTCAGAAACACATATCCCGTGACACTACCTATAGAAGTTGACATACCCCAAAAAAGAGCTCAGTTCAAACACTGTTGTCGTCACTCTACCTTGTTGAACACACTTAACTTTATCAGTGGCCATCAATTCTGGAGACAATGTGTCTGAGAAGCTGCACCATGAACACTGATTAGAAAAGGTTTAGGCATATTCTTTTCTCCATGTACCCCCGAGGCATTCACTATGTAAAATTTTTCTATATCACGTTCATAGACCGCTTTTGGCGTGTACAAAGTAGCGTTTATACGCATGGTCATATGTACAAAAAGATGTAAATACATGCATTTGGGAGCTTTGCAAAGTGGTTTCAAGTTTAAAAAAGGATGCAATGTGTACACATTGTGAATAGTCAGTTTTGCGCGCTAGCAGTCGGACACATGTACATGCCCATATAGGGTATCGGGGCCTTGGATATGGTTTTAGGTGGCTTATTTTGGCTCTAGAGAGTATGTTTGAGATTTCTAGAATGTAAATAATGCAAGTGACAAGTATGAGTACTCTCATCCTGCTCAAGAAGTTTGGGATGTGCAGTAACTGTCTATTTACGGTGCCTGATCTGCAGTGATGCGTGCACTGCCCTAGAGTGTGGTCAAAAATAGAATTGGGGATGTGGCAAAGTGATTTCGGTATCGAGGATCAAGTGTGCAAAATTTGGTGAATTTTGGAGTCTGTTTGGAGGTTTTTCGCGTGAAAAATGCCCGCTTGGGGTTAAAATTGGCCAAAACTGGGCAAAAAAAGGTCAAAAAATGGTGTCAAAAGGTGTGAAATGGCTTCAAAGTGCCACATCACTCACGATGCCATGAAGGTCCAGGCTGGGGAGAACTTTTGAAGAGCAATATGAGCACTTTCACCTCTCTGTGTGTGGGAGGAAGCAGGGTTCCTACAGGTGGTCTAGTGCAGTCCCGTTGCGTTCCTATCCTGTTTTCGAGTGTGTGGAGGAGTGAATGAGAGCTTTCTCTCTTCAATTTTTCACTTGGGAGAGTCTATGGAAGCTCTAAGGTTTCCATGGATGTATGTGTGCAAGGAATTGAGGGAAGCAGGTGCGGCTTTCTGCAAGACTATGTGACCCTGATCGGTGCCATGAGGGTTGGCGCTTCTCCAAAGAGTCCAACAAAGTGGAGTTTGGTGAAGCTTCTGCAATAGTTTGAGAGTGGTCTTTTGTGGCTGGAGTTTTTGGGTTTTTGATGGTTTTTTTGTATATTTTGGTCACCATCAAGCGTAATTTCGAGTGTTGATCACCTCGACTCACCTTGTAGTGTCTGCGGGCAGGCAAGGGCTTGTAGGTCAAGGCGTTTGGAGTTTGAATTGAGCTTGTGGGTAAAGTTTTTAGGGATATTTTGAGTGGTGGTGTGTGTGGCTTGGAATTCAAGTAAATTCCTTGTGTGGTGTTGAGTTGTCTGGGTGTGTGAGTGTGCGCATGGCGTCTTTTTCTCCATCATCCTTTGGCGATCTTGCTGGGGAGCGGAAATTTGCCGGTTGTGCACCGAGGTGAAGCGGTTTTGCTGGGAAGTCCGAGCTTCATTGAATAAAAGTGGTGGATTGGTTGAGGTGCAAGACTTCAAATTTTGTGGAGTTACTCACCCAAGGGAGAAGCAATTCCAAAGAGATGGCTTATAGTCGGCCAGTGTGCACAGGGAAGGAGGATGTGAAGGACTAGATTAAAGACTTTGGATGGCATACGCTTGGTATGCACATTGTGAATGATGAAGCAAAGCTTCATGTATTTCCTCTTGCACTCAAAGGAGAATCTCAAGAGTGGTTTGAAGGTTTAGAGGAAGACAAAAAGCAAACATGGGAGCAGGTGAAGCTAGAAATTTTTGACAGGTTTGGGAAGAAACTAATCGCAACAGAGGCGATGACAAAATTGAGAGGTTTGCAGCAAGATGTTCATGCTAACTTTAAAGAATTTTTGCAACACTTCAAAGGACTTTGGGTTCAATTAGAGGCGGCATCCCAAGTACCTCCAGGGGATTTCTTTAAAGTGCGTCAGTTTATGGATTGTCTCCATCCAAGTGTAAGGGAGAAGGTCAATCAAAAGGAGCCTGCTACATTTGAAAGAGCTGTGGAAATTGCCGAGGCCAAGAGCAAGAAGATCAAGAGAAGGTGGGAGCAAGGAATGACACATGCTGAGCCAGTTGTGGTGCAACCAATGGTCCCTGTGACAACGGATGATAGAGTGGAGCGAGTGGTTCAAGGTCCAGATCCCGTTAAGGCCTGGGTTTTGCATGATCTTGCCGGTCAATTGCAAGAATTAATAATTAACATAATGAATAGGAACCAAAGAGAAGAGTGGCCAACTGGGAGAGGTAGGGGGCGAAGGCTACAAGGCAAGTGCTACAATTGTGATGAAGAGGGTCACTATGCCCCTGATTGTCCTGAACCACCAAGAGAGAGAGCAGGGACATACCCCTTATATGGACGTGGTCGAGGGAGAATAGAAGAAAATCATCAAGAGCGGGCACTAGAAGCACCACCACCGCAACAACAACCACAACCATTGCCTGGAAATGGAGAAGGTAGAGCTATTAACATCATTACCCTTGAGCATCAAGATGTGGATGTTTTGGCCAATAAGAGAGCCAGGCATGATAAGAGACAGAAGAAGAGAGGAAAACAAGAGCAAGGAAAGGAAAGGCTAAGGTAGAAGACAGACCAGAGAGTAGCAAGAGGCGGCGAAGAAGGAAAATTGGTCCAAAGGACTACCTCCTTGGCCAAGGTGTTGAAGACTATGATATTGTCGACGACATACGAAATCAAAAGGCAAATGTATCTTTTGGTGAGTTGGTGTCTTTGAACGTTGAATTGAGGAGGCAGTGGACCAAGTGTGTGAGTATGCGGCTCCCTTCCAAGAAGGAAAAGCATCAAAGCATGGTTTCATCCTTGAGGGTTGGTCACCCAGTGGATATGGTGCCAATAGTTGAAGCTATGCTGGGAAAGAAGACGAAAGTGCAGCATATGTGGATGGTGGTGCCCAGGTGTGTGTCAAGACCGAGGCTATCATGAAAGAAGCAGGTGTCAAGATGTCAGTGAATGCTTCGATCCATATGAGGATGGCCAACCACAAAAAGGCAAGGTGTCTTGGAATAGCTCAAGATGTCAGTGAATGCTTCGATCCATATGAGGATGGCCAACCACAAAAAGGCAAGGTGTCTTGGAATAGATGAAGATGTGAAGATAAAAGTCTTGGGGATTGAGTGCTTGGTTGATTGCTACGTGATGCAAGTGGGTGAGAATGCGTATCCAATAATTTTAGGGAGGCCATGGCTTATAACCCTTGGTGCTAAGCAAGATTGGGGCACGGGTTTGATCACCATCCCCGACAAAGAGAAAGGAAGGACCATTGTCTACAACATGAAGACACACGAGAGTCGTACACAGCCCCTAGTGGAGATGCAAGATACGAATTCTACAGAAACCACGTCATACGATAGTGATGCTTCGTCTACATCATCATAAGAAAGTGTAGAGGAAGGCTTGATGCAATTATGTCCTGATCTACTTGGGATAAATGTTGAAAAGGAAGCAGCGATGCATGATGTGAAGGTCAAGGAGGATAAGGATAGTCCAAAAGTAATTGTAGAGCCTGCCAAAGTGAATGTAAGGAGCATGCTAGCAAAGGACTTGACAGAAAAAGAAAAAAAGGAGTATGAAGACAGCAGGAAGAGTGGCCTCTTTTTTATATGAACAAGTGTGTTGCAGGTTTGGATCTCCTATGGTTATCATTTTTTATCGTGGACCAGGGTTTAGGGGAAAACTTGTTGCTGCTCCATGGAGAAATTGAAAATTCAGCATAGGCATTCTTCTCCTTACTACCCACAATGCAATGGGTTGGTTGAGAAATGGTCAAATTGTGAAGATGCTATCAAAGTATGCTAGAGAGCATCCTAAAGAGTGGGACTTGGACTTGGAAAAGTGTTTGTGGGCTTATAGAACTGCGTATAGAGTGTCAACACAGTTTACACCATATGAACTTGTTTATGGAAAGGAAGCTCTTATGCCCATACAAGTGCAGTTGGATGCCTTGAAGTTGTTGTGTAGAATGCAAGGTGAGCATAATGACAAGCTGCAAGAAATAATTCTTTCTCTAGAGTTGCTGCGAAGGAAATAGAGAGAAAGCCAGTGATTATTATCTTCAACAAGCAGAGACAAGGATGGAGAAAATGAATAAGAGGCTGCCAGAGAAAGAGATCAAAGAGGGAGATCTGGTGATGAAGTATGATTCTCGCTTGGATTTTACTTTTCAAAAGAAGTTGAGGGACAAATGGATGGGTCCATACAGAGTGAAGCATGTATTTCCTAATGGCACCTATGAGTTGGAAAAATTGTCTGGTGAACATTTGCGCTACAGAATAAATGGGTATCGATTGAAGAAATATTTTGCAAGGGATGTGGTTCCAGATACAAATAGTCTCTTGGTTGAGCATAAATGCTCTACCTAGAGGGTGGACAATGATGATAGACCGCTTTTGGCGTGTACAAAGTAGCGTTTATATGCATGGTCATATGTACAAAAAGATGTAAATATATGCATTTGGGAACTTTGCAAAGTGGTTTCAAGTTCGAAAAAAGATGCAATGTGTACACATTGTGAATAGTCAGGTTCGCGTGCTAGCAGTCGAACACAGGTACATGCCCGTATAGGGTATTGGGGCCTTGGATATGGTTTTAGGTGGCTTATTTTGGCTCTAGAGAGTATGTTTGAGCTTTCTAGAATGTAAATAATGCAAGTGACAAGTATGGGTACTCTCATCCCGCTCAAGAAGTTTGGGACATGCTGTAATCGTCTATTTACGGTGCCTGATCTGCGGTGATGTGTGCACCGCCCTAGAAGTGGTCAAAATAGAATGTGGGTATGTGGCAAAGTGCTTTGGGTATCAAGGATCAAGCGTGCAAAATTTGGTGAATTTTGGAGTCTGTTTGGGGTTTTTCCTGCGAAAAATGCCCGCTTGGGGTCAAAATTGGCCAAAACTGGGCAAAAAAGGTCAAAAAATTGTCAAAAAAGGTGAGAAATGGCTTCAAATTTGAAACCTCTCTGAGTGTGGGAGGAAGCAAGGTTCCTAAAGGTGGTCTAGTGCAGTCCCGTTGCGTTCCTATCCTGTTTTCGAGTGTGTGGAGGAGTGAATGAGAGCTTTCTCTCTTCAATTTTGTACTTGGAAGAGTATATGAAAGTTCTGAGTTTTCCATGGATGTGTGTGTGCAAGGAATTGAGGGAAGAAGGTGCAGCTTTCTGCAAGACTATGTGACCCTGTATCGGTGCCATTAGGGTTGGTGCTACTCCAAAGAGTCCAACAGAGTGGAGTTTGGTGAAGCTTTTGCAATAGTTTGAGAGTGGTCTTTTGTGGCTGGAGTTTTTGGGTTTTTGATGGTTTTTTTGTATATTTTGGTCACCATCAAGCGTGATTTCGAGTGTTGATCACCTCGACTCACCTTGTAGTGTTGTAGGTCAAGGCGTTTGGATCGGAGTTTGAATTGAGCTTGTGGGTAGAGTTTTCAAGGAGATTTTGAGTGGTGGTGTGTGTGGGTTGGAATTCAAGTAAATTCCTTGTGTGGTGTTGAGTTGTCTGGGTGTGTGAGTGTGCACACAGTGTCTTTTGCTCTATCAACGTGTGTTCACCAAAATGGATTAAAAGTACCCCTTATAGGCCTTATGTACACATGTTTCTGCAACTTTACAAGAATATAAAATCCCTTCTGTTGAACTCACGTGCTATGCTACATATACTTTAGTGAAGAGTCCCCGGGCCTGTAGCTCTCAAAAACCATCTCCAAGTATAGCAAATGCATTTCCTCTATGGAGAAGATGGTGAAATCATCTAGGAAAATATCCAAAAACTTGTGCAAGAATTAACTGAATATTTCCATCATATGTCGTTGGAAAGTTGTTAGAGCATTACAGAGACCAAATGGCATAACTAGGTACATGAAATCCCCCCATTGAGTCATGAAGGTTGTTTTGGCTTGATCTTCAAGTGCAATCTTAAGTTGACTGTAGCCATTGTAATCGTCCATAAAGCTGTACATTTCATAGCTTCCAATCTCATCCAATAACATATTTGTAAAGGGTAGTAGAAAAGGTTATTTAATTGTCTGAGCATTCAACTTTCTATAATCCACACATACCCTGACTTTTCCCAAACTACAACTATTGGAAATAGCTAGTCAAAAACTTGTGTTATATACCCCGACTTGAGAAGATTGTCTATCTCCTCCTTGACTTTCTTGGCATAGTTGGGGCTCATCCTATATCTTTTCAGTCTCAATGATCTGGCATCTGGTTTTAGTGGTCTTTGATGTTGGCACACCTTTGGATCTATTCCTTTCATATCAATGTGTTCCCAAGAAAATACATCCTTGTAATGTTGGAATAGTGCCTTGCTTTTTCCTTGATCATTATCTTTAGATGCTTGTTAATTTTGATCATTTGAGGGTTCTTCTCTGAGCCAAGATTCCATTCTTCTACTTCTTGGTCATCTAGAAGCAACCAATTGGGGCCTCCTCCCTTTCACTTGGCCAGTAACTCGGGTTCCTTTTTAGTCCTAAGGCCAGCAACATAATCATTGAAGGGATTGCTTAACTCCAATAATCCATTCTGAGTTTCTATTTCATTGACTGCTTGATTTCTTCAATCCAAATCTGTCTGATTGGTTTCCTCTGTTGTTCTAAAGTCAAAGTCTAAAGTCAAACTTATCTTGTGCTTGCTACCTTGGTGGTTGTTGATCTAGTTGAACTAATCTTGCTCTAAGATTTAGCTCAATGAACTGATATGGGTATTGTTTCCTCTGCCTTTCGGCTTGTTCTTTATCCATCAAGACAACACTCAAATCTATCTCCGTTAATGGAAAAATGTTCATTGAAGCCAACACTCTCTCAATCTTCTTAGTACTGTACTTTTTGCATAGCTCCTCTAGTTTGAGAGATTTCTTCCAACTTCTAGTATTATCAATCTTTACATGTACTTTCCTGCTAGATCCCCAAATTTAGTCATGAATTGCTCCAGTTGTTCGTAACCATGGTCTGCTCAGAAGCATCCCATAGGCTCCTTGCATGTTTAGAACTAGGAAATTGGTCTTGAACTTTTCTTTACCAACTCTGGTCTCCAGGTTCTCAACTATTCCTATGCCCTGGACCACCCTATTGTCAGCCATTATAGCTTTGAATGGTGTTGGTTTCCATTTAGTAATCCCTAGTTTTTGCCTCAAATTATCTTTGAGGATGTTGACTTCCAATATTACTCCTAATAACAATTCCCACTGCTTCCTCAGCTTGTAATCAACTTGATTAGCTCCAACCTCATCATCCTTGATGGCTACAAGGTCCACTGCTCTCGCTTCAGCTTCAACTTTTCTCCTCGTATTATGAACTTTGTAGCTTCTGGTAATGTGTGTCTGATATCATCTAATTCTACCGTCAACTTTTGAATCCTTTCATCTAGACCTTTATATATATTTTGTCATGTTCATTACCATAGCTACACTATGAGCTAGAAGATTTCTCCTTTGTTTGACTGTATTCACAGTTCCACTAGGTTGACTTTCTTGATCTGGTAGATGGCCGACACTACGATGGACTCTTTCTCTGATCCTTCAACAGCTCACTACCTCACTTTGGCCAAGTCTGATCTGACTTGCCATACTTCTTTAGCCAGACTCTGAACTACAGCTATCATGGACTCATTCAATTTGGATAATGTCATCTCCCCTTCTTGTTGTACTTGCTCTCCTTGAGCTCCTAAAGGTGAGGTTGTAATTTTTGAATTTTACGAGCATCTAGACACTCTAGCTTCTTCTTTGCAAGATTTTCTATAATTTTAGATGCTATTTCTTGCTTCTCTTGCCATTTATCCATTACCTTCTCTTTGCCTTTTGCCTTCCACACAGTTCTCTGCTACTTCCACTTCTTGGTTTCAACAATTTGCTTCTTCTCAAGTTCATCAAGAATTTCTTTAATTATGACACTTTTACTCATGGGCTACTACTCTGACTGGCACTGGTTTTGGTGCCTTCTGTTCAGGTCCCTTCGGTTCGGAAGCATTGGGGCTCTATGCTGCAAAGTGACCGTATTTCCCACATGTATAACAGTTCAAGATTCTTTTTGTAAAGTCTCCTCTACCTCTACCTCTACCTCTACCTCGGCCAATAGCCCCCTCATCATCTGCCTCTATCATTACCAGTACCTATATTGGTTTCAGTTTCTTTGGAACCACTTGTTCCATCGGTCTTCACCGCCTCAGGATTCATCAATTCAATCATTAATAAATATTTTTCCTTCTTGAAATGATGAATCTTAATGCCATAGTTATTCCATACATGCCTAAAGGCCTTGCAATATGTACACTATGAGCATTCATCATATGTGTGGTATTTTGATCCGCATTTTGAACATCAAATCTCCATCTTTTTTATTGAAGGCCTTGTCTTGACTATTTCAGCAATTTGCTTTGACATCTTTTCCAACTTTTTGATCCATGATCCCTTCTTGGTTTTACCCTTTTAGTCACTCTCAGATGAGCTGGAAGTAGTGATGGACTTTGATCCTTCAATTGATGACTCACTGTCACGGGATTGTCATTTCTTGTGGCCCTTCTCCTTTTTTCCTTGCTACTCCAATTTCAATGCTCTTTGAACCAGATCATTAGATTTCTTTGTGGGTGTTGGAACCTCCCGTTCTTTTAACTTCTTGATTTTGAAACCTTTAAGGAACTAGGCTCACATCCTCTTTTTTTTAATGGAGGCTCTTGTGGTTGTTTAGTCAATTCCTTAATCTTCTTCACATAGCTTCCGACCCACAATTTGACTTGCTTGATTTTACCTAGTTCACATAGTATGTCCTCATCACCCCTATTATTTGAATACACCAAGAGAAAAGCTCTTACTAGCTTGTTATAGGATCTGAGCTAGCAAGATGGATAATGGTAATACCATTTTCTAGTTGCCTCTTTCGATGTTTGAGGAAAATATTTCTCCCATTTGTCCTCATCTATGCCCTTGAGTTTAGCATATTGTTCAAAGGTTTGGATGTGTACATCCATGCCATCTTTCTTTCCTCCTTTTAAGACTAGAAATGAGATTTTTAGGTCAGTAGAACGTTCATGGTGGCTGATTTTGCTCCTGTGAGGTGGTTTCATGTCTTTGGATCTTCTTTTATTGTAATGTTATGTATCAGCTTCCCAATCATTGTCTTTTTCAAACTTAGTCATTGTGTCTTCTACAATCTTCTTTGCCCATTTATGTCCTGTGACTTGGCTTGCTACCCTCACTTTCCTCAGTCTGTTTCTTGCCACCCTAAGATCCTTGAGATAGGGTACGTCTCTCTTCTCTCTTTGCACACCTTCACCCCTGTAATGGGTCAACTACCGAGAATCCTTTGATTCATCAGTTGTTCTTGGTTCTGGAGGAGCGTCTGTCTCATTATTAGGTTCTCTCTCACTATTAGAGCCTCACTCTAACTCTTCTAGAATTGGATTGACATGTTCCAGATTATCCATGAATCTGGTAGCTGGTCTTCTACCATGTGCAACTCGTCTTGGTGGTATGGTTGATTCTTGATAGCTCTTAACACCAAATGGGAGAAATTCTGGCTGTCAAGAGCAACTTAGGTCAAGCCACCATGATCACCAAAATGGAATGATCTGAACACTTATGATAGCTATCTAGGTTGATAGTTAAAGTTAGTTCAGATCAAATCACGACTTCACATCAGACAAGACTGGAATGAAATGTAAAGATTGGAATTGAAATATATACTAAACTAGAAAATAATACTGAACACTGAAATTGGAGACCAAAATTGGAATATATTAAGATTAGTGTAAACCAGTACAACAATATGAGCCAAGTCTGCTTTGAGTTTGATTAGAATTAGAAGAGCATAAAGAGCTCCAAGATACAAGATACAAGAGAAGGATAATGAGAGTGCTAGTGCTCAAAGATAGATCGCCATAAAACTGAGTAGTGAACCCTAGTCATAGCCATTAGATTGGAACTCTGACCGATTACACACTGTACCAATTATCGCAGTAACTGGCCGTGATAGCTACCAATCCAGCCGATTTAGGAGCCCATCTGAGTCTTTGTTTGGAAGCTATTCCCACCATTCACAGAGAGAAATATAGGGAGAGGCAGCAGGAGATAGAAGGGGATGAGAAAGAGGAGATACAGAGAGGAGAGAGGGAAAGGGGGAGAGAGAGAGAGAGAGAGAGAGAGAGAGAGAGAGAGAGAGAGAAAGAGAGAGCGAGAGAGAGAGAGAGAGAGAGAGAGACAAACTCGCTTTGAAATCTTTTTTTGGAGTAAGCTTTTTTTCTAAATTTGGTGAGTTGAGAAATATATGAAAAAAAACTCACTCCAAAGTTCGCTCAAAAAGCTCACTCCAAACCTCAACTCAATTGCTGTAGAGCTTAAAAAGAGATAAATTTTGACAAAAAAAAGTTTTGCGATCCGACCTCATTTGAGCGAGTTATGCTCAATTTAGTGAGGACTTCTCTTTTCACAAATAGTAACTTTGAAATTTTCGAGGGGATGTGGAAGTGTTCAAAGTATGGGAGTATGAACACAGAGATTTAGCCTCTTTTGGGATGTTTGAATAGGCAAATGAATTTTTCAGGTCCTCAATCCGATCCACATGCCCTTCTACCTTCTTTCACTACAAGAGATCACCTAAATACCGACGTCAATGGTGGGCGTCAATATATGTGTAGGTAATTCTGGAGGAAGAACCAATTTTTTTAAAAATCAAAATTTGACTTTTAACGGCTATTTGGGTGCATATTCCAATGGTTATTGCAACACTCATTCCGATGCGTATTTCAAAGCTCATTCCGACACTTCTATCGATGCATGTACCGACGAAACCTGGAAAAACAAAACGCGCGGGTTCTTTGTGCATGTTTTTGTCTCATTTATCATCTCCCTACTTGCTCTCCTCCTCCTCACTTGCTGCAAATCCAGTGATGTAGGGCTTGCCAGACTCGAGATGTCCACTCACACGCTCCCCCCATCAACAAGGTAAGGTTCTTTTCAAGATTCATAGTACGTTTCTTCACTTTTGTGTGCGTGTGTGTTTTTAAGTATGAAAAGTGAAGAAACGTACTATGAATCTTGAAAAGAACCTTACCTTGTTGATGGGGGGAGCGTGTGAGTGGACATCTCGAGTCCGGCAAGCCCTACATCACTGGATTTGCAGCAAGTGAGGAGGAGGAGAGCAAGTAGGGAGATGATAAAAGAGACAAAAACATGCACAAAGAACCCGCGCGTTTTGTTTTTCCAGGTTTCGTCGGTACATGCATCGATAGAAGTGTCGGAATGAGCTTTGAAATACGCATCGGAATGAGTGTTGCAATAACCATTGGAATATGCACCCAAATAGCCGTTAAAAGTCAAATTTTGATTTTAAAAAAAATTGGTTCTTCCTCCAGAATTACCTACACATATATTGACGCCCACCATTGACGTCGGTATTTAGGTGATCTCTTGTAGTGAAAGAAGGTAGAAGGGCATGTGGATCGGATTGAGGACCTGAAAAATTCATTTGCCTATTCAAACATCCCAAATGAGGCTAAATCTCTGTGTTCATACTCCCATACTTTGAACACTTCCACATCCCCTCGAAAATTTCAAAGTTACTATTTGTGAAAAGAGAAGTCCTCACTAAATTGAGCATAACTCGCTCAAATGAGGTCGGATCGCAAAACATTTTTTTGTCAAAATTTATCTCTTTTTAAGCTCTACAACAATTGAGTTGAGGTTAGGAGTGAGCTTTTTGAGCGAACTTTGGAGTGAGTTTTTTTTCATATATTTCTCAACTCACCAAATTTAGAAAAAAAGCTTACTCCAAAAAAAGATTTCAAAGCGAGTTTGTCTCTCTCTCTCTCTCTCTCTCTCTCTCTCTCTCTCTCTCTCTCTCTCTCTCTCTCTCCGCCCCCCCCTTTCCCTCTCTCCTCTCTGTATCTCCTCTTTCTCATCCCCTTCTATCCCCTTCTATTTTCGAGGGGATGTGGAAGTGTTCAAAGTATGGGAGTATGAACACAGAGATTTAGCCTCTTTTGGGATGTTTGAATAGGCAAATGAATTTTTCAGGTCCTCAATCCGATCCACATGCCCTTCTACCTTCTTTCACTACAAGAGATCACCTAAATACCGACGTCAATGGTGGGCGTCAATATATGTGTAGGTAATTCTGGAGGAAGAACCAATTTTTTTAAAAATCAAAATTTGACTTTTAACGGCTATTTGGGTGCATATTCCAATGGTTATTGCAACACTCATTCCGATGCATATTTCAAAGCTCATTCCGACACTTCTATCGATGCATGTATCGACGAAACCTGGAAAAACAAAACGCGCGGGTTATTTGTGCATGTTTTGTCTCATTTATCATCTCCCTACTTGCTCTCCTCCTCCTCACTTGCTGCAAATCCAGTGATGTAGGGCTTGCCAGACTCGAGATGTCCACTCACACGCTCCCCCCATCAACAAGGTAAGGTTCTTTTCAAGATTCATAGTACGTTTCTTCACTTTTGTGTGCGTGTGTGTTTTAAAGTATGAAAATTCCCCTCATAATTGAACCATACTTAGACAATTGTATTAAATAATATATTAAATAACAATATTTTAAAACAAGATGTCATAAATCTCAATTATCATTTCATATATACCAATACAACATTCTATATCTAATGGATAATACAATCATTTAGATCAAAAATTTGATCTTTTATCACTACAATATAATATCTTGGTGTTGTATCTTATGTACCCATCCTTTGGGATGAGCTTCCACTACATCTACATGTAGAAGGATACAGCTGGTATATTAGCTAATACATTGGACGATCTTTCGTTACTACTGCAGTTTTCGTTGTAATCCCAAGGAAAGAATCTTTTACCTGTCACCATCCAAGAAACACAAGCCCGTTAGAACTGACATTACTTGGGAAGACAGGTGTCAACGACTCTCTCCCCTTGTTATCGGTGTCAAAAATTATGGCAAAAACTAACAACATAACATAGATCAAATATTATGTTTAGAGAATGAGCCATTTATTATGATAATGTTTTCATCATTTATTTCTAGAAAAAATCGGACAGCATCTCCTTTGTAAATTGGATCAATTCTCAAAAATCTAGTCTAATGCCATCTCATCCGAGACCCCCACTTGAGGATTAAGGCTCTTTTAGCAATCTTTGGACAAATTCCAAAGTAAATTACAGTATCAAAGGTACTTTACAATTGTGAATTCACAACTACATATTTACCTTCCTCAAAAGTGCGTTCCTACATCAAAAGATAGAAGTATAAGAACTTTCTGTCCAGGAACAAGTTCATGTAAAGTTATGGTACTATGTTACGGCATTTATCTACTATGTTACGGCTATGCATACGGTCCTGGTGGCTTTGAACACTAATTAAAGTAGTTCCCAATCAATCAAGTTGGGTATGGTAGCCCTGAAGTGACGCTACAATAACTTCAAGTCACACATGATGGGCACGTTTTCCCAAAATACAAGCCATTCCTTAGTATTTCCGTTCCCAACAATATGAAACTCAAAAAAGAAGAAGAATGTTCAGCTTGAAAATACCTCCAAATCTTAGTGACAAAATACATGATTTTAAGCTTAAAAGCTAACTAGCTTGAAGTCCAAACCACTATTCACATGTTTTGCAAATGAAGTATTTATAATACTACGTAGCTGTGAAACAATTAACAGTGTCACTTTAAACTAAAGAATTCCAACATTACTTAGGTATATGCTTATAGTTCAATAATGTCCTTTATTTATGAGAAAACCTGTGAATAGAGTTCTATGAGGAGCACTTGAATACCACTCAATGTGTACCAAAAGATCAATTTTTTTTCAAGACAAGACATGATATACTGAGTAGGTGCAGCTGCACCTACCTGTGTACAATTTCGTCCACTTCCAAGATAAACAAGATTACCACCGCAAAGTAGATCTAAGTTGTTGTACTCCTAGCTTTGTGAGATTTTGTGAGACCAGCAGGTGATTCCATCTGTAGAAAGCATCCAGTAAGAGAGATGTTTTATGTTGATAGTAGTAGATCTAAAAAGTTGCCAGTGTATAATACATTCAAAGGTGTTTTGATATCACCCACAAAAGAGGCATAATCTATAGCCTTTTCTAGATCAGATGTGTGCATGTGCGCACATGTGGAAATGTGTTTGTCAAAAAGAGAAGCCAGAGTGTGTGCATGAATATCAAATGAGGTGAAGAGGAATCACTATGTTCACAAAGGAACAATAAGCCTCATCTTGTGCATGAATATCATATAAAAGGCAACAAGGAAGCCATATATTTGCAAGTGTTCTTACCTGCCAAGCATATGATACGTCTGTCGAAGCATAGGTTACAAAAAGTGTTTTTTCAGCCAGGATCATTATTCCCACTCCTCCAAATAGGTATGGTATCATTCCTTCCATCGATTGCCAATGACCATGTGTGTGTGTGTGTGTGTGTGTGTGTGTGTGTGTGTGTGTGTGTGTGTGTGTGTGTGTGTGTGTGTGTGTGTGTGTGTGTGTGTGTGTGTGTGTGTGAGACGAGAGGCATGCCGATGTGACTGCACATGATCACATAGAAGGAAGGTGAGCATGAGCCAGCATCATGCAAGAGTATGACAGGTGAGAGGCAGGTATCAGGATGTGAGAAAGAGAACGAGAACCAGAATGGGTACGCAAGAGAGACAACAATACAGCATGTGATGAAGGCGTTCACCAAGATCGTGTGTGTGTGTGTGTGTGTGTGTGTGTGTGTGTGTGTGTGTGTGAGTGAGTGCACGCCTCACAAGCAGACAATAAAGGGGAGTGAAAGATAACGCTTTTGTTTATGGAGTGCCTTGCTTATATTCTAAAAATGAGAGAGGTCACTTGCCTTGCGTTTAATGTTCTCCAAATGGCCTCCCTCTGGATTTCCCCGATTTGAGAGGAGGATTGTCTCAAAGAGATTTTCACTTTAAGAAATCCATACATTTCTTCTAACTTTAATATTGTTCCCAAGCTAATAATCCTCATTTTCTTGTGGTGTTATGGTTCTTGATGTTTAAAGGCCTTGATAAATCAAAATGCTTACCTAATTTTTACTTTGGAAGCCCCTTTAGTGGGACCATGATTGTGTTTATTGCATTTACTTCGGATACTGTCCTCGATATTGAGTTTGCTCGCGAGAAGGAACCAAACCAGAAAGGGACAGTGGGTATGCAGAGAACGACCACCATTATTATAATAAGAGAATGCCCACTCCAAAATTAGAGGGGCTATTTAAGCACCCATGCCTAATATTGTTGACTTCTTTATGACCACCCATGTTTTGTGAATTATCTCATAGACCATTAGTTCCAATGATGAGTTCCTGAGTTATGGAAAGGTCCAATGCGATTTTTTTGTCGCTATTCACGTTAAAGGAGTTAATATGCACCTACCCAGTAGCAGTAAAGCTACTTCACGTGAGGAGTTCCCGAGTTCTCGAGTTAAAGAGGGAAGCATCCAGCCAAGTGTTAGTCAAAGAATTGTCATCTAGATAAGTGTGTGTTTGTGTGTGTGTGTGTGTGTGTGTGTGTGTGTGTGTGTGTGTGTGTGTGTTTGTGTGTGTGTGTGTGTGTGTGTGTGTGTGTGTGTGTGTGTGTGGCCCTCCCCCATCCTAGAGGAGAGATCCACTTGGTGGAGGATGGTCCACCAATTAGTGGACCAATCCCCCACCAATTGTAGTAAATGCCTCCTAAAAATTTCCATGTTTTTAACTCAATCACTTGTATGGTGTTAAAAGGGTTTAGATGCGAGATTACTCATCTGTAATGTGTTAAACAGAACTTAGATGTAAAAACACCCAATTTTTGTATGACAAAGGGGTCCTCCAAGGAGGAGAGTAAGGTACTATGAAAACTACATACCTGATATCTCATGATTTTGATTGATATCGCTCCAAAATTGTGGATTATGTCGTCATGTTGGTTACAATATTATACTCCGATCCTGCAAGATAAAGATAACTTGAAATTATACACCTGTTTGAGGGTGGTCAATGATTACAGTATATCGATTATATGTAAACACGTAGATGCTTGACCAATTTAGGAGCTGAGAGCCCCGACCCATCCCTTTGGATTGGGTGGATCAAGCTAGTAATAATGGAACTTGTATTAGAGAGTAGGCAATCCAATTCTTAGGGTATAAATACTCATATCTTGACAAAAATCATTTGATTGAAGTCAGAATAAATTGGACTGGCTATATTATTATCTAATATATTATCTAATTCCAATTGCTAAGTATGGCACTAGTCTGACCAAAGACTAGTAGGGAAAAAGAGTGTGTGTGTTTAAGTATGAAAAATCCCCTCATAATTGAACCATACTTAGACAACTGTATTAAATAATATATTAAATAACAATATTTTAAAACAAGATGTCATAAACCTCAATTATCATTTCATATATACCAATACAACATTCTGTATCAAATGGATAATACAATCAGTTAGATCAAAAATTTGATCTTTGATCACTACAATATAATATCTTGGTGTTGTATCTTATGTACCCATCCTTTGGGATGAGCTTCCACTACATCTGCATGTAGAAGGATCCAGCTGGTATATTAGCTGATACATTGGACGATCTTCCGTTACTGCTGCAGTTTTCATTGTAATCCCAAGGAAAGAATCTCTTACCTCTCACCATCCAAGAAACACAAGCCCGTCAGAACTGGCATTACTTGGGAAGACAGGTGTCAACGACTCCCTCCCCTTGTTATCGGTGTCAGAAATTACAGCAAAAACTAACAACATAACATAGATCAAATGTTATGTTTAGAGAATGATCCATTTATTTATGATAATGTTTTCATCATTTATTTCTAGAAAAAATCGGACAACATCCCCTTTGTAAATTGGATCACTTCTCAAAAGTACAGTCTAATGCCATCTCATCCGAGACCCCCACTTGAGGATTAAGGCACTTTTAACAATCTTTGGACAAATTTCAAAGTAAATTACAGTATCAAAAGGCACTTTACAATTGTGAATTCACAGCTACATACTTATCTTCCTCAAAAGTGAGTTCTTGCATCAAAATATAGAAGTATAAGAACTTTCTGTCCAGGACCAATTTCATGTAAAGTTATGGTACTATGTTACGGTTATGCACAATCAATAAAGTTGGGTATGGTAGCCCTGCAGTGACGCTACAATAACCTCAAGTCACACATGATGGGCACGTTTTCCCAATACAAGCCATTCCTTAGTATTTCCGTTCCCAAAAATATGAAACTCAAAAAAGAAGAAGAATGTTCAGCTTGAAAATACCTCCAAATCTTAGTGACAAAATACATGATTTTAAGCTTAAAAGCTAACTAGCTTGAAGTCCAAACCACTATTCACATGTTTTGCAAATGAAGTATTTATAATACTACGTAGCTGTGAAACAATTAACAGTGTCACTTTAAACTAAAGAATTCCAACATTACTTAGGTATATGCTAATAGTTCAATAATGTCCTTTATTTATGAGAAAACCTGTGAATAGAGTTCTATGAGGAGCACTCAAATACCACTCAATGTGTACCAAAAGATCATTTTTTTTTTCAAGACAAGCCATGATATACTGAGTAGGTGTAGCTGCACCTACCTGTGTACAATTTCGTCCACTTCAAAGATAAACAAGATTACCACCGCAAAGTAAATCTAAGTTGTTGTACTCCTAGCTTTGTGAGATTTTGTGAGACTGGGTCATAGTCAGGTGATTCCATCTATAGAAAGCATCCAGCAAGAGAGATGTT
This sequence comes from Adiantum capillus-veneris, assembly GCF_014529385.1. Classification (NCBI taxonomy): domain Eukaryota; kingdom Viridiplantae; phylum Streptophyta; class Polypodiopsida; order Polypodiales; family Pteridaceae; genus Adiantum; species Adiantum capillus-veneris. Next base: position 52,514,798 of record NC_140942.1, on the reverse strand, counting down.
TTATGTTGCTAGTAGTAGATCTAAAATGTTGCCAGTGTATAATACATTCAAAGGTGTTTTGATATCACCCACAAAAGAGGCATACTCTATAGACTTTTCTAGATCAGATGTGTGCATGTGCGCACATGTGGAAATGCGTATATAAAAAAGAGAAGCCAGAGTGTGTGCATGAATATCAAATGAGGTGACGAGGAATCAGTATGTTCACAAAGAAACAATAAGCCTCATCTTGTGCATGAATATCATATAAAAGGCAACAAGGAAGCCATATATTTGCAAGTGTTCTTACCTACCAAGCATCTGATATGTCTGTCGAAGCATAGGTTACAAAAAGTGTTTTTTCAGCCAGGATCATTGTTCCCACTCCTCTAAATAGGTATGGTATCATTCCTTCCATCGATTGCCAATGACCATGTGTGTGTGTGTGTGTGTGTGTGTGTGTGTGTGTGTGTGTGTGTGTGTGTGTGTGTGTGTGACCAGAGGCATGCCGGTGTGACTGCACTTGATCACATAGAAGGAAGGTTAGCATGAGCCAGCATCATGCAAGAGTATGACAGGTGAGAGGTGGGGATGAGGATGTGAGAAAGAGAACGAGAAACAGAATGGGTACGCAAGAGAGAGAACAATACAGCATCTGATGAAGGCGTTCACCAAGATCGTGTGTGTGTGTGTGTGTGTGTGTGTGTGTGTGTGTGTGTGTGTGTGTGTGTGTGTGTGTGTGAGTGCACGCCTCACAAGCAGACAATAAAGGGGAGTGAAAGATAACGCTTTTGTTTATGGAGTGCCTTGCTTATATTCTAAAAATGAGAGAGGCCACTTGCCTTGCGTTTAATGTTGTCCAAATGGAATCCCTTTGGATTTCCCCAATTTGAGAGGAGGATTGTCTCAAAGATATTTTCACTTTAAGAAATCCATACATTTCTTCAAACTTTAATATTGTGCCCAAGCTAATAATCCTTAGTCTATTGTGGTGTTATAGTTCTTGATGGTTAAAGGACTTGATAAATCAAAAATGTGCTTACCTAATTTTTACTTTAGAAGCCCCTTTAGTGGGACCATAATTGTGTTTATTGCATTTACTTCGGATACTATCCTCGATATTGCGTTCGCTCGCGAGAAAGAACCAAACTAGAAAGGGACAGTGGGTATGCAGAGAACGACCACCATTATTATAATAAGAGAATGCCCATTCCAAAATTAGAGGGGCTATTTAAGCACCCATGCCTAATATTGTTGACTTCTTTATGACCACCCATGTTTTGTGAATTATCTCATAGACCATTAGTTCCAGTGATGAGTTCCTAAGTTAAGGAAAGGTCCAATGCGGTTTTTTTGTCGCTATTCACGTTAAAGGAGTTCATATGCACCTACCCAGCAGCAGAGCTACTTCACGTGAGGAGTTCCCAAGTTCTCGAGTTCCCGAGTTAAAGAGGGAAGCATTCAGCCAAGTGTTAGTCAAAGAATTGTTAGCTAGATAAGTATGTGTGTGTGTGTGTGTAACATTGTGTGTGTGTGTGTTTTTGCAAGTTTGGCGACATTTCTTCAAGTGCTTCTTACTCAAATAGACTGCATGTGAGAGCTCTATCATTCTCTTCTCTTGCATACACACACCCATGCACATAAACATGTACACAAATAAATAAAAATGCACATTAGCTTGTCAACAATCTAAACACACTATGTGTGCATACAAACACACATTTTAAAACAAAGAAAAAATTGAAAAAAATATACATTTTATTATTTTATGAATTTTATTAATTAAAAATCATCATTAATAAAGAAAGGTAATGTAATTTGATCCTGTAAAAAAAAAGGATCAAATTAGGTCATTGGTGTTATGAATATAAATTAGAATGTTTTTAGTTAAGTTTTAGTGTTAGGTTTTTACCTTTGATTAACTTCATGCCTTTTGCAAATCGTCGATCGGCGTATTATGTCGATCGCTCATGGCAAATCAATGTGTTATGTTGATCGAACATAGTTGGCCACTTTAGGCTAGCCGCTTAATTTGGCTTAGCCGCTTAAAGCTAACCACTTAGATATTCAGTCGCTTAGCCGCTTGGAACTAGTCCGTATTTAGGCCGTTGAAGGCTAGATGCTTAAGGCTAACCGCTTAGGTATTCAGACGCTTAGCCGTGCCACTTAGGCCTACCCACTTCGTTATTTAACCGCTTAGCCGCTTAGGGCTAGTCGCTTAGGGCTAATCAATATTTAGACCGCTTAGGACTAACCGCTTAGGTATTCAACCGCTCAGCCGCGCCGCTTAGGCCTACCCAATTTGTTATTCAGCCGCTTAGGGCTAATCGGTATTCAGACCGCTTAGGGTTTGCCGGTTAAGGCTAGCTACTTAGATATTTAACCGCTTAGCTACACCACTTAGGCCTACCCGCTTCGTTATTTAGACATTTAGCTGCTTAGGGATAGCCACTTAAGTATATTTCATCCACTTAGCCGCTTAGGACTAACCGCTAAGGGCTAGTAGGTATTCAGGTCGCTTAAGGCTAGCCGCTTTTGGTTAGCCGCTTAGGGTATGTCGCTTAGGGTAAGCGCTTGGGCTATTTCAATCCGCTTAGGATTTAGGTCTTAGATAGGGCTAGTTACTTATGTGTTTGGTTGTACGAAGACGCTTACGGTTTGGTTGCTAGGATGTGGCTGTGTTTGGACGATTAACATAGAAAAAACACAAACGGACTTCAGAAATGACTTGTGCACTTCAAAAATGACAACGGACTTCGATAAACAAAGTATATAATGCAAACGAACTTCACTAATGCAAATAGACTTCAAAACTGCAAATGAATTCCAGAAACACTAATGATCTTCAGAAATGGCAGTTAGTATTAGATCGGCTTGTTGTCTTAGATCGATCCATTTAAGTAATCCGCATGTACTAGATTAGGGTATGTACTGGATTTACATGCATTGTCATGTAGACGTTGGTGTATGTCAAACCCTCGAATATAGGCATTGACCAATAAAAACGAGACTATTATGCAGTGGTCTTGATCTTCGTGCATATCTAGACCGAGGTGTGTGGGGATCAGGCATGGCTAGAGAACATGAGGTAGTTATAGCTAGCGGCAAATGGTAGAAAAAACACAAACGGACTTCAGAAATCAAACGGACATAAAAAACATAAACAAAATTCAGAAGCGCAAGACAGTTCGGTTATTTCTTGGTCTACTTGGGACTTTAAAAATAACACAAACGGATTGCAAAAAACGCTGGGTTCGGCCATTTCTTGGTCTGCAAAAATTCTAACTGCTCTAGACAAATGCTGCTTTAGTTAGAAGCTTGGTGTGTTCTAGATTAGAGTGCCATAAATACAACATTCTGAGTTAGGATTTATGACAAGAGTGATTTGTTAATTTTTTGCATCATTGGTAGATTAATTATGGATGATAGGATGACGTGTCCTTGTGTGCGATGCAAGCATCAAATCTTTCAAAAACAAAAAAATATTTGATCATCACATATGCAATAACGATCTCTTTCCCATAGAGCAATACAAGATCTATGTTATCGATCTCATGGGCTGGAAGCAGTTGATCAACCCCCACAAATAAATATTGCTCCAATTTCATAACAGAGAAGGAGAATATCAAACAAATAGCCACCGGTGGAGTCTACCCCACCAATACTCGATGCCACATTCCACGAAGTTAAGATGGAGCAAATGTTGGATGCATTCTTTGACATGGACCCCATCATTGAAAACCAAGGTGGCCACAACATTCAAGGCAACACTACGCAGCAACTTCACTCATCCCGTCCATATCGGTGGCATGAGAGTAACGATACAAAAGGTGAGATGATGGAGACTCTTGCACGTATGCCGCTTTACAATGGTGGAAAAGTCTTAGTTCTTTGTATCTCTTTGGCAATGCTTAATCTGCAATTTGTTTATGGGTGGTATGACACGAGTGTCACATAACTTTTCAGGTAAATATATTGTATCCTAAGCATCAACCCAAATTAAAGTTCAATAATATGATTGTTGTATTCACTTGTTGATGTATTGATAGGTTGCTCAACGAGCAAATCTTGCCAAAAGGCAATCACATGCCCCCTACCCGTCCAACGGCTAAAAAGCTTCTTACTAACTTGGGCATAGATTACGAGCTTCATGACGATTTTGAGCTAGAGGCCAGTAGTGAGTAGATGCCTGAACCGACAGATGAGCTCTGAGATACACAGGTAGATGCGAAGAGTGATGTAGAAGTGGAGTTTGAACGAAGATGTAGAAGTACAGATTGAGATAGATATCTTTGGCGCATCAGCTCTCATGGAAGATGAGAGATTGAATGCTAATTTTTTTTAAGAGCTCTTTTGTAAAACTCTTTTTATTATTTTACAACATTGGATAAATATAAAGAGTTGTGTTGCAACTTCTTTTTTTTGTTCTTTGCATTGCTTAAGTTGTTCTTTTATGGATATATGAACTAATGTTTTGTATCTGTGTTATTTGTGTATATGTAGCCATGGTCGATGATGACGATACATACTCTCCTAAAATTAGTTTTTCAGTCACTTCGGCCGGCATGTCACCCGAGTAGATGGGTTCCTTTCTCAGGGGGGTCACTATATAGAGACCTTGTATAGCATGTGCGTTCAAGAGGTATTTATAAAAGCCCCTATTCTACATTTTTTGAGGTATATAGAGACCCATTATATACCACTTTTCTCAATATAAAGACCACTTTTCCCATTATATACCACTTTTCTCATTGAGGTGCATGCCGGCAGAGGGGTACGATCGAATCTCAAACGATTGGATCTTGAGCGTGGCGATAGACACAATGTCACATCGTCCGTTAGAGACGAGAGACAGGTACATGGCCGATAGTCCAAGGCTGACATGGTTGGACACAGAGGAGTGGGCGAGGATTTCACGAGAGACACATGACAATTCTCAGAGATTTCAACAACAGAGAGATGCAACTAGAGTACGTTTGGAGTCTGCTAGAGCATCACATCTTGGGAGTGGGGGCTATGACACTTTTTGGCATGAGTTTGTAAGAAATATATGTATGCTTTAAATTGTCGGATATGTATATGTTATCTCAATATTTATCTTATGGTTAATTGTTTATTTTGTAGGAAGTTTCCGTGAACTCCCTTCGACATGCCGAGAGGAGAAGTATGGGTATAAGCATGGACTTGTGGCTCTTTTGATCCAGCTTTAGGAGGAAGGAGAGGCCATCGACTCAGAGGAATTACCATGAGGATGACATCCTCCATATATGCTTTTTTGTAGTTATGGTCATCCTGATGACCATATTCATTGTATACATGTACAGTTTGACGTTTATGCTTATGGTTTTGCATCCCGTTTATGATTATAACATACCGACGATTATAACATCATGTATTTTGATGATTAATATATTGATGTGCATACCGACGATACGATGCCGATGTACAAGCTTTTGGCCATTGATATGCACCTCGATATTCGTGTGACGTGTTGTAGAGTTTGCCTTCCATTCCCACCCTACGTAAGTTGTATTTTGTCATTTTGAGCCACACTGAATTCTTATAAGATCTCACAAAAATTTTACATGCACTTATAAAGTTTCATTCATCTTTTGGCGTGACATGTGCTTTCTCTCTCTAGAATAATCATTTTTAGAGAGAGGCCATGATAAAGCTTAAAATACATCAAAATCAAAACTTGATGACATTCATTAGTGAGCTGAAGAGGGGGGATGTTAGGTGTGGGAACCATCCCTATGCTAGCATCCTAGACCCGACCTAAGCTATGAGGTCAACATTCTATGACACACTCTATGATCTCATCTTTGCATTGCATCTTGGCTATAAAACCACATCTTTTACATTTTCATTATCCTAGTTAATGATTACACTTTGAGTTCCAAAGTTGTGTTCCATCGTGTGTCTACTCTCTCTCTCTCTCTCTCTCTCTCTCTCATATATATATATATATATATATATATATATATATATATACATATTTCTAACAGTACAACTATTGACAATTGTTGTCTTATTGAAGGTAACATCATTTTAGCCCAAAATGTGGTAGGGAAGCAGATGAAATATCATAATAGTACATGCTCCTAAAATAGTTAAGAGCAACCATAGCCCTTAGATTTTCAAGTCCAAAATCATTATCAACGTCTACTTTTCCTTCTTTGGATTAAAGTAAATTGAAAGCATTGATCTTTTGGTGGAAAAAGCTGTTAGGAAAGGAGGTATATTGATTGGATACAAAACAAGTTGAAGTCTCCACATGGACCTTCGAAAGGCAAAAAAGTGACTATTGAGGGGTCATGAGAGTTACAAATCTACTTTTAAAAGGTTAAAACTCACAATAATGTGTGTGTGTGTGTGTGTGTGTGTGTGAGAGAGAGAGAGAGAGAGAGAGAGAGAGAGAGAGGTAGTATTTACAAGAACATTTTACTTAGCCCTTAATGTAAAGGGTATATTTACAAAATTTAAGCTACAACTAATTAAAAGTGCATTGACTTAAGGTACAAAAAATAAAAATGGATAATTATCATTTTTAATCGAAAAGTCACTTATACACCTTAGAGATACACATTTTAAAAGACTTTGAGCTATCAATTGTTTGTCTTTGCATCCTTAGAGAACCTCATTAAAAGGGATCTAAAAGAATGCCTCCTTACAATACAACTTGCTCTATCTCAACGGAGATTGGAGCCTTAAAGAATCATGCATGTCACTATATAAAAGTACTATTTCACAAAAAATCATCCAAACATATCAAAATATATTTTTTCTCGTAACTAATTAATGTGTTGATGAGATGACTTTATATATGAATCATGCATGTCACTATATAAAAGCAAAAAACATCCAAACATATCAAAGATATTTTTTTCTTAACTAGTTAATGTGTTTGATGAGATGACTTTATTTATATATATATATAGAGAAGAAAGAACTAATGATTTTATCACTTTCTTATTGTTTTAGAATGCCATCGTGACCTTTCACTTTTTTTTTTTGGTTTTTATTGGATACAATAATAAGGTAAAGTTTTTACGGTGGCCTCAAGAAGGATATATTTTTAGTCGTAATAAATTGTGTGTGTGTGTGTGTGACATCAAAGTTCGAGAAAAATCATTTTGAAAAACATACAAAATTTCCTTTGGGTAGATTCAAAGAAGAAATTTTACAAAATAATCGGTATTTTTTGTAATTTGACTCTATTTTTATTAAAAAAATTCTAACATTGGTGTGCATGCATATGTGTGTGAGTGTGTGTGTGTGTGTGTGTGAGAGAGAGAGAGAGAGAGAGAGAGAGAGAGAGTGAGTGAGTGAGAGAGACAGGGGGGAGGTAGTATTGGAAAAAAATCGGGGTCCAATGTATTTTAATCGGCTAAAATTGTAAAATCTCATTTATATTTTGAGCTTGCTTTTAAAAAATTCAAGAAATTTACACAAGTTTTAGTATTATTACCGACAAAAGCTTCAAATTTTGACCTAAAAATAAAAAAAAACTTGAAGTTACCCTTATTTTCATCGTTAGAGAGAGGGAGATGATCTTCTTTATTCTTTTTTAATGTCTCACATCAACACCAATATAGAGACAACTTTTAAAAACACTAAAATGAAGGAAAAATCATATTGTATGTAATCAAATGGTGATGAAAAGACTAAAGTGCAAACAAAGGGTACATTACATTTAATGTGATAGTAACTTTTGATGGTGAGAGATTTGCACGTTTTCTCTACCAACTCCTCTATATGGCCTTCTTAGGCCAAAAAACCAAAACCCTTCACCAAATGTCTTAATTCCAAAGTGAGTAAGTTTGCTCAATTTTGAACCCATTTGTTTGGATAGGAATCTACAAAGATGCCCTGAGGGCTTTGAGGAGAAATAGGAGGAAATGGCACGTACACGAGAGAGAGAGAGAGAGAGAGAGAGAGAGAGAGAGAGAGAGAGAGAGAGCGAGCCAAGACAGACAGAGATAAATATGATTTTTTTGCTATCACGATCATCTTGATGTTGTGTGTCAGAGCCAAGGTGGGTAGAGACAGAGAGTTTTTTTTGCTAGCGCAGTCATCTGAATGCAGGGGGTCCTTCGTGATGGTGCTTCATCAATAATTTTTAGTGGCTTTGTAAGGATGCAATTGTAGGCATCCTGATTAGGAACAAACTCTGCTTTGTGGTGGATGATACAAAGAGCCTTGGCATTTGCGGGCATGATTGAGAGCCATGGCATAGTCTAAGGGCACAATTAGAGAGATAGTTGATATGTACGAGCATGCCGGCGAAAACACCAAAAGAAACCGTTTGTTTGAAGACGATGGCGGAGATAGAGATAGAGAGGTGGAAAAGCTTTGTACAGACGAGGCAAGGGGAGGCTTCTTTTCCTTTAGGATTCAGAGATCCGGTCCGAATTTGAAAAATGAATAGGTTTTTTGTTGAGGTTTCGGACCGAGTACCTGAACAAATGTAGATTTGTAGTTTTCTAAAGTGATTAGGTCTCGACAACTTGGAAAAAAAAAAGGTCCGTCTGAAATGCAAAAGTTAAGGGTGTAGAAAATGAAAAGCTTCTTGCATTTGGGAAATCAAAAGGCTTTTATTTTATATAAAGGGGTGGCCTTGCCTATATGCAATGTGCCATCCTTTTATGGAATTTAGTCAATTTTAAAATGATTAATAATACATAAAAAAGAATTAGAAGTTTTAAAAAATTATTACATTCAAACTTCAAATCATTTGTTTCATCCACTCCATTTTTTTTTTTGAAAAACTCAGTGCAGTTTTTTGGGAAAGATTATTTAAAAGGACATGGTTTTGGGAAAGATTATTTAAAAGGACATGGTTTTGGGGAAGATCATTTGAAAGGACACGGTCTCTTTCTTTTTAAGGATTTTTTGAGGGACACATGTCAAGCAACAAAATTTGAAGGAACCTTCATCCATACTAGTACAACGGCGCTGCCTTCGGCGGCGGCACCGTCTCTGACGGTGCTATGTGAATGCATCTGAGAGACACCCTTCTGACCAAGGTAGTGCCAAGCACGACCTTTTCTTGCAATGACCCTTGTCTCTGGCCCCACTCACCCTCTTTCCTGTCAACCCCTTTCTTGCCTTCTCTTACCTTGACCAAAACATGTTGCTGCCTGACAACTCAGACAATTGGTGTGTGTGTGTGTGTGTGTGTGTGTGTGTGTGTGAGAGAGAGAGAGAGAGAGACGACAAACATGCCATGGGAGTTTTGAGGGTGAGAGAGACTCTCAATGTGAGAGATTGCATAATGATACAACCTAATCAAAGGACAACCTGATACAACCACATGCCTTCAAGGTGCAAGAGTATGTGATTTCATTTAGAGAGATCTGCTGAAAATAGTGCAAAGCTCACTGACCTTGACCGTGGGTGACATATCGTGAAATCAATGCACTCCATGAGACAACATTGCAGACATGAAGCTTGTTGAGGACCAAGACAGTGCCTGATTCCTATTGGCCAGGAGGCAAAGGGGTCCAATGAGAGTTTAGTTGAATTATTAATTTACCTAAAGCTCTCACAAAAGGGGAAAGGGGGACACATGTCAAAAGGCTATCACTTATGCTGCTTAATAGTCATTGGCTAGCCCTAGGGAGGTCCAATGGAAAAATAGCAAGAGCAATTAGCAAGAGGGCTCGCCCAAGAGAGAGAGGGGGCTGATTTTTGCAAGGCATTCTCATACACACACTCACACACAATCTCATGTGTGAAGTAAAGAAGACTCTCTCTCCTTCTCAAGCTTTAATGGAAAGCTTACCACCTACTCCAAGCTTGTGAGAAGGGAGGCCTACACCAACAACTCTTGGCTTTGTGATGCAAATCCAACCAAGAGCCAAGCTTCAATGCATGCTCATCTCCTCTACCATGCTAATTACTAAGCTAAGCTATGCTAATATGAGTGATTATGTGAGGAGATGTACATCTTTCTCGTAAGATACTCCTTCTTCCTCTCAATCTACTCTCATACCCTGCTAGCTCTCACCATCTTCGAAGGTGTGTGAGGTCTTGGGTCTGAGACCGGGGATAATTGATGTTGTGTTTTTTAAGTGTTTTGCTTAGTGCATGAAGCTTTCATCTTCATTGCACTAGCTAGTCTTGAAGGAACACAAAGAATTGTATTGTACAATGTCTCTCTTGATGGGAGAAACCATAATACAAAGCCTTTTGGAGGGGGGACCGGCTCCATGCAAATCCGGTCCTCAACTGTTGTCAATAGATTAATTTCTCTCTCTTTTGAAAGTATTGTTGATGCTATCTAACTAGGTGTTATGCTTTTTGTTGCTCTCTCTCCACCCAAGCACTCTTGTAATTCTCATTAGGAATCTATTCTAATGAAATGCCCACTATGTTCATGCTAATTTCCGCTACACACAAGTTTTTAGGCCATTAAATGTTACACCACCACACTTGACACACATACTGACTACGGTTTTGTCTAAGTATGCATTCTTTTCAAGAAACCCACTATCACGAATATCATCATGTCTCCTCTTGCCTTGCTACAAATCCTTCGTGTTAGCACAATCTTTAAGTTAGCTCACAAAATAAAGAATGCGTGGGCCGCAAGGAATACTCACCGGAGCAAGCAGCTTGGTTAGAGCCTACCTCTTTACTCGTACATGTTTGTTGTGAAGAGAAAGAAAATTTTCTTGTATTACCCTTAATCTACATGCTTGCCAGGCACCGAAGGAAGGCGTCAGTAGCGCCAAGATGGTGCGTCCCGTTGGTGGTGAATGGGCAGCCTCGCTTGCCGGCAAGGGCATCATGGTTGGGCCAATTGCTTGTGGTAGCGTTATTGTTGTTGTCCAAAAAATAAACTTAATTTTCTAAAAATTCCTCTTGGAAAATTTAAAGAAAGGAATTTTGTATGTTTGGAAAAACGATTTTTCCTGAACACTGACGTGGGGTCAGTCTCTCTCTCTCTCTCTCTCTCTCTCTCTCTCTCTCTCTCTCTCTCTCTCTCTCTCTCAATCTCATCCCTCATTTCTCTCTGCATTTCGATCGGCCCTTCTTTACTTGTGTAGTCTTGCACTCATCGCTCCTCCACTTCTTTTGGAAGCCATAGCACTGAACACAGGGCTTAGCTACATTTTAGTTGTCTCCATTTTTTGGCAGAGAGAGTGTCGTCCACTATTCGGGAAAAGTGTGCCTCAGCTTCGGTTTAAAACTGAGGGGGAGAAGGAGAAAATGGGGTTGGAAAATTTAAAATAATAGAGTTAAATTGCGGTTATTTTGGGAAGTCTACCTAAAGGCAGCTTTGTATTTTTGTGTAATTGATTTTTCCCAAACACTAGCGTCCTCCCTTGCTCTCGGAGCTCCCTTACTCTCCTCAGCTATACTGGTTCCGAGCCATCTTCAAGTTCTCCTCTTGCTTCCTCTTTAACCGATCCCTCCCCTCCAGTTTTGGCATCCAATGCCTGGCCCTCGGAAACCCCCTCCTTCACGTAATGGACATGGGGTAGTGTTCGGGAAAAATGTGTCTCAGCTTAATATTGTGCCGTTTTCAATTTCAAAAATGGAGCAAGGGGAAAAGGAAAAATTCCGCTCCAAAATAGTGTAAAAAGCCAAAAAATAAATCTAATTTTTTGAAATTTTCTCTTGGCAAATTTAAAGAAAGGAATTTTGTATGTTTTGAAAAATGATTGTTTCCGAACACCACTGACGTGGGGTCTCTCTCTCTCTCTCTCTCTCTCTCTCGCTTCACTGTCTTCTCAAAGCCTCAGAGTGCATTTGCCCGAGGGCAGCGACATTAATTTGGACTGTCTCAGCGGCGTCTCAGCCTGGCTCAAGTCTCTCTCTCTCTCTCTCTCTCTCTCTCTCTCTCTCTCTCTCTCTCTCTCTCTCTCTCTCTCTCTCTCTCTCTCTCTCTCTCTCTCTCTCTCTCTCTCTCTCTCTCTCTCTCGTGTTCCGCCTTAACACTCAGAGTACGGGTTCGCCAACTTCGTCTTTGCCCGCAAACTTTGGGGACTCGACGTGCAACACCCTCAACGTGCAGGTGTGGCCTGTGGGCACCGTCGAGCTGCAGAACACACACTCACTGTTTCCCTGAGCAAGCCGCAAGGTGCACGAGATCATGCTAAGCTCGCCACATGGCAGGAGGAGGGAGCCGGAACCCTCCCCCTTTTATACTAGTATAGATGGATTCTAGGGCCTTTAGAGGCCAAAGACTCTCCATATGTTCATCCATATGAATACTGGGTCTTCTTGCGATTCATTAATTATTTAGACATGAAGATTCTGTCCGATAGTTATCTCAAACTAATTGCTCGGGCTTTGCGCTGGCTCCCGCCTACGCATACGCTCGGTTCTCTCCCCACTCGTGATCACCCCCACTCCCCCTTCAAGGGACTATACACAACTTCCCTTTCTCCATGGGCGATCTGGGCGAGCCGATGCAGAGAAGACACAGCTTGTCGTAGTTGTTGTTCCCCCATCCCTTCCTCTCTGCATGTTCTCTACGCACCCCTGTCTGCGAACTTGCCCGGAGCCGTTCTTCAGCTGCATCCCCGATTCCTATCCTGCCGACTGACGTCCATATCACCATAACTAGCTTCAGCAGCATGAGCTCTTGAACAAGCTCGACTCCATGGCTCCTGCTCAAACTAACACCTCGCAACAACATCCTCAAACCAGGGAGAGAGAAAGAGACTTTATCGCTGCATAAAAACCAGCGGAGAGACGGACGGAGGGAGAGAGAGAGAGAGAGAGAGAGAGAGAGAGAGAGAGAGAGAGAGAGAGAGAGAGACTCCATTGCTACATCGCACCTCTCTATGTGTGGTGCATGTCAAAACAATGCATCTCTGCACACCTCGTTCCATGCGTCACTAACGTAACGAGGCTGGCCTCATCTTTCTTTCTCTCTCTCCAGGTGTTGTAGCATAATGTTTGGAGATATTTTTGAAATCGAAAATAGGACGATATTCTTGAAATCGAAAATAGCCGAGACACATTTTTTCTGAACATGGGTGCCCTAAAAAAAAACTCTTTGCTTCTCCCTGTCACATCCACACTTCATATCCCCTTCACCCTCCCTTTCCACTTAGTTTACCTTTAATCTAAACTTTTACAAAAGCATCTTGGGTGATTCTTATCAAAAGAAATGAAAAAAAGATCGTTGAGACATACCTAAAGATTTTGGAGGCCAAAAGAAATTCTTTGTGAGCACAACAGATTCTAAGGCCTGCAGGTAGCTTTAGAGGCCAAAGAATCTCCATATGTTCATCCATATGAATACTAAGGCCTTTGGAGGGCCAAAAAAAAAGAATAAAAGTTCTTTGTAAGCACAACAGAGGTATATGATGATTCAAATTTTCTATTTGGAAAATTGAAAGGCACCAAAGTTTTTATATTGTGAAAGAAAAACATTCGAAAAGTCAAAGCTTTCAATATTTGAATCTTCATTTGTTGTGCTTGTGCATATCCATGGTCGATGCGACTAAACAAACTAGCCTACTTACTAAGAGGGCTGCCTCATATATCCCATGCATGTGCCTTATTAAAAAGGTCCCTTCATACAATTTATGATTGCCCCAAATCGTGTAAGGAGAAAAGAGACCCACTTGCAAAAATGAGGGAGGTAACTCCGAGTGATTCACTAGGGGGTGCTTCAACCATCCCCCACATATGTCTTCCACCTTTATACCCGACCCCAACGAGTCACGAGTTCCATGAGCGTGGACAGCATGCTACAACATAGTATCGTTCATCGGCTGTAGAATTATGTGTGCTACATGTATGGGACACAAAACACTATGCAAATGGGCCCTCTACTAGGTAGTGATTGGCCCGTGAAGGTGATCGTTTTTTTTTTTGGGGGGTGTGTGTGTGTGTGTGTGTGTGTGGGTGGGTGTGAGAGCCCCGTTCCGCCAAGTGCATAGAGGGGCTCAAAGCGCTACAAGAGCTGGACATGGCCGTCTCACCCAACACCTACAATGCATGGAGCGGCTTGTAACTTGTGCTGCAACTGCTGGAAAGAAGTGCTCAAAGCTAAAATCTTGTAGCGCAGAGAGTGTATATTGATTTAATAAGGCGGTTTTCTACAAGTGTCGTTCACAGATTAGCCAACGTGCACTCACACGGTCTTGAGGCATTGTGTAGCTTCTGCAATGTTGTGTAGTGTGACCGCTTTCAAGGCTTTGCAGTGCATGACATCATAGAGCCCCTCCATCCCCTTGAAGTTCTTGGTGAGACGGGGCTCTGAGTAGACAATGCTGATGATCAGGGTAATAAGCTTCAAGACTAAAAGGCCCATTGGGTCATAAATGCTCGTGGGTGGTCGGACCGATAGAAAAGAGTAGCCATAATCAGAGAATCAAAGGTCCCAAAAATGGCCAGCCTTGTGGATTTGAACCCGGGTCCCTTCGTGCTTCTAACACAAGGTACTTAAAGTAAGCACGATCAGTTACGGCCGGTCCCGAGTCGGATGGGTGAAACTTTATTGAAGATTTCGTGGGACTCGGGAGTCTCTCACCATTCAGAGTTATATTTTTAGGTTCTAAGAGATACGTTTTGTCATCTCGCCACATTTAATAATACTCTTAATTCAGCGAAGTCTCACGTGCGCGACCGCCGCACCACGTAACTCGTCACTCAGATTCAGATTTGGTTGAATCTGACGCTGCAGGTAGTGCCTCCTCTCCTCGCCCTTTCCTCCCTCCTTCGCGGTACTCTCATCATCCTCATTCGCCGCATCAATTGCAAAGCAGGCAGCAACCGCTCCTCTCTTGTTTACTCACGTAAGCTTCTGCATCTTTAGTTTGTTTTCTCGATAAGATCACTGTTTGTTGAGAAGGCTTAAGGGACATTTTGTCTCACACACACACACACACACCTCTTATCCTGAAGGGATTCCTTTCTGTTTGGGGATTTGTTCGTCATTCTGCCACACAATACGCCAGTGCAGGCATATGTTTCTGGCTATTAGGACCTGTGTGGGCTTGATTCAATCTGAAAACTTCCCATTTCCCCCGTCAATCTTGAAGGGCATGAATGAAACTGAGAAAGGACTCTTTTCTCATGTTCTCTCATGCTTGTGCAGTGAATCAAATACATGGACAGTTTTGCAAAAGATCCAGGAAGAGATGACGGTTTAATAAAGGCAGAAAAACGTGGAAATGGCATCGCCATTGTCACAATCAATCGACCTCAAGCTTTGAATGCCTTGACAAAAGGCATGCTGATAGATTTGGCAAATTTCATAAAGGCTTTAAATGCAGATTCTGATGTAAAAGTTATTATCCTCACCGGAGCTGGTCGAGCGTTCTGCTCTGGAGTGGTATTGCTCTCTCTCTCTCTCTCTCTCTCTCTCTCTCTCTCTCTCTCTCTCTCTCACACACACACACACACACACACACACACACACACACACACACACACACACACACACACGCGCGCGCGCGCGCGCGCGCGCACACACACACACACACACACACACACACAATCGTATTAAAATTGAAAGCAACCTAGTGCTTTTATTGCCTCAGCGTTTGCTAGCATATGTAGAAATCATGCTTAGGCAGTGGTCAAGTGCTGCATAGACCATTAACATGGTCATACGCGATAAGATTAGCTGAGGACGATGGGCAGCTTGACACATCTACCTGGTGTGCAGGTGAGTAAAGCCAGATTGGCATATTGCTGGCGGGTAGCCTGAGTGGGCCCTGCGTGAAACTTGAAAGGCGCCTGCAGCTAGCTACGTTGCCTCGGTACGTTTTGACTTGTGATGAACGCCCTTCATTTAATGTGTTACAACCGGTTGCCTTAGCTACTATGCTAGAAATGGCATAGTTACAATCTGTGCTGCATAGTTGTACTATGCTGATACCTGCTCAGTGACCATGGGTGCGCAATTGCTGTAGCACTTCACCTTGGAGAGATGGATTGCCCAGGGCTTATTGAAGCCTAGAAACAAGATAGTTTACAAGCATAGGGGCATCATTAGTTGCTCTTTCATTAGCAAAATCAAAGCTATCAACATTCATTTCAATCTCTTTTCCTTTGTCAACCATACTAGCAAATTTTAGATGTAAATTTTTACTTGTACTTTGGTACTTCAAGCCCTAGTTGCTACTCCTCTTTACCTTCAAAGAGAAGCACTCAAGCATCTATACTCGTGGCTCCAATATTATTAATTGCAAGGAATAGAAGAGAGGGTTTCACAGAGTTGCGACAGCACCGGTTCCTGTGAAGCTTCTAATAGCTCAATAATGGTTATGCCATAGGCAAGCCCTGTAGGACTTTATTATTACGACCATAGCTCTTGACGGTATCCTCGTTAACTGCATAAAGCAGGTGTGCTTCAAGGATGAAAAATCTCTATTCTACTTACTCTTTTGCAATTAATAACACCAACCATTTGTAGCAAGCTTGAGGACCTCTCTTCTTGAGCAAGAAAAGAGAAATCAATAGCTCTGATACCAATGTAACATTTAATGCACTAGTAACTTGTGTGTAGCGGAAAATGATTACATAGTGAGCATTTCATTAAGAACAAGTTCCTAATGAGCATAGAGAGAACACTTAGTTGAAGACAGCAACATAGCAATTACATCTAGCTAGTTTGGCATAGATAATACTTGAAAAGAGAGAGAAATAGAACCATTGACAACAGTTGAGGACTAGATTTACATGGAGCCGGTCCCCCCCCCCCCCCCCCCTCGAAAAAGGCTTTGTATTATAGCTTCTCCCACATAGT
Source organism: Adiantum capillus-veneris (assembly GCF_014529385.1). NCBI lineage: Eukaryota > Viridiplantae > Streptophyta > Polypodiopsida > Polypodiales > Pteridaceae > Adiantum > Adiantum capillus-veneris. The sequence goes on along the minus strand of NC_140942.1, from coordinate 52,498,096 downwards.
TACATGGGACAGCGGGTCAGGGTCGGGAACGGGGACGGGATGGCAGAAGTCAGGAAACGGGGACGGGGTCGGAACAACAAAAAAAAGAAGAGTTTTTTTTGGCATTTTTTGACCTACACACATGGCACACACATAGAGCATCACTTTGACCACAAATTTACACTAAATAGACCAAAGAGCACGAGTCATATAGGCGGAAATGTGCTAATAAAACATCGATGGATACAAAATGAAAAGTGCATGCCACAAGGGCTCAAGAGTCAAAAAGCCTAAAGGACTTAGGACAAGCCTCAAGGATAACAAAAAGTACAAAGGGCTATGTAGTAGGTAGAGTCGTAGACTCAAGAGTCTAAACTCGAGAGTGATCAATGATCATCAAACTCAAGAAGTGCTCGCCTGCTGAATCTCCATATCATCGTCGTAGTCGAGGTCGTTAGCGACGTATGAGGCCTCGGGAGGCTCGCATTGAGGCTCGAAGTCCTCCTCTAGCTCCTCCAAAAGTGTATGGGCCATAGATGGATTCTCTTATGCCATCTCCCACTCAGTGAAGGGTTCTGCCTTGTGTGTGACGCTCTTGGCAAGCATGCGCAAGTTAGCGCTCACAAACACTAAATCATTGGCCCTCTCGACCCCAAGGCGATTCCTCTTCTTAGAGGCAATGTGGCTGTACACACTCCATAGTTGCTCCAAGCAACTAATGGTACATGCTTGGTTAAGGACACGAACAGCCAAGCGCTGCAAATGTGGGCCATCTCCTCCATAGTCCTCCCACCACAAAACCGAGCCAATCTTGTTGCGATCAACCTGTGCATTTACACATCCATAGGAGCTCTTCTTTTGCCTGTAGTTGAGTAGCTCGTCTCTAATTTTGCGCCTAGTGGATCACTGCTAGGCTCAAGGCTCTCCAATGCAAGCCGCCATCCTTTGCTCACTTCCTTGTTGGTCTCTTGACGCCTTCCTTGAAACTCAGGGTCAAGCACATAAGCTGCTGCATGAAGTGGAGAGTAGTATCCATTCCACCTTGACTCACACAAGCCATGAATCTCCGCATACTGAACAGGGTCAAGCACAAGCTTCTCAAGTGCCTCTATCATCCGATTCATGGCTTCGTAGACTTTGCCAATGCATGGCTGCAAGCCATCCACAACTCGAAGTAGGTGTAGAATAGGCTTGACCATGGCGTCAAGAGTCTTCACCTCCTCCCATCAAGCGGCGTCGTCGGCCCATTCTCGGCATTTCAATCCTGTTGCTGATGTAGACTCCGGCATGGCTTGGAACTCATCACTGAGAAAGAGGCCCCTTAAGGCTCCGCCACATGTAGACAAGCGGCCTAGCATAAGCCAATTGAATGCAAATCTTGTCTCTAAATATTTGAGCAAGGACAAGTGGCTCCACTTTGAGAATTCATGGTGCACTTTTTGATGGTTGAGCACAAAGGAGACAATGCGAGAGGCGTCACCAATGGTGGGTGAAATCCATGACAAGTTCCCTATGTCCTTGAGGAGGTTATTGAGGCAATGCGCCATGCAAAATGTGACATGGATGCTGGGATACATGCCCTCAATGATAGCCCCGGCTGCCCTATTTGACACCTCTCCATCTGCAACTATACAAAGGACATTCTCCGGGCTGGTGATCTCCATGCTGCTTGTCCACTCCGCAGCAAGCATCTCCGCGGCCTTGCCACTATCGGATGCATCATGTGACTCCACAAAGTACATCTCCCCCCGAGAGTAGGCCACCACTCCGTGGATGGACCGCTTGCGGGTGTCGCTCCATCCATCTACAAGGAGAGAGACGCCATTGGTCTCCTACAAATCCTTTGTTGCTTGGGCCGCTTACTCCACGACAAGCTTCTCTTTGTCAAGGAGGGTGGTGCGAAGCCTCTCCGATGAAGGTGGCACGTAAGAGGAGCCATATTCCCCTATTTTCGTAACCATGGTTCGAAAGTATGAAGACCTATCCACACAAAATAGAGCATGTTGTGTTAGTATGGAGAGTCGAGAGTCGAGACCCCATAATGAATAAAAAATGGGAGATTGCAATGTGCATATGCCAAGGGAAACTCACCGCGAAGCATGGAAGGCAATGTGGTCGTGGAAGAAGAATCGGGCAGCTGACCTATCCACCTCTTCCTTCAATTTAGGATTCCAATTTTCGTTGAGGGTGCTTTGGCGATGCGCAACGGAAGAGGACGGTGTAGATGTATTTGTCTTGAACGCTTGAAAGATGTCGTCAAGGTTGGCTTCCCTTTGCTCTCGCGGTGTCGCCGTGGCGGAGGGATCAACGGCAACAAAACGGCCCCTCTTGGCCGCTTCCGCGACTTCATACACCGTGAACTTCTCAAGAAGATCCAACCTCTTCTCGGGAGTTACTCGAGGGCAAAACTTCACCTCGTGACCAGATTCATGAAGAAGATGGGCTCCCACTTTGTTTGCACCACCCGTTCTCTTGTACGGGCATAGCTTGCATGTCCATGGTCTTGCACCGCCACCTTTACTATGCGTACTAGAGTCGACTTCATCCCACCATGACCATTTTTGCACGGCGGGCCTCCTTCGAGAAGAGCCGGCTTGAGAAGTGGAGTTAGCTTGAGATGACATGATGGTGGAGAGAGAGTAGAGCTAATAGCTTAGAAGTTAGAGGAGAGCTTGTGTGGAGAGAGAGTAGAGGTGTCACATGACACATCCCAACCCTATGTGTCCGTGGACAAGCTACACCACAGCAGGGTTCAGTCAGTCCAATCAAGTCTAGATTAGCAGTGATCTGGCACTTTTGTGAGTCTATTCGTAGACCGTGCATGCCTAGTCACTTAGCATAGATGCATATCCTCCGGTTGCACACAACATGATCATCGGAATTCCCATCAGAATCCAATTGCATCAGTTACGGGAATTTTCCAGTGCATTTAGCCTATTTTTGGTTATTTTCACTTATTATTTTTAAGTGACTTTCCAACAAAAGTAGATAGGGCAATTTTGCTAAGTTAATATATAAGCAAACCCAAGTTAGCACTTTCTGGCAGAAGAGGCAGTAGGAGCTTCCCGCTCAACATGCAACTTCTTAGCAGTAACTCTCCTCAGCATTGGACCATCGCCATCCTCCACTCCCCTTCGCGTTTTTCTTCCACAGTAGAGCATCGCCATCAACCACCATTGCCTGGTGTTGTGAGCGGGATGGAAACACACAGAACGCCTCTATAACAACCCGACACACACTCTTGGGAAGATACACACACACTATGGGGCACCACTTGGCTTACACAACCACCTGGCCGAGACAGGGAACACACCGATGGAGTGAGAGGAGAGAGACTATCCACTTGCTCACTCCACATACACACACACACATACCCAAAAAACTCAGCTCAAAAGAGGAGAATTTCTGATGTTTAGATATAATAGAGCTTGGGCAAACACCAATAGGGCAAATAGCTCACACAGTATGAGTAAAATAAGCCAGATACAATCACAAACTGGAAGAGAAGCTTCGCTCATAGGAGAAACTTACACAGCCAAAACAACAGAAAAACAGTGAGGAATTTGGCAAAATGGACAGCGCCATCGCGTCCGGAACGGCCCAAAACCCCAGTCTACAATGTCAAAGTGCTCAAATCCGACCTCGGATGAGTAGTTTACGGCCAAAACAGGCTCCAAAATGAGCAAAAACACAGTTGCGGCTGTTCCTCCTCTCTTCTCCACGTTTTTTATGGTCTTCTCTTTGTTTTTTCAGTTCCCACACTTAGCTTTATTACTTGGGCACCCTTGGCCTTTTAGTTGACCTCAAACGGACCCCGAACAGGCCAAAAATTGACCTCGCAGTGCATAGTTGTCACCTTTTTGCATCATCCGCACACTTGGCACTCAGCTTTTTTCAATAATGCATCCCGCCACCACGTGAAGTGGCCCCAAAATATGGTCCTCGTGGTGACCTTTATGCATAATTATCACAAGAAAACATCCACGTTGTGTCCGTACTTCTCCACGTGTAAGTATTGACCCCATTCGACCTCCTGACGCCACTAGATGCCATCTGACGCACTTGCTTACCTCATGTCGTCGGCTTGCGGATAGCTTCCTCGAGAAGTTTTATGCGCTACCAACTCCTCATTATTGTAAAAAAAACACACTAGTACTGGTGATAGTGAAAAATGATGCACTATGTACACCGTGCCCTACCTGTACACATGTGGGCCCCACGTAACCACCTGGCTCTGGAAAATGGGCAATCCTTTATTTGATGCACCATGCATGCGTATGCACATATGCGCAATCCCTTGCTCCAAAAAACTCCTGACATAATTTGCCCATCCCCTAGCCTGTTAGATCATTCATGATCAGCAGTAGCAAAAAGAGATATGAGACTCGTCTCATCAAAGGTCTCCTCATCCCTCACAGACATTACTTGCTCCACAGACAGCTCATCTTGCTCCACCATCATTAACCTGGCATGATATAATTTAAGACGCAATCCATTGACCCTTGACTTATGCAGAATTCCATCCAGGTTAGCCAACTGATATGTACCATTCGGGAAACACTCCACTACCTTGAAAGGGCCTTCCCACTTAATTTGAAACTTCTTTTGGAAGGTGTTGTCCAGCTTACTGTTGTAGCGCAAAACCAAGTCATGCTTCTTGATACCCTTACTTTTAACCTTTTCATTTATCTTTGCCAAAGCCTTATCTTGCATCTGCCCATAATGTTCCAATGCACTCATCCTATCCAGTTGAACCTCTTGTAACTGTAAGAGCCTCTCTTTGAATGCATCACTAGACGGCCCAAGTAGCTTCTCTAGCATCTTTACTGCAGGCAACTCTACTTCCACAGGCAATAGTGCTTCCTTTCCATATACCAAATGAAATGGAGTAAACCCTGTACCTGTCTTCACCGAAGTACGGTAAGCCCATAATGCACTAGGCAATTCCAAATCCCAATTCTTTCCTTGGTGCTCTGTCACTTTTGAAAGAATTTGTACCAACTCACCATTGAACCTTTCATTTAAGCCATTACACTGCGGATAATAAGGAGTGGTATGCTGGTGCCTAATCTTCATCTTTGCGCATAAAAAATCTAGCAGTTTAGCTCTAAAGCCAGGCCCCTTATCTGAAAGTAGCTCCAGTGGCACCCCAAACTTACAACATATTTCATCATACACAAATTTTGCCACATCCTTTACAGTGATCTGTTTTACTGCTATAGCCTCTGCCCATCTAGAGAGATAGTCCACTGCAGTCAAAATATAGCTTTTGCCCCTGCTTGTGATAGGTAACGGACCTATTGCATCAATCCCCCACTTTTCAAACACATCAAATGCAATAATGGTTTTTCGTAGCTCTGGCTTCAACACTCTCTTTCCAAATGCTTGACACCTATTGCAAGACCTATACCAATGGTGAACATCCTTGTGCAAACTAGGCCATACATATCGTTCTTGCAAGATCTTATGCAAGGTGATCTTTAGAGCAAAATGTCCGCCACATGCGCCTTCATGATTCTCTTCCAACACTCTGTAAAGCTCCTCCCTCCAAGGTACACGTCTCAACACGAGATCAGTCCCTTTCATATATAAGACATCACCAATCAATTTGTACCTGTATGCTCTACGCACAAAAGTATACTTCTTAGACTTCTGAATCTCCTTTGGAATGATTCCTGTTAGCAAAAACTCCTCTTCTTGAGCCAAACTTTCCCGGCCATGATAAAGAGGTAAAGTGGTCCTCAACACAAATAACTCCCCAATCATGCTTTGAGCTGCTTCATGTGCTTCTCCATTTAGAGAACGTTCAATGTGTCTGATGCTCCATGCTTCAAACTTTTTTAACAGGCCTTTAATTCTGAAACACATTTCCTTTAATGAGCTGTTCTTGCTCTTCCACACACCTAGCACTTGCTTCACAACTAACAAGGCATCACCTTTTATGCTCAACCTTCTAACCCCATGCTTCAAACAAATGTGTAATCCGGCTTCCAATGTAGCATATTCAGTCTCATTGTTACTATGTGCATCCAACTTGAACCCTCTCTTGCATACTAGCTTCCCCTGTGGATCGTAAAGTGCTATACCCCCTGAAGCCGCATCATGGCTCTTTCTGTATGAGCCATCAAAGAACAACACATGTGCATTGCTGATCTGTGGCACTTCTTCAACTACCTTTCTCACCACCTCTTCCTTAACAATAAGGGGATTCTCCTTGTAGGTCAACAAATCAGCTAGGGTGGCCCTTGTACTATCTTCCACTAGAAAAGAGAACTCAAACTCTTGCAGCTCAATTACCCATTTCTTCACCACATTTGACATGTTAGTACCATTAATTAACTGTGGAAAAAAGACATAACTCGTTAAGAAAACAAAAGGTCGTGGTAGCAAGTAATGACGAAATCGTCGACAAGCAAATATTACACTGGCCATCACTAGCTCTACTTCCGAGAACTTTCTCTCCGCTACCAACTTCACTCGGCTTGCACAATACACTGGCCTCATATAATGGCTGCCCTTCCCCTTTTGCAATAGCATGGCTCCAATGGCATCATCCCCTACTGATGGATTTACATAAAACACCTTCTCCCAATCAGGAGCCTGCATGGCTGACAACCCCCCTAACACCTCTTTCACCTCTTGAAACACTTCTTCACACTTGTCATCCCATTGCAATGGATCATGCTTTGCCACTTGCTGTAATGGATAAAGAAGCTGCGAAGACAATGGAATAAACCGTGCCATGTACTTCACTTTGTTAGGTGCAGTGGAATGAATGTTGTATTTTCTCAAAATTAGTGATCCTTATTGCTCAAGGTTCCTTTTAGTTCTTTAGGGAAAGAGAGAGCTTTCCGTCTTGTAGAGTGCTGTGGTCACGAACAAAGTGAGTGGATATTGTGCGTGCAAGTGAATGAGACTGAGAGAAGGAGAGAGAAGAGATACGACACCCGAGAGGTTGTAAAACCCTCCTCCGAAGGCCCCACTCTCGTCGGCGAGAGTGGTCTACTTTAATTGCACAAAGGCGTACAATGCGAATGCAGTGGACTGATGCAACTTGGACTATGCTGGTGACGACGACGACGACGACGGCTGAAATCTGAGATCTTCTAATCGCTGAATTTCGGGACTGTTTCGGTGGCTGAAAATGACTGTTTTGGCCTGTGTTTTTATGGCTGAAAATGGGGAACCATCTGCAACCTATCTGGGGGCGATCGGCTACTGTGCATAGGCTGAAAACTGCATTTTCTTCATGGCTGAAAATTGCTGATCAAAAATGCTGATTGTTGAAATGAAAACGCTGAGATCTGCTGCATTTCTTGGCTGCGTTTTTAGGGCTGAAAGCACCTGCTGAAAACGCTGCAAACTGCGAAGGTTCTGCTGCTTTCCTAGCGATAGTGTTACTGGGAAAAAACGCTGAGGTTGGCTGTTGTCTTGCTGAAATTCCCTTGTCAAAACGCTGGCTACATACTCCCAAAAACGCTGGCTTGGGGGGCTGATCTGCTGATGCAATATCGCCAGAAGGGGGGGAGATTTCACGGCGGTTGATGATGCTGTGGAAAACGCCAAGGGAAGGGAGGTTATGGCGATGGTCTACTGCGGCGGGGGGGTACTGCTGAGAAGTTGCCTGTTGAGCATGTGCTCTTGCTACCTCTTCTGCTAGAAAGTGTGAACTTTGGTTTGCTTATATATTAACTTAGCAAAATTGCCCTACCTACTTTTGTTGGAAAGTCACTGAAAAATAGTAAGTGAAAATTCCAATAAATAGGAAAATAGGCTAAAATGCACTGGAAAATTCCCCTAACTGATGCTAATGGATTCTGATGGGAATTCCGATGATCATGCTGTGTGCAACCGGAGGATATGCATCTATGCTAAGTGAGTGGGCATGCACGGTCTACGAATAGACTCACAAAAGTGCCAGATCACTGGTAGTCTAAACTTGACTTGACTTGACTTGACTGAACCCTGTTGTGGTGTAGTTTGTCCACGGACACATAGGGTTGGGATGTGTCACGTGACATCCCCTCCTTTTCAAAGTGAGGTCTTGGTACCGAATCGTATGGTGTCGAGGGAGATCGCTAACAGCATCCAGAATCTTGGAAGGGGCTCTTCGCCGGCCCACTCTGCTGTGTGGGTCGTGCGGTACTTGAACTTCATAAAAGTCTGCAATGCTTGCTTCTTTGGGCCGCGTCGAAAGCGACACAAAGTCTTCTGTGGCTCCTTCGATGCTTCAACTTTGTCTAGAGTCCTGCTTCTTTCGTCTTCAAGAATCTCCATGGCTGAAAATTCCTGAAACCATCTCCAACACAAAACCATGAACATACCCATTCCATGTAAAGTGAAGAAAAAAAATCTTGTCTTCTCTAAAGACTGTGTATGCAATGTAGATGAACATAGAGACGGAGTGACAAACCGTTCATCCAACACATGCAAACAATGCGCTCGAATCTTTTCTGTTTGATCGAAATCAATCAATTGTGGCAGATCCCAATGGAAATGCCCATGCTTGGTGCTCATACTATCATGTGCTCTTTCGGAAACTGTGTCATGCCAAGGAAGAGACATGGAATGTGACTTCCTTACATACATACTTTTCAACTTTTCATGCACAATCCGCATACATGCGTGCTCATCCATGAGAGAAACGTGCTCAACATACACTATGTCATGTCTAGGAAAAGGGATCACATAACGATGCTGACTAAAATATAGGAAACCTTCACGAATGAAACACTCGAACAATGTGTGCGTATCAATCATGCGAACACATAATACTTCCTATGATGGTTCTTTGGACCAAGGCTCGAGAGCCAAGATCGCTTCTTCGGAATCTATCGAATCTTCTTATGGGGGATCTGTGGACCTCAACTCAAAAGCCAAGATCGATTCTTCCTGAATGATCGAATCGTCCTGTGGGGGTTCATTAGACCTCGACTCGAAAGCCAAGATCGGATCTTCGTGATTGATCGAATCTACAACGAGGTTAGTTTCGCTAGGAAAAGCATCCACTAACACATCATCCTTGTGAACAATCACATCGTCTTCATGCAACTCATCATGCTTGTGAGAAATCACATCTTGATCATGCAAATCATCATGCTTGTAATTGTCATCCGAATCATTATGCAAATCATTGGCATCCAAATCATCATGCTTATCATTGTCATTCAAATCATCATGCAAGTCATTGTCAATCAGATCATCATCATGCTTCACACAATCATGCAAATCTTGTGTATCATGCTTTGGAGAAGAAGAGACTGAGAGAGTCTCCTTTTTTCCGATTCTGTTGCATCTGTGCCTGAGCTTGAGAAAAGAGTCTCAATAACTCTTGCATTTGTGCTTTGTTCTCGCGATAAAATTTTTCTTCTATGGCTGCCCTTCTTTCTTGGTACTTACACTCGATGGCTGCCATATCTTCTTCGTAGGCTTTTCTTTCTGCTTCTCTTTCTTGGTCCAACTCCTCCATAGGAGTTAATGCAATCTTTGTCGTAGATGGGGAAGGGTCGGAAAAACCTCCTGGTGGGGAAAATTCTTCTTCGCCTCTCTCATGCTCATCACTTCCAAGCGAAATATCCAATCCGCTTCGAGTGATGATCATTCTGCAATCGTGGGTTCTTGTGGGTTCTTGTGTTCTTAAGTCCACGAGGGACTTGGGTTCTTGGGGGTCGTGGGTTCTTAAGTTCACGAGGAACTTGGGTTCTTGGGGATCTTGAGGTTCTTGAGGTTTTCTTTCGCTTGCAAATCGCGTTGGAGAAGGATCTTCTCTTCACCCAAGTTCTACTCTTTTCCGTGGGTGCACCCCTTGGCGGCCTTGCGCTCACACCAAGGTTGCTTTTTCCCACCTCACGTCGATTGGCCGGCCGCTAAGTGCACGGTCCGCTCTCAATGAGTGAAAAGAGACACAAGGGGAGGCTGGACAAGCCCTTCTTTCTTGGGATTCCTGTCACTCTTCAACAAAACACGATTACGAATCGCCACGCCCAAGTAAACCTGGGTTCGTGCGATCGCAACAAGCAAAAAAATTCTTGTGGTTCTTGTGGTTCTTTCCTTGAGTAATGCAGAACACTACCAAAGCTCTGATACCAATGTTAGGTGTAGCGGAATGAATGTTGTATTTTCTCAAGATTAGTGATCCTTATTGCTCAAGGTTCCTTTTAGTTCTTTAGGGAAAGAGAGAGCTTTCCGTCTCGTAGAGTGCTGTGGTCACGAACAAAGTGAGTGGATATTGTGCGTGCAAGTGAATGAGACTGAGAGAAGGAGAGAGAAGAGATACGACACCCGAGAGGTTGTAAAACCCTCCTCCGAAGGCCCCACTCTCGTCGGCGAGAGTGGTCTACTTTGATTGCACAAAGGCGTACAATGCGAATGCAATGGACTGATGCAACTTGGACTATGCCGATGACGACGACGACGACTGAAATCTGAGATCTTCTAATCGCTGAATTTCGGGACTGTTTCGGTGGCTGAAAATGACTGTTTTGGTCTGTGTTTTTATGGCTGAAAATGGGGAACCATCTGCAACCTATCTGGGGGCGATCGGCTACTGTGCATAGGCTGAAAACTGCGTTTTCTTCATGGCTGAAAATTGCTGATAAAAAACGCTGATTGCTGAAATGAAAACGCTGAGATCTGCTGCATTTCTTGGCTGCGTTTTTAGGGCTGAAAGCACCTGCTGAAAACGCTGCAAACTGCGAAGGTTCTGCTGCTTTCCTAGCGTTAATGTTACTGGGAAAAAACGCTGAGGTTGGCTGTTGTCTTGCTGAAATTCCCTTGTCAAAACGCTGGCTACATACTCCCAAAAACGCTGGCTTGGGGGGCTGATCTGCTGATGCAATATCGCCAGAAAGGGGGGAGACTTCACGGCGGTCGATGATGCTGTGGAAAACGCCAAGGGAAGGGAGGTTATGGCGATGGTCTATTGCGGCGGGGGGGTACTGCTGAGAAGTTGCTTGTTGAGCATGTGCTTCTGCTGACTCTTCTGCCAGAAAGTGTGAACTTTGGTTTGCTTATATATTAACTTAGCAAAATTGCCCTACCTACTTTTGTTGGAAAGTCACTTAAAAATAATAAGTGAAAATCCCAATAAATAGGAAAATAGGCTAAATGCACTGGAAAATTTCCCTAACTGATGCTAATGGATTCTGATGGGAATTCCGATGATCATGCTGTGTGCAACCGGAGGATATGCATCTATGCTAAGTGAGTGGGCATGCACGGTCTACGAATAGACTCACAAAAGTGCCAGATCACTGCTAATCTAAACTTGACTTGACTTGACTGAACCCTGTTGTGGTGTAGTTTGTCCACGGACACATAGGGTTGGGATGTGTCACGTGACACACTTTGTGTATAAAGGTTGCCAATTGCTTCGTACTCGTAGGTGATGGAAGAAGAATAATAGACTTAACTTTATCTGGATCAGCCTCAATGCCATTTTCTGACACCATATGGCCCAATAACTTCACCCTTGGCTGTGCTAGATGACATTTCTTGGGATTTAGTTGTCCTCCACATTCATCATATCGAGCCAATACCATCTGCAGCTTCTCATGGTGTTCAGCCGTGCTGCTGTAGACACAGAAGTCATCCATAAAAGCTTTAACACAATTGCCAATGAAAGGTTCCAATACCCAATTTGCTCTCTCTTGATAGAAAGATGGTCCATTTGACAGCCCAAATGGCAATACCGTATAGCAATAGCAACCCCATGGCGTAATGAAAGTTGTTTTTGTGCGGTCCTTAAGAGCAATCTTCAATTGAAAATAGCATGAAAAACCATCACACACATTGTACCTCTCATAACTTGCCACTGAATCCAAGATTTGATCGATGAATGGAAGAGGATATAAGGGTTTAAAATCTACACAAATCCTCCACTTTCCATCCTTCTTTGGACTGACTACTACTGGACTCACCCATTCTGTGGTCTCCACTGGGACTATGAACCCTGCCTTCAATAGCAAAGCTTCCATTTGCTCTTGACCCATCCTTCTTAGCCTTTGTCTCACTGGCTTAGCACCTTCTTTCACCTCTATATGCATCTCTTCACCCTTGAACCTTCTGATCTCTTCATATGAAGTAATGAACAAATAAGGAAAACTAGCCAGCATGTGCAAATATATCTCCTTCTCCATAGCTGAGAGGTCTCCACTGATCATTTGTGTCATCAATTCCTGCTTCTTTGACAACTCAACCTTGGTCTGTATCAGCCCTTCAATCACTTCATAAGGCCCTTCACTTTCATCCTCAACTTCATTTGCAAATGCAACTAAACTAGACTCCTGGATTCCTTTGTCCATCAAAAGAAATGCAACATCAGCATCCTCATCACTACTGGTAGTACTATCACTGTCCTCGTCAGTTACTGTGGAATAGTCTTCATCACTAGACTCATCCTCATCTTCATAAAGATCCTCCAAACGTTTCCTTGTGTCCATATTATAAAGCTTCTTAGCACCTGTCTTTCCATAGAGGCTAATTGTACCACGTCTCCAATCTTGAACAGCTCCCACTGCACGTAACCATGGTCTACCCAGTATAATAGGATATGCTCTCAACCCTGCTGGCATCACATGAAAATCAACCATCGCCTTTGCATCATATGCCTCCACTTCTAAGCTCTTTACAACACCCAAGCATTTTACTTTTTGATGGTTGGCCAATCTGATTCGAAAGCCTGACACCCCAGTCACTGTAAGACCCATCTTCTCAACGCATGAGTGTGTTATGACATATTTGGGCTCCACCGTCCACATAACCTTGTCCCAGATTTTTTCTTTTGTGCCACACATCTACTATTGGACAGATATCTGGTAGCTCGTCCATCGCCAACACCTTCACTGAACCTCTCTCTGGCTCTCTCTCCATTGGGTTAACCATCTTCTTCCATTGTCGCTTTAGCTTAGGCACCATCTCTATAAGTTGCCACCCGTCCTTGGCTGTGTTGATCCTCGTGACACACTGCAAGGGGGGTTAGACTTTAGACACTTCGTCCTTGACATACATATCGACCAAATCAGTGCTAAGCACGGCGTTTACTTTTAGCAGCTTCTTAACGGGCATTATCATTGTGAATTTTATTGCTAAAAAATTCCTAGATGACATACTAACCGAGCGGACCAGACTGCTACGGAACTGGCTCTCGGTGAATTTTTAACGACCAATATTCTGGCAACTAGAACTCCGATCGTTGATCTGAAAAGGTCGACGCGCTCCACAAAGTGGGCACTTCAGGCCCATGCATTCTCTTCATCTCTGATTCCTCAGCTGCACTTGCCCAATCCGGTACGGATCTGCAATTGACTCAAACTTCAAACTGCCTGAACTTCTTCACCATAGCTCCAATCGACGAGCCGTAAAGACAGGCCGGTAGAACCCTTCAAGCACTGGAATTCTAGATCATATGACATAAACTCCATATGTGCTCACTTCAAGCATACTCCTTTTTAGCATCATTAAGGCATCTGTTGGCCCTTATAAGCCGCATCTGGCATACATTAATTGTATAAATAGCTTGTTACCAAGCCCTGAACACTGATCAAGGATGAGGTAAGCTTCAAGTAAGCTCGATGTGCATCTTCCAGGTAAGCGGGTGTCACAAAGTGATGATGTGGCTACCGGCAGCAGAAACCCTAATTTCTTGCTAACCCTAAAATCTGCTGGAAACCCTATTTTCAGCAAACCCTAATTTCTGGAAACCCTAACTCTAACTGCTGGCTGAAAACCTAATTGGCTGAAACCCTAAAATCTGCCACGTTGGCCAGCGTACGGATTTCCAGAATTGGCGGGCCTGCTTTTTTCTCTTCCTAGCGACGCAAGTTGATGCTTTTTCTGGCTACGCTTGGAGAGCAAGAGAGAGAAAAAGAGAACTTGCTTTTACTGGCTCTCATTGAGAGAGAGAGAATCTGCTTTTGCTTTCAAGCTTTTGGGGCTCTGCTTTTGGGCATCCCTTGTAACATTTAAATATGCGGTGAGGGCCTCACTTCTCAGAGCATCTGGACGCAAAGTCTGAGAGTGAAACCCTAACCGCTCTTTGTACTTTGACATTGATTTAATACATAAAGAAATACCGAAAGGGGCAACAGTCTTTGGGGCCAATATCTCTAGGCACGGAACTCTGTCAGGCCAGTTCAAATCTATTGTGATCTGTGAATTGTTTTGAATTGGTTATTTGGTGGTGTCACGATTGATTCTTGACTTGGAGTGTCCAAGTTTGTTACAGTGGTATCAGAGCACGGCCTATTTCTCTTCTACGGGAAATCCGATCCCCAATTTTTTTTTCCGTGGCACCTATGGCTTTACGCAAGGATCAGTCGACTCCCTCTGCATCTGGAGATGCGGGCAGGGATCACAACAAAGATTCTGACAGAGAGTATGGCTCGCCTCGGCCTACTCAGGCGAAGCAAAGAGAGATGAAGCGTCGTCAATTGATCGGCGAAGCAACAAAGATGATGCTCAGTTTTGCGAAGGATCGAAAATTGGCAAAATATATGAGCGAGACTTCTTCTCAGGAAGTGCATGCACAGTGGCAGAAAACCACTACACCACCACTGAAACCCGCTCTCAAGAAGCCTTCTGATCACAAATAGTATTCAGAGAAGGAATTACAAGAGGTGGTTGATGCACGGATTGCTCAGCTTTTTGACGGCAAAAAGCACGGCGAAAAGCACTGACTTCCTGGGATATTTGGGTCGTTAGTCGACATTCGACAAGGCAAAGAAACAGAAGAAGCGTGTTCGATTTGAAGGAGTACCCAGTTCTTCTTCTTCTTCTTCTTCTTCTGACAGTTCTTCTAGCTCTTCATATTCGAGCGAAGAAGACAGAAAAGGTAAAAAGCGAAGCAAGAAACAAAGCTTCGGAAAGGGCAAGAAAAAGGCAAGGTGGCCACTCGATCAAGTTTGATACTTTTTCAGGATACTCAGATGCTTCGAAGGCTTTGTCTTTTATACAGCAGTTTGACATCGCTTTCGTGGGAGGACGCTATTCAGAGCACTCCAAGATTTGGAGAGTTGCCTCTTACTTTAAGGGTAATGCTCGTACTTGGTGGTCCACGCTTCTTTTAAACAAGACTGCGCCAGTTAAATGGCTGAAATTTAAGAAGCTTTTTATTTCTTCTTGGTTGACGCAAGAATATGAATGAGATATACGAGCTGCTTAGAACCATCTTCGGATGACCAAGAAAGATACAATCAATACTTACTGTGAAAGATTCTGGAGCTCTTTTCTACCCGCCTCTTCATTCAAGAAGATCTCATTCAGAGAACAGAATGAGCGGTTTACCTTGGGTCTCCCTACAAAGATCCGAGATCACTGCTTGGAACAGAAGCCAGCTTCTATTTAGGAGTTGATGAGTCATGCGAAGCGGGGCTTTGCCATTCACTCTGGCAGTCTAACCTACCCCACAGATGGGGCCATGACACAACAAGCCGAACAGACTTCTGGGAATGAAAGTAGAAAGAAAAAGGGCAATCCAGAGAAAAAGGATGCACGACCCAAGCTTACTCCTGAGGAGAGAGCTTGCTTTATCAGAGAGGGGAAGTGCTTTGGATGTGGGGAACACGGACATATCTTTGCGAAGTGCCCTAAAAAGGCACAGAAAGAATAGAATGATAAAGACGACGACATGCCTGAGACTTCGAGAGCAGCTGAGGAACGTGGCAGAAAAGGCAGATAGAAAAGCAGAACTGGTACCACATGGTGTGGGACCTGCACCGAATCTAATAAATGAAAGTACAAACTTTGCCGCTTTTGGGGCAAAGTGAAGGATCAGGAAGCTCTTTTGAAGGAGCCAAGGCCAACTTCTTTTCATTGGGAATTGGTGGCTCGATTTGGAATTACGCCCGACAAACTGACGCCACAGGCGGAGGTAGTTCGACTGGCACCCCGATGGGATGTTTCCATTACACCGAGCATTGGCAAACTTCGTTTGCAATGACATGGGTATTCAGGGCACGCGAGTGACGTTCTACTTAGGATCTCTTGGTACCACAAGAACTACGCCGTGGTTGACTACCGGGCCGAGAAAGCGACTTTGATAAATGAAGGGCTCAGAGAATTGTACTTGATGAACTTCAGTTTCTTTACTTATTCTTTTGGGAGAGAATTGAACGATGGATAAAGGTTGAATATGTTTTGACCGATCAAAAGAACGCCAAAATTTTTCTCCACACTCATGCCGATTGCTTTTTAGAGGGTCTGAAGATTATACCATTGACCGCAAACCTAGAAGCACGTCACCGAACCGGCCACCTTACCGTGTGAGCTGAGTACAGACTGAAAAGATTATGAACCAAGTGAAAGACCTCTTGGAACACGGTCTTGTCCAGCCTAGTACTTCACTGTATTGCTCTCTACTGTGGCTAGATTTGAAGAAAGACGGATCTTGGAGAATGTGCATCGATTATAGAACTCTCAACAAAATCACCATCAAGAATATATTTCCGATTCCTAGTATCTATGATATACTCGACAGGTTACAGGGATCCTCGTGCTTTAGCATGATTGATCTGAAGAGTGGATATCATCAGATCCGAATCGCGACGGGAAACGTCTACAAGACAACCTTCCGGACTACTTTTTGGATTATTTGAGTTTTTGGTGATGCCTTTTGGCTTAACCAATGCTCTTGCGACATTTAACCGGATGATGGACGGGATTTTTGAGAGTATAGGCTATTTGTTGGCACTTTCTTTGATGATATCATTGTTTCATTAAGAATGAGGCAGAACACAGAGATCATCTGCTTCAGAGACTTTTTGGGACACTTTGCCTCAGCAGCAGGAGTGCAAGTGGATTTGGCCAAGATAGAGACTATACGTGATTGGCCCAATTTGAAGAATGTGCTCGTACTACAGGCGGTTCATACGAAAGTTTGCAAAGGTTGCTTCCCCTTTGCATATCTTGATACAGAAAGGAGTCCCTTTCTCGTGGGGATCCACAGAAGTGATTGCCTTTCAGACATTGAAAGAGAAATTGACTACGGGACTAGTTTTGACTTTGTCGGACTTGCAGAAGTCATTTGAACTATATTGTGATGCTTGTGGTTGTAGTCCGGGTGCGGTCTTGATGCAAGAAGGCCATGTCATTGCTTACGAGAGCCGATTGTTCTCTAGGCCGGAGATGACACCACAGATATATGAGAAAGAGCTTTTGGCGGTTATCCATGCTCTTACTCAGTGGCGGCATTACCTACTCGGAGCGAATTTTACTGTCTTTACAGACCATCAGAGTTTGCGCTGCTACTTGTCACAGAAGCAGCTTTCGGAAAAGCAGATGCGGTGGGCGAACATCTTGTCCCAGTTTCACTTCCAGATTGTCCATGTGCAGGGACAAAAGAATGTGGTGGCAGATGCTTTGTCTCGGAAGCCGTTGGATCTGGCTATTTCCGCGATACATCATAGGAGCTTCGAGGATATGGTAGATCAGTATGCCACAGATACAGATTTTGCAGATATTTTCACACGGATATGGGATGGGGAGACAGTAGCTGGATACTCCCTTCGGGAAGGCTACTTGATGAAAAAGACTGTTGTGCGTTACACAGCCGTTGAGGGAAAAGGTTATGACTGAATGCCATTGTCCACCTTTTACGGGTCACCGCGGCATTGCTATGACCATGAAAGAGGTAGAGAGATACTTCTTTTGGCCGAGACTCAAAAAGGATGTGGAAGAGTTTGTGCGTAGTATGCGAGAAGGTCAAGTTTGACAGGCATAAGGCACAGGGATTGTTACAGCCTTTATCCATACCACCCACCCCTGGGAAAGTATTACAATGGATTTCATTTTTGATCTCCCGAGAACACAGAATGATCACGATGATTTTCCGATTACATGGCACGTCTGAGACGATTGTCTCCGACAGAGACCCCAGATTTATGAGTTTGTTTTGGAAGGCAATTTGGGAGAACATTGGCACGCGGTTGCAGTTCTCGTCATCGTTCCACTTGCAGACTGGCGGGCAATCTGAGATTGCCAATTCAGTGGTTTTAGATTTATTGAAGTCTTGTATCTCGGATCAGAAGACTCAATGGGAAAAGAACTTACCTTTGGTGGAATTTGCCTACAATAACAAGATACACTCTTCGACGGGGAAGACGCCATTTGAAAGTGTTGCGAAGGTTCCATCCTTCTGAGCACGAAAGATTAGATATTTGAAGCGGATGAATATTCGCGAGATTTGGATATGGCTTTTGCCAAGGTTCGCGAGACTTTGCAGAAGTCTCAAGAACGACAGGAAAAGGTAGCGGATCACCATCGTGGCGACTTGAAATTGAAGGAGGATGATTGGATGCTCTTACGTTTTGAGAAGGCACGCCTAAGAAAGAAAAAGGGAAAAGAGAGGCTTTTTCCAAAGCTTAGTATACGATACTACGGACCTTTCCAGATTACTGAAAAGATAAATGATGTCTCCTTCCGATTGAAACTGCCAGATACTTGGAGGATTCACAACGTATTGCATGTGAGTCTCTTGAAACCTTTTAAGGGTGATGTGCCTGATGATGGGGAGCATGATGAGCAACCCGAAGTGGAAGAAAACGAGCAGATCCTTGTTCCTGAACAGATTTGGCACATAAGGATACGAAGAC
The DNA here is from genome assembly GCF_014529385.1 of Adiantum capillus-veneris. NCBI lineage: Eukaryota > Viridiplantae > Streptophyta > Polypodiopsida > Polypodiales > Pteridaceae > Adiantum > Adiantum capillus-veneris. The sequence continues at coordinate 52,479,530 of NC_140942.1, read as the reverse complement.
TAAAGGTGAAGTCCGAAGGCGGTTCTTGGTCAAGTTCAAGAACTATCCTGCATTGGATGCGAAGTGGATGGAGGAGGAGGACCTAGCAGATACTCCTCGGATTGTGAAACTTTACCTCGATGCTTTGGTTTAGCATAGTCTATTCCAAACAGAACCCAAAATTCAGCTTGGCCGCAGATCTGGTGCAGTGGGGATACACAAGAGGGGAGTCGCTCCGCTCCTTTGTCAACAGATGCCTTGATTTAGATACTAGAGTCACTGATGTCTCTTTGAGCTTCAGGGATACTGAAGCTGACAGTATTCTGCTGTATGACTTTAATGAAATGGAATCCCTGATTATGATACTGATTTGTTCTTGACTTCTCTTAAGTGCAGGAACTGATAGACGAAATGACTGCAGCATTTTGGTCTGATTGATATCGAATAGACATGGTTGCAATAGGGGTTAGTCAATCGGACATCGATGAGGTCTCGATTGGACCTAGATGTGATTGCTAGCTACATTGCCGATAAATCATGCTCTAAGATCCGAATGAATGTTGAATGTCATGTGATGTCCTGTGATGTGACTGTCGATTTGGTACATGTGCTAGATGTGTGTTCCTAGTACGTAGGTACTAACAGTCAGTGTCTGCTAAGACGGTTTATGGCTTTTGTCGGTTTTGCAGGCGTAATCGCGGTCGATTAAAATGCTTTCAAGAGGGGGGGGGTATGTCACAAAGTGATGGCGTGGCTACCGGCAGCAGAAACCCTAATTTCTGCCAAAAACCCTAATTTCCTGCAAATCTGCTGGAAACCCTATTTTCAGCAAATCCTAATTTCTGGAAACCCTAACCCTAACTGCTGGCTGAAAACCTAATTGGCTGAAACCCTAAAATCTGCCACGTGGGCCAGCGTACGGATTTCCAGAATTGGCGGGCCTGCTTTTTTCTCTTCCTAGCGACGCAAGTTGATGCTTTTTCTGGCTACGCTTGGAGAGCAAGAGAGAGGAAAAGAGAACTTGCTTTTACTGGCTCTCATTGAGAGAGAGAGAGAATCTGCTTTTGCTTTCAAGCTTTTGGGACTCTGCTTTTGGGCATCCCTTGTAACATTTAAATATGCGGTGAGGGCCTCACTTCTCAGAGCATCTGGACGCAGAGTCTGAGAGTGAAACCCTAACCGCTCTTTGTACTTTGACATTGATTTAATACATAAAGAAATACCGAAAGGGGCGCCAGTCTTTGGGGCCAATATCTCTAGGCACGGAACTCCGCCGGGCCAGTGCAAATCTATTGTGATCCGTGAATTGTTTTGAAGTGGTTATTTGGTGCTATCGCGATTGATTCTCGACTTGGAGTGTCCAAGTCTGTTACAGCGGGGTTGCACGACAACGTCTCCCATATCGTGCTAGAATAGTCCTGATCCTCTGATGGAGCATTCGTCAATGTCGTGGTCGCCCTTGTAGACGTGGACGTCTAGCTCTCTTGAGCTCAGTGGCTCTGTCCACTAATATACCTCTAATATGAGTGAGCTCTGAAGTCTGCTGTGAAGCATGCTCATCTGGCTTTTGAGTCCCTGTTCTAAAGAAGTCAGGGATCTCCCTCTGTGAATGTGTCCCAGTGCATGGTCTCCTCAAGAGACTCTCGAGTAAATGAGCCGAGGACTGCTTATATATGATCTGCAAATCTAGGTCAGGCAATGCTAGATTAACCCCACGAACTTATTTATGCTGAGAAATTATTAATAATATTGACATTATTAAAAAGAGGTGCTTCATATGTTGTTAACTACCTAGGCCAGGTACTAAAGTCTATAACTACCCACTTGCGGGGTGATCAAGTGCAATCAGAGGGTAGCAACTACTCTAAAATGCCTCAACATGCATGTCTTGTGTAGAGGCTAAAAAAGGTGCCATAACTCTTTCTTAGGCTATCCTAAACCCTAGAGGTAGGAGTTGGCTTGTCCACATGCACATAGGGTTAGATGTGCACGTGACACTCTTCTTTAGATGGCCAGGGCATAGTCACAAGGGATGCCCTTTTTTTGGGCTTCCCGTCCCCACTTGCCGTCCTGCCCTCTTTTTTACACTAGAAAATCCATTCGAGCCCCGTCCCCCATCCCCACTCCTTGGGACGCGTCCCTTGTGACTATGGGCTAGGGCAGTTTTTACTCTCTCTAGGAAAGGTTTCTTTCTCTTGGCCTTATTCAGATCATATAGTTTTTTAGTTTCGGCTCTTGTGGCTAGTTGTATATGGTCTTTCGAATGTTGCCTTCGAGCCTGCTATGCATTTCAGTCAAATACCTGCCCTCAGAATTGGCATCATGTGGCCATTCTGAGGGGTCCCTTGATGCAATCACCATTGCTTGCACCTTGAAGCCTTCCGATGGCCGCCCATATGAGTCAAAGGGTGGCTACCCAAGCAAGGTAATTTTTTTTAAGTGTGAAGGGGTGTTAATGTCACAGGGACGTGGCAACTGCTAACTTTAGTTGTTGGTTTCTTTCCAATGGGTTTTGTTTTATTTTTGAGACCCTCTTTTTGAAGTAGCAAACGGCCGGACATTGTATGGCCAATGTGAATGGTAGTTTCACCCGCAGACGGGAAGTGGTCGGCAGTGGAATTCGTATAGTAAGAGGATGTCTAGGCTCATAGCAAGATCATATAGGTCCCCCCGTCGCACTTAGCAAGTTGGTGGATACTAGGAAGTGAACTCAATAAAGGCATAAAGTCAAGGTGGGACTACCAGTAGAAATTATCCTATAGTTGGCCCACATTGCATTTTTGGATGCGGTCCGAATGAGGATAGATGGTTAGAAGACCATTGGGAGCCCGACGGAATCATTTCCTAAAATTTAGGGAACTGCTATTTTGGGCCGTGAAATGTGTTCGCGTCATTACCTCCGGTATGACTAGGGGAACATTTTACAACTCTGCCGCGAAGTCAACTAAGCAACCAGTCGGGAGATTTTTAGGTGGCAAACCCGAAACGGGAAAATGCTTGTAAATGCGCCAAGTGGCACATTTCTGTGCAGTTGCCTAATGCAAAGAAGAGGTAGCGCTGAATTTATAGCTGGGAGGCTCATTTTGAGTTTTCCTGCCACAGGTTAAGACCTATGGAGTGCTTCCTTTCCCTCTATGTACAGTGTGGTGCCAGGAGTGATGCCCTGCAGGCTACACACTGCTCTCTCTCTCCCTTATGTGCAGTTATCTGATGCCCCCACAAGAGGGCTTTTCATTTGATTGATGTACAGTTGTGTGGGTTCATGCACGATTGCCGAGGCAAGAGCCTCTTGCACAGGTACTGGGTTAGCTAGTGGCTAATCCCCTGCAGGTACAGGTGAATTTGGAGAGGTTTCATGTGAGAAATCTTGTCCGATTCAAAGGGCAAGTAGCCCTACAGGTGCGAGAGCTCGAGATCTTGCTACAGATGCAACCGGCACGCAAAACGGAGCCCAAAACAGGGAATTACAGCCTGCTGTGTATTTTTTCAGGTTTAGGGTTTCGGCCCTAAACGGTCCGTAATACCCCCAGGAGGTTCGGGGACGTGAGGGGACCACTGTAGAGGTGATCTGGTGCATTTTTGGGGCAGAAAACAGAGAATTCAGCATGCTGCAGATTCTCGCCAGGTTTTGCAAAGTGTTCGTATGTGTTAGGAAAATCATCTATTGCGTGGGGAATCGAGATACTGATTGTGAAGCGTCCTAGTATAGTTACGTTGCCGAAATCGGGCCAGAACAGGTGTTTCTCAACCTGGATTATGCGGGGCAGCTCGTAGGAGATCACAGGTTTTATTCCCTCTGTCAAAGAATAAAGAAATACCGAAAGGGGCGCCAATTTTGGGGGCTACAGGTTGTCGGCGTATGCTCGGAGCATTCTAGCTTCCGAGCCGTGTGTGTATTCAAGTGTTAATTCCCGTCGCAGGTTTCCTTTGCAAAGTGCTTTGTGTGTGCATTTAAAGTAAAGAATTTTGGGTGAAAGCCAACGCTTACCGCCCTACGGGCCGGTTTCAATTAATGTGAGGAAAAATAAAGCATGGAAAGGGACGCAGGTAGCGAGCGATACAGAACGAGCGCAGATAGTGACTTGCAGCGGCGGCTACGGGCCTCAGAAGATGGCGACCAAGAAGTAAATATTGCTTAGCTTGCCAGGGCGCCACCATTCGGTACCAGCCACGGCAGAAACGACACTGCTTGAGTCGCTCACTTGCCACGTCATCGTGCTGGGTCATGTGCCACATCAGTCACGGCGCCGTGACTAATGGGCAAGAGGAAATATAGGGGAGTTTGGGGAGATAGCATAAGAAAGGGGTTGAGGAGGGAGTTGTGTTTTGCATGTACGAGGGAGAAAGAGGCTCTCTCTCTCTCTCGCTCTCGGATCTAAGCAAGGGAGAAAGGTGCTCTCTCTCTCTCTCTCTCTCTCTCTCTCTCTCTCTCTCTCTCTCGTTCTTGAAGCTAAGCAAGGGAGAGCTTGGACGAACAAAGCAAGAAGAAGTAAGGGAGGAAGGTGCTCTCTCTCTCGGTCTCGGAACTAAGGAAGAAGGAGATCACTCTCTCTCGGAGCAAGCAAGAGGTTCTCTCCCTCTCTCGGCCATAATCAAGAGGAGGCATAAGGGTTTTTGATTTGCAATAAGCAAGCGGAGCTCTCGAAGCAGGGGTCTCGGCAAGGAAGATTGGCATGAGGGAGCTCGATCTCTTTCTCCATTTTGGGCTTTAAGGCTCTTTATCTCGACCTTGATGAGCAAGAAAGGAAAGCAATTAAGAGGAGCAGAGGGGGTTTGAAGCAAAGAAATGAGGGCTCTCTCTATCTCGTTCAACTAAGCAAAACTTCAAGCATATGATCTTCCTCTCTCAATCTTAGAGAAAGGAGGCATGACCGAGAAGTCCGAGCAAAAGTGGCCTTAAACCCGAGGTCGGCAAAGCACGAAGAGGAAGGGTGCAAACCACATAACTTTTGAAAGCGAACAGAGGAGGGAGCTTTGAGAGCTCCAGATGGCAATTGAAGAAAGGAGAGCAACACCATTGTTATCAAGACCATCAAAGTTTTTTATATTTATAATTAATTACAGTGATAAGTTGGGTTAACCCATTGTAAGGAGCTTAAAATACTTAAACCTGATGTAAGCCAGTTATGGTGCCATTAACGCCCGCTTTGATTAACTTTACTTGAGTTCTATTTGTGCTCATGGAGTTTGTTGAATCTATTTGCATCTGCTGTTCTCTCTCTCTCACACCTCTCACAGCCAGAGGCCCCGCGCCTACCCGGCTCACGTTTTGAACATAGACGGACATTGACGAAGCTCTTCAGCGACCGATACATTACTTTCTTGGACAACACCCGATGCCGGGCATCCTTGGGCATTGATGATGATGATGATGATTTTAATCTTTTAGTTTAGTCTCTCACTTTACTTCATTTTATTTTTTTACCCAAACATTGGATTAGATCCACAAGGATTGTATCAGTTTGGTCTCATAGGTCATTTTGGCCTTTTGTACCCAGACATTGGATTAGATCCACAAGGATTGTATCAGTTTGGTCTCATAGGTCATTTTGGCCTTTTGAAGACGTCTAATATAACATTTCATTTCTCTCTCTACTTGCATAGGGAGATTATTCCAATAGTCAGAGGCCCAGTTGAAGATCGTGAGAAAATTATATATATCCTGAGAAAATTAGAATTGTGAAAATCGAATATTTGAAGATAAGGAACCAGCTGGACGGTCTAGCCTTGTTCAAATCGCCACTTCTGAACTTTATCGTGTAACCATGTTGTGCATTTTGCTCAGCTTTATGGGCTGGGTCTGTACAAGCTGTACTGCTTCGACAATTACAGCACTTAAAGCTCTGCAGCATCAGAATGGTGACCCACCTGTCATATCTTGAAGTGGGCATTAATTAGAAGGAGACAGGCACTACTTGCTGAAGTGTACAAGGAGTATGTTCTTGTTTTGTCTAGGGCTGCCATGCTACTTAAAACTGTGCTAGATTTTTAACAGACAGGATGGTTTGCAAAGCACTCACAATTGTGGTTATGAATTTATCAAAATTCGATTCATTACACGGCCAGTGGCTGTGAAGATTCTAAGTGTTGCATTATTGGAAAATTTACAGGACTTGACTGCTGCACAAGATGTTTTCAAGGGGGATGTGAAAAATAGAGAGATTGATCCTGTTATACAAATGGAAGCTTGTACTAAGCCCATCATTGGTGCTATAAATGGATTTGCAGTGACGGCGGGGTTCGAAATTGCATTAGCATGTGACATCTTGGTTGCAAGCAAGGATGCAAAGTTTATTGACACACATTGCAAGTAATGGCCTTTTTTGTGTTTTGAAAAACAACTATTTTTGCTCTAAAATATCTTTGCTGAAGAAAGAGAAGTGTGAATGTTAAGCTAGAGTTTGAGGCATAAAGAAGAAAGATTGGAATTATTTTTTACTGGATGGAATTCTCTATATAGGGTATATTTTGTGTGCACGGACACGTGCGTGTGTGTGTTGGGGGGAGGGGGGGGGGGGGGGGATTACCAAAGTCAGATGCTTGTGTGCATATGTGCGTGTTTGTGCATGTACACACACCTTTCTGCAGATACTGACACTTGTAATTTGTTGTGTTATTTTAGTCATCCCTGTATTACGAAGAGTCAATTGATTGCTGCCACAGGACTTTTAAATTGAACATAGAATTTTATATCGCGTTTTTGAAAGAGTGGATGCCTTTTTGTTGAAGATCAATAATGATGATTCTTCATGGTTGGTGTTGTGCTGGCTCCATATGCTTTTGGTGGCCATGGTTATTTTGCTACATGACAGTCTTTAGTGGCTGCTTAGGGGCCATTTAAAATAACAATCATCTAAGAAATGAAAGAAATGAATCCCTTTAGCAGAGCTCTTTGAGCAATGAACATTAAATGTTATTATCAAATACTAATTGGCACTGGTGATGTTTGTGGAGATGCTGTTTTAGTTAGTCAATACTTAGCTTGATCGGAGTGTGGATGACTACTATGAGCTTAGTATCTAAGCCACTTGAGTTGTTCTATCAAAGGTTCAAGAATTCCTATCCATTTAGAGAAAGAACATGAGCCAGAAAAATCCAAAGGGTCTGCTTCATATAGAAGGTTCTGTGTACTTAAAGACAGCTGAGAGCTCATTAGCACTTTATTGTATGTCTTATCAAAAGTTTTCTGCATGCTCATTACTCAGAAAGTCAAAATATAAATTTGAATATCATTCTGTTGGAATTTTATTTTTGCGTGTCCTATCTAATGCAGCATTTGGATCATGTCAGGTTTGGCATATTCCCTTCCTGGGGCTTATCGCAGAAACTGCCCCGTATCATTGGCCTAAATCGGGCAAAGGAGATTTCTTGGTCTGCAAAGCCTCTTGATGCTATAACAGCAGAGAGATGGGGGCTAGTGAATAAAGTGGTTGAATCAAGAGAGGTGCTTGAAGCTGCTATAGGAGTTGGTGAAGATATTATTAAGAACCAGCAAGACATGGTTGTACGTTATAAGGGCGTTATCAACGATGGATTTAAGTTATCCCTTGGTGATGGTGCAGTTTTGGAGAAGGTAAGCTCTATGTACAGGTGTTTCCACATGCTATATGTTTGCTAAACTCATAGTTGTGTGACCATGTATGATGGTATCCCATTAGTTGAGACCGATATTAGCACTGTACAAATAGGAGTTAAATACTTGAATTTCTGGCCTCCTTCGACTGCTGCATTAAATTGCTGTTTCTGCCATCACTGCACGCCCTTCAAAGAGAATTTTCCTTAGCCTCTTGCAACTTGCTGGCATTGCGGCTTTGCCTCAGGATTGATTGTTTGCAGCCCTCTTGTTGGAGGTGTATTGGAAGCAAGTCTTCATCAGGATCTTGGCTGTGAAGATGGTTCAAAATATATGCTGATGTGAGGAGGTGTGCATTGGTCTTCTTGTCTGTGAGCAAGGGAGCCCTCTACCTCTAGCACCTTGGAGAGATTTGCATGTATTTGTTATTTTCATAGCACAAAAATTTCTTACTGGAAGTTTCTGAGTGTTTGATATTTCAAGGGTCTTCTGCTGAGAAAACATTGGTGTTCAACTGGTGACATTTTGGGGAAATAGGATGGCCACGGTCAACCAGCAATTCACCAAAGTCGTGTCTTTTTGGTCGCTTAATGGAGTCTGTAGCTCAGCAGTCGGCATTAGACTTTCTTCGAACACTCTTCGCACGATCCATGATTCAATGACTTTATTGGAGGCTTGTTGCTCGGTCTGTAAGGTGGTCGGTTAAAGGTTGTTGATGGGGCAGCTTAGAGATTCTCTAAAGCCTTCTTCGGTCAACACGGCTTACATCAGGATTGTGGAAATTACCTGAATGGAGAGGGGCGATTTGGTTATAGTCAGGCTACCTGGTCTCCTCCTAGAGTTTTGACTGCATCTTGAGTCCTCGTGTGCTTTTAGGGACACCCCCTCTGATGTTGTCAAATTCTTGTATGTTTTATCTTGGGGAACGTGCCCTCAAGATGTTGAGATAAAGAACATGTTTGAGGAAAGTTTCTGCAGTGCATTCTTATGGCTAGGCACAAGTATCAAAGATTAAGTATAATGCAATTATTGAGCAAGAAGGGATTCCTGAACACTACAATGGTATTGTGTGTATGAACTGCCTCCAATTCTTGCTGGATGTTCTTCCATGCTAGGGATGGAACAAAATTACAATGGGCATTGTTGGATGAAGTTGGTCTAGAGAAGGATGACTTTCCCTGCTGTCATCAGATGACATAGATGTGGAGGTCATCTTATGTACAATAATAGCACATATCCCCTGAAAGCATTAAGTGGTAAATTGAATGAGATGGCAAAAATAGGAAGTTTTTGCATGCAATTTTGTCAATTGGCATGGTAAGTTATACAAATGGATCTCTAATTGGCTTCTATTGTGGTGAAGCACTAATACTCTTGCAATATTGTCCTTGCTTTGTTTAGTATGTAGCGACAGACAACAGCAGGTCCCATTTAGTCTTTCAGCAGGGGATACCCAATGATCAATCACCCAATTGCTAAGGAGGTAATAAGATCTGCAATTCAAAGGAGGAGGTACTGAGTTCTGCTATTGTGCAAGACGATAGTGGAATTACACAACAACGACAATTTTGGAGGAGATGAGGCCTTTGGTGCACACCCACAGGTAACCACAACTAGAAATTAGCAAGAAAAAGATATACACCTCAAGCACCACCAAGAATCTTGGAGGAAGATAGCATCAAAGAGACGGTTGCCGAAGAATCAGGAATCTAGAAAGAAGGAAAGTCATGGTTTCGTCCTACAGGGGCCGAAATTGCCCTATAGGACCAATCAAGTGCATCCATTTTACATTCCGTTCTGCGTTTTGTGCCATAAAGGCATAAAAAAGGAAAACTGAAAATAGCATATATTGTCCCCCTTTGGGGTCTTAAGAGTGGCAGGTGGGTGGTAGCCCCCTTAAGGGGGCTTGTGGCTGACCAGGGCTAGTGGGTTCATGATAGAAAGACATGCATGCTAAGGATGGTTTTGCAAGCACGCACATGCTTGTGCGCACGTGTGCACACAATAAAGATAAGCCCATTGAGCATTCCCAGAGTTCTTTTGTACAAAGTATATAGCTCTTGCCGTTCCGCCTCTGCCTCTGCCTCTGGATTTGCCAGAGTGTTTTGGCAAAGTTCCTGGCTCTACATCATGTGGGGGTTTGCTTGCCGCTTCTGCCTCGGTTGTTGCTGATGCCTGTGCCCATGAACGTTGTTATCATCCTCTCTCCACTCAGCTTAACAGGGCACTTTGTACTCTCTTTAGGAGAGGTTTATTACCCTAGTTTTTCAGTTTTCAGTTCTGCCCATTGGCTAGTTTTTTACAGTTGTTTAGATGTCACCTTCGGGCATGTTTTGTAAACAGTTATGTACTTGCCCTCAGAATCGGCACCATTTGGGGGTTGTGAGGGGGCTTTTCAAGTAATGGAAACCAGCTCCTTTTCCTATCGCACGCGCGTACACACACACACACTTTTTTGTAAATCTGATTTGATTGATTTACAAGTGGGAAACCTCAAAGCGAGGAAAACCCACCAAAAAGATCAGATACAAAGAGAAGAACACAACTGTGTTTTGCGATGTAAAATCGCTAAAAGCAAACATAAAAGAGTTGCAAGATTTCCAGGGATATGTCCCGAGTGTCAAAGGCAAAATGTAACAATTGCCTCAACGAAATCTTGAACAAAGGAAAAGGATGCGCCTCATGTCGGTGAAACATACGGAGATTGCGATGGTGCCACAGGGACCACATTGACCAAAATTTGACCCAAGCGAAAAAGATGGCCAAACGTTGGAGGAAAGTCGGAAGAATGCCAAAAAGCCAGAAAGGTTTATGGAAAACCGTCGAGGGAAATTGAAGATGTAGACAAGCAGAAACGCATCGAAGGAATGTCTTGGTGCAGTGACAATCCCAAAGCAGATGTCTGACATTCTCATCAGCAACAGAGCAGCTGACACAACGAGAGGAGCCAATGCGACACGCCGCAAGGAGAGTTCCAACCGGAAGAACTCCCAACAAACAACGCCAAAGAAGCAAACACTCCTTAAGAGGCAAGCAAGACTTCCAAATCGCAGTGAGAGCCTGTCTCCACCATCTTTCATATTTGTGCAAGGCCCAGAGCGCATTACAATGATCAGCCAGCCAAGAGTCTTTCACAAGGGAAGCATAGATATGTCGGGCAGAAATGGCATCCACAGGAGTGTCCCATAGATTCCAATCCTGCATACGACAACCACCTATCAGTGGTGGATTAGGGAGGAAATCAGCCAGCATATGCTGAAGCAGGCTCCAAATCTGACGATAATGCATGCCCAACCCAAAGCGTGCCATTGCTTGAGAAAAAGTAAGTAAATTCCCCATCCGTTTGTTGCCTGCCATGCCAGTAGAGATGATCCGTAATATCTTTCCAAGCGGAGAGCAAGCCAGAGGTGAATAAGAAACCGGGAACATAACCATCCATCTTGCCAAACACAATCTCCCAAAGGGAAGTCTGCCAACGACCAAAAGCGGGAGTGGTAACGTGCCGACATAAATCAGCAACCAAATGGCCATGGCTGAGATTACCACACAAGAGTAGGCAATAACATTGCCTTCCTCGCCAATGCATGTCGTCGAAGGTCCAAAATATTCAGCCCCCCAAGATGCTTCGGAGTGCAAAGTTTCTCCATTGCTAATAAACGGAGGCCTTTCTTATGAGAACTAGTGCGCCACAAGTGAGATACAACATTAGACATAAGCAATGAGAGACAGGAGCGAGGCCAATGCAACAACGGCAAGTAAAATTGAACATATGCCATCATGATACTTTGCACAATACGAAGTCGAACATGTAGCGGTCATGTAGACAGTTTCCAGTAGTGCAATTTGACATTCAAACGTTGCATGACCCAATCAATTTGCTGTGTATTAGTTACTTGCCAGCCGATAGGGTATCGTAAGTGCCGGACATCCACATGCGGATCAAGAATCTCGCCAGGCCACATAAGACGATGCCAATCACAAACATCCAGAGGCAAGAGTTTGGATTTGTGAAAGTTAACCTTAAGGCCTGTAGCCAAGCCAAATGTATCCAATGCCTGCATAATTTCATGCACATCATCGTGGTTATTGCGGGGCATGAACAACGAATCATCAGCATAGGCCTGCCCTGCGAAGTCTTCCCCATTAGGTAATTTCAGCCCATGAAGAGGACCGAGCGAATTCAAATGATCGAAATACAATAACAAGGGGCGAGTGGCAATGGCATACAACAAGGCGCTAAGCGGGCAACCCTGTCTCACAGAGCATCCAAGAGGCCAAGGTTCTGTCAGCTCCCCATCAAGGAGGCTGGAAGATATACTATGAGCATACAAGTATACCACATTGACCATCTTAGGACCAAATCCAAGGGCTCGCAGCCCATCGTACTATATCAAAAGCCCTTTCAATGTCTACCTGCATCACAAGAACATCTTGTTGGGTATAATTTGCATATTACATTCCAATCAATACATTAGCCAAATTATCCAAAATCTGGCGACGAGGAATAAAGCCATACTGCGCAGAATGGATACTAGCCATAAGAGGTTCCTCGATACGGTTCACAATGATTTTAGCCAGGATTTTATATATAACCGGCATAAGAGTTACGGCCGCCAATGCGAGAACTGCTCACAAACACTTGTTTGGGCAATAACTTCAGCAAACCCTCTTTCCAAGACATCGGCAAACATTGTTTCGCCCATGCAATGTTCATCATGTAAAGCAAAGGTTTTTTCAGAGGCTTCCAGAAGGAGATGAAAAATTTCACAGTGAGCTCGTCGCAGCCTTCCAAGAGCAAGCAATGCTGAGAGCAATTCATTTTTTGTAAAATCCGCCTCCATGGCCAAAGCATCATGAGGCAGGACAATTGAATGCTTTGTAGATAACAAAATTTTGTGTGCATTAATAATTTCAGCAGATGCCGCAGGGGGGGGGGGCGGCGAAAACATTCCTAAAATGTGACACCATGGCATCCGCAAGCTCGCGCTTTGATGTTGTCCAGGCTCGAGGTCGGAACATAACCCGCTTAATGGTTTGAGAAGCCCTTGAATGATGCAAGTGCTTAAAAAACTGTTTCGAGGCACATCCTTTGTCCACAAATGCTCGATGGCGAGCACAAATCTTCCATTTAACCAATTTTCGTTTATCATTATGTTGCAAACACACCCGAGCCTGACAAAGGGCTGTCAATTCACTTTTCAACAACAAACGTGTGTCAGCCAAGAGTTGGAATTGTTGATACATATGTTTGGCGTCCTCAACATCGCCACGTAATTGAAACATGTACTACTTGCCATACTCTTGGATTACACTCTGCACGCGTACAACAAAGTGCACCCAAGCAACATCAGGATCAAGATATATTTGTGCAACTAAAGGGGGAATAGCATCATAAATCATCTCGCGGAACGCTTCATGTGAAAGATAAGCATTGTTGATGTGCAACAGACGTTTCTTGGAAAGAGGCTGATCAGAGTGTAGTTGCCCATTGCGCAACAACATCACAATGGGAGTATGATCAGATAAAAGCAAAGAATGGTCTATGCGCATTTCGCATACAAACTCATCAAATTGTTGCATGCCGAGAACGTATCACCGATCTAATCTTGCACGATATGTAGAAAAGGCATTATGTTGAAATGTGTACCTTGAAACATTGGGATGCAATAGGGTCCACAAGTCCAACATCCGTGTGCATGCAACAAGATCTGACCAAGCCTGCAATTCTATGGTCAGTATGTGGGAGTGTCCTGTGGTGTTATTCGATAAAGTAGGTGCATTGTTAAAATCACCACAAAGCAGGGCATTGGAAAGCCATGGATAAGAAGATATCTCACGCCACAAAGCAGCTCGTTGTCCCGAGACCGTATACACATAGACACCACCAAATTTATAAATCTGGCCATTAATCATGCATTGGACCACCATCCAACGACCCTCTGGATCATTATACGCCAGAATTGGCTGGCTGCAACTCATGCCTAACCATAATCAAAACATTTGAAAAACCCGACAAACTAGCATATGCTATCCAATATCCTGCAAAATACGAGCATTGCCCAGCATATTCATGCTGATTATGCTCTTGCAAAACCACAATGTCTGCCTGACATGTATATACATAGTGCCAGGTTAATCTCCATTTGTCAGAGTTACATAACCCACGCACATTATATGAAATGCATTTAATACAACTATGCATTCAAGAGATATGTACAGAGGCAAAGTAAGGAAGGGACCAGGTTGACGTGCCCATAAGCATATCAATATCAATAGCCCGCGACTCAACCACAGTATTCTGCATGCTTGTTTCAGGGGCAACAAGGCCTGCAAGCAATTGAGAAGTCCCATGAACCACGACATCTCTGTAAGAGTGCACCACCTTGCTTCATGCATCCACAAGTGTGCGATTATCATTACAGGGAAGAGGTTTTTGCCCCGCAGATTTTACTTCAGGAGGTACATAATTACGAGAGGAGAGCTGCGAACGCATCTTAACAGTTTTCTTGGGAGTCACCCAAGGAGATCCATCCGCGAGTCCACCTTTTTCCCCTTGTTTTTGGTTTCAGGAGTAGACACAGATTTTCCTTTACCCTGAGGATTGGGGGAAACAACAGATTTGGCCTTTGCCTTTATCCACCGATAAAGCATTAGGCAACGCAGAAGTCGCAACAGCGACAGATCTGGGATTAGGGACATCTCTCCCAGTAGAAACCACAAGCTGTGGGACAGCTGAGGGAGGGGGTTGCAAAATAGTCTCAGAACATTCAGATTGCATATGTCCAAATTTCCCACAGCAAAAACATGAATTCGCAAATTTTCCCCATCTGAGCTTAAAAGGGCGTTTCCCAATGAGTGGGTCTCCCGAATTGATAGTAATACCTTCAGGGGTGGGAACATCCGTATCCCAAAGCACACAAAAACGGTTTGTATTGGCATCAAGCTTGGGAGGACAAACGACTTTCCCCAAACGTGAGGCGAGCATAGGAAGAAAGTGGTGCCAAGTGCGTGGGAAATCGAGGATTTCCACCCATACCGGGCACTTATGATGGATTAAACTTTGATAGTACTTGGTAAGGGCCCACAGCAGTACATGTGTCATCTGAGTACCAAAGAACAAAGGGGACAACTCAAGCAACATATTACGGGCATCAGTGTCTGCTAATAGAACTTCATAAAATCCTCTGGCTCCAAAGTAAACACCTCGAACCGCCTGGCGTTTAAGAAGGAAGTCTACCCACTGCCCCACATCCTGTGTAGTCGGCATCTTGCCCGGGAAGAATAAAATAACAGCATTCGAAGCATATTGCGCCATTGGGTCCATCAAAGCTTGAACAAGAATGAGCACTTCAATAGCGGGTTCTTGCCCCTCCCAAGCGTTCCGAGCACCTTCAAAATCTTCTAACAAACAAGCTCGGATTTCACCCATTTCCGAAGACTCAAATGCCATCTGTTTTCTGCGTTTATATGAGCTGATAAAGGACACACCGGAATCTGACATACACTGAGAGCTTAGCGTTTATTCACTGCTGACTACAGGAAGCCAAAAAACCCAAATTCTGTACACTGCCACAATATTGTACCCAAAAAAAGTCTCTGTACTATTTACTGATAGTGAACTGCTGATGCACAATCAACTGCTATTCACACAGACACGCACACAGAAGGTGGCTGAACACGAACCCACTCTCACACATACACACACACACTCGCTACATAGCGCTGCAGAAAAGATGGCCAACGATATGGTTCCCCACACACACACTCACACCTACGCACACACACGCAGAGCTGACTGACGAGAACAGGGCTACAGACAGCGCAGCAGCAGAAGCCCAAGATCACGAGCAGGTCTACACACATCAGACGCACACACACGCTTGCGCACCTGTGGGCAGGTTGGGACTCGCGAGGTGGAAGGCTGCAGACTGCGTAGGTTTAGGGTTCGCGTCTCTGCAAACCGCGCAGGTACAAACAACTCTTACACTTGTATGTAAGTGTATATAAAGCTCTCACTCTCTCTCTCTCTCACACACACACACACACACACACACACACACACACACACACACACACACAGAGAAATGAAATGAAATGAAATGTTATATTAACGTCTTCAAAAGGCCAAAATGACCTATGAGACCAATCAGTTACAAAATAGTGAATCTAATACCATGTCTGGGTACAAAAGAACTAGAAAAGAACTAGAAGTGGAACAAAATACTACTACTACTACTACAATCTAAAACTACGTGGGTGTAGCAGCTGATACAATAGGTACCCGGTAAACTGGATGTAACAGTGTGTGAAACAAAGATGGAAGAAATGGTGAGGATCCATCCTCATCTGCACTCTGGATGTCGAGAGAGTATGGCTCGAATCTTCTGTTGTAGTCTCCGTCGATGCTGTGTAGCTCCTCTCCTCAGTCGCGGTCGTCTGTATCTCTGTAGCTCCAATGCTCGGTCGATGAGAGTGCCAGTAGTGGTCGAATGAGTGTGGGACGAGCTCTGCAGTGGTGGCTGCTCCTCTGGCTGTCCCATATCTAGTGAAAAGAAATCTGTAATGTGTCTCTGGGACTGCCTCTCTCTAGCTCTCCCCAGTAAAGTGTCTCTATACCTGTGTAACTCAAGTAGATATAGTCCAAGACATCTCTGATCCTCATAACTCATGACCCTAGATAGAGGACCAAAACCCTCTCTGAGAGAGAGAGAGAGAGAGAGAGAGAGAGAGAGAGAGAGAGAGAGAGAGAGAGAGAGAGAGAGAGAGAGAGAGAGAGAGAGAGAGAGAGAGGTCTCGCGTAACCTCCTGCAGCCTGCTGCCGCGCGTAACCCCTGCTGCCTGCTGTTGCGCGAATCCCCTGCAGTCTACTGCCGCGCGAACCCCCTGCAGACTGCTGCCGCACGAATCCCTTGCAGCCTGGTGCCCTAATTCCGCGAAACCCTATTTCTGAGAAACCCTAATTCCGCGAAGCTGGCTGCCCTGCGCGTACTTGGCTGCTGCGTGTACCTGCTGCTACTGCTGCGCGAAACCCTAACAGCCCACGTCTGCGAAACCCTAATTCTATGAAACCCTAATTTTACGGAGCCCTAACAGCCCAAAACCCTAATTGTCCAAAACCCTCACTGTGCCCATCTTTCTACCGCCTGCACGAGAAAGAGAGAAAGAGAGAAAGAGAGAGAGACAGCCGGTCTCGAGCGCTACACACGGCGCTCCATCACCACTTGCCTGTCGCGTGGACTGTACTGGCGACCTGTTGACACGCATTGACTCCAAAATACAACACTTGGCACAGCATGCCTTGGTTGGCCGGATGATTGGACAGTCTCCACCTCGATCTTCTATCCGTGATTGGTGTCAGATTGCATTGGGCACTACTCATGGACGGGTCTCGGAGATTACATTACTTGGCAGGGGCATATTCATGGTACGTCTTTCAGATCCAGCCACTGCCTCCGCTCTCCTGGCTCGCTCTCCGATACTCTCTGATCGCAGGATGATATACTTGACGAGGTGGTATCCCGAGTTTACTACTGAGGAGTTTGACAGTCGCCACCTTATTCCCAGATTCCCTCTGATGCTCTCCTTTCCGGATATGCCTCTCCATTTCATTGATGAGCATCTTCTTTAGATGACTGCTGCTAATTTTGGCACAGTAGTTCCAGGGTCCTGCATCTTCTCATCTGGTCCACCTCGCATTCAGGTCCTGGTGTTTGGGGATACTTCTTTACCAGATACAATTACTGTGGCTGTGCGTGATCGAGACTACTCTTGCCGAATGGTAGTCACTGGCCGCCCAGGACAGTGCTTACGTTGTCAAGAGATTTCCCCACCCTGCCACGCCATCGGCGACAACAACAGCCGGCTCGTGGCACTCATGCTCAGCCATGTGGTCAACGCCCACAGCCGGCTCCTCCTACTACTACTCGAGCATCTCTGCAGCCTGCGGGTGCTCCTCGAGCTTCAGCTCCTACTGAGGCTGCATGGCAGATAGTGGGTCGTAACCATTCCTTCCGTCCTCGTCAGCAACCTCCAACGCATGCAGCCCCCAGTGTTACCTCTCTTGCTCCCTCTCAAGTTTCCACCACCCCCTTACCCCCTGCTTCTCCTCGCCATTCTTCTTCTTCAGCACAGGATCACTTACCTTTGCTACCAGCTCCTCCTTCACTTGCCATTCCCCCGCCCGCTCCTTCCCCTCTTCCCGAGGTCCCTATTCCCATGTAGATGGATCATTCACGGTTATTACCTCTCCCTTTTCCTCCCCTCCCTCTCGCCCTTACTCCCCCCTCTCCACCTTCTGGTCCACCCCCTCCCTCAGCCGCTCATACTTACGTCCCACACAGTTTTCTCAGCTCTTGCCCTCTTTCCTGGGGCACTCATCGGGCTGAAATGTGCGGTGACTCAGAAGGACCATTGCGGGTGCAGCTCTACCTTATGCATCACAAGACAGGTTGTATTCCCTCTTTAATAGGCAGTCGATCTGAGCCTATCCATTCCTTTTTCCTTCCATTCCACGCAGCTCAGGAATGGTCCGAGGATCAGGTTGTGCATTTTGTGCATGCACAAACTATGGCTCAGCTTCATTTATGGTTGTCTACTTCCGCTCCGGATGTATTGTCTCCACACTTCCCTTCATGTATTGGTGCTATGGAATGGAGTGATGTTTATGCTTGCTATTCATTGCCTATGATCATTCATGTATCCTCAGATGTGGTGCTTCCTATGTCTATGCGCATTTGGGGTGTCAAAGCTGCAGCATCGGTAATGCAATGTAAACAAGCTGAGGTCCGCAGTTGGTGCAATGAGACACCATATTTTAGAGAGGGCTTACGGATTGCTTTCCTACCGCCCGAAGCTCACCCCTTGGATGGCCCAGCTGCCTCCAAGAAGATGCGCAGTTAGTCAGATGCTTTACCAATTCATTCATGCAGACTATGGATTTACATGTACTTTCTTGGAATGCTAATGGTTTACAGACTTCTCGGGTAAGAGGTTCACGTAAGCTTTTACTTCGCAGAGATTTACACGCTCATGTAGTAGGCACTGTGGATATATTACTAGTACAAGAGCATAAGATTGCCACTCCCTTTGGCTCTCGGGCGCTCACACTTTTTGGGAGCCTGCTCTGGGCATTCATGGACAGAGTTGCGGTGTATGCATTTCAGTGGGGCCACGTAACTTGGCCTCACTTCAGCAGCATGGCACCCTTGTCGCTGGCAAAGCAGTCTATGTTTCTATTCGGATTCGGGACTCTTATCATTGGTTTTATGTCAGTCTATGCACCCACTACTCCTCGGGAGAGAGCTACTTTTTGGTCCTCCTTGGCTGCTGTTCTACCTGTTGTAGACTCTTGGGTTGTTGGAGGCGACTTCAACAACGTCGAGAGCGACTCTGACTGGCGATCCATCACACCTCCAGTTCTATCATCCATTTCTCCCGATGAGCAGCCAGCTTGGGATCGATTTCTTCTAGCTATTCAAGGTGTTGACGCCTGGCACATACCCTCTTTTGGTCACCACCCTGCTACACTTCATTACTCGTGGGGGTTTCAGAGACAGTAGGGAAGATTATTAGAGCGACTTGATCATTTTTACATTGGCCCTTGGGCAGTAGCTCTAGGTGGATTTACTACTATTTGGAGAGGGACCAGCCTCTCAGATCATTTTCCCATTTCATTGTTTATCTCCTTCACTAGATCCTCTGCACAGAGACGAGGCTGCCGCATCCCTGACAGTGTTCTCACCACTGAAGTTTTGCAGCAGCAGATTCGTGACTTATGGTCCACGGGTGCTTCTTATTGTGGTCCCCTTGGAGAGTTCCTTGCCCACTGCATTACTCAGTCTAGTATTTTCTGCCGTGATTAGACCGCTATTATTCATCGTCAGTTGAGAGTATGCAAGTCTGATCTCCACATTCCACTTGGTTCCACACAGCGCTTGCTTGAGGAGTGGCCTCATGATGCTTATCTCGTTGCTAGACAGACAGAACTCACAGAGGAAATTCGTCGCGTACAGGAGGCTAGGTCTGAGTTCACTCATCATGCTTCAGTATCTCATTGGATAGCTAAAGCTGATCAAATGAATAAGGACTTCTTCGCTGTGCATAAAGAGCGCCCTCCTGGCACCACCCTTCAGACTTTGTGCGATGCTCAGGGAACACTACATATGCATCCTGATGTTATTCTTGATATGTCTGCAGATTATTTTGAGGCATTGTTCACTGCTGATGTATGCACTACTGAGGTTTTACTTGCCCGTGAGCAGATCTGGCATCACACTCGACGTCGTTGTACAGACACTATGGCAGAGATCTTGTTGGCTCCATTGACACTTGCAGAGCTTCATGCTGCTATCGAGAGTCTAGATCCATCTTCCTGTCCAGGAGAGGATGGCCTCACTAGAGCTTTCTTTTTGACTTATTGGATGTATTGCATATACCACTGCTTCGCGGTTGTCAGGACATCTTTGCATCAGGATATATGCATCCGGATCTTTGTTCAGGTCTCATATCTCTTATTCCAAAAGGGGGTGACACCACTCAGCTCCGTCAGTGGAGACCTATTACCCTACTCCCTTCGGTCTATAAGATTTTAGCATTACTGATCAGCCATCGCTTGCGACCGTTCTTACCAGATATTATTCATACTTCTCAGACAGGCTTTGTCATGGATCGATGCATACTGGATAATATCTTTACTTTTTATGAGGCAGTAGAGTGGGCCAGATCATCTTCTGAACCTCTCGCTTTTTTCATCCTTGACTTCGAGAAAGCATATGATCGTGTTGAGTGGGACTTTCTCAAAGGATCATTAGCCAGGATGGGTTTCCCTTCGAGATGGATCTCAGGCATTTCCGCTCTCTTCAGGACTGCCAGGAGTGCTATTACTATTGGTGGTCGTGTCAGTCGCAGTTTTGAGCTTTCTCGATCTGTCCGTCAAGGTTGTCCTTTAGCAGCATATTGTATCTGTTTGTAGGAGAGACTATGTCCGACTTTCTTCGTGCTCAGAGTTATGCATTTTCTGGCTTCACCATGCCAGTACCTTCAGCTCCGGACCTTATCGATCAGGAGTTTGCTGATGACACTATGCTGATGTTGCGCTATTTGCTACCATCTCTTGATGCCATGCAGGAGGCCCTGGAGGTTTTTTGCATTGCCAGTGGTGCACGCATTAACTGGCATAAATCCTATGGGTTACTGGTTGGCAGTGATGACATACCTACTTGGGGGGTAACTGATGGTTTCACATGGCTGCAGCCGGGTCAGACATGCATATATCTGGGCTTTCAGGTTGGTTTTGACGTTTCCTCACAGCAGCAGTTTGCACCCGTACTACAGTCTATTCACAGGAAGTTATGTCATTGGTCTTCACGTCATCTGTCGTTGGCTGGCCGTGCATTGGTCGCCAACCAGGTCATTCTGGCTACAGTATGGTATACGGCCTCTTGTTGGATGCTACATTCTGGTGTGATAGCTCAGCTCCGCAGACTAGTGCGGAACTTTTTATGGAGTGGAACAGATGGGACTACTGATACTCGTGCTCGAGTTCGCTGGTCCACGATTATTCGTCCTAGGTCAGAGGGAGGCCTTGGCATAATTGATCCAGAATTACAGAGCCGCGCCCTTCTTACCAAGCTTATTGTTCGGGGTCTTTTTCCCGGCCAAGAACCTTGGAAGATGCTTCTTCAAGCCGCTCTTTCCACAGCGGCTCCATGCCTCGGCACTAGAGATGGTCATACTTGGCATGCAGGGTATCGTTTTCTCTTTACGGATGCCCCCTTGTTCACCAGCACTCTCTCACCCTTCATTCGATCGCTCCTTCAGATTTGGGTTTCCATGCGACGGGCTATCATACGCTCACCTCCCTCCTGTCGTGAGGAGATTGAGCGTCAGCCTCTCATTTGGAATGATGCAGTTCTTGATTCTTCGGTTAATCCACCCCGTCAACTTGGAGAGAGGACTCACATTGATTGGGCTGCTTGGGACACTGGCCCTGCTGCCTCTATGCGGTTGTTTCATGAGACACGTATGCTGGGTGCAGATTTTGTGGCAGAACATTATGACATTGGTCGCGGGGTAACAGACAGACTGCTTGAGATTGCCTCCGCCGTTCCTTCACAGTGGGACGCAGTCATGCGAGGCACGGTTCAGATGCCTCCACATAGTGGCTGGGAAGGTCTCTTTGCTCAGAGCACTCTCTTATTAGTTCGTTTAGACACCATGCTGTTCACAGTTGATACTGCCTACTCTCAGGGGATTCATGCTAGATTGACATATGCTACCAGCTCTCCACACCTTGTCTACCCCGGCGCTCGATGGGAGGCCATACGAGTAGTTGGCTCCCGCGGGAAGCGTCGTTGTGTTGACCCCCGTTTCGCTTCCGTTGATGCCGCACTTTGGAGGCTTTGGGTGTGGGAGGGTCGTGCCCTATGTCAGCTTTATTGGGACCCAAGAGAGTGGCATTGGCCTCACTCTAACCCCACCGGTGCACCTGTATCATTCTTTGAGTACACTGTCAGAATTGGAAGATTAGCATTGATGAGACAGCACCCAGAGCAGCCCACTCCTATGCGTTTCTGGTTACATTCAGGTCTATCCCATGCCTATCTACAGCAGTTTTGGTCAGCCATTTGGGGTTTACATGCGGCTCGTCGTATTTCTTTTCTCATGTGGATGATTGCACATGCAGGACTTCCAGTTGGGACTTGGCTAGCTACTATGGGTCATGATCTGTTATGTACTCACTGTCCTTTGCGACCTCTTGAGTCACCTGCACACTGTCTTTGGTCATGCTCGTCTTCACTTGTAGTGTGGCTAGCAGTTTTCTTTTTACTTAGCAGAGCCGGTGTTCAACATGGATTTCTCACTTGGGGATTTGTCTCATGGTTGATGCCGAATCCCGGACCGCATCTTTTCTACGAGGGCTCAGACACAGATCTAGCTATTATGCTTACCTCGATTGATTATCGGCGAGGGACTTTGGCTATGTTACCACAGATTGCTTGGCAGGGGGATCCACAGACACGTGATGAAATCTTTTCAGTCATCACTAGCATTACACTATGGAATGTTTGGAAAGCTCGTTGTCTTCACATTCTCAGTGCGGCTCCACAGCTCCTTCCGGATACCCTCACTGCCATTGGCTGGACATCATTCACGCCCTGATTTGGCAGTGGGATTCTTCCTCAGGTACATCTAGAGTAGCCGAGGCTCGTCGATTTGCCTTCCTTCGGCGTTGGGCCCGATCTCCACTCTTCTTCACACTTACAGGTGGTCAGATTACATGGCATTATGCCCCCCCTCGGTGGTTTCTCCTACACTCATCACACCGACCACCATGAGATTGTTCTAGTCGAGTTGTCACTATAGTGGCTCTCACCCTTACATTCAGCTTGTACACCCCACGTGATAGGCTATTTTGGCATCCGTTGGGGATTATATTGTACTCAGTAATATACAGCCCTGATTTTTCCACAAAAAAAAAAGAGAGAGAGAGAGAGAGAGTAGGCGACTCTGTTATCTCTCATGTGGAGGTTGGCTACCCATGTTTGCATAAACATACCAGAGTTACCCGGAACGCGGAATGGGAACGGTGACAGGGACCCCTGCGGAACCGGGGGGGGGGGGGTTCCGGAACGGGAACGGCATGGAACGGGAGGCATAAAAAACACCCAAATAATGCATTTTTTAGCTCTACATGTTTGAAATTTGAATACAAGTAGTATTTGAGTCCTTTGACTCTAATACTCACAAAAAACTCGATTTGAATACCCCTAGGCCATGGATGATGCGAGAGGGAGAGGGAGAGACTCGAGAGGGAGGGAGAGGAAGAGAGCTTGAGAGAGGGAGAGAGCTTAAGAGTGAGGGAGAGACTCAAGAGAGGGAGAGAGCTTGAGAGAGTGAGAGGGGGAGAGGTTGAGACTCGATAGTCGAGAGAGCTTAAGGCTTAAGCCTTAGACCTTGAGGGCATGTGGATTTGCTTGAGAAGGGAATGGGTGTGAGGGGGTGCATTTTGAGTCCTTGCACACTTTAAAAAACACCTAATGTTCACTACAAATTTGCAAAAAATTGCCTATTTCTCCCCATTTTGAGCGGTATCAAGTGGTCAACCGGAACGGCAAAATGTTCCGGGATGTTCTAACCTTGCAGGGGGGGAAGGAACGGCGTTCCAGGGCCTATGGAACGCGTTCCCTGGTAACTACGACACATACTCTTTGAATTCCATGTGCCTGGCCATTGCTGCTCTCTCCGTTGCCTAGCCTCTGCCCATCCATGCTTGCCTTCCCCTTGCTCGCTTACTGTTTCCTCCCACTTGAGCCTTACCATCCCGCAACCTGCACCTTGTTGCCTCCCTCTATTAGATGCTAAGCTTCAGCTATGGCGAGTAGAGCTATCTCCCTCAGCCTACACACACACACACACACACACACACACACACACACACACACACACACGCACGCACGCACGCACGCACGCATTGGAGTTCCACCCGCTCGTTTCATGGCTTCCCGTGGGGCCGACCTTTTTATGCAGCAAGAGTCCTTCCCCCTCAACACTCGGCCTCCTCAAAGTATTACCACCTTTTTTTATCTGCTAAGGGGGCGTTCATCTGCGGCCATGACCCCTTACTCCTATCGGGGTGTGTGTGTCCTAGTTATAGGATACATCACATTCCTTCCCCTTGAAGAAGAATTTTCGTCCTTGAAAATTTATTTGGAAGGACCTTTTCTGAACAATGCTCCCATGTTGAACTCACTTCAATGCAATCTTTCCACTGAACTAAACACTGTTTATAAATTGTATTTCTAGTTCTCTTTTCTCTAATGTTTAGTATTTTCTTTGGCTCATGTGGAAGAGATCGAGTATTTATGAGCTCCACTGTCTCATAATCTTGAATAAGATTATCAGATTGACCCAACTTCTTTTTGAGTCTGCCAACGTGGAATACTAGATGTATTCCACTTGTCTCTGATAATTTGAATGTGTAATCCATATCTCCGACCTTTCACAATACTGTAGTGATAATTTTGGACATGGTCCCATCTTCATGGTTTCAACTTTTCGGGCACTTTCAAATGGACTTGCTCCCCTTCCGCAAAGGTAAGAGGCCTTTTATGTAAATCAGTATATGTCGTTGCTCTATTTTGATCCTTTTTAATACTTTCTTTAGCA
Organism: Adiantum capillus-veneris; assembly: GCF_014529385.1. NCBI lineage: Eukaryota > Viridiplantae > Streptophyta > Polypodiopsida > Polypodiales > Pteridaceae > Adiantum > Adiantum capillus-veneris. The sequence goes on along the minus strand of NC_140942.1, from coordinate 52,454,812 downwards.
ACTTTAAGCATTTCACTCATATCTTCTAAAATATCTTTAGTTGCCTGAACTTTTTCCTTTTGCAATCCTACTGCATAAGGAGCTCTAGGCTGAAAAATCCATGCATTAACATAAATGGACTATATCCAATGGAAGAGTGCGTGGCACTATTATATGCAAAATCTACTTTAAGTAGTCTTCTTAATCAGTTTGTCACTTACTTACATATGCTCGGAGCATATCTTCTAGGATTTGACTAACCCTTTCAGTTTGACCATCGATTTGGGGATGCTCAGCTACACTCATGCCTAATTTAGTGTCCAACCTCTTAAACATAGCTCTCCAAAAATGGCTATTACATTTCCTGTCTCTATCTGACACAATGTCTATTGGTAGACCATATAGTCAATAGAGATTTTCCGCAAATAATCTAGCCAAATCAGGAGTTTTAACATCAGATTTGGTTGGAATAAACCTAGCCATGTTGGTTAATCTATTCACTATTACCTAGACAGTCGTACCCCCTTTGTGTTCTAGGTAATCGAATGATAAAATCCATGGAGATACTCTCCCATTTCCTTGAAAGAATGTCTTAATGGATGGAGTAATCCCCCCATCTTAGCCTTTCAGCCTTATTGATGTGGCATTTACCACACTTAACTATATATTTTAGGACGTCCTTATGCATTCCAAACCAAGAAAATTGCCTTTTAACAAGACCATAAGCCTTGTTTACATCTGGGTGTCCTACACTTGGATTGTCATGACACTCATAGAGTGTCTGGCTCCTAACCTCTTCATCGTTTGGGACACATACCCTACCTTTGTAGAGTAAATAGCCATCATCTATGGCAAAATTCTTCCACTTGAATCCTTCTAAAGCACCCGTTGATGCTTTATTCTCATTGGAATCCTCTTGTTCTGGATCCCTTCCCTTTCTGGATGGTTTCCCATATCTTGGAACGTGCAGGATCAACCTAACATTTTTCTCTTTATGATTAAAGCAGATCACTATTGAATCAAGTGAAACTCAATTCATTGATCATAGGTGTCACGAGACTGTGACAAACACTAGCTTTATTTGTTGGTTTCCTTCCCTTGATTTTTATTTAATTTTTGGGACCATATTTTTGAAATCCCAAATGCTCGTACATTGCATAGTGAGTGTGAAATGGCCGTTGGCCGAGAGTTTCACCCGCAGGAGTCAAGGCCAGGTAGTCACGAGATGGTTGGGCCAATTGACAATGAATCTGACTAGTAAAGAAGCGGCTAGGCTCACTTAAAGTCTCTTAGGCCCCTTGGTAAGACTATAAGTTGGAGGGGGTTAGGTGTCACAATCTTGGACACCCCAAGACGAGAATCCGTCAAAACACACAACAGAATTACTTAAAATACTTGACAAACTTGAAAGTTTGAGTCGACACGGCTCGGCATAGTTCCGTGCCCAGAGGTATTGGCCCCAAAATCTGGCACCCCTTTCGGTATTTAGTTTTATATAAATGCTTGAGTAAGGTACAACACTCGAGGGCCCTCTGCTCTCAGACTCTGGGTATTGATGCTCTGCAAAGTGAGGCCGCAAGAGTCTATTTATTCTTACAGAGATGCCCCAAAAGTAGAGCTCCAAAAGCAATTAGACTCAAACGCAGTCAATCCCAAAAAGCATTTGGTCTAAAATCTGCCCCCAAAAGCAATCAACGCAATTGATGGAAAATCCGTATAGCTTGCCACGTCAGCATGTCAACGCTTTTTGCGAAAAAGCCGTAGGACAGCCACGTTAGCATTTCAACACAGATCGTGGGAATCCATATTCCCTGTCCACGTCAAGATCCGTACTGTCTGTCATCTGACCCTGCCCGGGTGGTCATGCCACGTCATCGGTTTGTGACATACCCGCCTCTTGAAAGAATTGTGATCGCCCTTGATTACACCTGCAAAATCAGACATGAGCCATAAACCAATTCAATAGACACTAACTCTTAAGTACCGACACACTAGACGACCCATATCCAGCACTTGTACAAAGACGACAGTCACATCACATTCACAATGACATTCAAATCATCACATAGAATCCATTCTGATCAAGGACCATGATTCCTGGCAACGTATTTTTAGCAATCGCATCTAGATCCACACCGGACCTCACTGATGTCGGATTAACTAATCCTTATTGCGATCATGTCCGTAGATTTCTCAAGACCGAAATGTTGCAGTCATTTCGTCAATCATTCCATCTGCACTTAAATACAGTCTTGTGTGAGTAATCATTTCCGGGAATTCCAATCCATCAATCAGTCACTGGGTTCATGCTGAACAGAGTGTTTCAGCCATTCAATCCTAGTCATCTTTTCACTGTGTGGCCATCTCATTCCTCGAGAACTCTTGATGCGCTCACGACAACACCATTCAATCATTCAAAATTCAAGATTCTTATCGTTATCAGGTTCATTCTGGAGCTGTCATTGCTCTGAATTCGTCATCATTCTCGCTTTTCACCTACTATCTGTTCACAAATAGAAGGATCTTCCATAAAATATTAGTTTCATACGTAAATCAAAGTCATCTTTAGAAAGTCCTACTTCAAAATTATTCATTCATAAATTCACAAAGCAAAATATATTGACTTCATCCGTAATTTTCTATCTATTATCTGTTCTGGAACAAGTATCTCCTCGGCTAGTTCTATTTTCAATCTGTCAGTCATTCTCATTCTTGTGCCTTTTTGGGGCACCGTGTAGATATATTTCCTTGTTCCCCACATTCAAAGCACTTTCCCGTTTTGAAAATTCGTCTTTCTGTTCTTCTGTTAGTCGAGGTCGTTTATCTTTCTGTCGTCTGCTTTTGTTATGACTTGTTCAAGGTTCATCTGATAGATAAGTCAAGTTACCCGAATGCATAGCAAAACCTTGCTTAGCATGTCCCATCAACTGCTGTATGGATTCAAATTTCTGTAACAAGCAGTAGGCTTGTATCTCTTTGGGTAGTCCACAACAGTCCACAACAGAATTGCTCGATTTGCTTCTTGAAACCGATCGTCTTAAAGGATGAAGCAAGTAGAAAAACATCCCAAAATCTCTCATAATAAGTACCAAAGTTTCTGCCTTGACCATCCGAAGATGATTACAATCAATAATTACGTCTCGTTCGTATTCTTGAGTGAGCCATGAAGAAATAAAAAGTTTCTTGAACTTTAGTCACTTTGTCGGTGGTTATTTTCTAGAGCATCTTGAAACCCTGAAAAGGTTTCAAACTTTAGTGCCTGTCCTCCCTCTTTGAATTCCTTGGTCTTTTTGCCCTTGTCTTCGAGAAAATCATATTGGTTGGCTATGTAAAGGTGCTTCCTTTTGGAATAAAACGTATGGTCATCGGAGTCTGAACTCTCAAAAGAGGATGAATTCTTATCAAAACTGTCAAAAAAGTGTCGGGATCCGCTTGTCTTGGCCTTCTTGTTCTTTCCCAATTTCTGGTTCTTTCATTGTTTCTTGCCCTTTCTACCCTCATCACTCGAGTTAGAAGAGGATGAGCTATCCGAGCTGTCAGAAGAAGATGGGGACGAACTGGACAATCCTTCGAAGCGTACATGCTTCTTCTGTTTTCTTGCATTTGCAAAAGAGGATTTTCGGCCCAAATAACTGGGGTAGTCAGCTCCCTTGTTACGTTTCTTTAGCTTCTTTTTCTTTGCCCCCAAAAGTTGATTGACTCCTCAAGTTCATCTTAAGTAAATATCCGTGGGACAGGAGGTTTCTTTAGGGCTGATTTTATTGGGGAATCGATGGCTTTTTCTGACGGGAATGCACCTCATCGATCAGGTGCCGGGTCAAAAATTTGGCATACTAGGGATCCCTTGCAAACTAAGCATCTGCTTTGCGCAATCATCAACCTACTGTTGGCGCTGCATCTCCATCAATTGATACTCCGTAGGCCGTGGAGGCCCGTACTCTTGTTTTGAGCGTCCCTTTGAATTTTTCGTATATTCACCCGATATGGAGTTGTCGAGTGGATTCGTCTGATTCTTGCGGGATTTGTCGTTTGAATCCATGTGTGTCGCGGTAAGAGGATTGGATTTCTCGGTAGAAGAAAAATCGGCTGGGCTCTGATACCACGGTCACAATCTTGGATACCTCAAGACGAGAATCTGTGACGACACATGAGAGAATCACTTACAATACTTCACAACTTTGAAAATTTGAGTTGACACGGCTCGGTGTAGTTTTGTGCCCAGAGGTATTGGCCCCAAAATCTGGCGCCCCTCTCGGTATTTATTTTTATATTAATGCTTGAGCGAGGTACAACACCCGAGGGACCTTTGCTCTCAGACTCTGCGTCCAGATGCTCTGCAAAGTGAGGCCCCAAGGGTCTATTTATTCTTACAAAGGATGCCCCAAAAGCAGAGTCCCAAAAGCAATTAAACTCAAAAGCAATCCCAGAAAGCATCTGGTCTAAAATCTTCCTCAAAGCAATCAACGTAATTGGTGGAAAATCCGTACAGCCTGCCACGTTAGCTTGTCAGCGCTTTTTGCGAAAAAGCCGTACGACAGCCACGTCAGCATGTTAGTGCAGATTGCGAGAATCCGTACTATCTATCCACGTCAGCATGCATATTTTCTGTCATCTGTCTTGCCCGGGTGGTCATGCCACGCCATCAATTTGTGACAAGGAATTAAACCAAATAGGGCAAATTGGACACATGTCAATAGGATAGCAACGTGCAGGCCATAGTCACAAGGGACGCTCCTAAGGAATGGGGACGGGGCTCAAATAGATTTTTAGTGTAAAAAAGAGGGCGGGACGGCAAGTGGGGACTGGAAGCCCATCCCCCTATGACTATGCTGCAGGCCAACACACCCTTCAGAAGGCCATTCCTAGCTGGGAGTGCCCAAATATGAGAGTGGAGGCTGATTTTCAGTTTTTGTGAGTGGATTTCCAGGTTTGAAGCTTTGATGGAAAGCTTGCCGTCTTCCTTGTCTCATCATGTAGCGTGATGATTTGCTCTCGTGCATCTGTCTCTCCCTTTTTCACATATGGTTATGGTAATGCCCCACTAGTTGGGCTACTTAGATAACCGTGTACAATTCTTTGGGTTTTATGTACGTTTGCCAAGGCAAGAGCCTTTTGGACAGGAACTGGATTAGCTAATTGCTAATCCCAAGAGGTACGCACAGTTCCATCATGACAAATTGCACAAACGGAGAGTTTTCTCGTGTGAAACTTGTCCAAATTAAAGGGGAAGTGTCCCATTGCATGCGGGAGCTTCTGTGACACACGTAGACGTGTTTGCTTTGCTCAAAACTATCCAAAACAGAGAATTACAGCCTGTTGTGTTTATTTGCAGGTTTAGGTTTTCGCACCTATATTGCAAGATAACACAAGGAAGCCTCGGGGAAGCCTTGGGGTGGTTATACAACGGTTTGGGCACTTGACAATGACCAAAACAAGAAATTACAACATGCTGGAAGTGACCTATAGCTCACCGGAAAGCTTTTGACACACGAGCTGAGTTTTGGTCACACATTGTGTAGTCTTTGCCTCATACGGAGCAGTGGTATGCTTGAGGGGACTTCAACATGTTGGAGGACCCCTCGGATAGGATTGGAGGCAGCCATGCTACTATGCATGGGGTTGAGTTGGTAGCTTGGGAGCGTATATGTATGACCTTGAGGATATCAAATGTTCGGCAACATGCAGACTTTGTGCGACCTTCAGACAACCAATCTTTCTCTCGATCTGACCGCAGAGTAGGAGGCGTGAATCTGTCTTGGATAGATCGCTTCTACACCAATGACCACATTTGTGACATGGGAGGATATGTATGCATTTAGGCAAGGACTACCTTTTCAGATCATGCGCCAAAGATGCTTAGTGTGGCAGATAGACAAAGGAGTGGAAGTGCCATGCTGCGCATCCCCCAGAGGATTCTACTGGATGCAGAGATCAGAGAGCGAGTGGTGGTGCTTTGGACAGAGAGTATGGGCACACAGGGCACCCTTGCTAGTAGAGTGGCCATTGGTCTTGCTGAGCTTAGTTGTTTCTTCCTCGAGGAGTCTGCAGCTCGCTTGGCTGCAGCCAAAGAGGAGGAGAAGCAACTCCGACAAGGCATTGCTTCCCTACAGCGGATGCATGAGCACCACCCTGATAGCCCTTGGATGGAGGAGCAGATGTAGTAGGCCCGACAGGAGCTGATCACCATTGAGGAATGGCGCCATGAGTTTGCCTTCCATTATGAGACATCTTAGTGGACCTAGGTGGGAGACAGAGCTGAGTTCTTTGAGATTGTGGGTCCTCGCCATGTGCACCAGAGTAACAAGGAACAGGCGGAACAGGGCCCTCCTGTTCTTGAAACGCGTTCCCAAGCTCAGTGCCTCCTCGAAATGGAAACGGGAACGGAACGCCGTTCCCTTCCCAGGCATAACCGGAATGGGGGCCAGAATGGCCGGCAGGAAATCTAGAACGCAGAAAGGCCAAATCCGGAACGCCAAAGTTTAAAAATATGACTGTTTGGGACAGGTCTTTTGAAATTTTGGGGGGGGGGGTGCTATTTCCATCCTCTCCTATATAAAGAAGGGCTTTAAAGTCTCTCTCTCTCAATGTGACAAGACAGGCACCACGTGCCAATAGAAAACAACAGACTGAACAGACTTTTAGCACTTCAATAACAACTAAATTGAAAGAGAGACACGACACGCGACACGGAATGGCGGAATTCCACGCCAGAGAGTATTGGCTCCAAACCTTGGCGCCTCTTTAGGTATTTCTTTATATTGCATCAACACAGTACAAACCGGTATTGCACGCTCTGCACCTTTGTCCAGAAGCATGTCAGAGAATGAGCCCTAGCCTCATATTTAAAGGCCCTTGGCCATTAAAAGCAGTTTACATGAAAAGCCTTCAAACTCAAAAGCATTTGGTCCAAAAGCAGATGCCCAAAAGCTGTCAGCGCAAATTACGGAAATCCGTATAGTGCCACATCAGCACCAATCAACGCAAATCACGGAAATCCGTACAGTTTGCCACGTCAGTAATCAGTGTGAAACGTGGGATTCCGTACAGTCTGCCACGCCAGCAAGCCAACGCAAAATCCGGGCTGTCCGTACAGGTTTGCCACGTCATTAGCTGGGTGTGTATCTTTTGTGTGTGTGTGTGATGGTCCTGCTCCATCTTCTTCTGCTTCCGCCTCTTCATGTAGGGTTTAGGCCCCTCAGTCGAGATTTGCATAGTGGCTCCGTTCTTCACTAGCTTGACACATCAGCAGTTTGTGACATCCCCCCTTCTTGAAAGAAAGTAATCGTCCGCGATTACATCATATCTGCAAAACAATTCAAGTTAGCTCAAAAGTTTCCGAGGGTCATTTGGAGGGACAATCAGTTTGCTTTTTTTTTGCGTAAAGCAGTTGGCTTCTCCTTTTGGCTCTTTTGATCAAGGAGTTGGCTTCTCCTTTCGTCCATATCGGAACTCTCGATATTCCGGCGTAGTTAAATTAGCCATCACACCCAGACCGCACTGATCTTCCACGAGTGTCTTGATGCACTAAAATTACATACCCAGGCAGGCAATCTCATCCAATTAGGAATATTTAGTGGTTCACACATCACAATGCAACACAAATACTCACATATGCATGGTACAGACACAACAAACAACACCGTTGAGCACTCCTCGGAGACAAACGGTCTGCGGTATGAAGCTACTCAACGACTCCCTCGTCACTCCCCCCGCAAATAACCTAATAAGGTTCTGGCCACGAGCTTAGAGGACTGTACCCAGATCGCAGCCTGCGCCGCTCGGAGGTTTTCTAGCATACAGCCAAACGCTCCCCAGACATCCCGTCTGCGTCGTTCAGAGGTTTTCTAGCATACAACGAAACGCTCCCCAGACATCTCGTCTGCGTCGTTCCAAGGTTTTCAAGCATACAACGAAATGCTCCCCAAGCATCCCGTCTGCGTCGTTCCAAGGTTCAAACAATACCAAAACATCATTTCTCAGTACTCCACTGGGAGTGCAATCACCAATCAATGGAACCAGTATTAAAACCAGAGTGAAACAATTCAAATCGGCACCAAGATAGGTTCAAAACAAATACTATCCATTTCAAACAAATTTCAAATAGGATGGCAAAACAAGTTCTCAAACAGAACTCAAACTTAAAAAGCAATCTCGACATCAGTCGAGCTTGAAAAGTCAACTGACTTTCCATCTTGAAACCTGCACCAAAAATTAGGATTAGGTTTCTTCTATAAGGTCGTAGCCGACCACAGTATGGTCCATCAGCTCTTGGACAGACAATGTTTCTTTGCGGGCGATGGTAGTCCCAAGACATAGCAATTACACCGGACCTCCAAGGTATTTAGCTCAAGAGATGTCGAGAAATTTCAAGTTATAGTCTGCTAGGGTGTCACGTGCACATCTAACCCTATGTGCATGTGGACAAGCTATCTCAGGTTTAGGGTTCAGGTCAACCTAGGAAGTGTTCTGGCACCATTGTGAGCCTAAGAGCAGGCCGTGCATGTCCAGGCACTTAGAGTAGTTGCATATCCTCTGATTGCACATAGCAAGATCATTAGCATGACATTCAGTACCCATCATGAGCATTTTTCAGAGCATAGAACCCTTTTTGCTAAAGTACACATTTTTCACTTAATTATTAATAAGTGACTTTTGTTGGAAAAGTAAGTAGGACAAATTGCTAAGGAAATATAAAAGAAACCCAGTGGTCACTTAGTAGAAGCAGAAGAGACAGCATGAGCTCAGGCTTGCAGTATTCTCTCCTGAGCAAGACGGCAAAAGACCTTGTGTTTTCAGCCAGCAAGACAACCAGCGTTTTTGGATTCTGCTAGATCCTCTAGCATTTTCAGTTGCAAATCAGCCCAGCGTTTTTCTCCACAGTAGCAGAACCTCCCTAGCGTTTCCATCAACAACAGATCAGCCTGGCGTTTTTTCAGTTTCCAGATCAAGCCTAGCGTTTTGCAGTTTCCGGCGCCAGATCAGCCAAGACCATTAGCGTTTCCAGATTTCAGCTCTTAGACTTTGCAGATCCAGCCCCTAGCCTCGCAGATCTCA